>NC_139511.1:34171437-34771437 GCF_008360975.1 Lichenostomus cassidix
AAGGAGTCATTCGTATTGCTCTTCAGAAGTCTGTCCAGTATTTCATCCTCTGAAAAGTCATATCTAAACCTACTTAGTCTCCCTGAATTACTTTAACTAACACAATTTCACACAAATCATGACCAAGCTTTATTTGTAGGACACTGGCACCCAATGTACTTGGTTCTAGTAAGCTGGACACTGGGCATGTACCAAAATGCAGTTTTATAGCTGAAGAGTTTATATTCAGTTTATTTAAGCAGTCAGGGGTGAACAAATCTGAGCAAGAACCCACTTTTCTGTCGCAGGGCTTGGAAAAGAACCAGAGTTTGAAATCCATTCCAGGCTACAGCCAGTAGACAGTATGCTTGTCCAGCTCTGAATATGGAACCTTAACTCACCTGGGCTTTTCTGGCTATCACTGGGATATTGTTCATTCAGATCTTTAGCTTCCAGCTCTTAGTACACATCTATGCTCCTGCAATGTTGAGTGAGCTCTTCACAAGTTCACCTCTTTGTGTTTTCACATATGATGAGACCTCCAAGCCATTCACTGATTTAAAACCAGGAGAGATTTGGCTGCTCAGACAGCTGATAAAGGTTTCTCAGTGTTCTACAGGAAGAGAGTTTGTGTTGCCAGTCTCTCTCCCTACTGCCTCTGTCATGGGGAGCTCAGAGAGCTGGTACACAGGGAGGTGCTGGAGTTAATCAGGTTGCTGTCTATTGCAGTTACATATCAGTGCAATTTTATGTAACCTTTACAAAGTTGCCATTGCTTGAAATTCACTGTATCAGAACTGGATTTTATTGAAATGTGCACATCACTAATAGGGCAACTAAGCTTGACATGTAGGTGCTTTGGCATAGATCAGTGCATCCCACCATAATATAAACAGTGATTTGCATGTGTCAATCTTTTCCATACAGCTTGTCATATTCTGGAATGCTGTGATGGCCTGGCCCAGGATGTCATCAGCACCATAGGGCAAGCATTCGAGCTTCGATTTAAGCAATACTTGCAATGTCCCTCTAAGACACCTACTTTCCCTGATAGGTGAGTGCAATTGCAGAAGACTGCTAAAGGATCCTCTTTAGCTTTCAATTTACTTGATGAACTGTGTGGTGGACAATGTTGCTAGAGACAGACAGGCTTTGAATACTTTAAAAAGGTTTTTGCTGCATTAGAAAAACAATGTTTACCTAATGAGTATGAAAGGAGCACAGTCAATTTAAAAGACTAGGCTGAATATGGATTTCACAATGATGTTGAAATGATCATGTGTTTTGTGTTGCAGTTAGTAGGCAGAGTTGGATGGCCAAGAATGGCTGTTATATGTGGCATTTCCTCATTAGTGTCATAGCAGCTGTGTCAGTTTAGATGGAGTAGGTCAAACTGCTGGGCTTTTACAATGACTAATGGTGTTTCACTATTTCTCATATTAGGGTGATGTTTCTAGGAATGTGATGTATTGCACAGTGGTTTGACTGCACTGTTCTCTGGAAGATACAAACTCTGTTTGTGTATGTTTAAAAGGCTGGGATATAGCATTCTGTTTCCTTTGGAGACACAGATTGCTATGTGCTTACTATCGTTACTAGAAACCCCAGTGAACTTGTAGCCCCTGTAATCTCTTATACCAGAGCAAAATGGGTATATAGGGAATATAAAATGCTACTATCCTAAACTGGAAGCATGCTGTATTCACCTCTCTCGACTTTGTGAAGTTCTTGCAGAATTATACTGGTGATAGAGCAGTCATAATTAAAGACAAAGATTTAGAGCCTAGGCAGTCAATCAAGTCATAATATTACAAGTACAATTTTAAGGTTAGATAAAGTTTTTTGTTAATGCAGTATATAATGATCTTTAAAGTGAAATAAAAACATACTTTACTCACCATAAATAGTTTGGTCCATTGCAAAGGAGGTTTATATTAGTTTGTCTAAATAAGAAGATCTGCTGCATGATCCATCATTGCTTCCTGACTTACAGTGGTAGCTGAAGTGTCCCTACAATATGCAATAGGGATCCCCTGACAGGCAGTCGTAACCTGCTGAAAGAATCTGTAAGTGCTTTACAAGCGAGGGGCAAAACAAAGCACTCGCTTCCTTACAGGATGCAGAGTTTTGAGGACCCATGGACAGAGGAAGAGAACGAGGCAACAGAGCATCCCTATTACAACAACATCCCAAATAAAATACCTCCCCCTGGTGGATTCCTTGATGCCAGGCTCAAAACAAGGCTTCCCACTGCTGCAGACACAGCTCAGGTCAGTGCAATTTAATCTCTGCTCTCCTGCTGATGGATCCAAAATTTTTAAAAGAACATGAGTTTTATGGTGAATACCTTGGGACCATTTATAACTCACAGCCCTTCATGTGTGGCTAGTTTCTGTTTGAAATGCCGTTGCAGGCTGAGGGAGCAACACATGAGGCAGATTCAGAACAAATTGAAGGAGGTGAAATCCTCACGGTGTTAAAAGATTAACCAGGTTCAAGGAACATAAATCCACTGGGGACTACTACATTTGTAGAAACCATGTCTGCTTCAGGGAGTATCAAATAGTGCACATTAACTGGGAATGATTTAATGCAGAATCATTTAAACAATATAGTGCAGTCATTACTAACAGTTCATTATGTTAATGACTTAGCAGTGATCAGTATTCAGCCAGGTAGGTTTTCCACCTCTTGTTGAACTAAGGTCAGCTTGAATATTTCTACCAGCATTCCTGTCAAAAGTTTGACTGCAGTATCAATGCAGAACCCTAAGAGTTGTTTTCAGATCCAGCACAGCTGTTCTTAAATCCGGAGGGGTCCTGTTTCTAGCCAACATCCTCCTCTCAGTACCCTAGACCATACCCTGGTACCAATGTGAATCTTTTAGCTCAAGCTTTGAAGAATGCTGGGGCTGTTTTCTGGTACCATGTCTGCTTCTGCGGAACTCTTTTCCCAGTAACAGGTTGTCAAGACTCGCTATGTGAGTACAAATGTACTAAAGAAATGATGCATCATTTGGTATCATGGGGTCAAAAGCAGAAAGCAGGGAAGAACACATGAAGGTCACTGGTAATATCTTACTCTTACAGAAATGTATTTGGGGTATATATTTGTATTCTGACATTATGATAAATTGGAAAGGAAGAATGAGCTTACATAAAATACATCCAAGGAAATTGGCAGAGCCACTAGTAATGTATCTGAGCATTTTAAAAGAAATTGAAAAATTCCTTGCACATGTGTCCATTCTAGTCTGCATCAGGAGTGGGAGGAGACCAAATTTATTATCAGAGCCATCACTTAGGAGAAAAGTTCTGTGAAGAATGGCATCATGGGCCAGTTAAACAAGGTGAGTTTTGCTACTTTTAGCTGTAATACTGCAGGTGGTCCTTGTGGGCAAAGCATGTGAAAGTCTGATGCCACAAAGTCTTAAGGCAATGAACTGCACTTGGTTGATAGGTTCCCTTTTTCTGAGTTTTAGTGTTGATACCAGTGAAAAGCATTTGATAATTACCTGTAGGTAAATTATTAAGTTAACACCTTCATAAAATATTTTCTTCCGCAGAGCAGTTAATAAATAGAATTGCCCAAACTTTCAGCTTTCTAACTTTCTAGATCTTAAAACCACATGATATTTAAGGGTCTGCTGCATGACCTGTTCAAAAAATCTGACCCAATAGGGTATGCAAAATGGAATTTTCAAATGAAAAGCCTAAAGTGAGATGTTTAATTTGAAATGTGAAGAAATGCTCTCTGCTCAAAAATCCAGCAAGTAATATATAATGTTCTTTTCGTTGTTACCTTTGAATTTCAAGTAAGTCACTTCAAAGAATAGATAGACTTTCACCCCATCCACCTTTATGTGATAAGTTTACTGTGTTTCTAGGGACACTTTCATTCAAATGCCAGAATATGTTCTCTGTTGTTAATCTGTGCATATTTGAGGATTTTATACCTTCTCCTCCTCTCATCACTCCCCAACAGAATACCATTCTTGAAGTTTGCAGTCGTTACTTACAAAGGTTTCCCTCTCTCCTGAAAAATAACCCCACCATACCCTCATTGAAACGCAGTTCTGAATCCATTAATCAACACTTTTCTACTAGATTCGGCAATTATTGACTTTACATCTCCTAGTCTAGGAAATTTTAAACCTGTGGTGATATGGTGCGATGCTAATTGGTCATAATATCAACAGTGCTCTGTCAAATACAAAAAAAATGAAAATAAAGTCTTGAATTTTCTAGGATCTCTGGATATTTGCAGTATGCCAGAAGAGAGATTGGAAGCAGTACCAACAGCAGAGCTGCCAACATATGTAAACACCCAGCATATAAATAGAGAAGCTCTATTGGCACTTCAAGCAGATGCTAAAAGTACCTTCAGTGGAGCAACAGAGGATGCCAAAGCAAGCAGCCCAGGAAAGGATCTGTTTGACATGAGTGAGTTCCCTTCCTGTTCCTTCCTTTCTCCCAAGGGACCAAATATATTTATGCACTAATTCTGTATTTTAAAAAATAATTAATTTTCTGAATTTAGAGCTCCTGGTGTAATTGTGGTGAATTTTAGAATCCATGGTGGTTTCATATTGGACCATAATATCTGAGTTAAGGTCAGTTGCAGTCTATGTTATCCTTTACATCACAAGCAACTATGTCAGAAGAAAAATTAACCAGGAGGCTTGTCCTACAGGAAAGTGACGGAGAGTGAAATTGGGTGGAGAATGGATGGGTGGAGAATTATCTTCAGCCTGTCCTATGAGTATGTTATGAGGAAGTTAATACATATAACAACAGTTTTGTGCAAAGAGGAATCTAGCATAGAAATGAAAGTGCTGAGTTACTTCTTGCTCTGGGTAGGCCTACTGTCCTATCTGTTCCAACTTTGAAGGCAAGTTTTCCTGGATTAGCATCATCACTGCAGCTTCAAAACCTCGGTTTAAGCACCAGTCATAGTTTGGCATTGATGCTACCAATACACATTATTTTCAGCCTTGAGGAGATACATAAAAGGAAATAATGGTGACAGCATTTGATGCACAGAAAATTTTCTCGGCTTTTTTTATTCTTTGTACCTCAAATAAATTGCTGATCCATGTTTTATTTAATTCAGTTCACAAAATTAAGAGACAGTGAGATGAAGCTGTGGGTGCCTACATGTTTCTTGTAAAATAGAGTATCTACATTTCTGTTACCTCAGTATAGATA
Source organism: Lichenostomus cassidix (assembly GCF_008360975.1). Classification (NCBI taxonomy): domain Eukaryota; kingdom Metazoa; phylum Chordata; class Aves; order Passeriformes; family Meliphagidae; genus Lichenostomus; species Lichenostomus cassidix. Next base: position 34,176,624 of record NC_139511.1, read on the forward strand.
AAACCATTTTCCTGGCATATTTTTGCTGTGATACAGCTCTGTTTCCAAATTTTAGTGAGATATTGGATTGAAAGAAAGCAGGAGGGAAGAAAGGAATTTGAGAGAGTATCAATCTGTGAATATAGATCTGAAATGAGAAAAGTCTGCTGTTTGAAATTGTGGATGTTAACTCTTATCAGCCATTGGAACATCAGAGAAAAGTAGCATTAGAAAATGTGTCAATTAGCCCTAAATTAGTGGTTTGTCAAGCTAAACATGTGTTTGGCTTAGTGCAGAATGCAGTATAGTGAAGACATATATCAGGTACTTTTAATAACTGGCTGAGATATCAATTAGCTGTGACAGCACAGCATTTTTCCTATTAATCTGATCTAAATTAGTCTCTCTGTGGCCCATGCAAACATGGCTATGTACTTCTTGCATCTGAACAATCTGTTTAAGCTGGTGTATTGCTTCACCATACCGCTCTCCAGATGTCCTTTTGTAAGCCTTGTGGGCACAGAATAGCATTTCTTTTTTATGTGTACTGGTGGGCCAGATGAAGGTCTTGCAAAAGTAAATAGCTTTCGAGAGGTCAGTACAACATGTAATGAAGCACTCTATGACTTATTTGCTATTTCTGCCAGACTGTTGAGATCCATAATGACACATCGTTCCACTCAACTCTGCAGTAGTGCTGAGTTTAGGACTTAGCTGAGGTTTAAAAGATGTTTCCCTGAGGCAAATTTTAGCTGGGCAAATGATGTTAAATGTGTTAACCTGTGTCTGTTTTGTAAAGTTCTCTTCCTAGATGGGGGCTAGGAGTAGGCTGAGTGGTAAGGGTGAATGTTCCCTTCTAGATACAGCCTTGGGCTGGAGACTCAGTAATGGATAATTTTTAAACTAATATGTTGTTTGAACAGAGACCAGACATCAGTATAATGACATTAGGTACCCCTATTATGCAATTTATTCGGAATGAAACTGTCTGACATACCTGGAAAGACTGAAGGGGAAATTTACATGGTACCAGGCCATGGTACCACAGCTGTTGAAAATAGCCAGTACTGAAATAAAACCAGTACCTTTCAAAAGAGCCTGCCAAGGTTCAATCTGATTTTTATCAGTATCTTTCATTTTATCCCTCATTTTTTTCATAAAGAGAAGTGGCTATAATGCAAAATAAATCCAATTTTAAATGATCAGAATATCACCATTTTGTTACGTTATTTACCTCTGAATGATCCTGTTCTTGTTTTTATTTCCATAACCAGAACCATTTGAAGATGCTCTCAAGAATCAAACATCTGAGACTATGATGAAGAAATCCACCTCCACGGTATGCACCAGTCCTCCTTTATCCAGAGCAGCTGCCCGGGATGAAGCTGAAGAGCTGAGCACAGAGCCATGGTATCAAGGAGAGATGAGCAGGAAAGAAGCAGAACAGCTATTAAAGAAATGTGGAGATTTCCTTGTGAGGAAGAGTACCACGAATCCTGGCTCCTATGTGCTGACAGGCATGCACAAAGGACAAGCCAAGCATCTTCTTTTGGTGGACCCAGAAGGAACTGTAAGCACTAATAGATGAGTGACTGACTCTACACATTTTCTCTAAATGTCTTTTATCTTTTTTACAGCTTATTTAGAACTGATCATAAGTACTACCTCATATCTCTAACATGTCATCACATCTCTAATTCTCTCCCTGATGCCATCTAAAAGACCTATTGCATGATTCCAGCACACTGTAGGGAGATTTAGGGACCTGATTCCTGAGCAAGTTCACACTTTGGCCACTGCTGTACGGTCTCAGTCAAAAGTGCAGCTGAGCCACTTCAGCATTTTGCTGAAGGAAGGAGGTTTGGCTAGCCTCCATGCTGGCAGTTTCCACTTGACATGTCTGTTAGCTGGGACATGGACCAGGCCCTCTGTGTTTTCATGCATGTACGCCCAGGAAAGAACCAGGGTAAACCTGCTCCATCTCTTTGCTGCACAAAGACTCCCTTAGCTGATGAAGGGACCTTCCCTGAAGCAGTATGGAGGAGGTAAGGGAGCTCTAGTTTTCTGTAGCTGCCCTGTCCTTCTTCTATGGAGGCATAATCTCTTCAGAGAGATTGAAATCATTGTCATGAGTTTTATCCTTGGCTCTTGGTAGCTGCAAGTGGGCAACTCCTTTTCCTCTGTAAAGGACAACTTTAGATAACCAGCCCCAAGGTAAGTGAGAAACTCCCATAAAGGAGTTAGCTTGTTGGCATCTGAGCTGAGAAAGCTATGGCAGAATTATGTCAGTCCTGCAGAGTCTGTATTTCAGCAGTGAGGAATAGCCATGGTACTTATTGTAATTAACTGCATTTGCCACGAGGCCCATCAAAGAATGGTTTTGCACTTTTGAGGTGCCAACTGCCTAGTCCTGCATTAGATGGGTACACCAGCCTGGGGGAGTGGCTCTACACCTCTTGAGGGACAGCCTCCTTTGCTAAATCTTTGCCAAATCTTTGCCAACAATTTTGTAAGTCCTGCAACAAGGTCCCGCAATTCTCCTTTCAACATAAAACCCACAAATCACTGTTACAGGCTACTGCAAGGGAAACACTGCTGTGTGACATGGTAATGCTGTGTCCCGCTGGGAGCTCTGCTGCAGTGCTGACTGGCATGGCATACTCAGGTCCTGTGATGACTTCCAGGGTGTTTTCTTTCTGCACAGGTTGGAGGGGTCCTGCCCCACCCCCCCCCCAAATTTGCTGCACTGCCTCTAGTGCAGCTCTACTTTGCTGCCTTCCTTGGCTAGCGACCTGCTTGTTACCTGCACCTATCCCTTCTCTCAGCCTGCTTGTGATGTACCATCATGGCCCAACTGGCTCTGAAATGCCTTGCTCAGGAGGCACCATTCCAGAGCAATGATTTTCTGCAGCTATCGTTAGTTACAAGCCGCTGTGCTGTCTGTACAATTTGTGGCATCCTGACACAGCTTCTGAGCAGTCCTATTTGCAACTTGTCAAAGTGAAGAATCATCAGTGGAGTGCCAGTGTGCTGCCAGCCACCACAGCATGCCAGTGGCTTGCATTTCATATGCGCGGTCTCAGCACGATTGTTCTTAAAGACTGATTCACACAAATCCTGCCTGAAAATTAATTTCACACATGTTACCCACTGACACGCAGCAGGTCTTAAGGGTGTGATTTCAGAGCAGAGTTAACTGTCCAGTTGCTTCTGCTCTCATCCAGCTAAAAAAAAAAAAAAAAGGAAAAAGAGATCACTTGTTCAGGTAATGGATGCTTAAAATGGAGGACGGCAGGATTGTTCTGGATTTGGAATTAGAACTCTGGTAATGGCAGAGTGTCTGACTTATGGTAGGACCTACTCCGAATATAGATAAGTAAAGTTACAGCTTTTTAAAAGACATTTTCTCATTTTGAAAATATAGCTTTGATTTTAGAGAAAGTAACATTTCAAAGCAGTATGCTTTGAAAATGGGGAGAGCCTGTTGGTTTTCTTCAGAGACACAACCACATGTAAACTGACCAGATATACCATCAAAGTTTTTTTTTTCCTTTTTTTTTTTCACCTGTGTTTCCTTTTTTCATCCTGTGTTACGCTTTTAGCAATTTTTCCAGAACTTAATATTGAAGACCGAAATATCTCATGAGAGGTGTCCACCACAGCATAAGATGACTTTGGAAAGTTTTAACAAAAGTTGTTCTCTCTCCCTGAGAAAATTTCAAGGAGAATAGATGACATTCCTTACTCAGAGCAGTGCTCACAGCTGTTTGCTTGAGGCAGTGTAGAGCCAGCCCAATGCAAAGTTTTAGTGCAACGTGATGTTTGCTCGAGTGGACCTGTGTTCTGCCTGTAGCAGCTGTATGCCTAAGTCATTTGAAACATAGGAAGGAAATATTCTGTGAATGTGTGGCTAAATAATTAAAGACAGTTTTGTAATATAGATTACATTTTTGATTTTGGCTTCTGATAATCTTGACTGTTTTATCCTGCAATATCAGTTTCCTTCTGTCATGGGTGTAATATTGTGTACCAGCAGGATGCTGGTACAGAGGGCTGGTACAGCGGGCTAGAAAAATGATGTTCCCTGCCCTGAAATGTTTCAGTTCCAAAGGCACAGGAGTGCACTCTGCAGCACAGGGCAAACCCAAGCTAAGCATATAGGGTGGCTGGATCACTTTCTAGGAAGGGAATTTTTGAGTAGCTGAAGAGGAAAGTCTTAAGAAAAACACAGAAATGCTGAGGTGTGTAAGTAAGGTGGGTTCTGACATATTTGTTATAGCTCTTTCTAATTAAAATGGTGCAAACACTTAAAAGAAGAAGGTGGTCCTTTGAAGAAGAAAAATTGATCTAAAAATCTGACTTACAGTGAAACAAAATCTTGTACAGAAAGTTTTCAAGCAGGCCTATTCAGAAAGAGTCATAAGAGTAGGCTGGTCCATGGAATTGTGGCAAAATGTCTGTTCAGTGAAAACAGGTAGAGTAAGAGATAAAACAGAAGCCACACTGGATAAGTGCCAAATTGCCATGAATTTTGGTGGAAGAGGGATCAGTGTGTAAAATGAGACTTTGTAATTTTATTCTTAGACAATTTTAGTGTGACGTTAAGGGGGAAAGTGTCTTGCTCTTTAATCTATCTTCTTGCATCCTTTTTTTGAAGGTTCGTACAAAAGATCGTGTCTTTGACAGCATAAGTCATCTCATCAACTATCATCTTGAGAATAATTTGCCTATAGTTTCTTCAGTGAGTGAACTCTGCCTGCAACAGCCTGCTGAAAGAAAACACTGAGTCCAGATAACTCTTTCAGTTTTTGCAACTTGCAAGCTATAACTGGTAGAAATTGCAAATCTGAAAAAAATGTACATTAAGAAAAATGCATATGCACATATTCACATACATTTCAAAGTATGTTTTATTTAGGTTTAAGAAGCCCCATTTCATATGGTACACTTGAACATTTTCAATGCTTTGTGTAGACATGAAATCACAGCAGAAGGCTTTCTTAAAAGTAATTTCAATAAAATTGTTCAGATTCTCTAATGTGAATGTTGATAGTGTATATACACATTATATATATAAATACAGTATATATTTATATTTTTCAAGTCAGTCTATTGACAGTATAGAACTATCTTCTGTGCCATGTGTTTTTACCAAAAGAAAAATGACAATTGTGATTGTTCAGAAAAAAAAAAAATCAGCGGTCTCAGTTTCTTGAGAAATTTAGTATTACAAATCTTATTTCTGATTTTACCTAAGAAGCACAACTATGGGGATTAGAGATGGATTATGCTAGTTAACCATGGAAGGAATCTGAATTCAGTAACTAGTATTCCAACTCAGAAATTTCGCATAAATGTTTTTTAAAAGCATTATTCTGTGTCACTGATATCAAAGGGATTTTATCTTTCTGATGTCTAGTTTGAATTCCTATATGATGCTACTCAAAACATTTGTATCTTGCTTTAGCAATTATTTGGTGTGATCTCTCTGTGTACTAGGTGTGTGCTTTGATTTTTCTAATGATATTGTAACAATATACTGTAACCTTTATTTATTAATTTCAGTGCTAAGGTTATTTATAAGTAGTTCTCTGCTTATGGTGAAGATCTAGGTGTCCTTGAACTAAAATTCTCAAATGAGATGTTGCATACTGACTAGACAAGTTCAAATAACTCGTGTTTAATAGGCTTAATACGAGATGTACGTGACTGTTCAAAGACATGTCTGAAAAATCTTTTCTTCTTATAAGCAGTGAAAACTATTTGAACTCAGCGGTCAGTTTTGCAAATGATGTCACTTGCATTTACTTGCCAAAGCATAACTTCTTTTGGGCCTTCAGGAAGTGACAGGTATTACAAATATACTTTTTTTTCTAAATATCAAGTTTAAAAACTACACATACAATAAAGATGCATTTCTGGCGGAAATGCCCTTGACTTTTGGTACTAGGAAATGCTTTAAGGGGCATTTGTGCTATACATATTTAAGCATTATATAAAGTTATTTTCCCATTCTATGAATCTTATTAAGAGTCAAATTCAATAGACACAGTTCCTGTAAAGGCAATGCTTTTGCCAGAGTGAAGATTTAGCCTTCAGCAATCCAAGGTCTTCTTTAGCACCAGCCTCTCAAATCAAATCTTCAGATTTGATTCATAAAAACTCAGCAGGGTAAGTCTAGGTTAAGTACCTGCCTACGCTGAAGTATACTTAAAATTACATTTGATTCTAAGAATTTGCTAAGTTTAAAAATTTGTCAAACCATAATCAAACTGACTGAAGAATTCATTAGAATATATTCAGGCAGGACTATCATGTAAAAATTCTGAAATAATTTTCTCATACCTTTTGCTTTTAAATATGGTGAAGTAGCAACTTGAAAGTTTGATTTTGGGTAATCTCAAACCTGAAAATTATTGAGACATCTAAGATTAATCATGTTATCTGTGCGTATGTAAAAATACACTTGATTGCATAATTAAGACATCTAGAAGCCAAATTAAGGCATTGGTGAACCAAATGCTTGTGATTAATTTCACTGCAGATAGATATTATTTGAAATTTCTAGGACTGACTGGGAGCTGAGAGAAAAGGGGAGCAATTAAATGCTGCACTGCAACTCAAATCAGTACAGCACTGAGTTTAGTGGAATTCTTAAAATTTTGTTTTACTAGACTGGGAGTGGCAAGGAAATGTGAACAGATCTTATATCCCAAAGTATTATCCACCAAAATTACTTTTTTTGAGAGTATCCATGTCAATATTCCAGATTGAATTATGTCAGTTGTCACTTTTTTGTTATTCCATGCTCTGACCTTCCTGTAGCCATGTTCTGGGAAGTTTCCAGTATGATAACCATACCTATCAGAGAAGGAGTCTTCTTTAATGTGAATATTGCATATCACTTCAGCAAGAGTCTGGTGCATAATGCCTTTAGGTGTCTTCAAAAAATCCACCTGGTTCTTATATCTATTTTGGATTACCAAATATCCTGGAAAAATGTGACAAGATTTGGCTTACTGAATTGAAGGCACTAAACATACACTGAAATAAATACCTAGTTTTTTTGCACTGTTGTCCTAGATGTAGCTTTATTAACTTCGCAGCCACTCAGCTGCATGTTTTCGAAATTAAAGCAGGCGTCAAGGAGACACAAAATACCAAAGGAGACAGAAATACTAAATTTCCCAGACTATATTTCACAAACCCTGCCTCCGGGGAAATGTGGCTATTTTAAGCTGCTCTGTCAGCACAGCCAATTTGCCCAGCTCAGCACATACCCACAGATGAAGCAAAGGTTACATATATCTTGACTATATGCAATTTGGTCCTAGATAGCAACAGCACCATTGCACTGTGACAGTGCCCTGCTGATGTGATGGGCCAGCAGATCCTGTCTGGCCATGTTGGGGGATACAGAGGTTTTTCTACATCACTGGGAGCCAAACAGTCTCAAAACCGTTCAGGAAGGAAGAGCATGTGTGCCAGTCAGTACTCCATTTGTGGATCCTGCCATGTTTTTTGTCCCTATCACTCTGGTAGATTTGGCCTTCACCTTTATGAAAGGGGCAAAGACACTGGACAGCCATTTGGATAGCAGTTCCAAACCAGTTCTCATTAGAGTCAAAGACCATTTCAAACTGATTTCAACAAGGACTTATTGAATCTGCTAGGGAGGCTGGGCTCATTTTGGTGAGGAGCCAACATTGCCACCAATTTAACCAATGCAAAAGTAATGAGATAGATGTAAATGCTGAGAAGTTAGCTGAAAACCTGACAACTGACAGTGTAATAATGTCTTTTAATGTTTGCCTTCAGTTTGGAGTCCCTCACCTTTTTTTCTTACTTTTTTATACAATCTCAAGGACTAGACACTTGCTCATGGTAATTCAGTATCATGACTTCAAGAAGTGGGATTTTACTGAAAGAAAAAAACCTCTAGAGTTAATAGAAATCACTGACATTAGGTCGTATTATAGTATCTTCTGCTGTTTTTCCAAAGAATAGCTGTGAATTTAGAACTGAAACTTTAAGTGTCCTGTAAGACTGTCTACATGGGTTTTGAGTCCTATCTGATTAACAGTTTTGATTCTAGATGTGTTGTAACCATAGGAACTGATGGCAATGAAAACACACTTGATTCCTTTAAACAAAGAACTTTTCATGTGAACCAAACAATTCTGATTCCTTTTATTGCAGATCTAGACTAATTATTAAGTTAATAAAATTTATCCAGTGATGCTGGCAGTGATATGCTGGACATCTAGGTACAATCATGTTCCTAAACTTTCAATTATTTCATGTGCTTTAGAAGCAATGAAACATGAAAATGTGGTTTGAAAACTGAATAACCTTCTGACCAATGGGAGTTCGCTCAGAGTGAGGAGTCCCAGCTTCCCTTCCCTTATGCAAGAAGAGAATATTTAAACTGACCATGCCTGGCTGGTCACTGTATGAGAACATGCAATTTCCACACCTTAATGCCTGCCTTCCTGCCCAGGGCTTTGCACACACAGTGTGGCTACAAGGCAATGCAGCAGTTTCACTCCACTTCACTTCCTTCAGGGTTCACAGTGGGAGGTATTGCTGGTTCTGCCAGAAACCTCTCTGCCAGACATAGTCAATAAAAGCTTGAACAAAGGACATAGTCCTGGGACCAAGACTTGAGTGCAAAATGTGCACTGTCACCTGGAACAAAATGTTTAACAGCCTGGTAAATATCACCTGCCAGCACTGAATTTTCTGTATCCTATATTCATACCTTTTCCACACTGTGGAATAATATACTTACATTTCTTATCATCATGGTCCCCAGGCATCAAGTGCAATAAGATGAGGAGAATTTGAAAAAAATTGTGCCACAGTGTGATTGCTGCTGGCATATCAAGTGCCAGGTGCCAGCTACAATATATTAATAATAAAATGGATGCATATTTAGATATTTGTCAGTAGATTTGAAAACCAGCAAAGTTTTGCAGCTTCTAGGAAATTTGCAGGTATAAAGGGGATATTTGGAACTTGTAAATATTCCGACAAAAGCCTGCAAATCCTGCTTTCAAAACTTTTTTAACTTCCAATGTCTATCTGAAGAGGTAAAACCAAGAATTTATATTAAGTAAACCATAATCCATATTTGCATAAAGTCTAAGCTGAAGTAAGAGACATACTTCCTTTTTTTAATCTTTCAGACAGTTTCAAAATAGGTCTGCATAAAGTCTAAATTCAGATATACCTTCGTGTACTGTCAAAACCACCTTGACTTTCCTGGTCCTTTTTTCCTGAACTGACGTTTTCATTCTTTTTGCAAATCTACGCATGTTCAAGCTCTCAGGATGTGGGCAAATTTCCACTTAATGCTCTGTGATCAGCTCGACTTGCTCTACTCACTTGCACAGAGTGTCTATGGACCTTGGTCATATCTGCATTGCTGGAATGAGGGCAGGTCTGTAGAAAAGATAGCAAGGGCATACAATTTGCCTGCAGTTAACCAGAGGCTTGGATACAGAGGGAAAAGCTGTCTTGGGAGAGAAAACTTCAGGAATAAGAAATGTGAAGCCTGGAAACATGAGCCAGTAGGCACATAAGCCACTAATGAGAATAGAGAGCTGTTGCCAAATTATAAGCACGCTAATTGGTTGATAGAGTTAAAGCAGAACCTCTGGGGATACAAAGCCTACTGCTCATTTCTTATTGAGATGTTTGTGTTCTCAAGCCCTGATCTGTTCCTCTGCACACTCTGATGTAAACATCTCCTAAGGCTTCTAGGGAGAAAAAGCAGGGCTTTCTTTCATCTCAGTAAGGGGGATAAGATTTCAGAGCTACACATTTCTAGCAAAAGCAGCATATAAAGACTTTAAACCTTGTTTGACAACAGAACATGTCATGGAAACCAACAGAAAAAAGAAGCTAGAACTGGGTGACTCATTCTGCTACCCCACTGTGTAAGAGACAGTGCAGATGACTCAGAAAACAAAGGTAGCCTCCGACTTTGAGATTAAGATGCAGATTTACACTTTATGTAGCTATCATGAAGATCAAATAAAATCTTTTTTCAGCAGTCCTCCTCTTTCTTTCATGAGGAAAAAGACACCAAACACACCCTGCCATACATTTATTCAAAATTATGTGAAATTTTCTATTAAGTGAAGAATGTGAAGATTATTAGTATATATTTGTGTCTTTTCTGTCTGGATTGGTGTGAAAACTGCTTCTCAGTAAAGTCCCGCAGAGTTAAACCGAAAGAAGCTAGGTTTCTTCTTTTGAGGTAAATGTTTTTCTTTGCATTGTGTGGGCAGCAACAACAAAACTAAAAAGTGACTATTTTGCTGTAAAAGGGAGTTTTATTGTACAATTGTTATTTATTAATATTTATTACTTTTAGAAATATTTTTAACTGAGAATTGCAGGAAAAACAATGTATGTGGAAATATTGTGATAATTTATATTCCTAACCACTTTTGTGAATCTCAAGTTTTTGCCTCTCTGCTGACTGTGATATTCTAGCTATAGAGACAAATTTTGTCTCAGAGGAAGTCCTTGAGCAATGTAGTTTGGAATATAAGTGTCATGCAATTGTTTTCTGATTATTCAGTTTGTATATGTTTAACCAAAGTAATAAAACAGTGAACACTATTACTAGATTGAAATGCATATAAAGTGGGCTTGAGTCTCTTCTCTTATGCTCAGATTCCTTAATAGTTTGTTTGTTTTTTGGTTTGGGTTTGGCCTTGGTTTTTTTTAATTGACCTGAAGGGAGGCACATTTTGTAGCAGATTGTGTGCCATTCTGAAGGGTTTATCTGGATACTGAATATTAAAAAGTCAATGAATTACTCAACCCAATAGAATCAGGGATGAAAAACATCAGAGGACCAAATGGCACATGAAGAGCTGGACCTCACTTACACTGCCCTTACACCAGCACAGGAGCTCCATGAACATTGACACAAGTTTGTTTTTGACATATATCATTTTCATGAATGCAAGTAAGCTTTAATACAGGCCCTACTTCTGAGCCAGATGATGCCCTGTCCTGGAAGAGTAGCTTTCCTGCTCGGCACACTGAATAGGTGAAAACAGAAAAGGGTAGTCCACCCCATGATGTTTCCATGGAGAGTGTCTGCAAGGACAAAGAGCAGCCACTTTGTGTACTGCGGAGAGGACAATGTCTCAATGTCAGCAGGAAGGTTAGCTGTGCTGAGCTCTAACCCTAATCCTTTTCCTCCACTGACCACCTGTCTTCTTGCAAAGGCTCTTTCTTCCCACTTGACCACTTGGAGAAAAGCTGAGCTTGGAGATCCCCTGGGAAGTTATGCTCCTCTTGGGAAGACAAAATGCAGCTCTGAATGCAGCAGGGGGGGCACTTGCAACCTCTGCACCATTCCTCCAGCCCTCTTCAGGTGCTGGAGAGCCTCAGGGCAGCAGCAGAAACCCCCAGTCATTGCTGCTGTGCCTACCCTCTGTGAGTCTGGCCATGAGAAGGGAGTGTCCCCAGGCCCAGTGTGGCACAGGTTCCCAGCTCCTGCTGTGAGTGTCTTTAGCTGTGTTGCCAGGTGAAATGGGGCCCACAGCTGAACACCAGCACATCTCTGCTCCGCAGCAGCCAACCACCATGCACCTGCAGGACCCCAGCTTTTTGGTACTTGGCACTTTATATACAGGTGTGTTTTCCGTGTCCTTACTAGACAAGCTGGAAACAAGCCTAGAAGGCAGCACATTCACTACAGAGACTTCTTGCAAAATGTCCCTTTCCAGGGAGCAGCCATGCCTGGAACAACTGAAACAGACAGTCCTCCAAGCAGAGGCCAAGGGACTGACCCTACTCCCAGAAAGCAGGGGCAAAGCCTTCCTACAGCCCTGGGGATGGTGGATGAAGAGCCTGCCACCCTCAGCTGCTTAGCGTTCACAGAGTCATATAATACCCTGAATTAGAAGGGACCCATCAGGATCATTGAGTCCAGCTCCTGGTCCTGCACAGGACACCCCAAGAATCACACCATGGGCCTGAGAGAGTTGTCCAAATGCTTCTTCAGCTCTTTCAGGCTTGGTGCTGTGACCGTTTCTCTGGGGAGCCTGTTCCAGTGCCCAAACACCCTCTGGGTGAAAAACCTTATCCTGATACAAAACTGAAACTTCCCCTGACTCAGTTTCATGCCATTTCCTCACATCCAGTCACTGGTCATGACAGAGAAGAGGTATTCTCCCTTCATGAGGATGATGTAAACCACCATGAAGTCTTGCCTCAGTCTCCTCCAAGCTGAAAAGACCAAGTAACCTCAACTGCTCCTCATATGGCTTCCCCTCCAAACCCTTCACCATCCTCACAGTGTTCTATTGGACACTCTCTGGTAGCTTAATGCTTTGTATATTGTGGTGCTCAAAGCTGTCCCCACCTTTGAAGGTGAGGCTGCTTCAGTGTAGAGCAGGACAATCCCTCCCTTGCCCAGCTGGCAATGCTGTGCCTGATGCACCCCAGGACAGGGTTGGCCCTCCTGGCTGCCAGGGCACTGCTGACTCAGATTCAACTTGCCATTGGCCAGGATCCTCAAAGTCCCTTTCCACAGTGCTGGTCTTATTTTCCAGCCTCCTGCTCCCCAGTCTACACACAACCTGGGCTGCCCCAGCATAGGTGCAGAATCCAGCACCTGCTCTTGTTAAACTTCATATGGTTGATGATTGCCCAGCCCTCTAATTTGTTGAGGTCTCTCTGCAGGCCCTCTCTGCCCTTGAGGAAGCTGGCAGCTTCCCCCAATGTAGTACTGTTGGCAAACAGTATTTCATCTAGTCCTGTGCCTAAGGAATTTATCAAGATGTTGAAGAGCACAAGACTGAGGATGGTAGCCAGTGGAACCCCACTAGTGAGAGTTCACACATCTGATGTAACCCCATTCACTGTAACCCTTTGTGCTTGACCCCTGAGCCAGATGCTCACCCATCAAATGATGTGTTTATCCAGCTGGGCTGGACATTTTGTCCAGAAGGATCCTGAGAGAGACATCAAGAAAGGCTCTGCAGAAGCCCCAAAAGATTACATCAACTAGCTTCCCTCTATCAACTGGATGGGTTACCATGCCATAGAAGGAAATCAGGTTTCACTCTTCCATTTCATGAAGCCATGCTGGCTGTGATCGATGACTGCATTATCCTCCAAGCTTTCAATACCCTCCAGAATAATCTTCACCATTATTTCACTGGGCACTGAAATGAGACTGAGGAGTCTGTAGTTTCCAGGATCCTCTTTCCTGCCCTTTTTGAAAACTGGGACAACATTCTCCAGCTTTCAGTCAGCTGGGACCTTTCTGGATTCCCAAAATACCATGAAAATCATTGAGAGAGGTTTTGCAAAGACTTCAACAGCTTTTTGAGGATTCTTAGATGAATCCATCAGGTCCCATAGATTTGTAGGGATCCAGCTGGAGCAGCAAATCCTGCACAATTTCAGGGTCAGCTGGGGAATAATCATTCTTTCAGTCATGGTTCTTCAAGCTCAGGGCACTGAGACTCCCCTGGACTGCCTCTGAAGACAGAGGCAAAGAATACATTAACACCTCTGCCTTGTCTGTCTGTCCCTGTTTGTGAGGTGACCCTCCTCACTTTTAATGGGCTGATGTTATTTCTAAACTGCCTTTTGTAATTGATATCAAATTAATTCTTTTTATAGTCCCCCATATTTCTGGCAGCTTCATCTCCAATTGAGCTTTGACCACACTAATTTTGTCCCTACAGTGGCAAACAGCATCTTGGTATTCTTCCCACGTTACCTGACCTTGCTTTCACTGGGCACACACCTTCCTTTTTAGTCCCATTTCCAAAAGAAAATCCCTGTTCAACCAAGCTACCCTTCTGCCTTGCGGCACAACACCCAGTGTTTAAATGAATGTTTTCCATAGAAGGCCAAAACCTTTTCACAATTCTTTGAAAAATGACTGCTACTGGACTCCTTCAGTTTAAAGGTTTGAGATTTTTTATTAAAAGTTTTCAAAATATTTCTGGTACCTAATTAGTGGAAAACACTCTCTAAGACTGTTGGCAATAAAAGACTCTTGAAAAGCAGATTGTGAAAACCTTTATTTTTACCATAGGGGGCTGTATTTGCATTTATTTCAAAGTCCATAATAAAATGAATATTCCAATTAATGAAATCATATGAATGAAATGTTAGTTTCCTTTGTAGCTTTTGCTCCATGTAGAACCAATTCGAAAGGAGGACCTAATTAATTTTCCTGTATGCTCAAATCAGCCTAGATTATAAAAGGCCTGGATTCTGGCATGTGTTTGGAAGAATTTTCTAATATTTTAGGGTGAAAGCAGCTATTCTTCATCTTTTTCCAGCTTCAGTGATATGTCATCTTCCTGGTAGTTTAAAGCCCACTACTCTTAAGCCCTTGATTTGTCCTAATTTAAAATTTTGCTCTGAAATATTCCACAATCTCTGCCTTATCTAATACTTCCCAATGGGATGTACTCACTGAAGACTGTTCAGACATTAGTTTTTTTTCTCTTCGGTCATAAGTATTTTGTAAATTATATTGTCAGTGTTACATGTGAACCCATGAATCTTAGAGACCTGCTTCAAGTACAGCTGGGTAGTGACCTAACAAAATATCCCCACAGCTCCAAAATAAGGGAAGGAAATCAAAATAGAATGAAAAGGTTTTGTACTAACAAGCAATCACATGGCCTTTAACAGTGGAGTTCTTTGCATTACTTGTACCTTGCACCAACACTGACAATGCTAATGTTAGAATGAAGATGTTAAAACTCACTTTTATGTACATTTTCTTGGACTTCGGCCATTAAAAATTTTTCTTTGTTTTTCACCTAAATAGCATGAATCATGTATCATCCTTGACATGTAAGTGTAGGTTAAGCCACCATGTTTTCTCAAACTGTTGTGTTCCTAAGGCTTGTCTGCTCTGTAATAGCAAGGAAGCTGCCACGTGCTGCCACTTTGGGAACTAACACAAGGATACAAATATTTTAGCTGGCAGTTTTAAAAGCCACAACTTCAGGGGAGAACTTCCACAATACAGCCCAATAGCAATGTAAAATCTAAAAACCTAATCAAGCCATGGCAATGCAATGTCATCAGTTCAATTTCTCAAAAAGCTACAGAGCCCAAAGCCTGTATCTACAACCCATATAGTTACATCATACTTAGCTTGGTTTAGCTTTTTTTCTCTAAGTGCACTGCTTTTCAACATTTTTGGTAGAAATTATTTCATATTTACTACTCTCTTTCACAGTTATTTCATTCAAATGCAATTCTTCTTTGTTCTTATACACTTTTCTAACAGCATAAAACATTTACAGACTGTTAATTTGTAAAAGATAATCACAATGCAAACCTCTACATTTTTAAGGCTTTTGCTACACACAATACACAACTTATACACTATTACATACTTGGGAAGAGTCTAGTGCTGCTGCTTTAAATGATTAAGACCAGAGTAAAGCTAAAGATGAGCTCTTTCAGGCTGTGTATTTAAAAAAGCCTCAACTACTTCTGATTGTGCATAAGGCAAGGTGTGTTCTGAGACATTAAACACAAATTTTTGAAAGAGCCCAAGAAAGTTAGATGTATACATTCTTACTGAATGACAACGGGAACTTCTCCTAGAATTTCCCATCAAACTCCACTGAAGCCTCCAGCCATAAAGTACAATAGACGGAAGTACCACAAGTCACTTCCATGGGGACCTGAAACCAGATGTCTGTGAAGTCTTTACTGCTCCAGGACTCAGGGAACCCCTTTGACACTAAACACCATCCTGTACTGAGGCTGGTAAGGCAGTGATGAACTGTAAAATTGTTTCCAGGTTTTTCTGGAACAGCCTCTTATATGGCTGGGGTTCCAGGTCTTCCAAACTAAAGCTTTCCTTCCAGATCCAAGGCAGGGTCAGGTATAAATGGAGATATGCCCTTGAGCATGATCCTGTTGTACCGCATCTTCCCTCTTGTATCTGCAGAGGTGTCCAGAGGTGGTAGAAGTGTAGGGTCCCATTGACAGAAAATGGCTAAACTTTGTCCCACTGGCTAAACTTCCAGGGGAGAATTTCTAACACAATCCCATGCTGTGGTAGGGCCTGGAGAGGAAAGAAGGAACTCCACAGGAACCCAGTGTGGTTCGTTGCTTTCTGAAATGATACGTCTCTGTTTCAGAGCTGAAGGATCTCAGCTTAGGTAGTGCATTCACAATGTACACAGGTTTACATAAGTTGGACATACATTTTTAAATACATTGAAAATAGTAAGCAAAAATATATGCATTGAAATAGTACATACACTTGTTACACATGTATTGAGGGGTCACATTTTAACTACTTTAAATAGCAAACATATATATCCTCTGTCAATGGATATTTACTAATCCTTAAAATATGTTGTGAAATGCCACAGTGACAACTGTCACATTGTCTTTCACTAAACATGAAAAGTTTGAGTAACAGTGGAAAAAATAAAAATACTGTATTGATACGACTTAAAGTTTCTGACAGTTAAAAGCTACTACTTCATTTTAAATATCCCCATTGAAACACATCTATTTGTACAATTAGTCACCTTACACTGTATACTAAAATACAATGTTTAGCATGTTGTAAACTTTTACAAATCAATGACTTTTTAATGAGAAATTGTACAAATATACAGCTATTTATAGCACATATATATAAGGCCATTAACACAACAGAAAGATACATATATGGAACTATAATCACCAACATATATTATGAAATCTTCTCCCAGTTGGCAATAATAGGACTCATCTTCCAATAGTCATCAGTCTTTAGGAGTGCTGGAGTTTCTAAATTTTTAGTGACATCTTGCAAGATCAGAAGGCACCTAATGTAGCCTTAGCGTGCAATGCCATTGTGGTTCGTGATGCTGTCAGCTGTGCATGGACTGTCTCCTGGCCACTGGGTAGCATGAAAGGATTTTTCTGAATCATATGTGTTACTGAATGAACACACAAAGCAAATGATTGTTGATAAATACATCCTCAAAGTTAAATAAATGGTTAGTGTTTTCCCCTGTGACTGAAGTGCATGAATATTTAAACTACACCTGTAGCTTAAATCTAAAAATCACAGAAAAGTACTGGTTTTGAGGAGTCCTTTACTTACAGAAGTTTCCATTGTGAAATGAAGATTCATTTTTCTCAGCAATGCATGAGGGAACATTCATTGGTGGGAAATCTTCCTTTGGCTTCTGGGTATTGCTGCTGCTGGATTTACTTCGGCTGTGATCTGGTGTGGGCTGAATAGGCAAAGATCTGGCCACCTTGGATTTCACCAGGCAGCCACAAACAAGGCGAAAGAAAGCTCGACGCATTTCCTTACTGGCCAGGGTGTAGATGATGGGGTTCATTGCAGAATTGATGACTGCCAGAGCAATAAACCAGTGAGCTTTGTACAAGATGGAGCACTCCTTGACTCTGCAGGCCACATCGATGAGGAACAGGATGAACAGCGGAGACCAACATGCAATGAAGACGCTAACAACAATCACAACAGTCCTCAGGAGTGCCATGGACCGCTCCGAGTTATTGTGGTTGGTGACATTACGACTGCTGGACTTAACCAGTATGTAGATACGGGCATAAAGGATGACAATGGCAACCAAAATGGCTATGAAGATACTAATGCAGAACACAACATATTTTTTGGAGTACAGAGGCAAAATTGTTGAGCAATCTGGCAAGTTGTTAATACAGTTCCAACCGAGGATGGGTAGGGCACCCAAGGAAACAGAAATAAGCCAGCATGTACCAATGAGAAGGAACACTCTGTATTTTTTATTTGCATCGTAAGGCCTCATTTTAATCATGGTCAAATGCCGCTCAATTGCTATTGCTAGCAAGCTGAAAGTGGAGGCTCCCAGGGCAACAAACATGCTGCCTTCCCTAATGAACCAGATTGTAGAGGACAAGCTCAGAGTTTTCTTCCCAGACATAAGAATGTTTACTTTGTAAACAATCCCAGCTAAAAGATCACAGAGAGCTAGATTGCCAATGAAAAAGTACATGCGGTTGTGAAATTTATTGTTTTTCCATATGGCAATCAACACCATCAAGTTTTCCAGGACTATGAAACTACATAGGATCAGAAATGCAATGGTGGGCAGGTCTATTTTATCAGTTGCCTTTTCCCTTAAAATAAGCTTCCCTGTGTAATTATAATGTAGTACGATTAGAGAGTCCACCTCTTCTTTTCCTTGAGGGCTGACAAGAGCATCAGGTGGCATGGTAACTGCTGCCATAATTTGTTCCCTGATGGATGCTGGACCTTTCCTCTTCTGTATCACAAGAATATTGTTCCAATAATTTTCCACAAGAGGGAGATCAAGCCACGTTCCTCCCAACACTCCTCTGGGTAAGCGTTGTGTATCCCCAGCTCCAGCAAGCCTGGCATATTAATGCAGGAGAGTGGCTTTCAAACCAGGCTCTGAAAATAAAATCAACAAAGGCAACATAAATATCACCATCTTCCCATGTCACCCAGTGCTTAAGCTGCAACATACACCCAGGAGCAAAGGACAAGGGACTGTGACTGACGGGCCACCAAGGTTGAGCACTGTTCCATGCCTCAAGTTAGCTGTAGGTAAGCTCAGACAGTCTGGATGCAGAAATACATAGGGGACTGCTCAAAGGGGTTTTCCCCCTACAAAATTTCAATGCTGAAAAACACACAGAAGAGCCATGAGAAGGATTAGCAAACAGACCCAGCAAGTCCCAGTGTGCATAGCAAGCAGCTTGCTTCCTCTCTAAAAGACCTAAGTGTACATTGCACTACCAAAACACCACCCAACCATCACTGCCTCTGCAGCAGCAGGGCAAATTCTATGCTTCCTATGCTTGTTCTTGTCTGCCATGCAGACCCAAGGTAGAAAAGATCCTGAGAAAGTTGGTGTCAAGTCTTGACGCCAGTGTTCATGTTGCCAATACCTAAAATAACTTCCCACAGTTAATGGTTTAAATTTATGATATTTACAATGGAGAAGATGCACTCAAAGCCTGTCATCATAAAGCCAATTCTACTTCCCAATCAAATTCGCTGCATTTCTGCTACCTTTTTTAAAATAAACATTGCAAGTAATATTTTTATAAGCTTTTTTTTTCTATGGTTCATTTTACTTTTTTATTCCGTTGCATAGGTATACAGGACATACATTTAATGTTCTTGGGTTTTTTTAAAAATAAAAAATGGTTACATCAAATTTGTCTTTTCAACCAGAAATTCTGATTTTCTTTAAGTTATGACTTAGATTAACCGCAACATTTTCCCTTAGACTTTGAGGTTCCGTTTTCACAGCAGATCTTCCAATCTGTCTTTTTTTCCCAATAAATATCAAAAGAGACCTGCATAGTAAAAATATCAGAAGACGTCAGAAGCCCTTACTGTTTTATCAGAAATGCTGGTAAACATAAATATGTTACAGTTTAGTTGCTGCATACTCCAATGACAATCAGTGTTCACGCCCCAAATGTATGCACTGAGGATGAGCAAATGGCCAGTTTTTCAGTTTTCTAAGAAAACAAGGGTGGAGATGAGGAAAGAACTTGTTTCATGTGAACCAAATTTGCAATTTTTTTTCCAGGAAAGTTAAGAAAAATATTTGTGCTATATGGGAAGACATTTCCCATTGCCCCAGAATTAAATTACTTAGTTTAGGGAACTGTTTAAGAGCTAGAGCTCCTGACCATACGATTTATTTACTCTAGGGTCATGAACATTTTCCAAACACATTAAAGAAACTTTCAAAGGAGAGGTATCAAGGGAAGGGGGAAGGAACAAGATGATCCTTAAGGTCCCTTCTAACCTAATCTATTATATGATTTTATGATTCTATATGCAGATTCCTTAAGATCAGAAAAATGTGTGAGCCACTGCTGAACCAACAGTCTGTTTTGGGCACTTGGGAAGTCAGAGATGCATTTTCATGTGCCTTCTGAGGATGAAGGGAGGAGCAAACCACATCCCAGATGGAAGTAAATTGATTTAAAGGGTGACCCACACCCTATTTTCCCACCCTTCCTTTTCCTTGATTGCCTCCTTCAGAAAAGAAGTCATCTGATAAAAGCTTACAGTGAACTGACTTGGATTCTTTAGTACATTCAGGGTGTTTTAAAATTACTTTCTGAGAAAATAATTTGGTGTTTACCCATTGTTATTTCCCCATTCTAGTTCATAGGTCCAAACTACTTTGGTTGAAGAGGTCGACTGGGAAAGACATCCAAGAAACCCTGTTGCTGCTTTTTTACTCTGAAGATGACAGCAACCACCTCATTCCTTTCCCAGAAGCTGAACGGGGCTCTTGAGCTGTTAAATTCTTTTCTAAAGCATGGTAACAGTGAGGCTCTCAACAGAAAAACTTCACCTCAGCTAAGGTTCAATGTAATTGTAATTCAGTTACAATCTGTGCACTGTTATCACATAAACTGTCACAGTCTTTCATTGTATCGGCTTATAACAAAATCCCACTGTGTCCATATGAATTGCAAGTGCTTTCCACTGTAAAATAAACAATTACATTTGACTAGAAAAGTATTTGTTAATAGTAGTTCAACCAGCAATACTCACCAGACTTGCTGACGACTGCCTAAGAGAATAATATTCCTATAATTTAAGAGCATCATATGCAACAAAATAAACGTTTCTTTAAGTAATTTTCAAGTGAGTTATCACACTGGTCTATCAAAGGGCAAAAATATTTCCTTCTGTGAAGAAAATTATATGCCACACATAGGAGTTCATCACCCACAACTCAGCAGATGTAAACTGTCATGACTCTACTAAAAGTAATGGTACTATACCAGTTCCCCTGGCTGAAGGCAAGAATGATGCACTCAATCAGCAGAAAGTATAGAGTCTCAGCCATTGTTAGTAATTACTTCTCTTAAAATTATTACAGCAAACTTAGTATCATGAAAGTAAGTCTTTGCCTCTGACAAGCTAGCAGGAAGACAATGAAAGATGTAACATTATAATTTGCCAGGACTCTTACCAACTGAGTGTCATGCACAAGACATTTGAAAGTTAATACAGATAATAATGCAATAAATTAAAATTTACTTCCAATATCTTTCAGCCATACTCTTCTTTTGTTTACCTCCTGCTTTGAAGCCTGTAATTCAGAAAGCACATTCTTTCTCTAACAGTTAGAAAAATTAATGTTGGTTTTACAGGATAACCTGTGTCACTGCTTTGTGACAGCTCAACTATTTACTCATGAAAACAAGTTGCTCCAGTCACATACTACCTGCAAAGTATGGACCTCAGACCAAAATATTTAAAAAAACAACCTGAAGAACCTGTCTGTGGCATGTTGTTTGCCCAGCACTGCCATAGTTAGGTATCTCAGCATCCCAAACGCTTGAAACCTCTGGAAATGAGTTTTATTTCCTCTAAGGTAAAGCAGAGGAGCCCTATGGCAGCACCACCAGGCAGCCCCAGAAGGATAAACCTCTTTGCAGTGCAGGGGCAATCCAGCTTTACTTCCTCATGGATGTGCTCGCTAAAATGGTGATTGCTAAATTGCTCAAATTAAGGCAATGTCAAGAACCACAGCGATGTGCAGGACAATTTGGTTGCTTTCTCCATCTGTTCGGCTGCCCTTTGTCATCCCAGCTCCAAGGATGGAGAGAGCAGCTGGGGTCAGCGGTGAGCATGCAGACATCCTCCCTCCTGTGCAATCCCCTCGCCCACCAGCATGCTTTGGGGTTTCTCTGGTGGTTAATGTGGTCTCCTGCAGAGGTCAAGGATACTGGCAGGGTCAAGCACCCTTTCAAATTAGAGTAGGACCCTTACCATGGGTCACATCTCTAGGGTCCACCAGTGTCTGTATGGTCCCTCTGCCACACATGCCATGAAAGAAGCAAAGCTGTGTGGAAGGCCACAACCCCTTGACCTGCCCTATGGCAAGACATACTTCCTCTGTTTTCTCCAAACAAACCACAAAGTTCTACAGGTAGAAACTCAGGGTCAGAGCTCTCACCGGCTCCCCTGGCCTGCAATTTTTCTCCGGGAATATATAATTCCCAATGTGAAGAGGCAACAGGGAGCCTGTGATAATGGGGATGCCAAAACCCTTCAGCCTCCATCTTCCTCCCATACCTCTCTGTTCTCAGTGGGCTCTCTGGTTAAGAGTCCCAGAGGGACTTGAGGGCTTTTACCATCTCATGAGTCCCTGGACACTTTATATCTAAAATAAACAAGAAATTTCTGTTTTCAAAACAGTAACCCAAACTGCTCTCAATTTTCCTAAAGTCAAAGCAACAAGTGAGAATAAAGTGAGCATAGGACTTAATTTTCCACTACCTACTCTTGCCTGCACAAGAACATATAGTACCATGCATTCAGTACACTTATTGTAATTTGGCTGGAATTGTATTTTCCTGTTTTCCAAATAGCCACGGACAGACTTCCCCAAAGAAACCAGATGCTACTTCACCACCACCACCACACACACTGCAATTCTCCCTTCTCTTCCATGTACAACAATACACTTTGGCCAACAAAGAGAGTTTTAAAAATGACAAAGGGAAAGATAAATGCAAATCCGACACTATTTTTTTACATTTTATGTATCTGTAAAGCCTTTTCAAATGAAAGGTAAACACATGTAATTTATCAGGCACACCCTGGTAGTCTCATTAACAGAAAGAGTTTTTGAGAATAGCAGCACATTTCAGTACACATTTCCACTGAAATTAGGCTACGCTAGATGCAAATGAAGTTTAGACAATAAACATCTGCTGCAGAAAACTGTCTTAGACAACTTAAACTTTAAAAAAAAGATTTTTTTAAATTAATATGCCGGCAGTTTACAGCCTCAGGAAAACAAAGTTACTTTTCTTGGCTTCTAGCTTTTAGACATCAGTTTGAATTTTTTCATTACGAGTAGCACTCATGCACACCTCATAGGGGAGCTCCCGGATGGTTTAATTAGCGCTCCTTAAAGGGAAGGCACTTTGACTTCTTCCTCCGTCTCCTAGAGTTCCCGACCTATTCCCCCCACTCCAAACTTCAGTACTCCGTTCTCAAATTTCTATTAGCGCTGCGACCTGAGCCTTCTGGGGTGACATGCATCTTGTCTGAGTTACCCGACGTGTCGGCGGCGTGACGGTCTCACACAGGGAACACCGCTCTACCCACGGCGTGTGAGGACCCCCAGGCCCGGGCTTCCCACGCGGCTCGCCGCCGCTTCTTTACGCCACACCCCGAGCGGTGCTTCCCGCTCCGACGGCCGGACCGGCACGGCTCTGCCAGCCCGGCGGGACGAGGACAGCTGGGCCGCACCGAGAGCGCAGGGCGGGCAGCGGGACAGGGGCACAGGGGCACGGGGCAGAGCACAGTACCTGCTGCGTCCGCGCCGCGTCCCACGGCGCTCCGGGGCCGCTGCATCCGACTGGCGGGCTCCGCGGCGCCGCTCGGGCCCCGGCACCGCGCGGGGCAGGACCGGCCGGGCCGGGCGGGGCTGGGATCGCTCCGGCCCTGCCCCACCGCCGCCGCCAATCCCCGCGGCTCCGCACTCCCCGCCGCTGCCCGCAGCCGCCTCGCCCGGGTACCCCCGACCGACTGACCTCCCTCCCCTCCGGGCTTTTCTCGCTCCCCGCGTCCGCCCGCCCTCGGCTCCTGCCCCGGCACGCTGCACCAGCGCCGCCGGACAGGCTGCGCTCCCCGCTCCGGCTGCCCCTGCCTGCCCCCGTCCCGTCCCGTCCCGTCCCGCCACGCCTCACCCCGCCCCTTGGCCGCTCACCGTGCCCCATGCCCGGGGAGCAGCTCCGCGGGGCGGGATGCTGTCGGCAGGGCACGGCAGCGCGGGTAGAAGCGGGTTTAATGCTTAAGCGGCGCTTTGGGCAGCCGGGGTGAAGATGTGAGGCGGCAGAGCCCACAGCCGAGTATTTATAATATCCAGAAGAATGCGAAGTGGAGGGTTACTCGGGTCGAGCGGTTAGAACGTTCAAGTGAGGTTTTACATACGCTACCTCTGCTCCTCTGTTTCACTGAGTCCAGTAACGCGACCTTCAGAGAACTCGAGTCGAGAGGCACAGGGCGAAACATTCAGAAATTCTCAGCAAAAGTACTTCTGGTTTGACCCACAACTGCGATTACAGCGTGCTCCTGGAAAGGTACTTCTTGACAGAGTTATTGACTGAAAAATAGCAACTCAAGGACAGCGATAGGCACACAGATTGTGCCAGTGACGGGAGCAACGCTTTGGAAAATAAGTTGGTACCTGGATCTCACAAGTGTCTTATTTAAATGTACTTGTAAGATGCTTGTGGGTACAGCAAATCTCTTTGTCAGAAGTGCATATGATAAGCTGGCAAACAGGAGCAGTACAGCAACCTTGCTAAGCACAAGCAGACGTGTAGGGTTGCCTATCGTCTCACAGCAATCAGTGTTTTTCTTGGGAGCCTCCTGTCTGGACTTGAGCATCATCATGCTTGGAGTCATGCCATGGGCTCGACTGTTGGGTTGCCTGCACTGCTGTTCTGTAGGGAAGAAAAGTCCTGGAAGAAAGCGGAACTAGGCTTTTTAAAGCCAGAAGTTTAAACTGAAATAGGAGAACAAATGGTTGTTTTTGTGGCTGCTTTTTATCTTCTGAAGAGGAGTAATAAAACTCTTCTGTTTAGGGCTCTGGCAGGAAATAAGGACTATACAGAGCAAAATGGTGGTAAAATTGCTTGAAAGCTGATGGACCCAATGGATATGGCCCCACTTAGCTATGGACAAGACTACACTGCAATCTGCAGTGGTCTTAGCCTTTTCTTCCCTCCTCGCGTTTTGTGTGCTGTGTGAAAGCTGCTCTCTTCTGTGGAACAGAAGAGGAGTGGAAAACTCCTTCCATGTCACATAAAGGTACACATCACTTTTTGGCAAAGGGGAACCCAGGCCTGTGAATCACTACTCTCCCATAGCTCAGAAAAGGCTTGTTCTACAAATTCCCTGAAAACCACCCCAGGAAGCTCTGTAGTCCTCTTGGCAGCCTCTTGCTACACACCATCAAGATCTGGGTCTTGTATAGCAAATGTAAATGGCCCCTGTCCTGGGTCTGTGTTCTGCTTTATTCCTTGTTATTTTCCCCTCTCTGGGAAAATAACCTTTTGGCTAATTGGAGAGGGGAGCCAGAAGAAACAGTCGCTCTGATCAGACTGTGGTGCATGAGGGGACAAGATACTGCCACCAGAAAGATCTTTTGGCAATAGTGCCAGAAGGTGGCAAATTGTGTCCTGCTGCTTGTGATGGTTTTAAATTGCCTTCTTCACCACCAGCAACCCACAGGGGCAGCTCACAACCAGGCCCCGCTACAGTACAAGGGAAGTGGTGTATCCATGGTGAGGATCACACGTCATCTCTGACTGAGACCTCTGATGATGTCTGACATAATGGTGTCTGAAACCCCCTTGGCTGCAAAGCACCATTCACAATGCACTCCCACCAGTGAGCACAGCGATCTCATGCCCCAGCTTTCTTCTCGACCATGGGAAACAGCCTTCAGCCACAGCTGTGCTGCAGGGCTGTCGGGTTCATCAGCAGGCAGTGGTTTCTTGCAGATGCCTCTTGACCCCTGTGGTTGCAGTGGCTGCTGACGTCATTGAAGGAGGCAGGTGGCAGGATACTGAAGTGCAGGCTGGAGGAGCCACCCAGAAATGAAGGGCAGTAGAGAGTCCCTGTTCTGACACTGCAGGGGATCTGTTTGGGGTGGCATCTCAGGCCAAAGCAACTGTCAGCAAAAACCTTCAGAGAGTTCAGCCGCTTTGGCAATAGGTGATACAACCCACTGGTTCAATTCCAAATGCCACATAACAGCCAGTGAGGCACCCATGGAGAATTTTCCATGAAGCCCCTGACCTTAAAAGAAATTGTGTTTTTCTGGGGTAGGGAGATTAATGAACAAGAAAGACATAGAAAGAGAAGGCCAGGAGCAGTGATGAATTTTCATAGCAACAGGAGGTTAACAGCTCAGTTTTCTGGGGGTGAGAAGTCCTTTCTGCCCTGGAAATTCCTGAGTGATTGGGCAAACAGGATGAATAATGGGAAAGCAACATTTGATGAAGTTATTGAGGGTTTTTGACAGTGAAACTAAAACTGAGAACAAGATGTTTCCAAGACCTGATGGTCCTGGGTGACCTGCTGATAAAATACAGTGATCATTTCCATGCTACTAAATGAAACATAGGAAAACAATTCTAATAACAGATGCACAAATTTGCATGGAGTGTTGATATTCAGAAGAGAGGTCTTTATCTATAGTCCTTAAAAAGCAACAAATATTCATTTACTGTCAAAAGGAAACTGAAATCTAGTAATGATTAAGATAGGAAAGAAAAAATGGAATATGAGCTTGGCACCTTGAGTACCATGAGTGCCTGTGATTGCTTCATCTCCTGTTTTGTAAAACACAAAAAGGCAAAAAAGACAATGGAAAAGTTAGAAAAGTTATCCATGCATAGAAAATTCAGGTTGGGTGGGTCTAATCAGTGGTCCAGAAAAAGATGGAAAAAATGCAAGATGGAATACTTTAAAATATAAATTTCTAACAACATACTGTTGAATTGGGGAAACCAAAGAACATGAGTGAAAAAGTGGTTAAAGAAGGTAGCTGAAACCACTTGGAGTAAAGGCCTGCGAATGGCTGTTAAATACAATGGGAAGACAGTGCAGGGCACAACAGCTGGGAGTCACTAAGAGGGGTGGTGTTTACCCTGCACAATTCCAGCTCCAAAGTTGCCACTGGCCAAATCCTGCCTGGCCTCTTCTGTGTTGCAATTAAGTATGGTGTTGACAAAGGGGGCAAACCATGGCACTTTTAAAAGCTTGTGTGTTGCCCACTTCAGAAGGTATTGAAAAAAGGAGATGTTTCTGTAGGGTATGTACACTTGACATGGCAGTGTACATGTACACAGGACAGGGACTCAGAGAGAGAAGGTTCAGCAAATGCCACGAGCTCAGCAAATATCCTAGTAAAGTTATCTGAATGGTCTGGGCCTCCCAGCACCCTGCAGCAGCCCATGGATTTGCTTTTCTGTTGTGGGTTTTGCATGGAGAACAACTGATTAAAGGAATGGTATTTTTTTCCAAATGTGGCATTTTGTCCTGTGAATGCAGTGCATGATGAATGCCATTGATAGAGTTGGGTTTTCAGCACATGCTTCAAACTTAGAAAAGTGATTAAAGTTACTTCTATTTACAGATAGATAAAATATATAAATATGCAATAAAAGCTGAAGTTACCCTCAGATGAAAGATATTGTGGTTTCTCTACAGACCAAACAGATAATGTTTCAAGATTAATATTAGCCTTCTCCTGTAGTAGTTACAATTGAGTCCTTGAAGAATCTCTTTTTTCTGCTGTTTAGGACATCATAAAATCTTGGTAATTTCTGCCTGTCAAGATTATGCAATGTTTTATTAATGCATTAGTTATAATTTCTTCATGCTGACATTCATCCAATGTTTTGAAGGTCTGTCATTGATTTACTTGCCTGGAGTTCCTGAAGTAATGCTTCATCATTTGGAAAATCAATAACTTATTTTGGTATGAAAGCTAAACAGCAGCAAGGTAATATTAAAATAACAGTTCAAACCACTATGATATTTATCTGATTCTGTGGTAGCATATTTTAGCTGTCTACTTTTCTACTGCTGCTGAAGTACTGTTTTTATATTAACAAGATGTATTACATGTTATTCCATCTAGAAAATGAAGTGCTGTAACACCTTTTTTTTTGTAACACCATTTCTGTTCTTATTTCTCTGACTCCAACTCAGTGTTAAGCCATATTAAATTATTAACAATACTGTTTAAATGAGAAATTATTAAAAGATAAATAATCTTAATTAATATTTTAATTGAATATAAAAATAAAAACAAAAAGGGAGAACATTTATTTGGAGTGTTGTTAAATCATAATCTGCAGCAATTGAAATACATTTGAATACTACATCAAAGAAGACATCTGTCAATAATTGTAAAATATAAGCGGAGGATATTTTGGAAACTTTAAATCCATTACTTTTCTCAGGCACTTTTATACCATGGCACATGCATAAATAATTATATGCCTATAGGACATATTTCATTTGCATGTTTTATATTAACTGTTAGGATCATGTGATGTTCATATGCTGAACTCTGTCTGCCTCTGCAAGTGATACCTTCCTCTAGGGATAAAGGGGCAGATGCTCAGAGCACCAGATATTTATTGTTAGTGTTAACATTAAGACTGACTCAGCTTAACATCCAACACTGTGCAGATTGCACATGTTAAAGAAAAGATAGCTGTTATCATAGCACTTCCAGCCAGACATGATGTCAAAAATGAAATGCAGAGAAAGGAGAAGGGGAAATAAGTTCAGTCAAACAGCTCCTTGGGTTTCCCCATCTGCATCCTGCAGCCCAACACTCCAGACATGAAGATTGTACACCTACATCACTGTCTGAAGGCTTGTCCCTCCTTTCTTTTCTGCACATTATTCTCATCCTCCCCCCGTAGTTGCAGTCTCCTCCTGTGTACCGAGGCTCAGGGTACCAGAGGGAGGTGCCCAGGGTGACCTGGACCAGCTCATGTGATGAGCTGCTGCTGCATCACCCACAGCTCCTGCAGAACTCCTGATGCCTAGGCTGCCTCCACGAGACCCGAGTGCTGGTGGTGGGCATTCCTTCACCCCTGCAAAGAGGAGGCAGAGCACTGTTGAGGCATGGTGCCCACTGACAAATCTGTGGGCACAGCCACATGCACACTGTCTCTGGAGGAGCGCTACGCTTACCTAACACAGCATTACATGAAGGAAATGTGCACGTGCCCTTTGGACCACAATGACTCTTTTTCTTTTTGTCTTTTAGTGAAGCCAAAAAAGTGGGCTGAAAGAATGGAAAAACTTAACTCTCAGCAAAAGTGGCAAAAAAGTATGAAGAGAAAAATAACAAACTGTAGGTGATCTGATTGAAGGCCTTCTAAACTAGCCAAGGACTAATGTATGACTAAAAAATCAAAATATATTTGAGGGTTTTGAATAGAATTTACAGTAAAGAACCAAATTTTAATTAATAGGAAAGTTAAGCAAGCAGAGGCTAAGCATATGTTATCAAAGGTATATGGAGATAGAATCATATAATGGTTTAGGTTGGAAGGGACCTCACATATCACCTAGTTCCATCTCCCCTGGAACTAGGTAGGGACACATTCCAGGAGACAGGTTACTCAAAGCTGCATCCAACCTGGCCTTGAGCCCTTCTGGGGATGGGGAATCCACAGCTTCTCTGGGCAACTTGTGCCATTCCCCGAGTAAAGAATTTCTTCCTGATATCTACTGTAAATCTACTGCCTTTCAGTTTAAAGCCATTCTCCCTCGTCCTATCACTTCATGCCCTTGTAAAAGTCCTTCTCCAGCTTCCTTGTTGGTCCCCTGCAGGTACTGGAAGGCTGCAATTAGGTGACCCTGAAGCCTTCCCTTCTCCAGGCTGAGCAATCCCAACTCTTGCAGCCTGTCCCTGTAGCAGAGGGCCTGATCCATGCCTCAGATCATCTTTGTGGCGCTCCTCTGGGCTCTCTCCAACAGGTCCACATCTTTCTTGTGCTGGGGACCCCTGAATTGGATGCAGTGTTCCAGGTGGGATCTCACCAGTGCAGAGGGGTAGAATCCCCACCTCACCCTGCTGGCCATGCTGCTTTGGATGAGCCGGGGATACACTTGGCTTTCTGGGCTGCAAGCTTGCAATGCTGAGGCATATTCAGCTTCTTGTTCATCAACACCCCCAAGTCCTTCTTGGAAGGATGCCACGGTTTAGCAGTCTTGAAGGCCTGGGACAGGCCAAAAAAAAGCCAGAAAAAAATAATTTATAACAGTTGTGGTTTTGAGACATCTTGCTGAAAAGTGGACCTCTTTTGGGACAGGAAAGAAGCACAAAGCAAGAAGGTTTTGCCCTGAGTTTGTATTGATACCATACTTTTGTAATGCTCTCAGACTGAACTTTGTTTCACTGTGATGCTTGATGTGCTGTATTAGACTGTTACAGTAGTGGGGGCATGACTTTATTACCTTGCTGAGATAAGCTGAAACTATTGTTGCCCTGTTATCTTATCAATCATTTTGCTGTAAGTCGTTACCATCTCCACAAAGACAGTCTATGGCTTTGCCTTTTTTCTTTAAACCATTGGCCACTGTGCTGTACTCTGAACTGCAAAGCGCTGTGGGTTCAAGCGGGTTTGACATCTGCCTTGCTGCCTCCTTTGAAAGGCATAGCACATCTCAGACAGCTTTGGTAAGCTGTGGTTATAAGATCTTTTGTTTCTGGGAGCCTGGAAAGGGGCCAGCTCACATGGCTAGGTTCTCACCTATGGGTCTGGGTAAGGGGCATAGCAGGGGCTGGTTATAGGGTCATGGCCACCCTTGGTACAGACAGGGAACAGCAGGAGATGGGGCTGGAGATATGCCCCTGCAATGATTAGTGCCCCCAGGCCCCTGACACTATATCACCTCTGCTGAGCCTGTGAGGGGTCATGAGCCAGAATTCTGAGGTATGATATGCTTTAAAACAGCGTCACTGTGCCCACATCAAGTTTATTCAGTTAATGAGTCACTTTCCTGATAACTGAGCTCCCTCTAAATGTCTCCAAATTCTCCCAAAGCCTATTCTGGAAAATGCAATTCAAGCTGTGTTTGAGGCTCACTAGCAGTGTGCAGGGTCTGTATGGCCAGTTATATCTTGGGTACCACCAGCTTGGACAAGTCACTGCTGGTAAGACACACCAGGAGCCAAGCAGAAGACCCATAATGGGACATCTGGAGTCAGCTTTGGAAATCTAACATGTATTCCCTTAACAACACAAATAAGTAGACATCTAGACTAGGCCTAATCTCTCCAGGTAATAGAAGGATGGAAGGAAAGAGGCTGTTAAGGTTCTCTATGTCTGCAGAGCATTGTAGCATATCTGCCTGCAGGCACCCTGGATTAAGGCTACTTACACCACCCCTAAAACCTGCTTGGGAAGATCAGAACCTCCTAGGAAACACAAGTTCCCTCATAAGCCTGTTTACCTCTTCCGCAGTGGTCACGCAACATAGCCACAGAGGGAAAGCACATCAAACAGAGGCCAGTATTTGTATTAGTAGCATACTAGGCTAAAGTCTGTACCTAGTCTGAGTGTAGAGGCATTTTGTTCTAGGCACTGAAATTCTAGCTGTCTCTGCCGTGAGAAATTTATATTCTGAGAATGAGAATGATTATGAGGAAAGAAAAGAGAAGTGGAGGAGGGTAGGCAAAGAATTAACATTTTAAAGGAGATAATGGCCCTGATTTTGAAAGCCATTGAGAAATTCTGAGAAATTACCAAGGCTAAGAGGGGCTGAGAGTGCTAAGAAATGTTAAAAATCCAGCATATGTATTGACTTTATAATAATGATTCAACATTGTTAGAAAAGTAGAAAACAAGCACTGTACAGAAAAGAACCCTAGACCAGGTACAGCAGCCCCTTAATGTCCTTATGTCCTGCTCTCTTTGACATCTGTTTCCCTTTACACAGGAGATAAATTCCTCCCATACCACACAGCATTCTTAGGAAGTGTTATTACTTGCTGAAACAAGAAGTTCCCCAGAAGCACTGCATGCCACTAACTGCCAATCAGACTTCAAGAGCTTTTTAGGAGCTAATGGATAGCGTGTTTGTTGCTGTTTCGTGGAACAAGATGGCTGAAGTGTCGCAGTAAGGGTCTGTGTAAATAATGACCAGATGGCAATATGGCCTGCAGGCGAGACTGAGGATTGTGTGGCAGAATGGAGTAGGATTGCTGGTGGAAGCAGACCTGAAGATGAGTGAGCCTGCCAGATGCTTTCACTCATATCCACACGATGCCATCCATGCCTGTACATAAAATAGAGGCAAATCGTTCTAAAGCTTGGAGTGTGTTTTTCACTGTTCCTTGTGAGGGTGTCTGTGTGGCGTGAGGCAGTGCTGTGTGGTAACACCTACACTGTCAGCCAGACACTGTCAGCCTGCTCCTCTGGCATGGGACACTGCTCCTCTGTGCTGCTCTGCTCCTCTGTGACTGGTTCTGCTAAGTAATGCATATTCTTGGTGGCATTCCTTGTGACATCCTACCACCTCTGTCCTGTCTGTGGAGTTCTCAGGGTCATATCTCAGGCTCACGTCCTTATTGTGTGTTATATGCTTAAGTTATTTGTTTTATTAACTTCTTTTACAATTAGCCATTTTCTGGATGGCAGTGCACAAATAGGATGAAATGTTGGCCTTTTTATGCCAACAAAGATCCCCACTGATATTAAAGATCCTTGTGATATTCCTGTTTCTTAAGGTTTCTCTTTATCCATAGTCCCTCCTTTGTGTACTTTCTTATGCTTCAGCTTTTTATACACTTTACCTTTTTCAGAACATCAAGTTCTTCAGCTACTGAATCTTTTCTTCCTATTCAGTTTCCTGTACTAAGTATTCCTATGTTCCTACATACTACTATAACTCTGCTTT
This sequence comes from Lichenostomus cassidix, assembly GCF_008360975.1. NCBI lineage: Eukaryota > Metazoa > Chordata > Aves > Passeriformes > Meliphagidae > Lichenostomus > Lichenostomus cassidix. Next base: position 34,209,094 of record NC_139511.1, read on the forward strand.
CCTCTCTTAGGCTTGAAACCTCTGACACTGATCTTCATTTGCCAATATTCAATTGCCAATATTCTGCCTGCTTCTTTAATATCTCTCTTCTGCTCATTGCTGCTCTTTTAAATGTTGTCTAAGGACATCAATATTTAAAACATGAGTGGTACCAAAAATTAACTTCTTTTTGGTTTAGTGCTACAGCACATAAGTGCCCAGGTGTCTGCTGGAGCAGGAACAATTTGCTTAAGTGTGATGGTGTATATCAAATCTTGTCCTCAGAGCCTTTGGCAGAGCTGAAGGTAAATAGATGTGGAACTAGATGTAGTTCATGGGTCACCTGATATCTGAGGTGCTGGATCTATCACCTGAGGAGAACCATTGCTCATAATAATTTCTCCCACCTCCAGAGAAGAGTAGGAATGTGTGTCTCCAGGGCAAGTTATTTTCTGGGATGTTTTTGGAATAGTGTTATTTATGCCCCACCCATTGGCAAGCCTGGGAAGAAAAGGCATAATCAAAGCCTTATTTAACTTAAATACAGAGCACTCTGGTTTTGGAACACAAATCCTTCATTTGCATCTGTGCTGATGGTCATGTACAGTGTATGGACACAGAATGGTTACCAGTGGTATCCTTCCAGTTGTTACTGGGTAACTGTGCCTGCACTGGGGAGGGAAATGAAAGGGGGAAGTAAACACCCTCACTGCAGAAGGACCATCATTGCTGGGAGTTGCTGTAATGCATTAGTGTGAAAGATAAAAGTATATGTCTCAGCATCCATGGCTTTCTGCTGCATGCAGTTTCAGATCTCTGCCTTGCTCAGATACCCTCTCCACCCACTCTGCTGGAATAAGCAGCCCAGGAAAGGGAATGGCATAAGGAATGAAATGACCCCAAGGCAGAGGACTGCTTGCACATTTACACCTCAGCCCCAAGCAGTTGAAAGCTTCAGGAGCTCGAGTTAGTCAGGGAGGTCCAGAAAGCAGAATCCATAGCTTGGTGTGAAATTAAATTCAAAAGCTGTCATATTTCTCTGTATTTTCTTCAATGCTCTTTCAGTCTTCCCTGGAGTTGTGTAAAGGCATGTAAATCTTTCTGAGGCCTTCATTTCTGACAAAGAATAGTCTTCTAAAGAAAATAGAGTAAGTTATATGTAGGAGAAAGTTTTACACAATGAGATAAAGGTGTAATAATCTGTTTATCGCTCATTCTGAGAGCTTTTTGATGTTTGTGGTATTTATTTTTCAGAAAGTACAAATATATACTTGCAAGAATCTCTCATTGTTCTATTTCATTGACAAAAATCAGTTTCTCCACCAAATTTTTACTACTATATCATTTTTTGGTATATCTTTATAATTTAGTATTTGTTTTCAATCACTAATGAATAAGCTGTCATTACAAAAAAATTGAGGGGTTGGATGTTACAGTACTCTCATGATCTGTGGGACTGGGAACAGCACAAATTTTTAGACAACTACCAGTGTGTCTAGGAGTGGATATCAGCACACAGAGTTGTCATTTGGGCTGTGCACGCATCAAAAATGTTGCTTTCCTAAGTGCATATCCAGAGATCTGCAACATGATATTTTATCTAACAGCAACATGATTTTTATCTAAAAACAACATATTCTTTCGGTCTACAAGAGCTCAGACTCTCTGTACCCGACACAAAGAGAGAGATCACTAAATGAATAACTGTATTCTGTTCTTATTTAAAGCACCTTGCCATTATTAATTTTAATGGAAACCGTACAAATCTAGGTATGCTTACACCATGCATAGGGGACGGTGCCTGTGTGGCTAATCCTTGTGTGGCTAATCCTAATCAATCACCTTTTCTTTGTAAATGTTGATTTATATCCATTCCTTTTCTTATAGGTCATTGTCTCATGCTGCCTCTGGACAGAGCTGTCCTTGTCCTGGAAGACAAAGAAGTAACACACAATAGTGGCTGTGGAGCAAAATGATTTGCAGCATTTGGAGTTCTGTATGAAAAATTAATTCTGTTGGGTTTGCACTTTTAAATCAATGTACAATTTTCACTTAATTTTTTCAGTCACTTTATGAAACAGCAAATGAAGTGTTCTTATTCTCAGCTATTAATTCGATTATGGTCCAGAAATGATGGGCAGTGCATTCTGGCTCTGAACTGCTGGTCAAAACTTCAGCATGAAGACACTGAAGCCAACAGACATTTTCCTGTTGACTGGGGCCCACACTATCTGACTTCAGCACCTAACACTTTGAAACCTACTTATGCAGAAATGATATTTTGTCAGAGGCACTACCCTGGATGTCCTGTGAAACAGGATTTTGAAGGGCAGGGAAAGATGTAGAAAAGACTGGAAAAGGTATGATGCTGTTTGTGATACCTTCCTTCGACAGGTAGCAGATTTCCAAGAGCTCTGGACAATTAGAAATACCATTAAAAGAGTATTTTCTCCCAAGAAATCTCATCCATAATGTATGCATACAACAATTTATAGATGAGCTTTGGAAACAAAATCTGCCTTATTTTGAGTGTCATTTGGTGATTTCAACTGATCTGCTTTGTATTTATATGTTTACAAGTGTTGTTTTTGCAGTCTCAGTTAAAATAGCTATGTTACTGAATTACTGTGTGTACATCTCATACCTTTTGCTTTCTTCTCTTGGTTTCCTTTCACTGTGTCTAGTCAGTGGGTTGCCTTCAGATGCATCTGAAAACACCAACTGTTTTGTCACCAGAAAATAGTTTATGTGTCACCTTAGTCTAGTTTATTAAGATCTCCATAAGGAGAAATTTTCTTTGTGAACAATTTGTAATCATTCTTTTAAAGCTCTAGACAGTGCTGTATGTCTGTACAGACTTGCTTGCTTGAAATTATTTATGTGGGGTTTTTTTGCTGATTTTCTTTTTCCTCAGCCATTTAAAGAGAAGAAATGAAAAAATTTGTTACATGTTTTGGAACTGAATAGGACAGACCTTATGCCTCTTGCAATAAGAAAATTTTCAGCATATTCTTGCAGTTTTCAAGAGATATGTGTATGGTAAGAAGGTGTACTATAATAACAGATCCCAGAGGTGTATGAGGTAAGACATCTACCTACCACTATAGCTCTGAAGACACCCATGATTTCATTTTGGACAATTTCTGTGACCTGTTGTTGTTGTCCTGCACTAACTAATGGTCATGCTCACAGCGGCTGATAATTTTACAGGCTTGTTTGGTGAGTTTTCTGTTGAACCTTGGTTATTGTCCTATCAGTTAAGGTCCTTTAATGTATGGTCCAGCTTAAAATAGTGTGGCTTAAAATAGTTTGTTTGATATGAATTCTTCCTGTTGCATTGGGCATGATTCCCTAGCAGAGAAGCAAAAGAAATGACACAGTGCCTTAATAGTTGTTGTGGAGTGTGACATGATTCCAGGTATAACCATGTGGCCATTTGCTAGAGATAAGAGAGCTGAGAAGATTTCCTCACAAATGCTGTGCTGTGGGTCACATGAGGCTGCAAAGATAAAGCATCTGCAGTTACTTCTTATACAAGGCTTTATTCCTTCTCTTTCTCTTCCCCAGAAGAGCTGGAGAAATACATCTCACTGACTCTATTTCATCAAATACAGTAGTCTCATCAATATCCTCTGCAAGTGTCTTCATATAGCAGGGATGAGGACCCCACTCAGAAAATGAGGACCAGAGTATTTTTGTAGATTAGATCTGCTTCAGAGAGGGGGAAGGGGTGTGCCGACCCACTCAGCTGACTATTTTTAGATGTCATGAATAATCACAGGATGTAGGGGGAAGCATATCTCAAGAGATCACCCACAAAAGGAGTGAATTAATAGCAGAAGTGCTATAAATATACAGGGGGTGGATGACTCGAGTGAGAGTGGCTGCTTTAATGGGTGAACTGTGGAGAATTGCAGCAGGGAGATGTGTGTATGAGTGTGTGTGGCAAAGCAGCAGGAGTTTTCATGAGCATATTGTTTCAGAGACAAACTCAGAAGGACTTATTGGTAGAAAATATCTCTTGAAGGGTGTTGGGTTTTTTGACCCCTTTCTTATAGCATATATTCTTAACTCTTGTGTTCTGCTTTTTCTTGACTTTTGTGTTGCTTATCTTTTCCACTATGTGTGGAGTGTCTCCTTTATCACAGTCATTCATTAGTCTTTTGTGTCTTTCATCAAGAAAGGAACGCAAAGCCAAATGGATCCTTTAGGATCTTTCAGTACTAGTCTGATATGAGCGGCCTGATAAAGGAGCTTGAAACCAAAGAGAAAATTCTCCCAGGTCTTTCCTGGAGTTATTGCACTTTCTGAAGAAATGCTTCGGTGTTTAACTGAAAAGAAGTAGCATCTGGGGCAGAATGAAGCCAAAAACCTGTCATAGTGAGAAGGAACAGGGCGATTTCTGGGTGTCAAAGGCTGTGTTATTGGTGCCGTGCAGAACTTCTTCCAGCACTGCCACAACAGACACCATCACAGGAGCCCTGCTGCCTGTGAAATAAAGTGCAGTCATTGGAAATTTGCCATCTCTGGTTATTATTTATGTAATGGTTTGGTGTGAGTACTCAGTGCCTTGGTATGACAAATTGTATGCCATGCTCCTTTTCTGTGTAATAGGACTATTCTTTCAGTCTGGGGCCTCAAGAAATTTTTACAGTGGGAGTTACTGAGTAGTGCATCCCAGTGTATTGATACAAAACCTATGGGTATTCTTTGCCAAGAAACATATCTTTATGTATCAAAAAGATTTACCTTTTCTTATTTTCAAGTCTGTTTGATTACCTTGAAAAATGTCCTAATGTTCATGTTATGTTTATGTCCTATTGTTAGGATGTCCTAACTGGTCTATGACACCAAGAAGTTTGAAAGGTCTGAACTGCTTTTGTGGTTGCAAGTGGAAGACTTGTGCTCAGAAACACCAACGGCACTGAAATGTTTTCATGCCTTCTGGGGCAGCGGATTGTATTTTATTTCTGCAACTTATGAATCACTTTACTGAGCACTCAGGTGGGGGAAAGGAGCTGGTAATTCCCACCTGAGCAATGCAGAAATAAATGGGATTTTGGACACGTCTTTTCTTGGATTCTGTGCTGTTCAGAAATATCTGCCTACTGAGACTTCTGCTTCCCATAGTTTGCAAAACACATTTTTATGCAGAATACCTTAGATTGACCAGGCAACAGAGTCTAAATAAGCCTTTACTGGGAAGTCTGTTTAAATTACTGCTTGTCTACAGTGAATCAGAGGTGGTTCCTGTTTAGTTGTTAATCTGAGAACAAAATTAGCTGTTGTTTTACAAACTAATGTTTTATTCACTCAAAGTATTTTGTAAATTGTGTTGAACAGTGGAAAGGTGCCAAAGTGTTTGTATTTGTGACATATTTTATTTTCTCGTTGTGATTTCCTAGATGAAGGTTAGGTACCTATTGTGTCTAAAATAAAAGCACATGCAGTTCCACTGAGACTTTTTAGTTTTATTTTAAAAAGACCAATGTGTTAGTATGCAAGTTGGCTGAGGTGGTATGGTAGAAGTTTTCATTACAATGTGATGCAAAAAATTGATTTTTTTGCAACTCCCATAGTACAGTTTTTGAACAAACAACATCAAACTGCCACAATCAAGGTTAAACATCTAATGCATCTTTGACAATTACAAGAAATGCTGTAAAAATAACTAGGTTTAAGCACAGCACAATTGGTGGCCTGGCACAGTGCCCTTGCAGGGAGCACTTCGTGCTGCTGTGGGAGAGAGAAGATTTTTGCTTCTTGGGTTCATTGCATCCTGCTGGGATTGTGGAGAGGAAGTGTAAAGGGTAGCCCTGAGATTTTTGGGGTGGAATAACATAGCAGCCATGTTGCTGGGGCACCTTTCTTGGGCACTTTGTGAGGATATAGCCAGGACTGGCTCTGAAGAGGCTGACAGCCCAGCCCTCCATGCCTCATTGTGCTGGGAGAGCCAGAGGCGTCTTCAGACACAGTCCAACAGGTATCAAATCTGACAGCATAACCCACATAAAGGGTGTGATAGACAAAAAGCAATCAGCCAAGCAAATCTGTGTTAAGGCTCACTTTCAAGTTCTCTGCTTTGTACTAATCTCTCTTTAATTCTGTGTACAACTAGCACAGACCAAATGTTGCCTGTGAGAGAAGCCTGTGTGGACATGTAAAATTACCACGTTGCTCATTGATGTGATCCTTGGCACAGGAAGAAATCTTGTCTGGAAAAGAATATATATTCATTTTTCATTATCAGGAGCTGTTTGATCACCAATTTTAAACAGCTTAAAGCATAAAAGAAGATAAAAATCAGCAGTCATAAGGCTGTGAAAAGAAAGTACGATGGATTTTGTCAGTTTCTCTGACATGCAAGTTTTCAGGTTATGAAATACCTTTGTTATATTTTTGAGAAATAAATTTTGCTCTTGCAGTAGGTGTGCAGAATATGATTACTTTGGAGCCAGACAGTAAAAAAGGCAATCTGAGGTGCCAACTGATAATAACTTTCAGGCAGAATGCAATTAAAACTGAGTGCCTTGATTCCTGGTACAGTGCCTGAAATGAATATTTAAGGAATTTGACTTCAGGATGACCCACAGTTGTTACAGGTTGACCCATTGTCCTGTAGTCAACTCCTAACACAGACTGGTTGGAGTAGCTCTCAAAAGGTCTTCAAGTGACAGGGGATAGTGGAAGGAGTAGTGAGAAGCAGTACAAATTCCTAAGTTCCATAAATACTGTTTGGAGTGTTCTTCATGGCTAGCAAGCAAATATTTAACAGGAAACCTCAATGGCTCTGGTAATGGAGTCCTGGCAAGAAGAATTTCCTTTCATATTCTTTAAGCTGACCTGGCTCACACATAAATGAAGCCCCCAGGAAGCTTCCTTCCTTCTCTTTTTGTATTTCCACTGGAGAAAATTGTAATTAATGTGATCTAAAGCAGCTACACATGCAACTGCAGCCTCCCAGCCCTGGGAGTGAAGTGGAGTTGTGATGTCTGGGCACTGTTATCTCTGGCATGTGTTTGCACTAGCATGATCCCATGCCATTCTGAAGTCACTCCTATCTCACTGTCCTGTTTTCAGCTAGGATAGAGTTAATTTATGCTCAGCAGCTGTTTCACTGCTGTGTTTTGTATTTGGAATGGGAATAGTGTTGATATAAAACTGTTTTGGCTTTTGCCAAGTCGTCAAGGACTTTTTTCTTCTCTCATGCTCTGCCAGGAGGGATGCAAAAAATCCACCAAACTGGGAGGGAGCCCAGCTGGGACAGGTGACCCGAATTTAGCAAAGGGATGTTTTCTACACCACAGAAAGTCGTGCCCAGTATGTAAACCACGGGGAATTAGGTAAAGGGGTGTCTGTCTGGGTTCAGGGTAGGGGGGCTTGGCACTGATCAGTGAGTGGTCAGCAATTGCATTGTACACCACTTATTTTTTCCTTTTTATTATCATTCTTGCTATCATTTACCATTATCACTGTATTTTACTTTATTTTTGATCATTGAACTGTTCTTATCTCAACATACAAGTTTTAATTTGATTCTCCATCCCTTCCACGGGGTTGGGGATGGGTAGAGAGGGGGTTTGGGTAAGTGGCTGTATGGTGCTTTCTTTTCCATCTGGGGTTAAACCACAACAATCTTTTTTGATATCCAGTATTGGACACAGTGTTGAGATAACAGCAGGCCTGACCAGAGTACATTAAATCAAACTTGTTATAAACATTCATTGTATTGGTTCAGCAGTTGTTATTTGCAATGCAGACACATTCACTCTCAAGTTTGTTTTGTCTCTCTTATATTGGAAATACCTTACTTGCTGTTTGTGTTCTCTGTGTTTTTTTGTAGGATGAGCTTATGATGTGACAATGGCTTTGGTCAGGACACCAGCCAAGTGTCTGTGATCACTATTGCAAGCAACTCTATATTTTGGGAGTCATATACTGGGAATGATTAATAATAATATTTTTGTTTTTTTTCTTCTCCGAGGAACAACCTGTGATGGAGATATCTTGCCATCATTTTTTTCTCCTTTTTTCTTCCCTTGTCCTCCAGGCTGAGTACAGTAGTTGCGAATTTTAAAGATTATGAATATTCTTTGACTACCCTTGAAACCAACCTGGTCCTTTGGTTAGGAGCCAGCATGATGTTGCATATGGTTCAGGTCTCATTTAAAGTCAGAAAAATAATTCAGAATATTACCGAGAAATCTGCCCAAAGTTTGGATAATTTGGAATGGAGAGGAATTGTATGAGCAAGCAGCTGGTGCATGGACACCTTCCATGTGTTTGCACTGAGGGAAAGAAATATGAGAGAGAAAATCAAATATTTTGACCTGGACAATTGGCTTCTCCCCATAGATCCAGATGACATATCACTGTCTTCTTTATCAATGTCAATTTCTTTGTGGAAGAAATTTATTCAGAGTACACCAACAGCACGTGCTGACCTCTTGGCAACATTTCTTTGGAAAGGTAATGCACCACCCACAGTGGGTGACGTGATTTGGCAGCTCTTAGAATATGAAGACAGTATTCCTTCCTCCATCATTTCAGCTGTGGAGAAACTGACAGATAAACTGGCAGATAAATTGACTCAGCTGTTCCAGCAATTCAGAGAGAATATGCCCTACTCCCCACCTGTACAAGCCTGTATTTCAGCAGTTGACAACAGGTGTCCTTTTGCTCAATGGAGAAGATAGAAAAGGTACACATGCAGGGTATCCTGTGGTTTTACTTGTGGGACCATGAAGAGATTATGGGGAAGTGGGATGAACAACCTACCTTGAACTTAGATGCACAGGTGTGGGAATTGCAATGAAAAACAGCCACAAACAGGGGTTTATCCAGGAAAGTTGCCGCTCTGGTCTCCAGTGAACAGTTTTCAAGGGAGAGGGAAGCTTTTGAGACTTAGAAAGATGAAGGCATATTGCTCTTGCAGAACAAAAACCAAACCAAACCAAACAAAGCCCCCAAACACAGCAATCAAATTGTTAGCACAGGATATCTGTTCTCCTCCTACTTATTTTGTAGAAAGCATAAGGAGGTTTTATTTTATGAAAGTATATTGAATAAGTAATAAAATAACAATTGTCCTGTAAACAACTGTTCAAAGTCACTTGACACGGAGGTAGTATATGACTTGATGGAGTGAAGTTATCTAGCACATTCTAGCAGTATCTCGCAAAAGCAAAACCATGGAAGCTTTTCTCCATATCTATTCTAGCTCCTAATTCTAGTTGTAGTATTTTGGTTAACTGGTTGGGCATGGCATCCAGCCATTTCTAATTCTCTTTGAGCAGCCCTGTGTTAGTCAAATGCTTGTGGGGAATAGCAAAGATGGATGCAAAGTAATGATTAAATTTTGATGGCTGATTTTGAGAAGAATCAAATCTTGTACTTCTGGCCATGATTTCACAGAAATGCCAAACAGGTTAGGCCAGAATGTCTGACTGGAGAAAAAAGGCTCATCTTTCATTATGCTGCAGTTTCTAAGAGCAAGACTCTTTGTTTACTTACAATACACATCCAGTCATTTGGGCAAATTTCCGTCTCCTGATTCTTTGACCTCATGTAATTTGCAACCATACACCAGGGCTTTGAAGGTCCATCCACCACGAAAAGGGTCCTAACATTTTAATCTTATGGGTGAATAAATGCAGATCTGTAAACTATGTCTGTATCCTTCTGCTGACTCTTAGGAACTACCAAGTATATAAATATAAATCCAGTACTTCTCTTCAAGCAATTCTTAGCCCTGTTGTGGCAGGAAGGTCCCTGAGAACTGATTGCTGAATTTGTGCCCCGCCACAGTGGGCATTTAGCTGAGGTGATTGTTTTGGGAAGGCAGTGTTTTGGAGGGACACATGTGCACATACATGCACACATGTATGGACACACACCTGGCCCGAGAGCTGGTCAACAAGCTTCCCTGTAGGGCTATCTCTATACCAATCATAGTAGGACAATCTCAATTAAGGTGCATCTACCTTAAGTACCTCAGATAACTGCAAAAAAATTATCAGGATCGTAATAACACTTCTTTTTTCCCTTGGTCTAAAAAATGCAAAATGTGTTTTTCTGAGGTGTTGAAAATCCTAACCTGAACTACACAAAATACAGACTCTAATTTAGGTGCTGGGCAATGGGTTCCTCTCCTGCTTCTCACTGATGACCACTTCATCTGGCAGAAGAGCAGCAGATTTTTAGAAATAGGCAATAGGGTAGCAAAGCAAACAGGGTTGCCAGGACACAGCTACCCTTCTGCGATTTGCAAACATATAGTGATATGTACCTCTGTCCTCTTGGCATATGGCCTCATTCAGTTTTCAAAGACAAAGTTAAAATTGTGTCATGATGTAGAGTATATACATACATAATTTTAGGTAAAATATGTTATGGGAATGTTGCAGTTCAAACAATAATGCTTTGTATAGACAGGAAGTTTTCAGCTTATATGAAGTCTAACAGAAATCCAAGCAACCTTAATAATTTCTTGTAGTTACACTTAATAGTGTCCATGCAATAATGCTTAATTACTGATTTTAATGGCTTTTCCTTTTCTTTTTTTCCCTTTTTTATGCAGTGAGTCATATTGTAAGATAGAAAAGGCAAAGTTGCTCCAAAATATTCTGAAATAAATATAAGGCATAACTCTCAGTCATTAGCAGCTACTTTTGTTCTTGAGTGATTCAACATCCCCAGAACAACTGTGACTACATAAACCACTGCTCTGAAACTGGTCCCTCTGGAGTGATCTTCCTTCATTGATGGAGTTCCTTTTTCTAGAGAGGAGAACAAAATAGATGGATGTCAGGATTATTTACAAGCAGTCTAATCTCCCTAACAGCTCTCACAAACCATTCATCTGGTTCAGAATATAAAGGATACTCAATTATTCAATGAAAAGGTTAAGCTTACAGTGATTATGCATAGTCAGTAATGAAATGTACTTCCCCTGGGTATTTTTTAAAAGGATACAGGCTGACAGATGTTCACCACATCCTTTCTGGCAATGTTTTCTGAGGTTTTAGTTTGCGACACTGTTTATGCTTATTTTCAAAATGCAGTTTGTTGGCTTTAATGCTTTATTGAAGTTGTAACTGGGTGAACTTGAAGTAGGTCAGCCACAAAAATCCATGTGCATCCAAGCCAAGGCAATGCTACTCATAATTTCTGTGTAAATGGGAATATTCTGCTGCATAAGAAGGGTCAGAGAACAGCCCACATAACTCTGCTGGCTTCACGCTTTCATTCTTCCTTGCATCTATCCATCCCTTTTCTTTCAGTATAACAGTTTTCTTGCTAAATATTTTGCATATAGTCATAAATTATGATACATATGTAGGCACTTGTAACTGCACCACTGGTGACATATTTGGCTATGCTGCTTGGATGTGAGATGCCTTTTGTCTTCAGTGATGGCTGAAAGTTTGTTCTGCTATTAAAATCTCATTGATTAAACAGCAAGACTCTAAAATGATAAATGTCTCTGCTAAAGACATCCTCTATTTTTAACCAAAATTATTTCTATCAACATCTTGCCTTGAGTATCAATACTTTTGATGAATAAACACTAACACATCATACTATCTCAGTGTGAAGAGGCCACACAGATGTTTCACTGCCAGACTGAGCTTCATGCACACCATTCATGACATGGAGGTGTCTGCTGGAGAAAAGCATGATGTCTCAATGCCCTCATTGCCAGAAGCAGGGGACACAAAGAAAACTAATTTGGCATGTCAGAGCACTGCTGTGGGGCCTCTGCCAAGAGCAACAGTGATTTGCAAAGCTTGATCCCTCGAGCAGTGCTGTTTCAACCATTTGCATCCAGAGGCCACGCCTGTGGGCTTTTCTCCAGGCTGCAAGGCTGTATCAAGCACCTCCTGATTCATGTTTGGCTTCCTGAGGGCATTAACACCACTGTGGAAATCATCTGAGTAAAAAAGAAGGTGGCAAAGAGTTATTCTTAATGCAAATGTTTTCCAGAGACAGCGCCTAGAGATCTTGATTGTGCTTCACACCTCTCCTCTGAATCAGAAGGCCATCATTTAAGCACAAGGTGGCTTTGGCCAGATGTGCCCAAGGGTTTTGAATAAACCTCATGGATAAAGAAAGGTTTCAAGCCAGAAGCAAAAGGTTAAAATTAAAACCTTTACTGAAATATGGATCATTCAGGGATAGGAAGGACAGATTTAAAGAATACACCAGTTTTCATAATGCTTAAATGTTCCCTGTATCTGATTTGTCTCTTTAAAGGCACAGAGAAGAAGAGTGTGCAAAAAATAAGTTCTAAATTCAGGTAAATGCTTCATAAGCAGAGGGTTGAGGGTTGAGGTGCTGATATGGAGTATGGATACATATAATTATGGTTTTATTTCTTCTTATTGATCTTTAAAATTTTTGTTAACTGTTGTCTGTATTTTGACTGTGTATGTGTCTTTATTATTGAGGTTTGCTTTAATGCTTGTTTCTAAGTGATGGGGCTACCTGTCTGCTTTCCAGTGCTCCTATTTCTTTTTTTCCTCATAAAAAGAAATACAGCATTCCTCCATTAGCTGCACAGAAGTTGACAATGGACAGATCCCCTGTGCTGCAAGTATTTTAGGGTAACTAGCACTATCCAGAAGTACCATGGCCTACAACAGGACACTGGACAGTGTGGCCAAAGCCTAAGAGCTCCACAGTTCTGAAAATAAGACCCTGCTCTCTCTCTCTCTCTCTACTCTCCTGAGCTCTTATGGACTGAGAGCAAATCTATATTATTGTGTCTGATTACCAGTGTATACAGGGCCAATCAGAGCCTGGAGTCGGTGGGAATGGAGGTGAGACCTCTTAGTGTTCACAGAAATCCATACAAGGAAGGAAAAAAAAACCATGTATAATGAATTCAAGCTAACCCCTAGACTGGGGGTTGGAAATTTGAAGGGTTTAAGGAGACTTTCTGGAGTGCCTTCATTTAAGTAACACCTCTTGCTGTGTTAACATTTGCAAGTATTTGCTCTGAGGGCTGGTCACAAAAGTCCTTGGTGTCATCTGTTGCAGACTAACAAACCAAATTTTTTAATTCTCATTAAATTCCCATACAAAGAGAAAACAGTTGAATTAGATGATCAAGTCAAAATGCTGATTGTTTTTCTTATTTCCTGTGGAATCTTCCAGTGGGAAAATGTCTTTCTCATGGTGTTTCAAGAATATTTGTTGTGGAGGGAAGAACGTATTATGTGTGGTTGGATTTTTATTCTCCCCTTGTATCCTTGCCATCACTTAATATTTATTTTGCAGTAATGCCCACACACTCCAAGCAAACAGAGGATGCCATTGCAACAGGAAAAAACAGGGGTCTAAAATTTGGCCTGAAAGACTGGTGAACCAGTTTGCTTTTTTCCATCTTATAGAAAAATAGGTTTTTGAGAACTCAGATGACAAAGACAGCAGGGTGGACTGTTTGTAGGCAAAGGCCTTCCATAGCCTTGTGCCTCAGCTGTGGGACAGCTAGGAAGGCCAGAATACAACAACAACTTCTTATAGATCTACAGCCAATATAAATGCCCAGATATTGTAATAAGTATGTAATGAGCACATACCTAGGAGGAGAGATAAACTGAGAGAAATATTTAAATTCCTGTTATTGTTTGGAGGGTTTTTCCATTAAAATGATGAAATATGAAATTGGACACCATTTTACAATAAGGCTGAGGTCAAAGGAATTAAGCTGTTGCAAAACAGCAGGATGTGGTTCACAGGAAAAGGGGGAAATCTCTGGAAATAGAGGGAATTCTACATGAGAAAGAGAAAGATGAGTTATGTGTCTGAAATTCACCATGATCTTACTCTCTCTTTGATGACACCATCTCAGTTTTGGGGAAACATACAGATGGGTGTTTACACATAACCAGTGCTGCTGCATGAGAGGTTAAAACAGCCTTGCAACTGCTGCAGTGGAAAGCACCATCATAATGCAGCAAATTAAAGATGAGAGGCAGTTGTTTTCCAAGGGGAACCTGAACTGACCAAAAGAAGAAGTTGATAGCTTCCTTTAGCTTGCAGCACATTGGAAAGCAGCAGAATTCCCTTAAATAGATATTGCAAGCTGGCAGTGGAAGACTTACTGAAATAAGCAAGAAAAAGATTTGAGGATAAAAAAAAAGCTAATCCAGTCAGTTTATTGAAAGACTGGAGTGTTGCATCATCACATATCACAGTGTATAAAAATGGAGAACCGCATGCTAGAGAACGAAGCAGTGCTCAGCTGGAAACTCTGTTTGCAGTTCACACACACTAGCTGCACCTTCACAGATATAATAATCCTGTGTCGTGACTCAGATTCCAGATTTGAAAGGGCAAGGATCAAATTTGAAGTATCACTAATAAATTACTAGCTCAAGCTCTCACCCAGAGGTTTAAGAAAATTAAACTAATCTACTTGCTGCCTAGGTAATTAATTTTCCCCATTTACAAAGGCCCCGCTCAGTTATTTTAGCAATGTCTTTTTTTCTCCAGCTATTTGATTTCTTTCTTAAAACTCCTTGTAGCACCAAATCCCGTTCTCTATTAAGTCTTCTGAAGACTTCTAAATATATTTTATTTCTGTTTGGTTGGTTTTGATTTTTTTTCTTTTTGTTTTTAGCCTCTGGGCTTTAAGGCCAAGGAGCTTTTCCCCAGGCGGGGGAACTGTTAATGCAGAGCACATGTGTGCATCCACTGGTGGCCCAGGTTTCTAACCATGGCTTCTGTAAGCTTCCCACTGCTCCTGAGGTACCTCCATGCTTTTCCTTTGTTAGAAGTGCATCCTGACCCAGCTCAGCAGCTTCTGAAAAATAAACAAACTTTTGGTCTGGCTTTTGGTTCCTTTCAGCTGTCTCTCTCTCTGCCAGATGTGGACAGAGGTACTCTCCTACAGGGCAAGCTGGTGGGGAGAGGAGGAGGGCATGAGAGAATGAGCTCTTTTCTCTTTTAGCCCCACATAAGTTTTTCTCTGGCTGAAAATTTATGGAGGTTTACAGAGTCTGAAATATTTTTAAAGTTTGAAAATTTTTTAAACATTTCTTCTTCCTTTGATTATTCAACTTATGTGTATCATGTTAGTTCAGAATGCAAGGTCATATGAGCCAGGATTTTCAGGCAAAGATAAGGAGACTTCAGACAAAGCATCTGTGCACAGCCTGGAGTAGCAGAAACTCCCATCCAGTCGCTTTGCCTCAGATTAAATCTTTACAAAACAAACTTTGCAAACATGCATGCAACCGCAGCCTTACTACCAGTTTGGCTACAAATCTTCTCTATTCCCAGGAGCATTAGCAGAGGAAGTTTCCCTGGGACCAAGAGACAAGGCTGTGCTGCAAAGTAAATGCAAGGAAAGCAGAGGTGGTAAGGGTGGAAATACAGGGGTATGTCCCAGCTTTTAAGAGAAAACAGAAAATTAGGACCTCCAGGATTGTTACTTTTCACAGAGCCTGGGAGAGTTGGACTTTGTTTAAAAACATATTAAATTTTAAAAAGGGACTTGTTTGGTTAGAGTGGCTAACCCTGAAGCCCCATTTTGCTAGACCACAAATGGCTGGGATGCCAGTTATTTTATGGCTGCCTGAGGCAAATCTGTTGCTATCTAATTTCACAGTAGTGGTGCCACAACAGTTCAAGGGCTGTCCAACTTTTCCTTGTATTCAGATTTTATCAGTGGTAGAGCAGCAACTTAATGAATATACCGATATTTACTTAAGTTTCAGCTTTCTTAGCAATGGCTTAGCTATAGAACTGACCAAAAAAAAAAAAAAAAAACCCATGAGTTAAAAGCATGTGGTTTATCTATGTCACTGAAACTATCAGGAGAATTGGGACAGGGAGGTTAAGAAGTCCAGGCTGGTGTTTCTTAAAAAGCCAGAAACAGAAGAATACCCAGACCTATTTTAAGATAAAGGGTTAGAGGCTGCCTGGAGGAGAAAGTTTCTTTTCAAGTTGTTGACATGTTGACAGGGAGGTAACTGTAACACAGTTACTTCTCCAGGGATATTTATTCTGACTTCAAGTCAGTGAGGCTGTTACTGTCCTAGTCTTCATTAAGTGTGAGCTTGGGGGCTTTTCAGTGCTACCAGCCTCTGCAATTTTACTGAAGTTCTGCCTGTTAATACTGGGTTTTTTGATAAAAGTCAGTCAGGTTATTATAAGGTCCTTATAGATTTAGCTTTTTTAAGAAAATCACAGTTTTAACCCATACAGTTACTTGGAATCCAATCAGAGTGCATGTGAAATGTTAAAGAAAGGCAGGAAAATAAAAGCAGTAAAACATCTGTCATGCTTTTCAAACACTACAAATTTTAAAGCCGATCTCCGAGTTATTCTGGGCATGACTCATGATTTCTGTATGTCTGGGGTTAGCTATAGCGCATCTTGATTTACTGCTTTCTCTAATCTGTGTATGTACGCTAGGCTACATCTAGGCCATCTGGCTAACATCATGGTGGGAAGAGTGCCCATGACTATATAATTTTGTAGGTCTGTGCTGCGCTCCTCCTTGTACTCCCTGGACTATAGGAGCTCAGCATTTTGCATGGAAATGCAGATCATCTCACAAGGGCCCAAATTAAAATAAGAACAAGGATATTTCCTACTAATGCATCCTCTTGCAAGTAAACATCTGGGATAGAATGGAGCTGTGTGCACCTGGTTGCACTTGTGAAGCTCAGGAACTGTTTTGTGAAAATCTCCATGGCATCAGGTAGACTCTCATTTCCTTGCCTGTCAGTATTTTCTCCTGGTTTGTGCCAACCAAGGCTCAACATCTTTGCTGGGACAGGAGCTCTGCCTCTCTGGTGGCTTTCTTCTCTGCTCCCCACTAGTCCATGTGGCAGGTAAACTTGTCTGACCTTTGGGTAGCCAGCTTGTCTGTAAAAACACAGTCACTCCTTCTGGGACAGCTGCACCAGGAAGGAGGCTGAAGATGGGAACTGGGCACTAACTGCATCCTGCCTGCACATTGTTGTGATGCTAGCCTATTCTTCTCTTGTGTAGAGTGCAAAGCACTCCAGTTTTCCCAGGAAAAGTCACTACTTGAACATTAGCTATGGTTCCCTGGAAGCTGTTTCTGGGAAAAAAAAATTACAAAAATCCTTTATAAACATTAGCATCTGCTGATCTCAGAAGTCAGGTCCATCCTAAGAGCAGATATTGCCCACAGTCCTGAGAGCATCCCACAGCATCTGGATGCAAGGAGCACACCCCACTGTCCCACACTGTGCTGAGGACGGAGTCGTCCCTTTGAATGCCTGATGTTTGATCATGTGAGATGACATGAGGCAAAAATAAAGCTCTGTCCCACGTTTCACACAGCAGCCTGCTGTGGCTGCTGCTTGTGCTGGCTGTGAACATGTGCTGTGGGCACTGCCTGGGGCTGTGTAACAATGATAAAAGCAGGATACTGCCTTGGTCTTTGGGTGACACCAGACTCATCTTTAGGAGCCACAGCAGGGCAAAATGTCTGTTTGGTTTTCTGGGGCTGGAGAAGAAAATGGCTTAGGATAGCAATCTGCTTGATTTTTAGAGGGAGTCAAGCTTTAATATAGATATGTCAATAAAGTATGGAAAGTCTTCAACTCCATCTAATTATTAAACAAAAAATTTCTCTTGATGATTGAGTACCTTAACAGATAGTCATGGGCTTTGGGGATACTTTGGTGGGGTGGAAGTTCCTAAAATAAAGGTGTAATTTCACCAGACAGGCAATAGAGAGAGGCAGAGACCTCTGTGGACCTCTAGTGTGTACTGAGATCAAGAAGAGATATGAAGAGCTGCTACCCCTTTGGATGGAGGCTGCGTGAGGGGAGAGTAGGTTCCCTCATACCTACAGCAGCAGCCCCAGGGTGGGTCCAACAAAACAGCTGATGGCAGACCTCCAGTGTCAGCACTCAGTATTTTCTGTCCAAGCTGGTTATTGGCTGACTCCGTCTAACACAGGCACTAACCACGTATGTTTTATTCACCTTCTACAAGGGCCTCAGCATTCAATGTCATTTTTGTGTCCTTCATAAAGAATTACTCTTGAATTTCAGACCTGGAATACAGGCTGTGACCTGGTGGGGTTTTTTTCTCTAATGTTCCTTACAATTCCTGCTGAGGAAAGCTTTTGCTTTGGAGGCACATAATAGTGTATTGCAAAGCCCCGTTCTCCCAGGCACACAAAACAGCCACCTGGCATCAATGGAAACATCAAGAACAAGAGTAAGATGTGTCTTGGGATTTGTGAGAGCTGGAGAGAGGCCAGCTGTGGACAGAAGGACTGTGTGAACTTGAACATCAACCCACGTTCTTCTTTTATTTTTTTCTTTCTTCAGTGATTTTTAAGGAAATGTGGGCTGAGGCTTCAAAATACAACAGAAGATGCACTTTGGTCTGAAGTACAAGGGTCTTGAGAATAACTTAGTAGGTTGAATATATTATGAAGTGCTAAGTTTCTTTTTGTGTACTGTATTTCAGTGAACTATAAGAAAGAATAAAATACGTAATTTCAACCAAGATAAAAGGTGAATAAAATGTTGTTCACATATTCAGATGGTCTGGGTAGAAAGTACTGGACAAAGCATTTTGAAGAAGGGAGAAGGAGTGAAAAATGTACAAGGTTTCAAACACAGAGAAAATTTTTCAAGGCTTCTGGAAAAACACCAATTTGACATTCAATAACAAAGAACTTTCAGGTCAGATTTCTCTGAAGGAGGCAGAATGCCAACCACTGGATAGCTGTTCCTGGATGTTAGGTCCCCTGTGTGTCCTGGAAAACATGGCTTTGTTTATTCATACAAATAGAAGGATGTTTTAGTGCCCAAATATACCCATGTCCTTTCACAAATTATTCTTTTTAGTTCAAATAAATTCCATACCTCCAACTGCTGATCTAGTTAGGAAATTCAGGACAAACAACATTGATCTTTCATCGTTATTTTACAATATTTTATATTAGTGAGCTGCTGATGTTGCAGCTAAGAGAGGGGAAAAAAGCTAAGAGTTGTTGAATGTATGACAGTAGGGGAAAAAAGCATGTGAAGGTAAGTGGTGCCTTAGACACCTCCTCTCCCTCTCTGCATGTTTGCATGCAGATGCTGTGTGCCATTCTGGGGTGCAGGCCCTGCCTCCAGCCCTGGCCTGGGCCCAGGGGGCTGCCAGCTGTGCTGTGACACGGCAGGGCTAGCTAACACAGACATGCTATGCAATGAGGATATTTTGGCTGAGGGCTTCTCTCACTAGTTACACTGCTTTTCTACTTCTCCTGGCTCTCCTGAGAAATTTTAAAAGCAGCTACCTGCAACCTTACTGCTCAACTTGCACCGTTTCCCAAGGCAGGGTTTATCTGTACATGCCTGGCTGGCTGCTGGCAATGGTTTGCGTCAATCTATGCTGACTTGGGTAATTGCAGCCTTGGGTCAGGCAAATCAGGTCATTACCATGTTCAAACAGTATTGTTACATACCTTTTTTCAGACCTTCCTATCTCCCTGTTAGCCTCATCAAACACTTAAAGAAAGACCTTGGTTTTAATAATTCCATGTTAAGTTTGCGTTCACTTTAGCATCGGGTACCATTTCTTGATGACAACCCTTCTCTAATTTAGGGAAGTAAAATTTTGTAAAAAGTCTCTTCTTCCATGCAAAGAACAATGCATTAACTTGGCCCCTCTGGATAATTTTTTTTTTTCTGCTTCTAAAATGCTTTTCTACTGTCTTAATTTCTTTGTACCTTCACATTATTCTATTTTCATTTGCTATTTCCATTACTCACTTTAACCTTCTCTGTTGTGCATCCTCATTTAGGAGGTTTTCTTGTGCAAGACTGGTGTGATGCAGGCAGAAAATTCCTATGCAGGCACCATTAATATATATTTTAAAAGGCTGTCCATCTGAGGCATGAAATACTGCATTTAGTTTTCATTACAGCAAAGAAGGGAGACAACACCATGGGGCAGAACAATGGTAGATACACTAACACAAGGCAGAGATAAGATGGTTTACAAGCTACATAAAGTGTTTGATATTGCTGATTCTGAATGCTTGAGCCTGTGTATTGGTCTCAGTAGGAAGGATGGCGAAAGGTGGAATGAATACAATCTCATTACTTTGAAGCAATTGCAAATTGTTTTCAGAAAAGCATAGCAAAAAATTGTCAGCTTTGTGGAAGTCTGTGTTATATTTTATGTGAAAGCAATCACAAGGAGGTGTTTTTTCAACAGGATGATGAGGATGGCAAATACTGACATTTACTACTTAAACTGATATCAGTTTAAAAGAAACCAAGCAAAACTGAATGATCCACTTTTTAGAGATGCTGAATGAAATATTTTGTGCCACAAAATCCATTTGAGGTTTTTGCCTTCTGGAAGCCTTTGTGAGAATTTCCAATTTGTGGATCTTTGACTGAGAATTTAAAGTAGAAAATTGCTTCCTTCTGTGGTAGAGACTAATAAAAATTAAGTAAGGATTTGATGAATGAAAATGAATGTTGTTAGCAACAGAGGGCTTGACTCTCCAGTTTTCTTCACTTTATGCAATTGTTCAGACTACTGCAGAAGTGGTGTACCATTGTTTTCACTGTAATCTATGTATGCTAGCTCAGCACTGGTGAACTGAGCATGCAGTGATCCAGAATAATATGAGAAGAGTATGCAGGTATTTGCTGGTTTGTAAACAAGGCTGGTAGTTTAGTCTTCACATGGTGTCTAGACAGCAGCAATTAGCAGTAATTAGTAAGTACATCTGCTGTCTGCTCAGTCCGTGGCAACTCACGTGCTGTGGAAATAAGGGATCAAAGAGTTTTACTTCAACATCAATACTCCATAAAATAGACTCTAGTCTTAGATTCGCATATGTTGAGAGCCTGCTTTGCTCAGAGGCTCTTGTTTAGAGTTTTTGAGGTGCTTGTTTCCCTTCTCAGGAGCCAGCCTTGCAAATAAAAATTATGGATTGATAGTAAACAGTTAACCTTGTAGTAATATTAGCAAGCAAAAAAATATCTTGAACTGGAGTCCTGTCATGTAAATAAAATGCTTCTGCTAGGTAAGCCCCAGTTCAGTAGGTCAGAGCTTCACAAAACATACTCCAAGTAACAAATTCATGCCTCTGCTAGGTACTTGAATCTGGCATTTACTGGGCTTGACTTAGTAGAAAAAGGTTTTGGCATGCCTTCTTGCCACCATGTAGGTGCTAACTGTGTCACTGCCTTGTCTCAAGGCAGAAGGGATGAGAATATTACAATATGCTCTGTTTCAGAAACAGAACAATTAAACACTGAACTCTCTGCTATGGCTATTGTAGATTCCTTGACACCTGAGAATAGCTCTGTGCATTAATTTTCAAGGGGAAAACCATTGCTGAACAGTTGAGGAAAATGTTGTCTATTGTTCATGTGAAAAGAGAAGAATGTAAACAGACATTGTTGTTAATTGGGTTGGTTGGTTTTTTCGCTGTTTGCTTTCAGATGTCTGTATAATATCCAGACGGGCACTGCTGCTAGTGGCTCAGGTACTTCTGATAGCATCTACTTGCAATATGCACTATGGTTGCAGCCATCTATACTGAGTAGTTGCAAGATTAAATCAGCCTTAGTCACAAAGCCGTCAGCTGTGCCATGTATGAGGAGTAGCAACACAGTGGTGGAAGAGGGGTGGCCAAGAGCCTTAGAAACCTCCTGGATTTTTCTTTGATACGCCTGTCTCTGCATCTCTTTCCCCTAAGACAAGAATTTGTATTGTCAGCCCTAGAAAGTAATGTTTATTTTTTGTATGAGATGCAGACAACCTGCGTGTGTTTAAAATAAAATAATTTTATTGTCATTAATTGTGCTCATTCACAAACAGCCAGGAATTCTTTATTCAGGGAAAGCATCCTATCCACTCAGTTTCAGAATGTTATAAATCCTATAGAAGAGAAGAATATGACTGTCCCAGGATTTTCCTGATATTGATGCCTTGGTCATGCTCTAGGATGAGGAGTTGTACCTACCATATCATAGACTTTGTCTCTCTGAATTCCTGCCACATTGCAGCTCTTTGATGGTGAGCTTTTAGCGGAATTTTAGCAAAAACTTCTGCTATCTCTGTCCTCTCTCTGACAAATTACTGTGGCCTAAGAAATTTTTGCAGGGTTTAGAAAAATGTTTGCTCTCGAACCAAGAACAGAGTGTTTCCTTGCAGGAAACTTCATCGTATTTGAAGATTGCTCTGGAAAACTCAGAGAGCTGAGTGCTAAGTATAAGAGTATTCTTGAAAGCAGACAGAGGAACAAGAAAAAGAAAACTGGGTGAGATTTTGCCAAGCAATAAAGGTCTGGTTTATTGCTGATGTTTGGATCAGTCAGTCTAATTGGCCTCAGGGAGTATGGTTTCTGAAACAGCTGCACTCCATAATGTAAATCAATATTTTAACATCACAGTTAAAGGGCCTATATTGCATTAAATCTGCAGTAAATATTAGATCCAAGTTGTTATACGCATTTGGGATTCCCAAAGTGTCTAGAATGGATTTATGTTCTTCAGATAAACATCAAGCCAAGTCTGTGACTGTTTTGTTGCTCTTATAAGGTGAAAGAGTCCAGAGAGCTAACCCACAACAAATTGATGAATCCAATTTAAAAAAAGAGGTTTGTGTTTCATGCAAACTGCAGTTTCCTAGCTGATTTCATGCCTTGGCTAATTCAGGTTGTGGAGCAGCAATGAAGTCTCAAAGTGAGACATGGTCATGTGAAGCAGTTAGTCCCCAATCTGATGGAGATTCAAACCCATTCATTCTGATCTTTTGTTGTAACATGAATATCTAAGTGCATCTTTGCATCCCAAGGCATCACTAGAATGTGAGAACCTCCGAAGGATAAATAAATATGTTTCCTCAGTTAAAGAGGCAGAGACAGTCTTCACAAGGACATTCTCTGGGCTTGATCCTTTTCCTCTGGTTTATATGCACAGCAATCTGAAGCAGAAAAAGTACTCAGTGTTGAAGCTGAGTTTACTTTCATTTACGTGCTGAACATGAGGAAAGCTCATATTTTTTTATACCGGCAAAGCTATATGAGATGAACTTCCAATATAAAATGGGAAAAGTCAACTTTACCAAGAACTTTAAAGTTCAGATTCAGAAAACAGTGATGTAAACCCTTGGAATCATCAATGCCATCTAAAGAAGCAAACACTGCAGAGAAATACTTGATCTAAACTAATGAGTGCAATTTTTTTACCAGCTACTGCTTGGAAAAATTCTGTAAAACCCATAAGTAAATTCAGTGCAAAATTACTTGCTCAAGTGGTAAACATAAACAGGCTTTTAAAAATTAAAAGGGAAAGGGCATTCTTCAATATTTTGTCCAATAATTTACTAGCACTGGAGACACAAACATCCATAGGCTGGAAAATACATAGAGTGGAAACATCATTTTGAGATGTGTAAAATGTCCTGTTTAATTAGTTTAATATTCATCATTGTATTTGTTGATAATGAGTGATGATGACTCCCAACATCTCATTAAATTTAACATTATTAGACAATTTTTCCTCAAACAAAATTTTAGTGTTACTCTTTTACTGTAACAGTTGGGGATGCAGAAAAGTGATTAAAAATCCGAGGTCAACACAAAGGAAAACAAATGCAGAGTTTAACCCAGGACATCAGTGGTGAGTAGGAGTGCATCTTAGTACAAAGTTACTACTGCTACTGTTACCTTTGTGGCCTTTTCTTTTTTGTTGTCATGACCACATTAGCTGCCACTTTATTCAAGTGCTTGTACTCCAAATACAAATATAGATGTTCTCATCTAGCCTTCATTTATGTGAGTCAGGACTAAAGCTTTATGCCTCCATATCACCCTTCTGTGAGTTCTGACTCTGGCAGTAGTGGGGATTTGCTTCTCCTGACCTGGTCAATTTGGAGACCACTGGATCTGTGGACAAAATGTTTTGATGCAGATCTTCAGTGGCTGAAAATACTCTGTCAAGAAATACACCATGACTTTAGCTGTTGATGAGATAGGCTTTGTTCTGGTATCATGCGGACAGATATTCTTGGGGCTTCTTTATGGGTAGATGATGATGATAATCTTCTTTCTGTTGATGATAGGCTTACACAAGTATACTTGTGTAAAGTGTGCACCATTTCATTCCAAATAGAATTGACCCCACGTCCTTATCCCCTGGTGTACTTCAATGTGATGCTCTTCTCTCCCCATCACCTCCAGCATCTCTTTGTTTTTTGTCCCATGCTTTAAAATCTTGACATGATGCAAAATAAGTGACTTGTCCAAATGGCTGCTTTGTGGCTTCACTCTTTGCAAAGACTGACCATGGGCTGAGGCTCGCAGCCCATGAGATGCAGGTGTAGCTGGAAGAGGTATCCAGGCCAGAGCCACCCCATGTCCTGAGGGGCTGCAACTGGTGACCGCTGCTTCTGCAAGGACTTTTTTCTTATTAAATCTGATTAAAAAATCTCTGGCTGTCAATGAGAAGACTAAGGCTTTCTCTGTGCTCTTTTCATCATTTAGCTTTATGAGTCTATTCTTTGTTGAATTCAGGGGGTTCTGAAACTTATGATTCCATAAAAGAAGAGTAAGTGTTTTTACAGCATGCATAAGTTAGCACTTCAGTGTGCACTGAAGTTTGTTGTGTCTATAAATTATGTTTCCTATGAGCATCACTCCTGCTGCAAGGCTGAAAAGGGAGATGTATAGCAGCATTAATTTCTAGATAAGGCCCTAGGTAGTGGTCTGTGAAATATTCACATAGGGAAGCTAGATAAATATTCAATTTATACCATCCACCAGCACTGTTCATATTGCTCCAGAAGCAGCAAGGAGAATGGTTATCTGTTCTATTTTTGGAAAGCTGGGACAAAAATTCCCATTCACAGGGCTGTTCCAGGGCCAACCCTACCTCAAATTTTATATGCACAGCAGAAAAACAGCCCCACAAGGTCTGGGGCTAGCTTAAAAGGGCGATAATCTGATTCCAATTCATAGTTCATATTTGGCAGTTCTAGGAAATTTTGGAAAATGTTCCTAGAAATCTGCAATTGTTACAGTTCAGATTGCCTAAAAGAGATTAATTCCTTAGCTGACATCAGGGATGATCACCTGCTATAAGGAGGTTGTAAACTGTTGCAGCTACACAGTTCTCTTTGCGTGCTCTCTCATTGTGCAGTTGTTTCTTTAAAACATATATGCTTCAAAAGCCTGGGACCCAGTTTTTATGGATTCGACTGATTGTTTCATTTATAAAAGAAAGAAAACAGAACTAAAAATTTAATATCCCTCTGAAGAAGAAAGAGAAAAACCCCAGCCATTTCTGTCCATCCATGGAGGCCCTGTGTTTTATGCCGTTTTGCTTTCTCAGTCACTTACCCATCCCAGCAACTCCTCCAGCTTAAAGTGATATATGAGAAATAGGACAAGGGAGTAACACTTCTGTTTCTGCGCATTCTTACACCAAGTATCTCATCAAATTATTACTCCTGTTTGACCTGTGTCTTAGGAAGACCAAAGCTCCCTGCTCTGCCTTTTTCTCATTTCCACTGCTATGTATGTGGGAAATGGTGTATCTTGACCATTCCTCTGTCCACTTTATCTTTTCCTTGCCCACCATTAAGCTGAAATTAAAAATCTAATTATTATCATCTTTTTATGTTTTTTTCCCCTAGGCTTTAAATGCTTGCTACGACTTTTTCAGGCTTTTGCCTTTAGTTTGACAAATTTTCAGGGACCGGCGTTTCCCATTCCCATTCCCATATGAAGTCTATAGCGTCTATAGACTAGCTTTAACAAAAATATCCCAGCTAGAGATGATGTGGAGAATTTTATTTAGTGGTTAAAGAATGGGATGCAGTTTCCCAGGTTTTCAATTCAGTTGTCTTCCTTGAAATGAAAGAAATTCACTGTGGTTTAGTGTTATACAATTTGCCCTAGAACTGCTATGTTTCTGTATTGTACACATTTCTACTTCTATTTCTGCTGTTGCAAAATCCTGCTTCAAAAGCCTCACATTTGTGTTTATTTAATTGTAACTTAAATACCTCTTAATTCATGAACATTCATGGAGTATCTCCAAATCACTCTGGATGTCAGATTTGGTAGAAGCATCACATTTTGAAAAATTGACTTTTTAATGAAGTTACTCAAAATGACTATTGAAATAAGCACAGGACTATGGAAGCAGAATCCCAATTAAACAATTTTTCAAGCAGACCTACACTTTTCCTGTTGCATGGAAATGCTATGAAAATCCTGATAATGAGTGCCTCTTTGTGAAAAATCCTTGTATGTGAACACAACAACTATCAGGACATCTGAGAAATGTTGCAGAAAAGTGATAAAAAATCCGAGGTCAACACAAAGGAAAACAAATGCAAAGTTTAACCCAGGACTTCAGAGGTGAGTAGGAGTGCATCTCTTTACAAAATGCTGCTACTATTTCCTTTGTGGCCTTTTCTTTTTTGTTGTCATGACTGCATTAGCTGCCACTTTATTCAAGTACTTGTACTCCAAATACAAATACAGATGTTCTCATCTAGCCTACATTTATGTGAGTCAGGACCAAAGATTTATGCCTCTATATAACCCTTCTATGAGTTCTGACTCAGGCCCAATGTGCTTAATACT
Source organism: Lichenostomus cassidix (assembly GCF_008360975.1). Lineage (NCBI taxonomy): Eukaryota > Metazoa > Chordata > Aves > Passeriformes > Meliphagidae > Lichenostomus > Lichenostomus cassidix. The sequence continues at coordinate 34,235,684 of NC_139511.1, forward strand.
TCCATATCTCTTCCTGATGTATACCTTTATGAGCATCATTGGTTATCTTATGCTCACTAAGAGTTTCCCTGAAAACATATCTTCCTCTGTGAGTTTGAAATTACTAAAAGCAGAATGACTTTGCATCTGAGAAATTAAAATGTATCCTTAATGCATCTGAGCAGGATCCTGGATAGGTAAATGTGCTCTGTGTGAGGGATGGATTTTTAATCTACCTTCTCTGTCTATTTTGTGGGCACCTTATCCAACAGGGATGCTGCTGAGCAAACTGGCTTTCATCCACCAAACCACTTAAGCTCATACTCATCTTGGGACATGTGAATCTTTCCACTGAGATATCTGAATATCAAGGGAGTACTGCTCTTTGGAGCCACCAGTTCTGAAACACTCACAAGGAGAACACAGGACCAGTTCGGGAAAAACAATTAAAAGTAGTATCAGGTCTTGTTACTTCAACGGTTCTCTACTGAAGAACGTATCTCACTAGTTCCTGCTGAAGCTGGTAAGACTTTAGGGAGCTGCTCCAGAGCTGCCCAGCACCCCAAAGGGTTCAGAATGGGGAGGAATTAAATGTTCATTACTGAGTGGAAGCTGCTGATGTCAGTGTAAATGGCCACATATACACCCTACACTCAAATCCACAGTGTCCAGAAAGGACCATCACCACTCCTTGAGACAGCTGCACTGGGCTCTGCCTCGGAGTCACTGTCTGTGGTGTACCTCATCCCAACACCCTCACTCAAACAAAACTGCCATGACTCTGAGGGCAGCTTTCCCCACAGGGAGTGTGAAGCACAGGAAGAAGCTCTTGGCAGCATGTAGGTGTAGCAAGTGCTCTGCTGTAAGGAGGGAAAGGACACTGTCACACTCCTCATGTTTCTGGTGAGTCCCATTTCCTCTGTTCATAAATACACATTTTGTTATGCTGGATTAGTGGTGATGTCCTGACTTTGAGCAGCATCAAAAAGCTGCCATCCCTGTAAAGTGCCCCTGTAACCAGTCATGGCTCTGCCCTGTTCCTAGAGCACCTGTGCTGACAAGGACCATTTGTCAACATTAGCTTGGAAAGCAGCTGCACCCACTTGGCTGCGTTGCCATGTAAGCAACAGCCTCTGGAGAATGGGCAGCAAATGTGGGGGAAGAAAGAGAGGAAACCCAGGAAAATTATCAGAGCCCACCTTGACTTGCAATGATTTAGTCTTCAAGTGCTTGGCCATATCCCAGAACACTGTAGAACAAAAGCAGTTCAGTTTTTACATGGAATTCTGAAAACCTGGAAAAAATAAAGGCGTGTCTTGGAACTGGGCTTGGGAAACAGCTTTTCATATGTTGAGGAAAACTGCTTTAAATAAGAAAGCTTGCACCTGTGAGGACTCTTCTGCAGGTGGGTCAGAGTGTTCTGTGACATTACAGCAAGTTACACAATGAGAATTTGTCGTATTAACTACCAAATAGATGGTAACACCCTATTCTGAACAGGAATTTAATTCAGCTGGAAACTATTGTTTTAATGGGGGTCTTGTTTCTTTCACTGATCTGTGAGTAAAATATACTTTATGTCAGTGTAATCTAAAACTTGATGCTAACCATCAGAAAGACCTGTTAGATTACTCCTGGTCCAGGCTCTCAAGGTGTTCCTGAGATTATTACTCACAGTTTTTATTCCATGATGATCTCAATCCATTTTATTGATGTTTCGGCTCGATTCATGAGATCATTTTCTGCTCCGGTCTGACCAGATCTTACTATTGATAACCTTTTCATGATTTTGAAACTCAGTTCTCTGGTCTTTTCCATTAAATTCCTCTTACTAACTATGACAGCAGAAAAAGTGGGATCTCAGTTGATGAGCTTAGTTGCAGTTCCAACACAGAATTAGGATGAATCATACCAAGAAATGCTTCTCTGATCACCTTTGAAGAATACTCAATGCTGTCTCTTTTTTTTAAGGGGGTGTAAGGTAGGTGGAAACACCCCCATCCTGTGCTGGCCTGCGTGGAGGGGTCAAGAACAAGGACAGGAGAGGTCCTGACATCTCTCTTGCTACACTGCTGGGAATGTATTTGTTCTCAGGGCTGCAGCTTGACAGGAAGAGACAGGGAAAATCTGGTGTCCTGACAAAACTTCAGGAAAAAAATAACATCCTTATTTTTTGTCACAGTGCCAAGATGGCCCCTGTGCTCTGGGACTATCAAGCTAAGCTGGACATCTGGTGTGGGGATTCATCTGATGGAATGAGAATGACTACATCAGAGTTAGTCACCCCAGGCTTGCTTCAGAGTCCACAGGGAGACATGGGTACTTCCAAGGGCGTGATTTGTCCTACTCTAAAGAAGTTATCCAAACCCACATTACATGAACTGTGCTCCAGATATCCCCAGGTTTCTCTGCTGAACTAGTTAGCCCATTCCATTTTCCTGACACTGAAAAGAAATGTAACATCTATTATAAATCTCTGCTGTAACCATTCAAGCTTACTTCTTGCCTCCCCCTCTGGTCATAAGAGAGCAGCAGGTCACCAGATTCTCAACAACAAAGCTTCATGCACCAGAAATTGTTATCATGTCCCTGTGTCTTCTACATGAAATAAATGTCTTTTTCCCTTCAACATTTCCTTGCAGGATATCTTTCTTCATTTCTTATCACTTCCACTGTTTTGACTGGACTTTCTCCAGCTTGCCTTCAACATTCAATATATTCTATAATGATTCAATAACTCAAGCTAAGTAATATCTCCTGTTGTTCACACCATGGCCTCTAATTCAGTTATCTCCTTTAATTCTCATACTATAAACATTGAGTCTTTATAAATGTTGAGTTGCATAATAGATTTTGATACATACTTATCTCTGGTCTTTCCTCATGAATCTATATCCATATAAAACTTTGAACATGAAGTCAAACTGAAAACTCAGTTATTCCTTCCAGTGCTTGGCACAGCTGCAGTGCTAACACTGCCAGACCAACAAAGAGGAGGAAAAATAAGATTAGAAGCAGTGGCTTTGACTCCAAATACCTTCCAGGGAACTGGCTGAACTTGGGTTTGAATTTACATCTCAGCAGTAGACAGATTTACATTTCAACCATTAGATCTCTGTGAGAAACTTCTACTCCCTGTGCATCTGTGATTTTTTCTACTTCTTAGTTAATGAATACACATAGATTTAATACTAGTGGGAATGAAGACACAGGGAGCTGCAGAATAATGAGAATCAGGAAGCAGTTTCACAGTTTCTGTGAATGAAAAATGTATGTGGGTGTTCACAGTACTCCATTGGAGCAGAAGACTATGTAGCTCAGTAAAAATAAATGTTGCTGGATTATCCCTCCTTAAAAAAACCTTTCTATCAACAAATACTAGCCGTAAAATCCCTCAAAAAAATTCAGCCATGGGTCAATGTTATTTTGCTGTTCTGTTCTGCATAGCCATGCTGTTGATTTTAATGGCCCAAGGCTCTGAATATGCTTTAGATATACAGACAGACAGAAGGGTGAGCAACATCCATGTGCTGGATGTTACTTGCTCACCTTTCTTACCTTCTTATGTGGGGCTACAAATGGCAGAAAAGCACTTATTAATTTCTGTAAGACTTCCCTGAATAGCAAGTAGTTCTTCACTTTATTTTGAATTGAGGCCCTATTTCTTTAAATTGAGCATGGGTAATTTTTACTTTGTGGTCTGATTTTAGTGTTTTCTCCTAAGTGCTGTTCACCAGTCCAAAACCAGTCTTGTTTTTAGCTGTCATTGCCATGAATAAGTTCACTCTGTGGACCAGTGCAGCATATGGTACCAAAATTCAGTACAAGAAAAAAGTTAGCTTTTAATTTTTGGTTCTGTGGCCCATACCAAATGCATATGCTATGAGAAACATTAACCAGCAAGAACTTGTATGGGCAAGGCTGAAACATCAAAAGAGGTAGTCAGATGGTGCCCAGACCCTCCTGGGCTTGTTTCAGCTCCCGCTATTTAATGCAAATGAGGTAATTTCATGTATGTAGATAGTGGTGTGATCCTACCTCACATCTTAGTCTTCCTTCAGGGAGTCAAAAGCAGCCAAATATTTTGAGGAACCTGGTACCCTGAAGGCAACCACTGTCATGGTGCAGCACTTACAGGGTAGTCACTCACATGTGCAGGCCTAAATAATCTCTTCTGTCTTTGTGAGGAACAGAGGACATCCAGAAAAAGGGAATGAGAAGTATGATACCTGAGAAATAAACACTCTCCACCTGACTGGGGAAAGAGAAAGGACATCTAGAAAGACAGGAACCCAAGCCAAAAAAAAAAAAAAAAAAAAAAAGTGAAGCTGAACCAAGTTAAACTGAAATGCTTACAGCAACAAAGCCCTGTTCCCTTTTCCACTCCCCAGCAACAGCAGAAAATAAACAAAATATGTTGGAGGCAGAGAGAAACAGAACAGATGCTTTGCTCTAGATTTCTCCTTGCAATTGTGGTGCTCAAAGGATGGTGCCTGGTCTTTAAAATCTATGTTCTCACTGACCCTTGTTACATCACTTTTTCTACTCAGTCTACTTTCATCACTCACAAGGCCCAAGCCATGTTTTTTCTTCCCAAATGATTCCTCTTCTCTTTTCTTTCCTTAGTCCTTGCTTTACTTCTTCCTGCTGTTGACAACTTGTACTGTGATCTCTTCACACAGCTACACTTTCTAGAGAGTCAGGTTTCCCTATGATGCCCAAGCAGACATTTTCAGGGTGTCAGATGGAACCAATATAGTTAAAGAATAACAGAAAAGTTTGAGGATTATTTATATTTTTATGGCCTTTAGCCATGTCTCCATATGTTTCAACATCTGTTGTTTAGTAGACATTAAATGCTGCTTGAGCAGTGAGATAAGTCCATGGGTTATATTTGTACTTTAACCAAAGGGCCATGTGCTTTTATATGTATTTTTGTATTCATGGGTGCACTTAGTCAATAACAAATCATGTTGGACCATCTGCTACTTAAAAGCTCCTCAACTTCTTATGGTGAGGTTTTTATCAGTCTTATCATGTCATTTAGGAAAAAAAATAATCTGCCTAAAGAGACAGCTTCTTCAATAAAAATTCTTGAAGCTTTCCTAAAATGCTTGTTTAAAGCAGGGGACATATGGTTACCATTATAATGGCAATCAATGATTACTGACTGGTAGGACAGTGGTGAGATGAGCTACTAAAACTCACTTGAAGGAGCTCAGTGTCCCTGGCCTTTTTTTCCACCCAGTAAAGGTCAAACTATTCAATCATTTCCACACTATTGAATTTGTGTCTCTAACACAGATGTGTCTCACAAATGAATTGCAAGATGTCAGATCCAGGCATCTATTGTGAAGTATACTATGTAAGCATAATTTCAGAAAAAAATTTACAAGAATTTGTAGATACACAACATAATGTTGAAAAATGCCCAAATGAGCACTGAATTTAATCAACCTTTGTAACAATTGCTGTTGACAGCTGCCAGTATGCTTATCTGCTGCAATGATTTGGCCTTTAATGGTATAACTTGCTGATGACTGTCACAAAAGCTTCAGGAGAACATTCATTCCCATGAGGTTTGTAAAAATTAAGCAACAGAATTGATTCTGACACAATTTTAAGGCTCCCCTTTTAAAAGTCTGTCTTTGCAATCTTTAAGATGTCTACGTTTTTATATCTTCTCTTTAATTTCTCTTAAGATTTGAAATATTCCTCCTGTGAAAAAGGTGGCATAAGCTCCTTTTTCACTTTAAAGAATCATGACTTCTCTAAGAAAAGCTACAGAAAAAAGATAGGAAAGAGAATTTCCCTGTTCTCTCAGTATTCTGTTTTTGTTTTTCAGAGTATCATTTTCCACATTGTATGCATACTTGCACACCTCTTGGTAAGTACACTGAAGGTATGCTTCAGTTGCAGAAGTAGTGTCTAAAATGAACATTTTCCACTTTTTCTTCTTGTACTTCTTATGCTTTTTTCAACTGCATACCTTTAGATAAAGGTAGCTCTTTTGCCCTGTTTGTGCTCTGTCATCTATGCAAGAAGCAGGAATAAAGCCAATGGTTAGACCTGATTACTTACATGCATGTAGATCCACAATCTGAGTAGCCCATGCTGCTCTGGGCAGCTGGGATTTTTTCTGTACTTGTCCATGCATAACCTTTAATCACAGCTTAGCTTTAAAAGACACCTGATTGCATCAACCAAAACAAAATGTTCTTACCAGAAGCCTAGTTGACGGCTTTTTTTTTTTTGCTTTTTTTTTTTTTTTTTTTTGGTTTGTTTCCTTGCTTTTATATAATATATAACAAAATATATAGTTGAAATTTCGGACACAGTGTTTAATCTGATTAGGAAAATTAGCAGCTTTTGTTTGCAGTAATCATCTCCTACTTTTTTTTCTGAGAAAGAAGAGATTTACAAATGTTCAAAGCAAGACAGTAGCTGGAAACTGTGTGTGAGGTATTTGCTAAAAATAGTTCCTGTAGTTTCCCAAGATTAAGGAGAGAAAACTCTGGCAAATCAAAGGCAACTTTTAGATGTAGGTAGTTTTATCATTCTAAATAACTGCCTGTGCCTCACATTCACAGCACATGTTGAGTTTTTGTAGAAAAACACACTTATATCACAAGTCCCATACATCACACATTTATTAGAATGGCTAGAAAGATTTTTCTGAATTTTAAGGAAATGCAATAAATAATAATTTGCAATAAACCTTTTGTGTTTTCAAAAAACAGTAAAGGTGGACAAATGGGCAACTACTGAAGAATTTTGGAACTTGACAGGAGTTGGGATGGCAGTCTGCCATATCATAGGACTGACCTTTGTATTTTTTCTGACTAGATTTTTCAAAGTAAATCACATTGCTGTGCCTCAAAGCTTAGATGCAAGATGGCATCCTTTCTAGAAAAGCAGTGTTTTAACCCAAGGCCAGCTGTTGCTTCTGTTGTTCTTGTGTTTGTGGCATTTTTGCTACCTTCGCTGAGGACTGAATCAGACACTTTTGGGGATCTTTGCAAGATTTAAAGCTGAAGATAATGAGTATGTCTCTGATATCCAGCAGAATTTAAGAGAAATATTAAATTGTCAGAAGGGATATTTGACACCCAGTGATTATTAATTATATTTTCAACAGTAATTAAGAATGTAGATTCTGTAATTTAACTTTTAAGAAGATATACTAGATTCAAACATATAAATGTAGTATAAAATTTAAGAACACATGCTAATTATTTATCAGATTCCCTACATAAATATACATTTGTGCTACACAATATAGACTTAAATATACATTTTTACTGACCCTAGAAGTCAAAAAATTAACCTTTTTCTTGAAAGATTTGTGCAATCATTGGAAACACATTTTTAAATATTTAGAACAAAGCTAGCTTACTTATTAATTTGGAGTAGCATAAATTCTTTAAATCTGACCACTGGACTTGATCTTCTGTAACATGTGTGCAGACTGCTCACCTTCTTCAAAACACTTGAGCAGCTTCCTGGTCTTAGATGATCAGCATAAGTGTTTGCAAGTCTTTGAAAATCATGTGACAACTACGGGCTTGGGCTCCTGTCTTCTGTTTCATGAAATTGTGATTATTTTGATTTACAAAGCCTTGTTATAAGATCTAATTGTATTCTAGGTGAGATATAATTATCTTACATTTAGAAATAAAGAGTCTCAGTGTCCCACTGAAAATAGATTTACTTTTTTTCAGTCATCAATTGTCTGTTCTCAAAAGGTCTGAAAGCACCTTGTCTAAACATTTTGGAAATTATTAAAATCCTGTAATTTAAGATTCAGTTTTATTTTCACAGCTTTCATTCAGTATCTCACCATTGTGACTCTGTTAATCAAAAATCAACATTTAAATCATTTTGTACATTGCTTTACTTCCTCATTAAGCCTTTTGGAGGAATAGCTTGAAGTGAAATGAGAATTCTCATTTCTGCCAAATTATCCTTGAGGTGCCAGAACCTGAAGGCATTCTGAAGTGCTTTAGATAATGAAAGGAAGGGAGGTGCTTGCCAGGGAAGGGCTACCTGAAAAGGTTTGTGATGTAAAGGTCCAGGAAAAGGAATGAGCACTGAGAAGTTTATATGGTGGCTTAAGTAAGAGAAAGCATCTGGGAGTTTGGAGAATGTCAAAGATCAGCCTGGGTAAGGATCAGGAAGTACTGGGGAAAAGACCAGTCAATTCACAGATGTTTTAGACACATTTCAGCTAAGTTGAGCCGAAGAAAGACTCCGCGTTTTGACAGCAGCCTCTTACAATGACACTGCTTGGTAAGGGCTTCTCAGGACAGTACATCTTGCAAGTATTCCAGGGACTTTTCAGCATAAAGATACAAGTCCATTGCAAGCCATTAGGGCCAACCTGATGCTTGTTGGTATTATGCATGTAGGTTATGAAGGTTGCTCACTTCTCATTATACTGACTTTCCAGAAACTGTGTGTATTCAAGGCCATTGAGACACAATAAAGTCCTTCATTTTCTATGAGAAATGCATCACCACACTGAAACAAAGATCAACATAACAAAAGTACAGCGTTTGCAGTCCTGTGGATTCATTGAGACAATATTTAATTTTTAGTCAAGTGGCACTGTAAGTACTGCAAGGTATATATTGTGTGAGAAATAACAAATTTTCCCAGAAGCCAACACACTGGACTGCTCACCATTATGATGAAGAGATGAATTGCTTGAGAGGCAGAGGACTTTTTGTCCTCTAATTACCACACAGCTTATTTCTGTATTGGTGAGAACTGGAACATACAGTTTCTTGTATGGCTTGAGCTAAAGGCTAATTTGTCAAGATTTAGGTATCAGCTGATATGCATGACTTGTGGTTTAGGAATGTATGTTTTACTAACACCTTATGAAAGACTGGAAGAAATGGCAATATTTAGAACATTGACATTAAAGTATGTAGAACAGCTTTCAGAAGGAAACCAAAAAAATGTACTTCACTGTCACCATAATTATGTGAGAAAGAATACTTTCCTGTTTTGAATAACTTCTTCCCATGAATGTGGGACGTGCTGAGAACTGAAGCACAGGCTCTTTGGTAACAGTGTCCAGCAAATGCTGGAACCTGTTTTTAATTGTTTCCTTGGTAAGCAAGGGCATATATGCAGCTTTGATTGATTTGTGTTTACCAATCAGCACAGAGTATTTCAACATACAATATAGTTCACCTGAGATAACTTGCAAATCTTGACAATTTACAGCAATTTACATATGCTTTCCAGTTGCTGCATTTATATCAACAAAAACAAGGCCAGAGTTTGAAACAGTAAAAAGAGTCATCTTGATTTCCACAGGCTTTCAGTGATTCCCTTAGAGTCCATGGATCTGTGTTAGGAGAAGACAGAGACCCACCAACCACTTGAATGCATCATTTATCACTGAAAACCTCACTCTGAGAAACTTTATGGTTCTCTTAATCGAGCTAGGACAATAGGATTTTATTGTTTTGTATTCTTCATGCCAGATCAATTTTAAAAATTCCCTAATAAAATTCAGTTTGTTGTTTCTGTGATAATGAGACAGACATGCTTGAGCTGGGACTTGTGACACTCCTCCATATTGACAGATCTGCCCCCACTCCATTAATAAGAATTTTTGCACAGATAACAACAAATCTCAAGAGTTTTCAGCTACCAGTGAGTATGTTGAAAAAATCGACTTCTGCTGAACACTATAAGGGTATCAGTAAACAAAACTTGCATTATTTTGGGGGAAAAACATAAGATATATGAGGCAGGAAGATTTGAAGGGTTTTTTTAGACTTTATAATATGAACCGTCCAGTGTGATGGCAGAACTTTCAATGCAGTTTTCCCTCAAAGCACACATCTTCTTCTGGATCTTCTTAATTCTGCTGTAAATTAATTATAAGGGATCCCTACTTCTGTGTTCTTGGCTGTCCTTCAATATTTTTCCATTAACACCCATTCCTTTCACTTTTCTTCTTTCTTTGAATCGATTGGTCCACTTCTATGATTAACTAGTGAATGTCAATCACAAGTAGTTCCCAAAAATTCCCTTTTTCCTTAATTCATAACCCTTGACATCATTCCTCCATTTGTTCTCTGTCTGACATGATACCCAGATAACAGAGTGCATTTAGCATGGCTTGAAACTGCTAGTATTTTAAGGTGGTTTTGCTTCTTTGCACTGATTCTGAGATTTGATATTAAGATAATATTCATATGGACCTGTAGGTCACTTTATTTCTCTGATCAGTCGTATCTAAACTGTTATCGCACATGTTTAATTTTTGAAGGCCTGATTTTGCCTTTTTGACAGCAGGTCTGTAAATCTTAACTAGAGCCCTCTCATACCATATTCCTTCATCTCTTACTTCTAATTTGGTTCCTTCGTAAATGCAGCAACTATATTACCTTTGCAGCAAACATTACTTGGTGGGGTTTTATGTTTGTTTGTTTGTTTGTTTGTTTTGCCTGTGCCTTCATTTAAATCAGAGCCTACTGTCTGGAGAGATGCTGCTCCAGGAGGCAATGAGGACTTAAGTACTGAAATTCTGTACTTCTCCTCTCTTAAGATAGGATAAGAGAGAAAGGGCAAAGAAAAGACCAGTGTGAACAGCTCACAAATTACCCCTTAGAGCTCATTATTGATGGCTCACAGGGCAAGTCCTTGTTCTTGGCTGTATTCTTGGGGGAACTGAGCCACAGTTTCACCTCCTATCTGTCTCTTTCTTGGCAAGTGGCTCATATAATCAGGTGGTCACACATTCACTTGTGTCCACTGTTCTTGTCCACACTGTCCACTGGTGTGTGTGGCAACACCTACAAAGCTCATTTGTAGAAGTTTTGAAATCACCTATGAGATAAATCATTCAAAGAAGAGGCAGAAGGATTTAATTAAAACTGTGACTGACTAATCAGACTGTAGTTGAACAGACCCATATTTTTCACAGAGACTGTCAGTTTTCTGGATTTACAGCCTTTCAGAGGAATGTTCCATGAAACAGAGCTGGAAGATTTCCTGGTTAGCTCCTTGCACCTCCCTGTCCCCAGAGAGCAAAAGAGATTTCACAAGAATAATGCTAATGTAGGGGGGCATGTGTCATTACACTGCCAGCAGTCCTGTCCGGAAACTAACCAGAAGCAGGCAATAGAAAACAGCAAGGCTGTCTGAACAGAACACTGTGCTGATCACAAATTGCATTACTCTGAAATGAAAAATTACTTCTTCTGAGGGTATAACTTGTGGAAGGTTTAATTGCCACACACAAGTCCTTTACAGGAATGCAATCTGTTTGCAGACTGCTGGAGAGTACAAAATATACAGCTCATTGTTTCACATATTTTGACACACTGACCTTAATAAATTAATTTCTCCAGGAGATGAGTGTGGCCTTCAAGAACACCTCTAGATATTATTCTAATTGCTTGAGCAAAGCAGGCGCTTACTGATAATGTGAAAGCTGCCTTGTACATGAACAAAACAGCTCAACTCCAAAGTGCAGCTGATAGAACAATGAAAAGCTACTGGTATTTTCACTTTAATAAAACTTCTCTGGATTTAAACACGTGAAACCCAAATTGAATCAGATTTTATGATTAAGAAACAAGTAAAAATAATAAAATTTATGCCATTATTGTTTATATTTTTATTTTCTTTTGCTCTTAAATCTTGCCTGTAATCCTCTTTCAAAACTCTATCTGATTTGAATTTGTCTCTTATTTTGTTTGGAAGCTAGTAGACAATGGTGTAATTTATTTTTATAGGATTCATCAACTAATTCATTTAAGCAGAACATACCTGATCATGGGTGTACACAAGTGAGAGGAATGAAGTTAACACAGGCAGGCTGCATGCATTCTACAGCACATTCAGCGCCAGTTTTCTGTGTTTAAGGACAAAAATGAGAGCAGTGTTAAAAGTACTAAAAGTACTTAATGAGGTTTATCTCCACGTATAAATAGTGAGCAATCTCCATCATCTGTAAACTAACAGACATGCTGCCTCTCTATAACAAATTCAACAGCTAAGGTATAATGAGTAGAATCTAGAGGGGTCAACTAAGTGATGTCTTTTTGTGAACTGCCACTGTGAAATTGTGCATTGCATTAGGCTCACTACTGTGAATCACAGGTGAGGGGCACTGCCATCAACAAGCTTAAGAGCACAGATCTTTGTAATACTCCTTAATGGGTTTATATCAGGCTTACATCTTGTTAGAGGTTTTGAGAAATAAATCTGTACTAAATTTCAGAACAACTGATGTATCTAAGGTAACACAAAATATTTTCAAAGGCAGTGATTTGCTGTCAGAAGGAAATGTTCTTAACAATTGCAGCATTCATAGCATGTCTATAAATAGAGATATGTATATTTTTATTCACTTCCGTCTGTCAGGCCCCATCAAAGATAGCAGTTGGTCATATGGTCCCAAAGCTCCTTTTAGTGTCCTCCTACTGCATTTTCTGTCTTACTAATATGTGAGGGTGTGGTGGTGATCAGATGAAAAGGATGTCTCCATCATCCCTTTTACTTTTTCTCTTCAGAAACATTCAGATTTTCCAAAAGTAGCCCCTCATTTTGGATACCTAAGGAGCTACATAATGTTTCACAGGTATCCGTGATATTTTGAGAACCTTTACCACCAAATTACAGCTTGTTCTGTAGTCCCTGGCTGCAATACCTGAAATCTCATCTGCTCCCTATATACTGCCCTGTGACAAAGTTTCAATTACCTATTTTCCTTTTGCTGTTTTGGTGTAGGGAATATAGAACATGCAACACATTCTCCTGAGTTTTAGTTTTGATTGCCCTACAACATTCAAAGTGCTTGCTGAAATGTGAGATAAGAAAGCAACATTTTATACTTAAACAAATCCCACACATATCTCATATGTAAAGGTAAAGTGAAGCATGGTAAAAGATTTCTGTGCCCTTCCAATTCTTCTATGACACAATCAAATTATGTGGAGCCAATTAATTATTCTGCATGGCAAATGCTGTATTCCAGCCAATAGAGATGTGCTGCTCGAAGAAGTCTGTCTTAATGTTTTTTGCAGAAGCTGGAAAACACTATGAGAATGTTATCCTAGTCAATGAGGGGTTCAAGACTTCCTCAAAAAAATACTAATGGAAATTTTTGTCCAGAGATTTCCCAAAAGGTTTGAAGACTTTTCCCCTCCTCTACTAAAACAGTTGATGAAAAACTGCAGACTTTGCAGTGTTCAGAATCAAGAAAATACTTAGCAGATGCTGTTTCTGTCCCAAAGTGGGAAGCTCATGGCTTTTTTTTTTGGCAGACCCCATCCTGTGTTGGTGGAGTTCACACAGCCTTCTTGAAAGGGTGATCTGAGGTGGAGGGGGTGCCGTGGGGAATAATGCACACCAGCCCTGCAAGAGAGCTCAACTTGCCCTGCTCCTCAACACTTCTCATCAGCCAACACACACAGCACTGCTGTGCTGGATCTCTAAAGAAATTCTCATTTGTTCTATGGCGACGCTTGTTGTCAGTCAAAATTGAAGCAGAGCTTCTGGTGAAATGACAATGACTGATGTTGCAACCCAAGCACCCATTTCATGCCTCCCCTCAGCACAGAAGGTTCTGCCAGACCTTCATAGTATAGCAATTTGAGTTCAAATCTTCAGGCACAGGTATGGATTGGATCTGAATGCATAAGTCAGGGCTGGCTAGTGATGGAATATTCCTGGGAGGGAGACTAATAGGCCTGGTTTGGGGACAGAAATGGTGCTGAGCACATCCTCATCCCTTATGTACCAGTCAGTCCAGCTGTCTCAGTTTTGCTGTGCTCTTTCCAAGAGTTTGTTATCAACTTCCTCACAGTGATGACAGCTATCCAAATTATTGCAACATACCATCAGATGCCTAGATCCTTCCTTATTTCCTGTGATGCTGTGAGACCTTCTACTATGTTGTAAAGACATACCACATGATCTCAAGGTTTCTACATCATATTGGATAGACACACAAAGCAATAAACTGGTGAACAACCTTAATATCCACTGTCCTAAGTGATTACCTGCTCTGTCACATGACAACATGGTAACCTTTGGCCATTTTGGCAGCTCATCCTATTCTGACAATTACTTTAAGTTATCTCTAATTATGTTTTGAGGTGAGAATGTGGAACAACTGCCAGGGACCCTCAAATCTAACGGCTTAGATTTCTTCCTCTACAGTAAAAAACCTTACACTCTAGCAAAGGCTCTGACAGGCATACTTTGCCTTGCATATCTACAAAGAGACACACACATCTCCTTTTGGTTTTAATGCATGCCAAAATAAGTCCAGTCACAAATGTGATCGGGACTTCCCCTTTCAGTTTTCTTTAATATCTGTACTACCATACAGATATTACCATACAGATATTAAACCTCTGGGAAACTTTTAGACTGCTGATCAAAATAAAGCTCCTAATACCTGTGCCATGACATTTGATTTTTCAGCCTTTTTTTTTTCTAATTATATTCTAACAGTTATTATTCTTTTTGCATTTTTATGTTAACTTCATACAAGAACACAAAATACATCCTGCAGTGTTTTCTCTAGCACTGCTTTGGAGCAATAACTTGCTCCAATTTAGGCAATTGGAGTACTGCTTGCCAGTCAATTTATTCAGCACAGAAGAAATTAAAGCCTTGCCTTACAGCCCTGAAGCCAAAGATAAGCTGTACAACACAGCTCCCAGCAATTCACATGTGCACAAGGACACACACATGCAGGGAGTAAATTCCTGTGATGGCACTTCTGACCTATATGTGGGCTTGAAAAATCTCTATACTGCTTCTGAAAATTTGACCTACATTTTCTCTCAAGATAAAAAAGGGAATGTTATCAAAATACTGACTGATCTTGTATTAGGAAAAAAAGTCAAAGTGGCAACAGTCAGGGCATTTCCCAGAATTGTGATTTTCTTGATGATAATATTTCTGCAATAGTAACATCTCTATCTGAGTGCATAAAAAAATCTGAAGCTTTCACTTCATATTTTGAAATAAGACCTCCGGCAGAGTCTGACTTTTTTTTTTTGCTTTCAGTATTTGCATTTATCTTTTTAGGAGGAGTATATTATGTAAAAACTAAATTATTTTGAAGTAAATGAAGGAAAAAAAGTTAGAGCAAACTTCTGCTGAAGACAGAGAATTAAATGGGTAACTCAAATGATCTGGTCTTTTTCCTCCACCACTCAACCAGGCACTGAGACAGTTAAAGTGCACACTATAATTCCCAGTTTAAGTAGAGAGGATGAGTTCAGAACTGTATCATTTAGCAAGAGGAAAATGGCCAGTCATATAGTATGATCTGGTATATGTTGTCTCTAAAGCTGCTTACAAATCATACATTTCCAAATAGTTATCTGCTGTTTGCTACTGGCTCATGTGGTCTGAATTGAAAAAAAAATTGTCTGCATATGCATTTTATCAGATCTTTTTGATCTTCTAACAGGCATGGACAACAACAAAAAACTAGAAGAATAAAAAGAAAAAAAAGGTGAATTTTCAGTGGGAGAAATACAGACTGTATGTGTAAATGTAGTGTGATACACTTTTGATTTAATGACATGGTTATTCAGGCCTGGTTTCCATTAAAGGTAAAAATTACAATAATAAATATTCTTTCAGTTTGACACATGAAGCTTAATTGAAATTGCAATAGAGAACAATATCCAAAAGATATGGAAATATAGTAAACTTTAGCTTTTCCTTCAAGATCTTATGCTTCTCATTGAGTTAAAAACTGCGGAGATATTCACCACATCATAACAAAGATTAACTTTTTTACATTACTTTTTACTTCCTTTCATAACAGTGGAAGAGTTTGAATTCACTGAAACACTTCTGCTGCATCTACACCATGAACAAGCACCATGGCCAGTAAAAACTTCGGGTTTTATCTGTGATATTTTCAGGTTACCGCAGACTTGTAGCCTCAAGAACCAGCAGGAAAAGGTAGAGGGTGGCTGTGAGGGAATCAAGGCTGTTACTGCCCAAGGAAGTGATGCTGCATGGCCTCATACAGTTGCTATGAAGCCTCCTGTCAAAATTTCATTCTGAGTGCTGACGATGTATTTTTAGGTTGTGTTCCAACAAATCATTATTTTTCTAACCCACTCACAACCAGCTATGAAAAGACCATAGTAAGTAGCTTATCTCTGCACAGTGTCAGGAAAAGAAATGTGGTCTTATGTTGCTTCAGTCATTTGCACAGAAACAGGTTCCATCAGCAGTCAGCCTGTGAAAAAAGCCCAGCACAGGACCTGTGAAAAAAGCTACTGAAGGTCATAGCCCTAGTAAATGCTGTCTAGGACATGGCAGACTCTTCCTTCCATAACTCTGATTTTCTTCTAATTTTTCTTGATTTTTTTTCAGACAGTTTCTTAGCTGTGGTCATAAACTGAAGGGTGGCTTAAAATTGAGGGAATGAAGGACATATTTCTCACTTTGGTCAAGGTTAGAGGATATTTATGTGTCAAACCATACATGCAGTATATATTAAGGTATCACATACAGTATAACATACCCAAATAAATATGTTATCCCCTGGACCCTTGCTCATGCTCTTATGGACAGGGAGCAGTGCAGGACAGCTATGTGTAGAAGTCAGGAATTCACTTCTCCGGAAATGCCTCATGCCTTTTCTTTTACACTTTCTCATGCAGAGCAGGAATTTCTTTCATGTCCCTTTTATATCCTTGTCCCTTAACCACAACACTATACAACTAAGACATCTGGCACCCAGTTTACCCTGGGGAACTTTACAGTGTTATCTTTTAACATGTTATTTTTTGGTAAAAACCCTGGCTGATTACATGTGTGTTGTTGCCATATCTTAAAACTACTTGTTAGCGACTATTGCTTCATTAATATTTCTAGTGCCATTGAATGCAATATTATGACATCATCCTTGCCTCCTCTCATGTGCTGGTTTAATTAAGACATTTGTTTGCTTTACGGTTATTACTTCCTGTACCAGGAAACCAAACACACTCTGAAGAGGTTAACAATAGATTCAAAGTTGTCCATATGCATCTTGAGGGAATAATTTTTAAAAGTCCATTAAAGGGATAGGGTTAGTTTCATATATATTTCTGCCATTTCCCTGGAAGGTAGCAACTCAATTGTCTGGCTTTATCTGCTGCATATGCTGATATTTGTTTACACTGGCTGTTTGCCCAAACAGCTCAATTTCCTATATTTCCAACTCAAGAATAAACCGAATGATACTCTATAGTGTGCCCCACTGCAGCCGAAGGAACATCTCAATTACTGAGCTCAGCTGGAGAAATTCCAGCAAAAAAATCAAATCCTCTTTAAACCCTCAGAGTGCAGTTTTGGAACCACAATTGTGCAGGAAATCCCCTTGAATGCAGATCCCACAGAAAATACCTGGCACCCAGCAGTCGGAGTGGTTTTGGAATGATGAACCTTTTTGCATATCCTTGCCTAGGGAAGCCATTGCCCCTGCTCTGGGGGTTACAGTGATTGTGTCTGTGGCTGATCATCAGTGAGTTTAGGGCAGGGTTTAAGATAAAAAAGCCTCTGGTTCCCATACACCCACTCACAGAGTAAGCACGCATGTTAGAAATCCAGAAACCAGGGGTTTTCCCTGCCTTAGACTTCTCTGGGGTCTTCTGTTTGGTGATGGCTGCAGGTGATCACTGTAAACTGTGCTTTGTCTCTCCATAGTTGCCCCCATGGAGGCTGCACTTGGCAGATGAGGGCAAAGAGCAGGACACAGGCTTTTCCAGGTCCACCAGAGCAGGCATTAGTATAGAAAAAACATTAGCATGAAAGGATCAGTGCTCTCTTCCCTCACAAGAAAATAACTGTGATAGACACAGCCAGTGACCCTCACAGGAGCATCAGTGGAAAGCTTGTCGTTCAGGGAATAACTCCCATCAGAGATTTCAGGGACTGTGCACCCGTACCGGGACATTTGGCTGCTGCTACTGGCTGGTCAAGGAACCCTGCATGTGATACCTGGATGTGCTGCTGGGGTTTGTTTTCACGAGGATGAGCTGATCAGATATGAAGGGTTGAATGTTGCTCACAAATTAAATGCAGCCTTCAGCCAAGATCCTAATGAGCCACAGTTGGCTGCTGGTCTGAAGGCCTAGTATATGCACTAATTACATCATGATGAAGCATCCTCACTGACATGTCACTACACTGCTATTAGTACACAGAGCACAACTAGGAAAGAATGAATCTGCTAATTCCCTAATTCATCACAATAAAGTAAATTACGGAAGCACAAATTAGTCTCACAACACACAGAGATGTCCCTGAGCTCCAGCCTTATAATCATTTGATGAACTGAGGCAGCTAGGACTAAGAAGACCCAAGAACCCACTGCTGGGGAAAGGAAAACAGGGCAGCATTGTCTCTCCCATGTGTAAAGGCAGCAGTGATCCTGACTCTGGCAGCTGTGGCTATGTCTCCAAGCCAAACCTAATCTTCTATCCTATCCCTGCCTGTGGCCTCTGAAGAAATGGTCTCACTGCTCGTTTTATTTTTTCACAAACCTGGGTAAGGCCTAGACTGAGAGATAAGGAAAGGCAGTAGTCCAGAAAAGCTGCTTCTACAAAATATAGTAACAGTGGCAGTTAATACTGGAGCACCATCTACTGTCTACTAAATACCAATTAACATGTGTTTAGGCACCTGTCTTGTATTCACACCAAAACATCTCTCTGACCATCTTCCTCTGATCTGAATTTCCTGCTTGCCTCCTGGTAGGCCTTGTCACTGTATGAAGGATGCCATCTTCTTAGATCAGGCACATATGAGTGTGCCTCTGACAGAGGACCTGGAGAAAGCAAGGTGGAGAAGAACCTGCATTTGTTTGATCAGCAGGGCATGACGATGGACAGGACTGAAGTAAGGCAATCTGGCATCAGACGTAATAGGTACAGTCCCACCTGTACAAGGACAATGGTACTGATCTCTCACCAGCACAGACTGATGTAAAAGCAAACATTTACCAAAATTCTCTGTGAGGAAGGAGCAGCATTATTTCTCCTTGTCTTCCTGGAGAGTGATGGGGACGCAAGACATGGAACAAAAGAAAATCTTCCAATTCAGTATTTCAGACTTTCTACAAGTTTAGGCAAACATTGTTACATCAATTAGACTGGTTGAATCCATTAAAACCATTGTACTAATTACAGAAATACTTCAGAATTCAAGATTTTTGGCAATGACAGTGGTAGAAGTTTAGGAATGTAAAATAAAAGTTTGATTTAAAGTGCTATGACTTATGGTCCAAAATGTCAGCTTGTGATATTTATCTTTCACCTTCTGATCACAGGAAAATGGAGAGGGGATAAAATAAGGCTGTGGAGAAAGAAAGAAATGAAGAGCAAAGAAAATTGTGGCTAGCAGAAGTTAAAAACAACAGTCAAAACTACTATAAAAGCAATGAAAAAGTGAAAAAAAAAATGAAACAATGAAACAATGCCTACATAATACAGAGAAAAGTGTTGAGAGAAATCTATAGCTGCAAGAGAGGGATTTCCAGGAAAAAAAATATGGATTTCCAGGAAAAAAAATATGGAGAGAAGATAAACGGGGGGAGAAAAAATAAATAATGAATGTACAAAATGTATTAGAAGAACAAATGCAAATAGAAAAACTGAATTTTTATGATACAACAAACAAACAAACAAAGCGCAAGTATTGAAAAATTAAGTATTCTGCCACTCCATTAGGTCAGAAGTGTATGCATCTAAATTCAGGTTAGCCAGAAATCAGAGGTTTACTGCCTCAAACATACATTTCACTGCCTACTTTAGCTACCTTTAAATAGAAATTTTAAAAACCCACAAAAATTTGTTCTTGGGCCTTCTTGAGGTTGCTGTTTTGGGGTTTTTTCCCAAAGTTGCATCTACATATGTGAGCCTGTAAAATGACTGTGTTTTTCTTTCTGGGTTCAGAATTCCATGGGCTTCATTCAGTGTAGACTCTCCAGGAGGACTCTAAAACATTTTCTGTGATGTCTACCTTCAGTAGAAGCATTACTGCCTGGAAGTCTGGAAGCAAGAGGAGAGAAACAGGCAGATTTTTTTCTCAATACTTTTTGAGAGACAAAGTTCCCGGCCCATCTCCCCACCCAAAAGAGAAGCTCTGTGTGCACACAGTGTGACAGTAACTCCATTTTGTTCAGTGAAAAAGTTGGTCCCTGTTGAAACAAGTGAGCATTTTATTACTGTCTTCTGTGGATTTGACCTTTAGAATGTATTTGGAGAACAAGATGAGACAAACTTGCTGTAGAAGGGAGTTGCACCAAACAGCTGGTCTCCAAGATTTTCCAAACAAAAAAAAAAACCTGTTTACAATTTTATTGGAAAAAGAAGGCAATTTGCTGCTGCTCCAGCTTTTTCCCCCTATATTTCTAAAAACTTTCCTCTCAAATGCCATCAAAAGCCTGTTGTAACCTGTGCTTTTTTGGTTGCTGGTCCAGAAACATCACAGGAATTTGCTGGGCTGTCTCTGAAAGTGCTGACAGAAGACAGGAATGGGAGGGGTAGAGGGTGGCTGTAGGAAGTTGAGGTCTAGGACAGAAAGCCTGATCTCTCTCTATCAGATGGATGCAGAAGACTAATGCAGCAATTTGGCATTAATTCAATGCGGCTGAGAGCTCCTGCTGGGAAACCCTCTGAGATCAGAACTATGTGGTACTTGACACAGTTCTTGTCTAAATGTATTTTATCATGCTGTAAATGTAATCTATTTAGTGTAGAATTACAACCATACTGCATAATTTTCCAAATAAATTCAATGGGTATTCTTACTTTGGAAACTTGATTTCTATTAAAAAGAGACATTTTTAAGGCTCTGAGTTTGTCTTGGTTCTCTCTTACTCTTTTTTGAAAATACTGATGCTGTGTCTCTTCAGAGAATACTTTTGTGTGTAAAGTAGCATTGTAGCATAATCTTACCAGACAAAGGATGTAGAGGTTTAGACAAGATCTGTTTGGAGGCTTAACTGATTGTCAGCAGCAGCAACAACACAAACTGCAAAACCTCTTGTCAAAGAAAGGTTATCTGAAGGTTGCTGGACTTAGAGAAGAACATGTCTCTCTCTTCTTCAGCCACCCTCACACTCCACTCTGGCATGTACTGTTGTAGATAGATGTTGGCTTCTTCAGATTACACATCTATCATCATACAAATCAGAGAAATCAGTGACACCTTAGTTATTAATAATTCTGTTATTCAGGGAAAACAAGTGCAGTTTCAGCTGCTTTTGGGTCAAGAAGTGGTATTGAAAACATGCCTTGGATCAATAAAATATTTGGAGATGATGGAATGCATGAACGAGATTATCTTCTCCTAGTATATCACACCTTTGAATATGATCATCTTCTGCTTGATAGACATAATTCCATAGGGTTATTGCTCATAATGACATAAAAATAATTTGGAAATTATGTAATTTTCCAACTAATAAACTGGGATTTTTAATTAAAAAATTTAGAGAACCAAATGCTTAGTTAGCTGCAAATCCTCCTGTCTGCACTTCTGAAAACTGATTTTGACTTTTAGTCCAAATATATGATATGAGACTACAATGTGAAGGTGACACCAGAAATATTTTCCTCAGCTTGGCCTCATTGTGCTTAGGGACATGATGTTTCAAAAGCAGTGTTTTAATTTTGTAATCTTGTGCTTTTGGGAGCATTTGCAGTTATATTTGTGGAGCCTAATTAAGTAACAAGGGCTGGATTTCTAGATGGCTTAAGATATTTTTTCATCAAAATGCAGTACTTATCATCATAGAATCATATCATAGAGTAGTTAGAGTTGGAAGAGATCTTAAAGATAATCTAGTTCCAAGCCTCCCACTGTTGCTGGGGACACCTTCCACTAGACCAGGTTGCTCAAAACCCCATCCAGCCTGGCCTTAAACATTTCCAGAGGTAGGGCATCCACAACTGCTCCATGAAAACTGCTCCAGTGCCTCACCACCTGCACAATAAAGAACTTCTTCCTATTTATAACTGAACCTTACCCTCCTTTCATTTTGAAGCTGTTACACCTTCTCCTGTCACTCCAAGTCTATGTAAAATGTCTCTCTCCAGACTTCCTGTAGGTCCCTTTTAGGTACTGGAATGATAATGAAAGGTCTTCATGGAGATTTCTCTCCTCCAGGCTGAAAAACCCCAGTTCTCTCAGCCTGTCTTCACTGGAGGGGTTGTCCCCACTGCCAGTAAAGATGTTAAAGGGCACTGGTCCTAGGACTGACCCCCGAGGAGCATCAGAGGTCTCCACTTTGACATCAAGCTGCTGAGCTCAGCTCTTTGAATGCGTTCATCCAGACAATCCCTTACTCACTGAGAGCCCATCAAATCCATGGTTTTCCACTTTAGAGACCAGGATGTTGTGCAGGACTGTGCCAAAGGATTTGCACAAGTGCAGGTCAATGGTGTCGTTGCCCCTTCTCTAACCACCAATGCTGTAATTCTGTTGTAGAAGGCCACCAAATTTGTCAGGTATGATTTTCCCTCAGTGAAGCTATGCTGGCTCTCACCAACTACTTCTTTACATATTGTTTCATTTTGCACAGTTCTGGTGCTTGCATTCCCAACTCTTGTGTGGATAAACTTAGGTACTTGCAGAGTGAAGTACCCAATGTGAAGATGGAAGATCCATGCCTTTGGTAAAGAACTGAAATCCTTTGTAGTTTGGTAAACTACTGAAATCCCAAAGGACACAATACCTATTCAGCAGTGCTTCCTCAGAATGTGCACTTGAATGAGGACTTCAGTGATGGGCAGACACAAACAGCCATGAAGTGATCAAATATTCCCTCAAAGGTTTCTGTGGGTAAGAAGTAGTGAAGTAGAGCCTCACTACAAAAGCTTGTGGCTATTTTCTCATCCTCAATGGCATTGTGGGTGGAGTGGTGGGAAGAAGCGGTATTGCAGACCTTTTCCCTGTGTTCTCCCCAGAGAAACTGGTGGGGAGTGCAGAGGCAGAGGAGCACATGGAGCTGAGAGGTGGTTAAGCAGATGCCTATCCCACAGACTTACAATGCAAGCAGAAGGCTAGGGACAGTGAGTTTGCTCCCACAGTGGCACTGCACCACTAAGTTACTAAGTTAAAGATCAATGCAGGCTTCTCCTCAAAAAATTTCAGTGAATTTGGGTTTATTTTAGCATGTTCACCTCCTTCCCATTGTTCTCATGGACATCTGACATCAGTCTGTCTCTGTTTCCATTACACAGGTCACAGTATGTGTCACGGGGAGAGAAGTATAGGACATAGCACAAAAATAGTCTTTCAGTTATTCTTCAGGAAGATTGTGTTTGTTGTGTGAGTTTCTCAGCTCTCATAGGAAATTGCTGGGTTTTGTTGTGTGTGTTTGTTTTGGTATTTTATGAGCACATCTGCTTAGCATCTGAATTTCTAAATGACTTAAAATTAAATAAAGCACAGGGTTAACCCATGTGAGGCCATAAGTCTGTAGGTCCTAGGGAAGTGAATTTTGAATTCAGTTTTTCAGCACTACGACAGTGACTATTTCCGTATGGTTCTGTACATACGATCTGAAAACACAGGAATGTGGAACTGAGATCAACATGATCTTCCATTTCATACCTCTCTGTCAACTGTACTTCAAAATGGTGAGTTTTACAGAGACCTCTTTAACAGCTGAGGGGAGTATAAGTTATCAGTAAGTAGAAATAACCGTAGGAAAAAATGCAAGTAACTATTTCTTGGGACACGTTTATACTGGTGATTCAGCTACACAAACTTGAAGCATGAGATTGCAGATATCCCTAATGCTATTGTTGCAGTTTGGAAGATGAGACTTCTATGTCCTTGCAAAGATAGGAATTCTCTGGGTTGTGCATCCAGTTGCTGTGTGGCTGCTCTCTGACCCTCCATGGGGGTGACAGGCATGCAGCCACAGGGTCACATCCCACAGAGAAGCCATAGAATCACAGCTGAGATGCAAGAAACCCACCAGGGTCCTAGAGTCAAAGTCCTGGATCTGCACAGGAAAATCCCAACCCCTCCTTGCCTGTGGCATCTGGGACTGGTGGATATACAGCAGCCTGTAGCCTCCCTGGTCAGAAGATGGAATGTGGCCAGGGATTTTTAAGCAAATACATGGGCTAAAATCACATAAAACAACTTAATAAATTATATGTTCCTAAATCTGAGGATTGGTTTGTCTTTTAATACGTCAGTAACAGCTTTTTCACTGTGGGTTTCTTAGGTACTTTTGCACTAGGAAACACTGCTGGTGAGCATGTTAGACTTCAGATTCTATCTGATATAAATTAAGGCACCTTCACTTACAGTATCAGGTTTCTAGGACCATAAAAACTAATAGAAAATTGAGCACAAGAAATGTAGAAGAAGTAGCTGTCAGGGAACTACAGTGCATTTACCTTTCAAAGAGTCTTTGGTATGACTTTTGCACTATGAGTTACCAAAAGTCCTGGGTAACTCCTACCTCTCCAATAAAGTACTAATACAATTTGAAAGTACTAAGAAAATTGTTTCAAGACTTTTACCAGATTGCAAGTTTTCACAGGGAATAATTACCACTGGCAAGCAGCAAATATCACCCTTGACTTCTTTCTAGGACCCAAGCCTCTGACATACTTCACTGACTTCCGACACCAGACTTCAAGACCTAAATTTTCATGATAGCTCTGTGGAATAAAAACTCTGGTACCTCAGAGTTCACTGAGTAAAAACATTCTCTCTCAAATGCAGTATCAAATTGAGCAAAATTCTTGTTGAGAAGTGTCACTGAAGATGAGAACTTTGTGTGCCCATTGATGAAGCCTAATTCCTGACAATATATAAGCAACCTAAAGTATCATCTCAATTGTAAAAAGCAATGAGAAAAATAGACCTTAAAAGAAAAAAAAAAATAAAAAGAAGAAAATCTCATTTTATGTGCAGACTTGGAAAAGCCCCTAGAGGCATATAACTCAATCCTTATATCCAAGATCTTAATACACCACAAAATGTTGTGAGGGAAAGAATTTCCTGTTACTTTCTTCTGTGTGTACACATGTACAAGGTAGAAAGGTTCAGTTTAGTATATAGCAGCCCACTTTAAAAGCACAGCTATACTACAATAAAACTACATTTTTATTCATGTGACCATCTGTTCTCCAGGTGGGAAGTTCTGACAGAGGAGCTCTTTTCTTGATTTCTTTGTGGACATGCAATTTCTGATTTTTATCTTGGAGATTGTAGCAATGTTCAGCAAAAACTTATCTATTTGCTTTACATTCCAGTTCGTAAAGTACACTAAATTCTACAGGAGTCCCTCAGGACCTGCAAGGAATGAGAAGCATTTTGTTTTTCCAGACGGTCATGTAAAGCTTGTTTTTTATTAATGATTAATACTCTATAGATTAAATCACAAAAAGAGGTGTTCATAACAGCATAATTTTTTTTGGCTAAACCCTAATGATTTTTTTCTATACAGGAAAATTCTGCTACCACACAGGGGTAGAAGCCACTTACACTCACTGTGGGTCTTTTATGTGGGAACACACACCTTAATGAGCCTCAGACAAAGCTTTCTAGGCCCAGAGCAGTCTCTGAGATGGTGCTTGAACCCGTGGGGTGCATCAGAGGCTGCTAGATCCCCTCTTCCCCTTTAAGTGGGACTGTGCATACTCTGTTTGCCCTCCGCTCCCCGGAGAAATATTCAGCCACCTTCTTTACTCATTGGGATTTTTGCGAAATTTCATTTTCTTTTTTCTTTCCTTTCTTTTTTCTTTCCTTTCTCTGTGTCCCCTCGTTCCTGCTTTGATATGGTATCTCTCTGCAGTCATCTGAGCGCTTTGCCCTCTGAGTGTTGAGCAAATGCATATAAAGACACCCTGGCCCTCACGCATGCTCACTTTGCTGTAAAAGAAGAGATATGAGAAAATATCTCTGCAGATGTTCTCACTGCAGCCAGGAGACATCAGGACATATTCTTTAAGATCAGTGTCCAGCCTGGCTGGATCTGTCACCTTTTTTATACACACACATCTTATTAAAAACATTTGTCTGTGGAAAGTTGTCCAGATCCCTGTCCACCAGCTGGCACTTTGCAGCAGCAGTTGCTAAAGGCCTCAAGCCTGCTAAATAATTTTTAAATATTTCCATGAAGGCCTGTCGGTTTGTTTGAACCATTCAGCTGAATCAGCACCAGCGCCATGGAAAGGCTGATTAATGGTTTGCTTATTTTACAGACTAACAGCCCGCAAGCCAATTGCACACTAATATTTCCCCACTGAGCACAGGCTCATTTTTGTGTTGCATTAGGTTGCTGAGAAACTAAACTCCTACATTCCCAGACTGTTCATGATTATGGTAACAACTACATGAAATAGAGTGTCTATTATCATATTTAATCTTAGCAGCTAGCCCTGTTTATTTACCATAAGTCATAAAGTTGACTGAAAATTTCCCCAGAATTTAATTTCCACATAAGAAATAATTTTGTATTGAAATTCATGGGAAACAATAAAAGAGATTGTTTCACTTAAGGACAAAAGAAATCAAAGTTAAACAAAAAAATGAGAGAAAAAAATGAGAGAAAAAAGCAATACATTGGCTGATTGACATAAACTGTTATTACAGATTGTACAGCAAAATATTACTTTCTCAAATAAATTGTTTTCTTCACTTTTTAAAAATTCAGTAGTATTAAAATTATCTGTTTCTGCTTTCCAGATTTTTAAAGTCTTTCACTGTTCAAGTGCAATCTAACCTGTACTACAGAAGGTGGTTTTGAAGTTCATTCTAAGGAATGAGATAAAAATGTGGCAGAAACATAGAGGTTTTCCCTTTTCATCTCTTCCAGTGCTGAAAATGAAAAGTTTACTTATATACTAGTCCAGTGTTTTCAGGGTTTGAAGAAAAAAGTTGACTTTCTCTTCATAATGCAAAAAGGAATACAGTACTGCAATTTCAAACACAAATGGAAAAGACAGAAGGAGGGAGTGGGTCTCATTATTAACATTTTTGTTCTTTTTTAAGGTTCTGTTGTGTTTAAAGAAATTAGAATTTCTTAGAAGATAATAGCAATACCAAAGTTCCATTTTAAATGCCTTTGTAGCTCAAACGGGCTGGGAGGATGTCAGGTTGGGGGGGTTTGTTTGGTTTGGTTTTTCAGTATCAACAATTTAGGCTGTTTATCAAATGTGTGCCCCCTGCAACTGTCATTTTAAAGGACAGGGATGATAAAAAGCTGCAGATCTCTCTCAAACCTTATAGGCTATGTGTTTGTCATATTTAAACCTTTCTGATTATCCAAAAAATCGCTGGTGGAATCCTTGGACCACTCTCCCTGCCATTACTTTCCTCTCTTCCTCCCTTTGTGTTAAGGTTGATGAATACAACTCCACAAATTTCAGCTTTTACAGAAATAAATTTTAACTTGCTCAGCACAAGCACAAGAGCCCAACAAGGTGCTGACTGCCATCTTTCATGAACTTAAGGGAGCTGAAGTATTCAGCACTTTGCAGAAATGAGTTCCTTTCTGCAGCAGGGCCAGGATTCCACACTGAAGGCTGAGGAAAACTCAGTTCTCTCAGGCCTGTTGATCACCCCAGCCATGTAAGGTAAACAATCATAGAATTGTTTAGGTTGGAAAAGACTCTACAGATCATTGAGTCCAGCCACTATCTGAGCACAGACATGTCCACTAAACCACATCCCTAAAAGCCACATCTACACATCTTTTAAATATCTCCAGTGATGGTGACCCAACCAGTTCATTGGGCAGCCTGTTCCAGAGCTTGAAGATCCTTTCAATGGAGAAATTTTTCCTAAAAGCCAGTATAAATTTCCTTGGTGCAACTTAGAATTATAGAATCATAGTGTGATTCAGGTTGGAATGGACTTAAAGGTCATGTAGTTCCAACCCTCCTGCCATGGGAATGTCCTTCACTAGATCTGGTTGCTCAAGGCCCCATCCAATCTGTCTTTGAACACTTCCAGGGTAGGGAATTCACAACAGACCTGGGCAACCTGTTCCAGTGCTTCATCACCCTCTGGGTAAAAATGTCTTCCACTTTTCTAACTTCAATTTCCTCTCTTTCAGTTTTTCCTGTTGCTATCTACCCATGTAAAAAAATCCTGTTCCCTCCTTTTTTTAAGTCTCCTTAAGGTATCGGAAGGTCACAGTCAGGTCTCCTGAAGCCTTCTCTTCTCCAGCCTGTCCTCATAAGAGCAGTATTCCATCCCTCTGATCATGCCCTCCTCCCTCTTCATGCCCTCCTCTGGACCCACTGTAGTAGGTCCATGTTTTTTTGTGTTGAAAAGACCCCAGATCTGGATGCAATACTTCAGGTGGGGTCTCACAAGGACAGAGTAGAGCGGCAGAATCACCTCCCTTGCCCTGCTGGCCATGCTGCTTTTGATGCGATCCGAGACTTGACTGGCTTACTGGGCTGACAGCTCACAAGACTCATGTGCAGCTTTTCAACCACAAGAACCTCCAAGTTCTCTTCTGATGTTCCCAATGAGTTCTTCTCCAAGTCTGGGCTCATGTCCAAGATTGCTCCTACCTAAGTGCAGTCCTTGACATGGACTTGGACTTGTTAAACTAAATGAGGCTCTTGTGGGCCCACTTCTCAAGCTCTTCCAGGCACTGTTTCCTTCAGTTATGTTAACTTCACCACTCAACTTTGTGTCATCTCCAAACTTGCTGAGACTGCACTTGATCCCAATGTCTGTGTCATTGAAAAAGGTGTTGAAGAGCACCAGTCCCAAGACAGAGCTCTGAGTTCTGTGGACACAGAGCCATTGACCACAACTCTCTGGCTGCTTCCATCCAGCCAATCCTTATCAACTGAATAGTCCGTCCAGCAAATCCATGTCATGTGGGATGACATCAAAAGTCTTCTGGAAATCTAGATAGATGACATCTGTTGGTATTCTCTTGTTACCGTTTTCATCACTCCATCCTAGAAGGTCACCAGACTGGTCAAGCATCATTTGCACTTAGCAAAGCCCAGCTGGCTGCCTCCAGTCACCTCCTTGTCTTTTGTGTGCCATAGCACAGCTTACAGGAGGATCTGCTCCATGATCTTCCCAGGCAGAGAGGCGAGGGTCACAGGTCTGTTTTCTCATATCTTCCTTCCTCCTCTTTTTAAAAATGGGAGCGGTTTTTCATTTTTTCCAGTCACCAGTGACTTTGCCTTGACTTTTCAAATGTGATGGATGTTGGCTTGATAACATCAGTCAGTTTGCCCAGGAACCTGGGATGTATCTCATCAGGTCCCATAGCCTTGTACGTGTTCAGCTTCATCAAGCGATCCCAAACCTGCTCTTTACTCATAGCTGGAGGCACTTCACTGCTCCTACACCCACTCAAAGGATCAAGAGACATGGGAAGCCTGACTGCCAGTGAACAGTGAGGCAAAGAACTGAGTACCTCAGTCTTCTCCATATCAGTCTCCACTTTCTTGAGGTAATTTCTTGTTGCTCTATCTCTTGCTACCAGAGAGAAGAGACCAACTTCTACCTCTCTACAACATCCTTTTGGATGGTTGTAAAAACTGTAAGGGAACTGATATGAAATCTGGAAGTGATAGGAGTGTGATGTGTAAAGGGTCTCTGTGCAGCACCACTTGGCAGCTAAAGCACAGCTAACCAAGGAATTACGTGGCTTAATTACAACTAAATCACTAACCGTAAAATGACACACTATCAAAACAAGAGAGTGTCACAAGGATTGATTTCCAAAGATTGTAAATTTCTAGGAACTCAGTTTCTGCAAAGTGTCAGAAAAACAGAAACTGGGAAAAATGGGGACATTCCAACCATCAAATCTTCTGGAATTGTTAGCCATCTGTTCCCAGAGAAATGAATGATTCACTTATCTGTTGTCATCTGCTCTACAACCCCATCGCTACCGCAGCCCTCAAGAAATGAGCCAGTTAGTAATAAATCCTGTATTTTAAACAGGAAATGATTCTTCAGCTGGGGATGTCTAAAAAAGAAACAAGCTGCTGTCTTCCAAATGGCATGCAGTGAAATGACTGTGCTCCTCAGTCAACCCCAGAGAAGTTTAATGGCTTGAGGCGGCTGACTTATTGTCATTATGAGATCTATTGGGGCAGGGGCAGGTTCTGAATTTAATGTCATGCAAGGGGAAATGGAGATGAGACTGTTTACATTTAGACTCTGGGGTGTGAAGGAAAGCATCAGGGACACTGACCTTGCTGCTTCAGGGATTTTTTTTGCCTTGCTATAATTCCTGGCGGCAGCCTGCAGCCTCTCTGCTCCTGAGGCACTGAAGGATGGCAGACCAGCAATGTAAGGTAGAGGCCATGGCTATAATTAGGTCCACAGAAAGCAAAGCAACTTATGAAAAACTCCTTCCTCTGCCTTGTCTTCTCTTCTAAAAACTTCATGCTTTCCTGACATACAGATTACAGGAAAACAGAAAGGACATATGGATACTGTCAATGGGATAAACAGATTCTAACAATAAAAGAGAAGGTAGGGAATAGAGACAATAATTTGATTATGTGATGAATAATAGCTTTGCAAATGATAAGGCTCTGCTGTCAATTAAAAAGGTCAGAGATGGAGGGAAGCAGAGCAATTCCTTTGTTTGTGAATAGTGGTGGCTAAAATGAACTTGAACCTGATCTCTCTCATGAAAAAACCTGTGTGAAACAGTAAGTTTTTTGAGGTGGATTGAGCAGCATCCAGCAAAGTCCATAGAGATGAGTCTTTTCTCTGCATGTGTTAAGTTCCCTCAGGGCATGAGAGCATCAGTCATTCAGCAGCTTTGTAAAATGGGAGACACATTCTGCTGATCTTGCTTAGGGGTGATCCTCCATTACGGACTCCAGTCTATTTCAGTCATCCAAGTTTTAAGATGCCTTCATCTTGCCATACCAATGTGGAGCCCCCTGAACCTTTTCCTGAGTGGTAGCTTATAAGTCTTTAGGGTATGCTTTTTTCTTCCTACAGTTTGAAGATATTGAGTATATTTAAAATGCAGATGATAATATATATTATCAATAGATAATTAGTTCAAATTCTTTCAGGTATCGATGAGGTGTGAGTCTACTTTTTAAAAAAAAGCATAATGTTTGTTCTCATTCAAAAAAAAACCCAGACAAAACCCAACAACTGAAATAACCAACCTAAGATCTATTATTGGAACTGATAAAATACTTGTTTTGAAATGCATTTTTACCTGGTTAGAAAGGTATTGGAACAAATGGCATAACAGCCATGCATATCAAGATTTTAAGTAAGAGACAGACTTATTTGACAAAGAAGTTAATTAATAATGAGAGCAAAACACCATGCAATGTGGATTCTTAATTTCTGAAAATTTGTAGTCAAAAGTGATTTCAAAATAAAAATTTTAATTAAACAGAAGCTGAAGGAAAAAAATGGATGAAATAACACAGCTTGTGATTAAAAAGAATAGGAGCTCAGTGGTTCTTTGTGGCCTGGAAATCTGTAGTAGAGCACAATATTGAAAGATGCTAGGTCTATTAAAATGCCCTTGAACTACCAAGCCCATTTCAGCTGCTTTTGCTGTCAGTAGTACACAACTGACTTAGCACCTTCTGCAGACTACAGCATTTTATAATGGAGATTTTTCCCACAAAAATTGTCAGCAGTATCTCTTTTTTTCCCCCTCTTTTTACTTCTCATTTTCCTTTGTTATCTTACTGCATTTAAACATGCTGTGAGACTGCTTTTAATTTCATTGCTCTTTTGGCATTTCTCTATGTGTAAGGTTCTTAGGGCCAAAGTTTTTGCTCAAGTTTTTATCTTCTTTTTTAAATTGGTAGTATTACAAGTTTGGGGGTGTTATTGTTAATCTTTCTTTTCTGACAATATTCTGCCAGTGAGAATAAAATTTTCTGGTTCAGTTCAGGAACCTTTAATCTGAACCTGCTTATTCAGTCCATTGGACTACTTGCATTAAAAAAACTCAGACAATTTCCTAGGTCTTAACCAAATGTGTAGAGAGCAGAGCTGGGCCCTGAATGAAGAAACAATTCAATGGGGATTTATTTTCATTCATTTTTCAATACTGTCTCTTTGTGTCAGTCTGAAAGGAAAAAAAACCCTTTATGAAGTCCTGAGTAAACTCTGACTGGTTGCTCCTCAGAATGCTTTTATCTTGTTATGTGGGAAAATAATCTGTGAGTTTGTGTTTGAGTAGAAACATTTTGATATGTGCTTTCAAGCTGGGACTTTTAAACACACACACAGAGACACATGCACACACACGGACACACAGATTCACAGATACACACACACATGCACTCTCTGCTTTCTGCTCCATCACTTTACTCTGACAGTTCTGGAACAACAAGACTGAGGTGATCCAAGCTTGTGACACAACACTTCATTGAGACAGGTGAGACAGATTAAACACAACTGTTGCAGCTCTGTGGAACTGCACAGGCAGACGCATCTCTGACATTTCCTTTGCCTGTAATTTTAACATTGCTTTTCCCAAGCAAGTTTGGAATTGTTTCAGTTTATGTTGATGGCAGCTGAGCTATGCAAAATTTTTATTCTCAAATACAACTTCATTACCTGCATTTGGATTTCATTAGAAACATGACCTGGAGCCATTGCTTGTACATTTTCTTAATTGCATAAATCGCTCAAATGAGCTTCTACAATATACATTTCCCAATAGTGCCATGAGAACCTCACAGTTTCTCATTAAGTCAGTTGAGACAAAACACAAGAGCTTTTGAGGAATGCTAGGGAAGGACAAAAGAAATACAAGTACAGGAACTAATGAAGGGTTTAATGAAGACATAGCAAGAAGTTCTCATCACATTTTCTTGTAATATCAATGTGGAGAGGGTGGTTACTTTATGAGTATAATTGAACAAACTGAAAAGATAATGAAAAAGAGTTTAATTCTCACAAGACAAATTAAATCCATGGACTTCACTTTAAAAAGTTGTACTGAAACAAAGAACTCAGCAGGACACAAAGCTTGAATCAGACATTCATAGCATATCAGGAAAAACTAACCACAGTTTTGAAAGGGACACAAATCTCTCCTGATTGAAGGCAGCCTAGAACACCTGAAAGTACAGAGCACCTTAACATGGTGGCAACTTAATTACTAAGAGTCATATTCTAGTTCATAATTTTCCTACCCAAATTTGAAGTGAAGTTCAAAAATTATTGAAAAATCTGTCTCTTTGATACATACGATCAGCTTCCAGCTGCTGCCTTGGATCCCTATTGCACAAACTATTCTCCTGGGGGAACAATAACAGCTACAGAAACAGGACTACCACTGATAGTCAGGTTATGATAGCCTCATCAGTTATCATGAGGTCTAGGTGTTCATTTGGACAGCTAAATTCCTTACGACTGAATTAAATGGATACCCACAAACTGGTTAGCAGCAATTCATCAAAAGCTCATATATATTGAAGGCATAAGAGACATGAAGGAAAAATGTATCTTTTCTAAAGCCAAGGAGAACATCTTCATAACCTGTCCTTACAACCATCAGTCTAAGACTTGCTCCTCAAATATATGTGTTCTCAGTCTTACGATAATTTTTCTACTACGAAATTTTTTCTCTCTGGCCTTACTGGAGCAACTATCTGCAGAGAGGCTGATATTGAAAGGCAGTGGCTGTGTTGTCCCTGTATGTTGGATTTCCCCGTCTTTGTAGTGTGTCCATCTGATGCTCCTATACTTGTGGAAGTAGAAAAGACATTGAATAAGGCTGGTCTTGCACTCCCCGTTATTTTCTGCTTTAAACAGCTTTGCTGAGAGCAGCTGTTGAATAGAACTGACAGTGATTTGATCCACACAGCTGCCACTGGCAAATTCAGTGCAGAAGGAAGGCTGAGTAACAGACGCAGAGCCACCTAACACAGAAGTGAAATCACAAGTGGGTTTGTGGGAAGTCTTTAGGACTGCTAGATGGGAACAGATTTCCCTTGTCAAGCAAGTGAATGTGGAACAATGTATTGATACTTTCAGACTGAGCTTCCCAGAAATCAGTGTGTAAGTGTTGGCTGGTGTGGGGTAACCAGAAAGACTAGTAGTTTTGCAGTTAGCAAACACCCACTAGCATAACTTTCAGTAAATGTCTATAAAATGTTATTGTGGATGCAAGTTAACACAGAAATAGCAAAGCAGCTATGTTTCATTCAGTACTCACACAGTTATTAACAATCAGAGACTGGTTTTCCTCACCAATAGTTCTATGACTGAAATGTGGTTACCTTTTAAAGAGGTGCCTTTAACTAGAAGGCACCATATATGTATAAAGAAACAGAGGCAGATCCCCTTAGAGAGGAAATGTAATATCCCTTAAGAGAAAAATTAAATGTCATCAAATGGAGATTTTAATTGCCAGAACTATAAACTCCAGATTCCAGATAAGTATAACTTTCTACTGAATTATTTTGAAATTTACTGTAAGAGACAAATAAATAGCAACACACTAGATATATTAATCAATGGTTTGTTTAGGCAGGTTTCTATATTTTCTTCTTAGTAATATCGTGGAATCTTCCCATCTAGTCATCTTGCATTTCATCCTCTTGTAAAACATCTTTAAGTCTGGGCATCTACTGTTCCTCTAGTCTTCTGAATTTAGATCTCTGTCCATTTTTTTGTATGATCACAGAGTGGATATCAATAACCCTAGGACTTGCGTACAAATTACTTTCTTTAGGGACTGTAACAGGAAAATGACATCACCTATTCCCAATTCATCACTATTGAAGAGCTCTAAAACTTTTTCCAGCCAGGGCATCTTTGACATGGGCAGATTAAACTTTCTGTAAATTGAAGAAAGAGTCACCTTGCATACATGAAGACAGTATTTTAGTCTTGTTCTCCAGTCTAGTTTGCTGAATTAAACACTTTGAGGTTTGCTGGTCTGGAGTGACTTCCAAATTTTCAGTGCCTTGGTAATCTGCAGAGAAAAGAAGAGAAATACTACCCTGAATAAAAAAAAAAGCTTGTAATTTTTGTCAATACAACAAAAGATTTCAAACTAAAGTTGCACATGGAGCTTTGCTTTGGCTGAAGATATTATATTCTAATTTGAAAAACAAATATGAAGGCATAGAAAATTAGCTTTTATCCTGTCTAACAAGATACAAAGAATCTGGTTTTGTGTAAATCTATTTGTGATTGCAGAATGTCTATACAATATACTAGAACATGCAATTTTAAAGGTAGCCACAATTTAATCAGAAAACATGGTTAGAGACATAAGGCTTTACATGGTTAGGGACTCCCTTTTTTTTTTTTTAATCATCACAGTTAGCTAAACTATCTATCAGGAAGGTCAATGACACCACTGTATCAAGTGTTATACTTGATTTCATAAAAACCTGTCTCCTCCCAGAGACCTTGTTCCTCTCAGACAATTAAACCATTTCTGTTGCAACAAGGTAGCAAGAAAAGGTTACTCGCAGAGGCAAAATCCAACACACAGTTTGAGGATAAGCTAGAAGGGCCTTTGCTGTATCATCACGCATACGGCATCTGAAGGCAATGCTCATCTACTTCATCCAAAAGACAGCTCGTCCTTATCTTACAAATATTTTTCCATAGTGTCCATGAACTGCATTTTAATATGTGGATTATGGCCACATTATTCACACTCAGGAGTCCAACCGTTGTCAGGTACTAGACAAAAGGGGATGATTTTTTAGCTGGACTCTCACTGGAGCCAGACAAGAAATTTGCAGTTACAAGTGCTGACCAAAAGACTCCAAGGGACAGGAAAAGATCTTTGACTTTCACAGGCTCCATTTCAGAGGTGAACCCTAGTGCCTGGTCCCAAATGGAGATCTGACAGCAGAATTAAAAATTAGTATTTTCTGGGGAGGAAATCTGAAGGAGTTGGGTAGCTCTTAAGGTAAGTATCTCGTGAGGATCCTGAGGTCTTCTGCTGATGCACAGTGGCAGCAGTATGCTCGAGGCTGCTTGCACAGGTATTTTATCTGCCCTGCAGCCCATTCACCACCCTGCATGTGGACAGATTTCAATCTCCAGATTTAAATGTAGAAGGATAGACATGGGAAGGTTTGCTCTACTTGCTAGAGCAGCTCCTCATTAACAAGAAAATGTTTTCCAAGCCAGTGTCATCTGCATCCATTGTCCATTTTACTTAAGCTTTGTAAGATTACAGTCTCCTGAACAAGTCTGTCCCTCCTTCTTGTTGCAACGTTCTCTCATTTCCAGAGACAATGTACTCTAAAATGCCATGCTTCATCTTTTTCTAGGGACAATGAGCTTTAAAACACATGGTTGAAGTTGTTTCTGTTGTACACTGTCAGACTACTGAAATACATCCTGATAAAATGAGTGCATTCATAGAGATATCTTACATTCCCAACTCATTCCATTGCTGCAAAT
Organism: Lichenostomus cassidix; assembly: GCF_008360975.1. Lineage (NCBI taxonomy): Eukaryota > Metazoa > Chordata > Aves > Passeriformes > Meliphagidae > Lichenostomus > Lichenostomus cassidix. The sequence continues at coordinate 34,272,053 of NC_139511.1, forward strand.
TAAAAAATTGCCATGGTCCTCAGCTGTTATACCTGCAGAAGTTCTCAGACTGGCCAGTAAGCATATTTTTCTGTGAATGTTTTTAATATAAATATTGTTGATTTCAACATGAACTCTACCTTGAATAATGGACAATTTATAATGCAGCAGTGTAACAGATAGTGTATATTTAAGACATTTCTGAAAAACTGACATTCTCTTGCTTATCCGTGACCACTGGCAGTTTTAACATCCTTCAAACTCTCAGTATTCAAACAAATCATATATATATGATGTATTTGATATATCTTTGGTATTTGGTATATATTTGGTAAGTAGCCTGGAAATACTGAGCAAGAGAATACTTAAGTTGATGAGACTGGGCTGAAGTCTTCCCAAACAGTAGCAGTTCCTTTAGGGGCCCTCTCACTTGCACAGGCTTTACCTTTGATGTATTTCGAAGCCTGGCCTTCTGTTCTCTTCCCAGTTTCTCTATTTCCCTCAGGCTGTAGAAGGTGCAGCATGCCAGTCTTCACCCATCTCTTCTACTACTGCTTCTGTGGAAACTTGAAGGCTTTGCCTCTGGCAGTGTGCTACAGAAAATGTCATGCAGGATATTTGATTGTTTCGTTCCACCTTCCAGAGACTCAGAGAGTTTGCAGAAGGCACTTACTTCTTCACACTGGTGATAAATAAGGTGCATTTAGACAGAGTGGGGTAGAATGTCAGGGCACATGGAAGGGATCTCATAGGAGAGGGGACAATTGGTGGGAAAATGCAGGTGGAGCCTGAGGGAAGCTGTGATTGAATCCTGTGGTGATGATCACAGCAAGCTCAGTGGAGACTGCTCCAAACTCCTTACTTACATGTCTCAGGAGGCATCTAAACCACAGCAAAGCAAGGAGCTACGTGCAGCACTTGTAACACAGAAAGAGGAAATACTTAAAAACATTTAAAACCACAGTTAAACAAATTAATGGAAATAATACTCTGAAGGGAAATTTATGCATGTTTGAACATTTCCATGACAGATTAACTCAGTTTGCAGAACAAAGATTGAGGTTTTCAGCTTCAAGTTATATGTGGGCTTGACAACAAACCTACATCCTTTTTCCGGTTTATATTCTTGTCAGAAATTAGCTCAGCCATCAGAAAGGATGGCACATGTTGTTGGCAGTTCATGAGATGGAGCAAGAGACATATCTTGTTTGATTTAGTTGCAGGTAGCAATTTTTGTTAGAAAGCTTCACAGATATAATATGTGAAAGTGTAACTAGGGGAAGATAGGAAAAGGAGCGAAAAGAAGACACTTTTATTAACCAGCTTTTGCAGATGGTAACTGTAAGCTCCCACAACTTCATTGCCCTGGGAAGTATTTAACCAGTGGAAAAAATGGAAGAATTAGACTCATTGTTATGGTATTCTGGACAGAACAGCAGTAGTGTTGCATATATTTTAGTTGTCCAGGACCTTTATTTTTATTTATTATATCACGATGTCCTTTTGCACTTGCACATGGGTACTTGTGCGTACTGCAAAACAGTTGCAGAATCAAGGTCTTGCCTTTGCTGTGGAGTTAAAATAAATTTGTCTCTAGTCTTGTGGATTTACAGTATACTGCAAAGGGGCTACACTTTGAAATTCAATAGAAAAGTACAGTTTGTCTTCTACTTCCTGAGTATAGGATTCCTTTTTGCTATTTCATAGGGAAGAAAATTTTAACAGTGAGAATATTCATTCACTCAGTCTTTCCCAGGGATGTTGTGGAGTCCCCATCACTGGAGGTGTTCAAGACATGACTGGACAGAGTGCTGGGTAATCTCACCCAGGCTGCATTTCCCATAAAAGGTTGGACCAGGCAATCTATTGATGTCCCTTACAGCCTGAGCTGTCCTATGATTCCGTGGTTGACTGATTTCAGAGTCAGTCACAGCTACAGAGACCTGTGACCAGCTTAGGCCCCTTAGAAACCACTCCTGTTGTAACTGCTCCTTTTAAAAAGGAGTATTATTAGGAACATTGTTGGACTACAGTTGCACAGTCTCTCTCCTTACTTTCAAAAAGTCAATATTTTATAGTACATTACTGTTTCTTTGAAGACACTTTTTTCAATTTTTAAATTTTTTTAAATTTACTTGATTCTTTGCACTGTTCTAAGCATTCTCTGTTCCATTCTGAAGAGAAAACAAATAATAAGCCTTTCCCTGTATTATTAAAATGGATTTGTTCTAGGTCCTAGGCCATTTTGTAATATGCACTTGAGCTAAAGGTCAATACAGTTGACTTCCTTTTCGAGCATAGCTTATGAGAAGTACCCACAATTCCCACTTTACCTCACATACAGCCTCAGTACTCCTTGCAACATGCCTGGGGGGCTTTGTGGATGCAGCCTTTGTGAGGCCATGTCTGCAAAACATCATCTGCACATCGTTTCCCCTCTGAGCAGGAAATTCAATACTGCAAGAAATGCTGTTCATTTTTTTGGTGAAGGAAATGGGAGCCAGAAAAAGAATAATATGACGCTTTTAAAAAAGAAATATAATTGAAGTCAGCCATTTTTTGAACCTTTGCCATCTGCAAATGGGGAAAAGCAATGCAGGGTAAAGCAACTGCAAAGCTTGAGAGGACCTATTGTATGGGAAGGGATGTCACACTGCTAAGTCTGAAATCAGTCTCCCTCCTGTTTGGATCCTGCTTCCTATGGCAGTCACCCCTTTGGCTGGTGAGCTGGTGGCATCTTTTGCAAAAGGTACATAAACTCAGTTGGAGCAGCCCCACAAAACAGCTCCGGGGATGCCTGCTACCTCACTGGGTAACCCATTAAGAAAAGAGTGTTGGGGCTTCATTCCCCCTGTTCTCTAGCAGTTCAAACATTTGTTAGCAACTATTGTATTCTCAGAGGCTCCTTCAAGCATCAGCCCATATAAAGCTCATTTATTCTGTTCATTAAATGCTGAGAAAGCTTCTGTTACGATTGAAATCCTGTCACTAAAAGAATCAGAAGCAGCAGGGCTATTTGCTGACCTCACACCCATAATGGATTTTCAGTCCTTTGTCAAATTATGGAAGTTAAGTCTTTTTACTGGGTCCTTGCATGAGTAACTTTGTTTTGTTGTTTTCTTTGTTGCTGAGTATAATTTACTGTGTCTTTTATGAAGCTGATCCAGCTATTACCTATGCTGCATTTGACCTAAATAAAAATTACCTTTTGACCACAAAAAAATTTAAATAAATTTTAAAAAAACCCCTTGATATACTAATGTATTGTTAAAGACTAGCCAAATTACAAAAACTTCAGCAGCCATCTTTTCTGGAATGGGTTCTCTTTCTACCGATTCCACCATCACTCTAGATAGATCTATTTAATACAAAACATAGTGCAGTATTGTTTTAGCTGAAATTATTGTATCTCAGGTTCTGTGTTTCAATTAAATTTTGCATGTAGGTTAAACAAAGAGATCTCTTGTCTCCTCTTCTATGTGCCCATTTACTCTGGTTTTTTCTTGATGTATTTAATGTGAAAGCCTGCCCTAAAATGACAGGGACATTTTTATCTAGACACAAAGCAAAGTTTTATCTTATTGAAGAAGACAACCTCATCAGCAATCTTGATTTTTACCACATTACAGCTGTATTTTCACCAGACCAAAAAAAAAGTGAAGTTCAGCCCCCAAGGGTTGATCACTCAGTCACCATCGAAGTTTTTACAGAGCTATTTCAAGGATCTCTTGGAAGCAAATCTCAAAACACCTTTCCAAGTTCCTTTGGCTGGTGTGGACAGGAAGCCATGGAGTCAGGGAGACACTCCTGCTGCCACAGGCCACAGCTGATAAGAGGCAGTGTGTCCAGAGCTGCCATCTGCCTGGCATGTTGAGGAGCTCTTTTAGGAGTCCCACAGTCACTGTGCCACATTTAACCAATGCTGTCATCCTTACTGAGGCATTCTTCACATTCAGAAAATCTTCCCTTTTCTTCCACTGAAGCTCTCCTGCTGTTGTTTGCAGCTTTAATACTATAATAAAGCACAGTTCTGTTTCAGTGTGCATTTGGAGGCATGCAGCTCACATCCAAAGTATGCATTTTCCTCTGTCTCTCTTACACACACGCACAAACACACATAAAAATATATACACATACACACACATATATATATGTACACATGCAGATGCATGCAGCTCTAGATATACCCCTTCACATGTCCACCCCTCTTCCCCTACACTGTAATGGACCTGAAGCATCTGTTGTGAATCCCTTCATTCATTCAGCAGCTTCTCTTTCCCATTACACAATTCAGAGCTGTGTTGGCATCAGTGTGGAAAAAGTCTCAAGCTTCCGCAAACAAATATCTCCATTCAGAAAGCTCTGGCTGCATCCCTTTCTCCACTGTCACTGCTTCAGTTCCTGCTACCCCTGCCTGCATGCTGCCAAAGTCTGGTATTAAACATGCTGGATATTGGCCTAAAAAGGCTCTGGACATTGTTTTAATATCTGGCTGTTATCATTCTTAAAAAGTAAGGGATTTTACCTTGAACAAAGAGTTAGATTCAATAGTGTGTGCAGCACATGCATTCCTAGCAGAGAGTGGCTGGATTTTGTTATGATAACACCACAAACCAAAATTGACAAGTGCTCAGCTTCAGAACTGCTCAAGTCAGCTGTGCTTGCTGTTAATGCATTAGACATTTCCCAGAACACAAAATGGGAGAAGCTTCCAGGAAAAAGATAAGTGTAGGAAAGATTAAAGACAGTTTCTATAGGCCATGCTGGTGTTCAGGAATGACAGTAAGGGAGACAATAGATCAACAGTCAGCAGTTGGATTTTACACATGCATGCCAGTTCCTTTTACTTTTAAAGAATCAGAAGAGATAGAAGCAATTGAAGCTGAAATATTGGCATGACACCTGATTACAGCACATGGCCTTGTTTTATTTGCTTACGGCTTTGCAATTCTTTCACCAATGAGCTGAATTACCCTTTGCTGGTTTCTGAGCACAGGCTTTCCTTTGGCAAGGCAAAGATCAAGACTTTCAGTCATGGCATCAGGAACATGTCCTTTTACATTTCCAGGAAAAAAAGGGTCAGTGTTTGTCTGTGCTATTGATTGCTGCACAGTTGGAATATGCAGTTACATCTCATATGGAATGGGGAGATCTTGAGGCTCCCCAGGTGCAATCCCATGACCCAGTCAGTTGCCTTGTTTCCTATGACATCCAAATGCTTACAGATCCTTTCCACATATTTTAAGGTGCAAGAATCAATGTAAGTTACAATGTGTTTGACTGCTTGACAATGCAGACACTTAGCATATTACGCAGGGATGAAACTAACAACTAGGAATTCAGCTAGGAGTTAAGCTAGGAGAAGAAAAAGGAATGCCTTCATGGAAGTGAGCCTTCTTGTGTTGCAAAGAGTTGCTTGAGATTTTCAAGAACAATGTGGCATGCATGATCTTGCTGTGAAGATGAAATAAAAGAGCCGTTCAAGTGAAATCTTATGTATTTCGCACTTTCAAAGTTTATACTCCAATCTCAGACAAAAGTCATGGGAAAACTGAGTTTGAGAATATGTGTCATCAGTATAAGGTAAACACATAGCGTAGGGCTACCAAAATTATTCCAAAGTTAAAATTACAAGCCTGTAATATTCAGATAATGACTTTTATATGTAATGGTACTCTACAGTTGTTATCATATGGTTCTGATTAAGCCATGTTGGTTTTCCGAGCCCTAAATTAGATTAAACAGTTTTAAAGGCACATTCCTTCCAGCCCTTGAAATAGTGCCTAAAGCATAATGAAAGCTGTTTCAATAACCCAAATGTACCTGCTCATAATTTAATAGAAAAAGAAACCCAGAAGTTATATTTAAATTTGAGTTTCTCAGGTTTACTCCACTTTGTCCACTTGGCAACTGTAATCTATAATGCCTCAGAACAGGATTTCAAATTTAATATTTGCTCTTTCAGTATATATTTCTGTGAGGCTCTAAAATTGTCTGGACTAGCTTGCACACCTCATGATACACATCCACACAATTTCTGTGAGTTATTGATTTAAGGAGGTCTTATGTGTATGGTTATTGAATACAGAGATCATTCAAGGTAATAAGAATGTTGCATTTTCTTTTAAAAATAGCTTTAATTTATTGCGCTCATATGCTAGAAAGATCTGTACACTCTTTAGTGTAACTAACTTCACCAGAAACCTTTCAGGAAATGAGATGTTCTTTACACTCCTTACAGGCAAGAAAGGAGCTGACTTGGTCAAGAGCAGAAACTAAATTTGTTGTAGAAAAGAGAACTAAACACAGCTCAAGAAGTCCCAGACTTAATCACTAGTTTACAGTAACTTTAACTTCATGGATTTATGTATTTCTTTGTGACTTAAAGGAAAAACAGATCTGCAGAGCATGTTCTGGTGCTCAGAGTGAGTGTTCTAGTACTCAAACATTAACATGACACATTCTTAAGTAAAATAAAAGAGTAACTGTTCATGTAACAATGTACAGCCAACAACTGCATAACATAGACAAAAGAAAAAATCAATTGACATGTATACAATAGTGTGGCTTTCCTCTTCTAGGGCACAAAGAATGTGTCATAATTGCAGAATTTTTCAGCCCCTCCTTTCACAGTGTTTTATAATTCTGTCTCTATAGACAATTCTGACAACTCACAATATTTGTGTTGTAAATATCAAGACACTTGAGCTCCTGCTACAGAAGATACATTGGCATTAGATGTTACAGACACTGGCACTGTGGAAATATTATGAATTATAGATTTGGAAGACAGGAAAAAACACCACCTACTTTCTCCAAAGTCTAGCTCAGCCAGGACATAACTTCAAATTTCAAACCAGCTCAGGAATGTTTTAAACTTCTTTATTGCCCAATATTTTACATAAGAGTAAGGGACATGTTCTTCCACACCTCATAAATTTGACATATTGCAGTTTGAAATCTCATTAGCCTTCAGATGCAGCTTACAAACATCAAAGATCTTATGGATGTGTTTTTATACTGTTGCTCTCTACCAGTGCTATTTTTGCAAGCATGTGTTTTGTATTTGTCCTTTCCATGAACTCTCAATTTTGTTTAGTAACAATATTAAACTATTTTATTATAAATCTAGGTTTTTAACTACTTTGGGTTTCTTGAGATGATTGGTGCATGCTCAGAGAACTTGTACACATAATTTTGTCCTCTGGAAGTACATTAAATAACCATAAATTATACTGAAATGTCTTGTGGAAGAATGCCTGCTATTCTGCAGCAGAATCTTAATCAAACTCTTTATACATTGGTAGCATATGGCATTTTAAAAGCTGTGTAAAGTCAAAGCTGTGGCTTAACTTGTAAATGAAATTAAACATCTCTAGTCCAACGGATATGTGTACACTGCCCAAAAGAAGATTCTGTAATCACCCAATAGCACTGGTTCATTAATACAAACTATCTGGTAAGTTTAATGTTGTACTCTGTCCCCTCTGCAAACGTGAAATCCAGTCCCTCTCTGTTTAAATGGGGCCTAAAGGAAGAAAGTTACCTCTGTATATATATGGTGTAACTTAGAGATTCATACACCTATGTTGTGATCACTGGTTTGTGTTTCATTGGTATGCATATAATACACAGGTTTTTATCACACATTTTTAAGTCGAATGTAAATCTTATCTTCCTGCTCTTAGTCAATGTTGCTGTCTTGAGCATTTAAGAGCCAAGTAAATTGGAGGGAATCTCGGCTGTGATCTGGCTAACCTGGATATTAGATTGAGTTAATATGGAACGTCATGAACAAGAAATGTTGAGATGTTTTATTATCATAGTCTCCCTGTCAGAAAATGCAAACCATTGATGACGAAAAATATCCTTACTATCTACCAGCCTCAAGGAAAAATTTACCTGAACTTTGCCCTGTGACAAACCTTACGGAATACCAATTTGTATATGTTCACTGCAACAGCCTTGGAATTTAGCAGATATACATGGAAAGGTGCTGTCCCCCTCCATGCCTGAAGCCTTTGGTTTGAGCAGATATGCCTCTGAAGGCGCTGACATCCTCATCCAAATGCGTGAGTCTCTGGTGGATGCCAGTGTGCTGAAGTGGCGCTGAAGGAGAACCTGTGATTCCCTCCAGGATTTTCAGGTTCAGAAGGACTTCCCCACTGATGGTTGTGCTCAGGTCTTGAAGCCAGTTCAAATTGTATCAAAATTCAAATTGTGCCAAAAGTCAAAGACCTATTGTTTAAAAATACTGGTGAATGCTATTTGATAAGACAGTTCAATAAATTTCTATCAGCTTTTACTGTAGATAATTTGGAACAGATATATTTTTTCTTTTCTGCCAGGCAGAGGTAGTTTCTCCATGGATAAACCTTCTTCCAACTACTTCTGTTTCCCCTGTATATATTTATGTAGTTCACTGATCTTTCTCCAATATTTCCAAAAAATAAGACTTTTTTCAGTACTGTAGTCTAGGACTTTCCAGATATGTGCTGGGGGAAGCAATAGTAATCTCTTGAAAAAGTAGTTGTTTTTCAGAACATTCTCTGTTCTGAAACTTTGATACAAAACCTTTCTCCTAAATCCAACTTATTTCCATGGAAGAATCATATATCATGAAAAATGCAGAGCACAGTCCAATCTGCATACCCCCTGGGGCTAAGACTTTACCATATGCTCTTTCCATATGCTGCTGATCCCTCCGGTTCTCAGGGAGAAAATGCATTTCCAAAGACATCTGCAAGCATGTAGCAAACACATTTGTGAAAATAGAGGAGGAGCTTCCACAGTAAAATGATTCCTATGGGAAACACAGATTCCTTCTTTTTTTAGATAAGAAGCTAGCTTGTATCTCAGCAGGCACTGATGGTACCACTGCCTTTCAGGTAAAAGGTTATCCCATAATATCAATTTTGTTTCCTTTGTTGACATTAGTACTCTGAGATTTTTGTCATGATGTGCAACAAAACCTCTTCTCCATGGATTAATTACCTTGACCTCAGAGCCAGACAGAGCAGCTGTCATTCACACGAATCATTGCACAGATTAAGATTTGGATTATTTCTCCTCTTTTCAATGTTTTACAGATTAAATACCTCAATTAGACGTTATCCCTTGCTACACTGCCATTTATTTCCACCATTCCTGAACATCACTGTTGGCAAGCCATGCTGGGTAAGAAGATGCCAGCCAGAGTTGGATAATTGTTTCTGAAAGCAGTGTCTACTGGTTTTTGGCTCTCTGTGGTGAGATAGGTCTGTTGAAATAATTAAGACTGACTGAGGATTCTCCAAGTGCTCTGCACCCACACCATCCTCAGCTATTAACCTTTTGCTCTGACACCTCAGAAGAAAAGGGGTTAATATCATCTCAGGTTTACTGTTTAGGGAATCATACTTTTCTCTGTTCATCTCTGTTTTTAATGAGATTCTCTCTGTTCTCCTTTTCACCTTTGCAGCAAAAGACTGGCTTTGCTGTGTACAAGCACATATGGTGCCTCATTAACTAACCATCTCACAATTTCCTAAATCTTCCTGCTTCCCCTTGATGCTTTCATTTTCCTGAACTCCTTCTCTGCTATGCCATTAATACAATCTTGGCACAAATCTTGCCAAGAAAATCCTCTTGTCCCACTGCAGGCCTTTTATTTTGGTTCAACCTGTTCAATGTAAGAGTTAAAAAATATTTTGATGTGTGTTGACTGACAAAGCCAGACTGACATTATCCAGGCTAAATATTTATTAGAAAAAATAACACCTGTATTTTCTTTTCATCCTCAGATTTAATTTCTTCTCATTATTTTCTAGTCTGTGGATGTAGACTTGACTGGACGGGAAGATACAAAACAAAGTATAGAAAATGTGAAATATCATAAACAGCATGAAACCCTGTCCATGTGTGTGCATACCACTTGATATTTTTTTAAACAAAGCAAACAGTTCTTAGCTCCAAGCAACCAATTTGTGTCTACTCTGCTGTTTTCTAGGGAAAATATCATGCTTATTACAGTTGCAAGTCTTGCGGGGTGAAGAGGCAGCTTTTGTAGTTTTTATTCTGAGCAGAGTCCAAAGGTAAGCATGTAGCTTCTTCTATTCAGCCAGAAATGCTTGCGCTTGTGGCTGGACGGGGTCTTCTTTTCTAACTAGGCCGACTTTGCTCAGAGCCACGTTGCACTTTTGTGTCTGCAGAGTGAAAGCACTGCAAACTCACTCTTGGTGGTAATTTCACTACAGGGGATGTTATCAAAGAACCAGAACATGAGCTCTGCTTACATTTGAGAAATGCATTTTATATATATCTGTATATATAGTATTCTTGACCCTCGGTCTTGGCTCCAAGCTGTCCAAAGTGTCCAAAACATATACATAACAGATGTTTCTTTGTTTCACACCAGCCACTGTAGACACAGCTGATACTCTTCAGTGGACATGTTTATTGAAACTTTCAGGCAAAATATCTCAATCACCTGGTAAGCATTTTATTTTGAAATCTGCCTTTCTTCTGCACACTATGAAGTTTGCCTATTGCTTCACTCATTCCCACTGGGGTTTTTTGGGGTTTTTTTTTCCACTCCTGCCAAACTTGAACTGTGTTTTGGCTGGAGTTTTCATTTTTCCCTGGACTGTGAAGCCATTTAAACCTCTCCTTTTTCTTTTTTTTCCTTTTCACCAAGCCAAATAACAAAATAAAAAAATGGTGTCCTCTTCTGAATGTATCTTTACCAAAAATCGTGTTTGAAACTGATGATTTCAAAAAGCCTTTGGCAAGTTGCAAAAGAAGGCTTTAGCCACAGATTTCTGTTCCTTTTTCAGCTTCTTTCCTAGACCTATTTTGTCAATTGATTTATCAAAGCTGAAACCATGTGACTCAAGAGAAGGGTCTGCTACTCTGACCACTTGGGCAGACAAACAGTTTGCATGTCTTTATTTATGGGGTTTATATTGTTCTGTTTAGAAAACCCTATTCTCAACTCACACCTTAAAAAACAGTATTACTTTTCACTAAAGCAGCAGAGTAAGCAGCCAAAAGACAGGCACAGGCGAGTTCAGCATAAGGTAGACATGCAGTGTGCTGTTATGAGTGCTTCCTCACTGTACCCACCCAGCTGTGGCACAGCGCACACAAAAAGTCTTCCCAAATGTGAAATAACAAAGATGCTAATTCCTCTAATTTCTCCAGGGAAATTCTGGAGAAATCACCTCCTTTCAGGGATAGAAATGTCCATGTCACCTTCTGAAAACAGTTAGACTGGCTGCTAAGTGTGCAAAATATTGATAGATCTCCTTTAGCTATTTCTCTCCTTACGGAGCTCACTATAATTTTAATTCCACTTCAGGTGTCACAAAAAAAAAAGAAAGGCATGAGTAAATTCACCAGGGGAATAGTGAATAAAAGGCATAATTAAGGCAAATTTCCTCTCCTCAAAGTCTGATATATAAAGCTTGAAGAAGTCACAAATGAAACCAGACACAATTAAAACATAAGATTGAAAAACATCTTTCATTTTTCTCTTTTAGACATCCTGTCCCTATTTCATTAGAAAATAGTTCTGTATCTTACAAGACTTCACTTTGAAGATCACAGTTTTTACATCTGGTTTTAAAAATTCTCTCTGTAAGTGTGGGTTTCAGGTGTTGCCCTTTCTCCTATGTAAAATGTCTTTTCCAGCAGTCAAGAACCACTTTCTACATGAGAAGCAGTTTTTGCCTCCCAACATCTGTTGAAAGTGCTTATTAAAAACTTGTACTGGACAGCCTGGGTTTGATTTACATTTAGCAGTGCCTTAATGAATGTTTGTAGTTCTTTTGCCCTCAGGCTTTGTCAAGTGTGCACATAGTAACACAAATAAGTGCATATGAGCACCCTGCTGCAGTCCTGCACAAGACACAAACTGAAACATCCTCTGCTTGAAGCACATGGTTTAAAGCTTCATCAATGTGCTGAGACAAAAATGCAGCAGAACTTGTCATCATTCAGAATTTAGTTCTTCAATATTGGAATTTGAGAGAGGAAAGCTGACATCTGGAAAAATTGTGAGGGTGGTGGTGATGTTGCTATTTTCTGGAAAAAGGAAGTTGTTAGAGCCATTTATTCAAACATGGAGGCCTTTCTATGTTCATTCTTTGAATTTAAGCAGGATATTTAAAAATCGATTCTTAAAACACAACAGAAGATGAGTATCTTTTTTCAGGCATTCTCTCCTGGCTTTGAGTATGCAGAGCTTGTGTGTACCTGGCTGTTCTTTCAGAGCAGCTCACAGGAAAGGTACCCTGTCCCCAAAAGCTGCAGCTCCAGCCACCTCCTGACTACCTACACCTGAGATATCTTATTCATGCCATCTTTAATATAAAGAACAGGTGTCCAACTTGGTCAACCCTCACTTGGGTGAGTAGTCCCAAGATTTGGCCTCAGTTTCACCTTGTGAAGAATGATTGGTTATCAGAGATTGTGTCCAAGCCACATATCCAAAACCCTAAATTGTACATCCAATGCACCATTGAAAATGTGTGAGAACAAACTGATTCCCATCTCATTCTTAAAGTCTTCCCAAGGATATAGATGGTGATTGGTGAGAACAAGCACAGATAAAGATGTAATTTGTCTTTCTCGTTTTAGTTACTTAAGTGTTCAAGAAACACACATTGCTCTTTATAAGAATTTACTCTGAGGAGGGATTTTTTTCTGCATATAAATATTTTGCTTTCAGTGCAGACTGAGCTCCATATGTATTTTGTCTTAGTGGTTATACCTCTAATAACAGGACTTGTTGGGAAGAAAGATTGTTCAAGGTTTCAGCCTACTATTTGATAGCCAGGCACCTTCCCCTTATGAAAGCAAGGCACTCTGCTGGCAGTTAAGAATTTTAGCTGTTAGCAACTCACTCTTTTCAAATAATACTCTCTCTAAAACTCCACTTGTATGCCTGAAGTACAGAGAGGCAACTGAACACATTTAGAGAAGGAACAGAAAAAAAAATTAAGCAAGTCTTGTTTTCATTACTACTTTTCTCAGAATTCCACTCCTGTACAGATCATGAATTCTGTCAAACATGCCTCACAAAAATGGGACCACATGTAATTCACAGAATTTTTAAAGGGAGAATTACACATATTGAACCTTACTTTATGTAAAATACTGTTGGTGAGCTGTCTCCATCAGGTCCTGATCCCAAATGGAAGGGCATGCTAGGTTAGAGTTGAGCTGCATGCCTGGAAAGAAGACAGATTGGAATAAAATAATGACATGAAGCCACTCCTGATCCTCCTCACTCACATCTGTCTTGGAAATGGTTTAGCTCTGCAATCTTGATCTATCTGAGCAACCAACAAGCTGTTTAAAACCAATACTGAACACCAAATATCTATGAGTTAATGTTTACACTGCAGAGTTTTGTTATCATTATATTTAATACTCCTCAAATATATGGTACAATTATGTTAATACATGAGTCACCCATCTCAAAAGGTCTGCAAGATAAGACCCAAAGGTTGCCCATACACAGAGTTGTCCTGGATCTGTTCTAACGAGAAACCTCTATCTTGTTATCTCCATCCAAGCACTTTTAAATGTGAGGCTCCTCTGGGTGGATGGTTTTTCACTGAGCTTCAATCGGTGTTCATGTTCTTTTAACAGTAGGAGTGACACTGGTCCCAGCAGTATCCAGCCTCTATGAAAATACACTTTCTATACCCAGTGAGCTGTATTTGCATTCCTGTAAACACAAAAAATTGCCTCCGCAATTGCCTCTCAGAAAATACAGCTCTCTAGTCAAAACAGATGTTGTCCTTCTCCAGGTTTCACAGCATCTGTTTAGGAAACAGACTAACTAAGTGACTCTGCTGCCTGTGAAAGGAAGTGCGGGTGACTTTGTAAGAAATGGAGCTGAAAACAGCTCGTGTTACATGCAAGGTACTTCTCTCCATGTGCACCTAGGAAAAGGAATGCAGAATGCCATGAGCTACACTAAGGAGCAGCTTATTCACAAGGCAACTAGAGTGCCTATAAATCCGTGACAGACAAAACATTGCAAATATCCTGTGTATTTATTTTAAGAGAAACCATAAAAAAAAATAAAAGAGGTCAGTATCACCAAAATATATGTTGCAAAGGAGACCAAGGCATCAGATAAATTGCAGTGTTTGGCCTGTATTGGAGAGATTTGCCTCAAGGCTCAGTAATTGCTACAGTCTGCTGTGTTAGAAGGATGGCAAGGAAACAGGTAGGTTAAATGGGAGAAACCATCTCCATTCCCTACAATGAAATTACACTCTTGCATAAAACCAGGGCACTCTTTTCTGGAAGATCTGTCTATATTCATGTAGAAAGAAAGAACCAAACATAATTACTTGCAGTGCTACCATGCATATAATTATAGTTGTGAAAATATGTGAAATGAGACAAAACATTTGCTAGGCTGTTTTCTTTAGAGGGACACAGAAAACTGCATAATAATAACCCTACCAATCTAGAAAAGGACAACTTCTGCTTTGACACATGGACATAGCTTTGAAGAAATTTTGGCTGTCCTGCCAAATGCAAAGACACTTAGATTTTTATGCTATCTATCCTAGGTTAACTCACGGCCTGAGGAATAAAAGTCATGCTTGAATATTTCCAAAATATATTATTAATCTTTGCTTTTTTAACTCTTCATCTTGTACTTCAGCAGTTTTCAATATCCTTCCAATATATGAGTGCCAAAAACATTCCCAGTGGGAAGATGGACTAACTTCCCCAGCACTGATTGTTGTGAAGCATTTACAGATTTTCTTTCTTTTGACATTTTTCACTGATCCTTTAAAAGCAGACTCTAATCCCCCCCAGTTTTGCAGCCCACAGCCTGAAAACTCCTACTCTGAACTCTTTCAGGTTTGATTTGTTGATGTTTTTATTTGTCAATTGTTTTTTAAAGCCATTGCTGTTCAGAAGTAGATCACTGTGTGCCAGCAGCTCATGATCTGGAGAAGAGGGGACACTTTGAATCACCTCTCAGCACATCCTGTCTGTGGGAGTCCTGATCCAGTGAAGGTTTGTTTCACAGGTCACACAAGAACATAGACATAAACACACATAAGCAGAGAGAGCATTATCTTCTTTCATCATGAGTAAATATCTGCTGCTGATTTAGAGATTAACAAGGTGAATAAGGCATCAGTGTGAATTTTTCCAGAACAAGAAAGAAAGTAAGTTTTTTGGGGACAGCAGGACTCAAGCTGCTCTTCTTTAATGAGAACTCCCAGCCTCATCTGCAGTGACCTTCATGGCAGGCCTCCCAGGGGCTTCAGTCGGGTCAGGGTTTTCCTTTGAAAACTGTATGCTGGAACATGTCTCTTTGCTCAAAGAGTGTTTACAGCTTGAGGGAAATGGAACTTGCCCATTTAATGCAGAGGGCTTTAAAATCCCCAAGCAGTTCATTTTCCAGTGTTCATTTCCCCACCATATTGCACCGCATTGTAACCTCAGAACCAGGGGTTCATCCATGTGTCACCAAGACCCTGATTTGCAGAGATCAACCCTGAAACTCTGTGTAGCTCTGAAACTACACAAAGTTATACGTGTTACAGCATTGCAAAGCTTTTGGTTCAGATGCGCATTTTTTTTTCACTGGATGAGGGGGAAATGTAGTTCAAGGCTCCCAATGTTAAGGCAAACATAATAGACCAAAAAGCCTACCTCTGCTGTTTTTCAACATGCAGTTACTTTCTGTACCCTCAAAGGACTTCTTATCCATATCCTTCTGAGACCAGCATTAGCCACATGCTTATGTCTAATGCTTAGGGGATAAGTGGCTACTATAAGCATCTTGCTTAATGTTCTAAGTCATGCAGTTCCACCTGGTGTTAAAGATATAAAGATTTCATTTTTGTAGGTTTGTTTAAAAAGTGCCAGATGTTACAAGTTGTTCCCACTTTGCTCATTGGAAAAGCAACTAAAATATATATTAAAAACTTGTAATCTCGATGCCAAAACAGGTTTGTTATAACCTAGTTTGTTTTCAGCAATCATTGAAAAAGTGTGTAGATGCCTGTTCAAGCTCTAGCAAAAGAGCTGCTAGTAGCATCTTTAAAACAGGAATCTGTCATCCTCCACCAGCATATGAAGACATACGTGTTTGTATGATTAGCAAAGCAACTATATTTTGATGAAGGGATTTCAACCAAAAGTGGTAATATCTGCACTTTTTGAAAAACCCTGGTACTGGGATTTCATTATTTTCATTTTCATTCCTCTCCACTAGGCTTTTTAGAGACATGAATGTCATTATCCCATTTCCTACTGAGTTTGCCTGAGACTTTAATACTGGGAATTATCTGCTCCTGTAGAGCAAATAACTGTGATAAGTAACACAGTATGATTGTTATTATGCTGTTCCAGATGCTCAAGTTAATCAAAAGAGAAGAAAAGATGGCTTTTAGAGCAAGATTTACTTGCTATTTTGTCAAAACCTGTGCATTCTATTAGCACTAAGCAGAACCTCAGCAAGTAGCAATACAATATTATAAATTTTCACTGTGTTGTTCTAAAGTTACGGATTTAAAGGCAAAAAAAGATGACTTGAACAGAACAAAGACTTTCATTATTTTTTATACATGTATTACTGTTACTAGCCATGGTTACAAAGAGGAAAAACTTCTTTAGGTACACTCTACTGAAAAAGTTAAGCTTTTTCTTTATTGAGGTTGTCTAGCTTCAAATCTGATCTTTAAGCTGGATTTTGCAGTGCTGTTGCTTTCTAAAGGTTCTGTCAAAGACAGGTGTATTCCTGAAACCTGAGAATTCCACTCACCAGAGCTGCCACATCTCTGTGTTCCTGTTTCATCACAATAAGGTCTTCTACTTTGTTAGGACAGGAAAAACCTTAAAAATTACTAGTTCCTTAGTCACTTTAATATGTTTCCTTAGTATAGGTTTTGTACACATTAGGCTACCTTTGTTTCCTGCACTCAAATACAGTTCTGTTTCCTTGGGAAATCCCAGGGCGTGCAGACACTTTCCTGGAGAGCCTTGGTATGGTCTCCCAGAGCCCTCAGGTATACTTCCAATGGAAACCTCCCAACAATTGTATCGCTTGAAGCTGTTGCAGTGATACAGCATTAAAGAGCTTGTGGGACAATTTTGACATTTTCATGGGCAATTTTAATTTTTCCATTTTCATGGAAATTTGAATTTCCAGAAAGCAGCAAAGACAGGAATCCACCAAACATCCTCTAGTTATTGGGGTAATATCTGACAATCTGCTCCTTTTGAAAGTATATTTTAAGAGGATGAATAAATGTTCTGTTTAGTTTTCTGGAGCTGAAACTTCTAATTCAGCAAGGATAAAATCATGATTTCATAGCAGCCCAGTCAAAAGTTCATGTAATCTGGGTCTACTTCTTGTAAAGGCCACCAGGCATTTCTGAATTACAATGCCAACTTTTTGAAAGAAGTCTCCCCTTCTCAGCTAAATGAAAATCAAATACTCTGTGTACCTCAAAGGACAAATCAAGCTGTGACTACCCGATCTTGACAAATCATGAAAATTGCTCAACAATGAACACTCTCCATCATTCATGCATTTCCCTCACACATGCAGCACTATGGTTTCTTCCAGCTGTGATTCCTCCTCTGCTCCACTTTTAGAAATCCTTAGAAAGGGTCCTCAGGATTAGATATGAAAGGGGGTGGGGGAGGATATCATTCTAATGAGGAGATTGTGGAGATTAAAATGCAATGTAACAAAACAAGTCCTCTAGAAATATGCACTCAGGCATTTAACTACAAGCAGGCCATTTCATAGCTTTTATTATACTGGACTTCTGCCAGTAAATGAAAATCACACAGAACATACAACTTTAACAATGAGATTTTTCCTTATTGAATCTAACTACCAGAGACAGCAGTCACCTCCACTGGTGCTCTGCCTTTGGCCCCCTTCTGAGGTTTAGGCCATTAAATTGGTTCCACATGACAGGACTTGGAATGTTGAAAATCAATCTAACTTATGATTCTGAAGTTTAGTTTCCCTTAAAGAGTCATATTTCAAAAGTTCACAGCCCAAGCCCTTTCTCTTCCAGCTTCAAGAAAGGACCATTTAAAGCCAATTTAAAAACTATGAGAAGATTGCAACATAAGGTCTGTCTCTGCATTCATTTATTTTTCAGTGTGAATGAATTAAAAGAAAAAAAACCTATTAAAAGGTATCAAGCACTAATATTAAGGTTTTAATTGTAGAGAATATCAGAATGAATGAAGATTACCTGATTGCTGTTCATTTGAACAATTTACTATACAGTTCAACAGACCATTTTCAAGCTTTCCGCTCCCAGACACAAATTACAGACAACACTGAACTAGTTACTGACAAACTAGTGGTGCACTGAATGATGCCTCCTGATACCATTAGCCAGTCTTGGCAAATACTTCAGGGTAAACAAAACCAACCCTTATTGTTTATTTGTTTATTCCAGCCTCTCTTACAGTGAAGTCTTCTTGCCTAGGAAAAAATTATATACCAGTATTTAAGTGCCCTTGATATATCTGTTCCCAGTGGCCTTGGAAAAGCTGTGTTATTTCTTTGCTAATTAATTCTATGTGATTGTTTCACTGAAATGACCCTTACTCTCAATTTTAAGGGTCTTTTCAATAAGATTAAAAGCAGCATAGTAAGAAATGTATAAATATTTGGACATTCTGTTGTTTACTAAACAGAATACAAAGCATTTGCTTTTTTTCCTGGGGTCCTTCGTTGCGCTATCCAGACTTAATTTATGGCTTGAGGGTTAATATTATACAAACAACCATTTATTTCAGAAGAAATATGATCATTACTAAGCTGTTCGATTGGCTAACGAAGAACCTCTGCTTTCTTTATCCCAGCTGGGTTGAGGTAATTGCCTTGGGCTGCAGGCAGGAGAATGGGAAGCAGATGAAGCATGTTGAAGATTAACCACACAAAGAAACTGCCTAAACAAAGAAAGGGCTCCAAGCGGAGGAGAAAAAAATGTCTCAGCCTAGACAGGCATGCTGGGAAAGAAACTGCTTGTAGCTGGTCACTACTTTGTATCCACAAAAAGAAGGAAGAGAGTCATCAGCAATTCCTGTGGGCTAATCTGTGCATATGCAAGCAAACTGGGCTTGCAGGCACTTTCTGGTAAGAAAGAAAATGTGTCTGTGACAGCCCATGAATAACACCAGTCATTAACCCAAATGCTGGTGTGAGGAAGATTGTTTAAAGGTGAAGCTCCTCCTCACTTTGGTTTGCTTACACTCACACTGGAAACCAGAGTAGCCTATTTAATCACATTAAAGACTCAAATCTGCAGAAAACCCCCCAGCCATGTTACCCCTATACATTCCACTAACTACCCCATATATCCTAAACACACTAATGGTTTTTGTCTCCTGTATTTTACATGGGATTCATCTTGTTCAACTAAAGGAATTAAAGTTTCAAAAAGTTTAAACTTGGTCACTACTCACCCTGGCTTCCTTTGTCACAAAATGATGAAAATAAGATGACACCACAGAATCAGAGAATAGAATCACAAAATGTCGTGGGCTGGAAGTGACCTTAAAGATCCTGTAGTTCCAACCCTCCTGCCATGGACAAGGACAGCTTTCATTAGACCAGGTGGTTCAGGACACCATCCAATCTGGCCTTGAACATCCTCTGGGATGGGCCATCCACAGCCTCTCTGGCACAACGTGTGCCAGTGCCTCACCACCCTTACAGTAAAATAAAGAATTTCTTCCTGAAGTAAAGAATTTCTTCCTGAAGAAGAAAAATTGTCTCAGCCATCTGTCTTAAAAAGACGTGAACACTCTTGCAAAGGTTCTCACTACTGACTGTAAAAGAAGATTATTAGTGAGTAGTACAGGGTTATTAGTGAGTAGTACAGCCTAACCCTGAAGCACTTGACTGAGGAGAGAAGACATACTCCTATACAAGCAGGGAGTTCAGTTTCTGCCAGAGAAAGGTCTCTCCTCTACACTTCCAGGAGACTAACAGTGTCACCACAACAGCGTGTTTCCAGCTCACAATCTTAAGAATCACAGGACTGCTTTTGATTACTATTTTTCCTGTGAAAAGTCTCTAATGCCTTGGCTGAAGGTCACTGACAGTTATTCCCAGTCAAAATGATATAATGGTTAGTATTGGCTATACCTCAGAACATCATCTAGCACAAAGTGTCCACCAGCAGGCATAAGGAGACACCTTTGAAAATCCTCTTGGTGGAGACAAACCTTTGGAAGTCCTCCAGTAAACATCTCCTTGTTCCCTAATAAAGGCCACTGCATGCCAGAGACATGCAGTCATATTCTTTGAATTTGATTATTCTTATGAATTCAATCACTGCTCTTCAATCACTGCCTATAGAAGAGATCTTGATTTTAAAAATCTTTACTTATTCCAAAATAAAAACCTAGTATTCAATTTTTTAATCTTTTTAATTATTCAGTGTTTTATATAGCTTCTAGCTGAAAAGCATGATTGCTCACAGAGCAAAGCAGCTTCGTTGGACATATAAGGCTGGTTTAAATGTATTACTTCCTGTGCTATTTTTGTACTAAAATAAATATGAGCTAGGATGGAATATGAATAGGAGTGATATTCTAACACTTCATTAGCAACCACACACTATTCACTCTTTCTTTCACAAATTAATTAAATCTTACATATATTCCACAGCTACAACAATAAAAATTTTCACAGACAATTAATGCAGACTTTTTGGAGTTAGGCTAAAAGCAGCAAAGAGTTTATGTATCAAGAGTTTTGTTACTTTTAACCAATAGTTTAAAATACTAAAGCTCCATTACATCTATGTTAAGAAGAAAAAACATGAACAGAATAGTAGTTCTACTGAAGTTCTGCAAAAGCCATATGAGTTTTTTCATGGACTTTAGCTATCTCTGGATCAGGCCATCTTTAAACATTTGGCCAGATGTGCTGTTATATACCCTTGACTTCTGACTTTATCTCTGTTTTGATGATTTCTGTGTTATAACTGGGCTGGACCCATCTTCCCTGAGGCTTTAGTTTATCCACCAAAGGACACAGGATTTAGTTTATTTGTCTAACTGGGCTATCATCTGGATGCCACATTAGAAGGAAGAATTTTCAGAAGTTTTGCCACAGAGTAGGCACATATCAAAGTCACATAATCTGAGGATTTTCAAAGATCCTTGTGACACAGCATTCCACTGAGACAGTGAGCATTCTGAGATAAGCTCTGATCTATCCAGAGTGGATGACAAATCTGTTCTTAACAATGGGATCAGAAGCGCGTACCTGGATTCATTCCCCTAGGGAGAAGCTGGTTGGATAATGTTATACCGCTGAAAATCTAATGCATCAGTGAAATGTTTTCTGCACTAAGGCCTTGTGCTGGTATAAGTGTTCCTTGTGCTTGTTCAACAATGTGATTTGGAAGTGTCTGTGATCAACACTTCAAAACAAGGTTCACCATCTTCATCTAAAAGTTGTATTACCTGGATAATCTCTTTATACTATGGCTAAACACTGTCAAAGCATCTAACAGCTCTCTCCTCTTTTCATGCTGAAGACACATCCTGGCTTTTATTCAGGAAAGGACTAAGGCAAATGTGAGCAGTCAGCTGACTTTTTGTTAGATCAATGCAGCCAATTGCTTCATTAGTTTTTCAGAGTGCAAAGATCTCAAATATTTTAACAAGTAAGTGAAATCACAATTTTACCCTCCAGTAGCAATACAAGTTTATATGATTTATAAATAATAGTTTCAACTGTTCAGGAACACCAAAGGTGTACCCAGCACCTAATCACTACTGGTAGTATCAGGAAAGTTAGTGATTCACCTGTCAGAAGTAATTATGTCTCTTTGGCAGAGGTGATTTGTCTCTTTGGAGTGCAAGAACTTTTTAGTGTTCTTAATGTGTTATAAATTTTAATATCAAATGTAAACATTACACACTCAAAATTTTGCTTTCATTTTCAAAGACATGAAAACCATTGACATGTCTTTCCAGTCTCACAGTGATCCTCATTTGCTTGTTCTCTTTCAGATAACTACTAAACTATAGGCTTATCTCTTTGCAGAGCCAAAATACCCTGTTCCTCTCTACAATATCACATAAATGCTGAAGCCAATTTGATTTACAATACCTGAAATGTAAGATCTGGGCACCTAAAATTCTTCTTTTTTTAAATTGCTCATGCCTGAGTATGCAGTTCTCTAGGGATTTGTCTATATCTCACTGATGGCTACCAGTTGCAGAAGAAGTGTTCTATGACTTACTTTCTCTAGTTCTCCATAGTTATGAGGCTTCTCTTTTCTTGCCACAGTGATGCTTTAAAATGTAAAATCTGTTTCTGTTGTGCGCTTTCTTGCTGCATGCCTTTATTCCCATTAGAAATTAACCAGCAGAGGTGGCATGGTTTTGATTTTGATTTGAGGACACACGATATCTGTTGCATCACTGTTTTGCCTGGGGCATTCAAAGTGCCCCAGCAGATGAGTGCCTGCATGCTTCTGACTCTTGGATATGAAGAGAGCTGTTTGAACAGCTACAGCCAGCTCCATTGTACTCATAGCAAACTCTGTGAAGTTCCTTTCAGCTACATGTCGCTTCCAGTTTATGTTGTCTGAAATTTTAACAATGATAGATGGCGCTAGGCTCTTTTCAAAATTCTTGCTCAATCAGAAGCTGATATCCAAGCATGGCTGCACACAGTTTTTTAAAGAATGATGACTTTTTCAATAAGTGTGGAATAATTTTCATGGGCACATTCAGGTCATATTTGGACATTCAGAATTTTTATTCTACATTGCATATTTGTCTCTACCATTCACCTATGTGGAAAAAAGAGTGACCTAGACAAATCTGGCACATGAAGAAGATACGACTGAGAGGCGTGCAGTGCTTTGCTTACAGAGAATAATACTGTTCTGTTTTGTACCACCGTCAGTTCGAGGGTTCTTTACAAAGACTGGGAGTGCTTGCTTTAACAGAGAAGCTGGCCTAACTGTTCAGCAATAACTCCCCCATGTGGCCACTTCATTTTACTCTATATTTCATTTTCAAAACAAGAATGCTGACTCAAATATTAGTCTTTCTTACAGAAACATTAATATTTGTCTTTCTGTATTTTGTGGGCTGTGTGCATAAGTTTTTTTTACATGCTTATGATGTATGGAGATCTTGGTTACTCTCCCTGTATCAATAATATCCAGAGCATGTATTCTGTGCTAGCCTTAGCACAGGCAGAGTGTTTTGAAGGATGATTTTGGTAGGGTAAGAATGAGCTGTATCGTCCTTACTGGTTAAAGAAGGCTAAAGCCTCGTCCTTACCTCTGATTTAGTTGGTTGCCTCTCACACCTCTGGAAGGTCCAGAGCTGACCAGCTCCAGACCAGCTTTGCCTCAATTTGTTTACTGAAGTTAGGCAAAGCCTGTTTGCTGTCAAAGCTCTGAGCATGTCTTAGTCAGCTCTTTGTAGCTCTGGTTAGAGCTGACAGCTCTGCCTTGCACATGCTGCCAGCATTGCTCATACCCATGGAGGCGAACTGGCCATGCAAACTACTTGGATGTCACATAAAACTCCAGAACTCTGAAGGACTGTAAATCCTCCAAGACTCTGTCTAGTCAGTACAGCTATGAAACTTCATATCAAAATCTTAATGCAGTTAATTAACAGTTTCTAAGCAGCTCAGTCACACTAATTCTGATGGCTTCCCTACTTCTTATCTAGAAATAAAAATGGTCATCTAATTACCTGTTAGGATTTGTGAGAATAAATAAACACAGATTTTTTTCTTCACTTTAGCAAAGACTATAAGTCTATTAATTGACAGATTATCAAAGCGTGAAAGATTATGCCATGTTTCTATCACCAGGAGATTGTGTCACACCAGCATTCCAGACAGGTTTTTATGTAGGCACAAAATGTATGTTGGCATGAA
Organism: Lichenostomus cassidix; assembly: GCF_008360975.1. Lineage (NCBI taxonomy): Eukaryota > Metazoa > Chordata > Aves > Passeriformes > Meliphagidae > Lichenostomus > Lichenostomus cassidix. Next base: position 34,295,958 of record NC_139511.1, read on the forward strand.
GAGGGAAAGTGATCCTCCAGTTTGTTTCCCTGTTTGAGCCAGTTGATTAACAATGGGCAAGAGGTAGACAGCAGAGAGGTCATTTTCAGGCCGAGTAAACAGAGCAATTTCTCACCCAGAAATCTCCCCTGTGGCAGCTGTCTGAGCTATAGGGAACTTGTCCTTTGTACAATCAGAAAGAAAACTGTGAAACAGTTCTTCTTTCTCTTCTGTTAAATTTATTTAATCTGGGACCTAAGTTATCAAGATACAATGATAAAGGCAGTTTACATCCTCTTTTCAGATGGACCAGTCCCAGGAAATCCTGCCACCTCTTTAGTACAGTTTTTTTTATGTGATTCTAGACTATATATAAATATCAATCACTTATGTCTTTTGTTCAGTAGAAAATAAACATACCATCATCCCCTATCCCTTTGCTTCTCTAATCATTGTCCAGATTCATTCCTTAGATTTGCTCTTGGATGTGTCTAGATTACTTATTAAATATGCACTTTTTTTAAAACTGTCATTCACAATTTTGTTTGTTTAACTTTCCTAAAGGTACAGTTTCTCTAAACTGAAATGGACCCTTCACAAGTCCTTGTTGAAGTGAACTGAACCTGTTTTTCAGAAATGTTGAAAATGGAAGTTTTCTAGTTCTTAAGGTTTTATTAATTTGGTAAATCCAGGATAAGCATTATTCATACTTACAGAGTAACTACTCTAGTGCATTATACTTATGCCAGTAATTGAATTTTCCAGTAAATTCATGAAAATGTTGCAGCTCCCCTTCTAAGGACTGAGTGTCTGAAATATCAAACTGAATGTTAAGGCCAACCCCCTGTGTTTAAGTGTTCAGTGATGTAAAGAAATCAGACTAAGGTGAAAAAAATCTTATTTTCTTAATTAGCAGATGCATACAGTAGCTCTGCTTTCATCTGGGCTGGATGTTTACTGCCACTGGTTGAAGGACAAGCATTGAAGTTCAGAGTTGATAATTAAAGTTCAGCAGTACTGCTGTATTTCAAATGATAGCAGAATTACTAAGTGAACCTGTTATCATCCCTTGTTAATTGCTGTAATTAAATAAGTAATATCGATTGCATCTTTATATAATTTGTTGTTTAAGAATATTATCAAATTTTCTGAAAATTAGGGAATTCTTATTATGGAAGTGAAATAACAGCCTAAGAAAGCAGAATCTGTGAATATGTTGAAGCTGGTGGGAGATATCTATTCACACTAGTTGCTTTAGCAGACAAAAAAGGTCAGAGGTGAAGCTCCCTAAGTGTCCCTGGAGTCAGTGAAGAGATGCATGCCTCTCTAGACTAATTCAAAGCACTTAATTTAGACCCCTGTACCCAGACATCTGTACTTCCCCTAAACTCTTCATTTTGCATTGTATTGCAATGCAATTGTACAGGCAGGAAGGTATTCTTAAATGAGTCCACTTATTTCTCAAGTTTGACTAATTTGATTTGTTTTTCAACTGCAGTCCAATTTATTTTCTCTTAACATTTGAAATCATTAGACCTAGTAAGGCTTTTAATTGCTCCTTTAATTTTGACATGGTCTTGGTAGAAACACTTACTATGCATCCTTATCCTTATCCTTACTTTTGTTTTACTTGCTGTGATGGACTTTATACTGAGAGTTATACTACTTGGCTTTCTCAGTCTTCCTAAGTCTTGCTAGACATGTTCACAGAATCACATGAGATTCTTAAGTGAATGGTCCCTACATGGATCTAATCCACAAGCTTGGTGTTATTAGCACCAGGCTTCAACCAACTGGGCTAATATTTTTATATATTTAGAAAACATAACAACAGTTTTGGTTGTGCTAGTACCGGTCCTAGGAAAATCTCTCATGCAGAAACAGAGATGAAAGTCTGAAGGAGTTCTTCTCACTTCTTTACAAATTTTCTCTCTCTTTAAATACTCCAAGTTTGCTGGTTTGAGGGCCAAGCCTCTCCTGGGGTGCATCAGGCACAACACTGCCAGCTGAGCAAGGGAGGGGATTGTCCTGCTCTGCTCTGCTCTGCTCTGCTCTGGGGCAGCCTCACCTCAAGTGCTGGGGGCAACTTTGGGTGACACAATATAAAAATGACATGAAACTATTGGAGAACATACAAAGAAGGGCAACAAGGACAGTGAAGAGCCTTGAGCAGAAGATGTGTGAGCAGGAGCTTAGGTCACTTGGTCAGTTCAGCCTGGAGGAGACTGAGGGGAGACCTCACTGGAGTTGTAACTTCCTCATGAGGGGAAGAGAAGGGGCAGGCATTGATCTCTTGTCTCTGGTCACCAGTGACAGGACCCAAGGAATGTCCTGACGTTGTGTCAGGGGAGGTTTACGTTGGATATCAGGAAAAGGTTCTTCACCCAGAGGGTGTCTGGACACTGGCACAGGCTCCCCAGGACAGTGGTCACAGCACCAACCTGACAGAGTTCAAGAAGTGTTTGGACAATGCTCTCAGGCTCATGGTGTGATTCTTGGGGTGTTCTTCACATGGCCAGGAGTTGGACTTGATGATCCTAATGGGTGTCTTCCAACTCTGGATATTCTGGGATTCTATGAAGTTACATTTGCCCCTTTCATATTACAGAAAAAGATTAGTAACAGCAGATAGAGAAATCAAATGTAGAGGTCAGTATGCTAAGTAAGAAAGCAAAGGTAGCCTCTGAGTTTAGCTACACTTCTGGGCACAGTCAGGATCACAAAAGCAGGCAATGTAAGTAGCATCCTTTGAAAGCTGTCTTTATTTCCCTTTACAAATAACCACATAACGTGTATATCTGTATTTACTGATGTAGCTTTCAACACACATGCAGACTGACTCCCAGATATGCTCCGCTGGATCCACAGAAAGATGTTTTTATTGATCTATTGCCTCACAGGTTTGTGCTAAAAATACATAGGCAAATGTTTTAGTTATACTATCCAGAAATGTACCAGTATGCTTTGCATGTTACAGAAAAATGAAATATTTGGGGGAGAGTGACAAGATTAAAAGTTTGGGAGAGTGACAGATTTCTGAGAACAGTGAAATAGAAAATAAGAGAGGGATCGCTTTGTCCTGCTTCCTCTGCTGTCAGAGAGAGGTCTCAGCATGCTGCAGACCAAGACACCAGCATTCCGTTTCCACATTACAGGAATGTTAATTCCTTTGTTACAGTTTGACTGTCAAAGCAAGGTAAACCAGACACTTGTGTCATTTTAGCATAATTTTGCTCAGTAATTTTATTTATCCATGCAATGTCATCCATGAGCAACCCAGCAAGAGCTAGGTTTTAAACTCAGAGGTTAATATCCCAAACATTTGTTCTGGTCTTTTTAGTAACAGACTGCCAAATTTTACCCAATGATCTGTGAACCAATACTGTGAACTTATTAACAAAGCTTGGTTTTTGTACTAACTGGTGTGATATTTGACAAGACAGATGCTGTGAATGGCAATATTAATGCCAAGCAAATTCTCCTGACAGGTAGCTGTTTTACAGCTAAAACAAACAGCCAGAACTTGTTCAATATATGATTGGGCAAGTATGGCTAATTTTGTAAAGAAATGTCAGGAGGGAAAATGAAATGGGCTAATTGCCATGCAATGCATGGGTCAGAAAGCAGATAAACACAACCTGGTTACAACTCTAATTTTAACAGCAACCTATCACAAATATTCTCTACTTTAAAAAAAAATCACATTAATGCTAATGTGGTGCCTTATCATGGCCATAAAATAAGTGTGTATAATCTTAGCGACAATTTTACTGACTGAAAAGCATTGGTATTTTCTGTATTTTGCTCTGAGTCATGTATTCTGTGGTGGACTTACATCACTGGATTTCAGTGGGTTTATGTCAGTGTGAATGAACAGCTCACAGCCTCTTCTGTTTCAGAGTACACCATTTTCATTTACTGTTCTAAAGCCATTGGTTGAGATGAACTTCACGGAAAAATAACATAGCTAAAACTAGCAAGAACAATCTGTTACAGTGGATTTGAATCACAAATCACAAACTTCTTGAAAAAGTCTCCTTACTGTCACTTTAGGAAAAGATCACTTAGAATTACTTGGAGATCTGGTATGCTATCACTCTGTCTGGTGGAAAACATACTATGCTACCATGCTCCACATATGGAAGACAAATATGTAATTATTTCCAAAAGAGATATTGGAGGTACAGGTATTAATTCATATTTTCATGTGTGTTTGTATGAAAAGAACAGCTGGGTTGCCAGACACCAACCATTTGCACTTCCTCACTTCTAAAGAGTCATTGTATCTGTAGGCAGAGACAAACCAGTCTGGAAGAAACTGAAGACAAAAATAATTTTTTTAACCAAGTTCTGCTAAATCATAGGCTCCATCTGCTACTAAGTATTTTCATTACCTTGCTAAACTTCACTGTATTTCAGACACTTCTTCAGTTTGTCATAAAAATCTGTTCTAAATATAGAAATTCTTCTTGTGTTGAAGATCAGGAAGTGATCACCACATAATCCTGTATTACATATCAAATTAGTCACCCTACCGCAAATGTGTCTGACAACTGCTTTGGAAGAGAAGGACATGGCCAAGTATCTGATTGCGTAATTTTAAATAATTCAGGCTGGTTTTCTATGCCTGAAAGTCCAACACTGTTGGCTCTTTTGACAGGGGATCCAACTATGTAAAGGGCTCCAATCTGTGTGTCTTCTTAAATGCAATAACATCAACCTAAAGCAGTCACAGAGGCTGATATTTCTTTTGTGATGATGCCTTATCCTCCTAGGTTGACAAGTCAGTTCTCTTATTGTTTTGAAAAGTCTGCCAGAAAATACTCCTGGTGTTGTCCAATTACACTGTTATCGTATTCTTTCTTACTTCTTTATTTTTCATTTCTCACACTCCTTATAAATCAGAACTCTATTGATTATCATCATTTGGTTATTTCCTGTGGATAGTTAGTCACACAGACAAAGGCAAACTTGGGACCACTTTTTTTTATAGATAGCAGCTTGTCTCTTGCTACAATGAACTCAAGTGTCTAATAAAAACAGCAGGGTTTATAATGATTTCAAGTTGATGAATCATATTCTGAGTTAGAAATAACAGCAGAAATTGCTCATGAAAATTATACCAAAATCAAGCAAAAGAAGAATTATTGTCCTCCCACTTTTAGATAGTTTTATATCTCGGTAACTGTAGAGCTGCCTCAATTACTTAAAAAAGACCTGATTGTATTTTCTGAATACATAGCGTTTATTTCTGTCTTTTCAAAATTCACTTCTCTGCTGTCTCTTGGTTTTACCCTAAAGAAACAAATCTGTTTCCTCAGCATCCAACAGTCATCTGTTTGGAAGAATTCTAAAAACTGTCACTAAAATAACAGTATTCAGCAGTCATCAATTCAAAACACTGTTGTGCTAGGACAAAACCAGTATTTCTCACTTATTCTTAAGCTTCAGCACTTGTGTGAAAGTTTCAGCTTCTTCTGTAGTCAATGGGGAGTGACAAGAATTTCCCATTGCTGCAGAGGAGAAGTTTGACACCTAACTTTTACACCATTGACACCCATGTGACAAATGTTACTCATAAGGTAGAGTCTGTTTAAGGGAGTCCATGTCGATTCATGAAATAGTTTAAGAGCAATTAAAAATACAATTTTATGCTTGCTCATGCTAATAGTCTGTCACCTTTTTAAAACACCTGTAGAAAAGAACATAACTTTTTTCAGACATTCTTTTTTTCCCTCTGACTACCACACTGGTATAATGAGACAAACCTCAAGCTATCTGTAACATGACCTTACACGTTTTGTTGTCATGGTTGTGTTGTGAGGACATTTTGTTTTATTCCAAGAAGCTTAGCAAAGGCTATACATTATACAAAACTTTTTGGACCCTCCTCTCTGAAACTGCCATTAGAGGTGCTTGAAACACCTGTTTTTATTGCTGGAACTTCCTTGGATTCTCAGAATTTTTACTCTCAGTTTTCTCTTTTCCTGAAACAGAAGATTAAATTTTGTTAAAGTACATAAATATCTGTGAAGAATAAGATGTTTTAATGACTTTCAGAGTGCAGGATTTTATGTACTTTCAGAAATGGAGAGCAAGGAATGAAATAACTCACAGATAATACAGCTCTTAACAGATTCAACAGTCATATCCAACATCTGATGGTTCACAGATTTGTATACAACTCTAGCTAAATATAATAACATTGTGTTACAAATTCTTGCTTGTTTTTCAGTTCTAGGAGTTGTGATCTTGGCTGCAAAATGTTCAATCATCAACCATAGGCTTGGTTGCTGCACAATCTGTTAATTATAGCACTCATTTCTTAGGAATTGAAAAAGATTAACACAAATCCCTGAGGCTGAGAGGAGCATGCAGTCCAACTTTCCTGATGCTGAATGAGTACTCCTGCTGCTACATGAGTGAATGAAAGGTAACAGTTTAAGCTCCATTTAAAGTCTCCCAAAGCACCTTTGCCTTTCTCCCGTACTTCTGGCAAAGCTGTAGTAATTTATTAGTAATGTTGAATATCGTGACTATTTTCTTCTTATTACTTTTTCTAATGTATTTTTTCAAGTGGAAAATGTTCACATTTGTCATGGTTTCCAAATGTGCACAGGAGGCACAGGTTCTTAAATTAATTATCTACTTTGAAATTTCAGGACTGCCAACTTTTCTCCCCAAAGTCTTCACTACACTCTTCAAAGGCTATAAAACATGAAGTTATGGTGCTAAAATGCATTGGCTTTTCTTGAACACTGCTATAATTATATTTTTTTTTTTTTGTAAATAATATCACATGTTTTACATAAGACGAAGTAGTTTTCTCTTTTCATTGTGTTGATATATTTTGTTCTTCAGGCCAGATTCTAAAGGACAGGATCATAGTGGAGAGTCACACAAGCAAAAAAAATACCTAATTGGCTGATTTTTTCAAAGTTACTATCACATTATAACACTTCACCTCTTTCAGATGTGTAACTTGAAATGTTACTTGAAGAATTTAATTTATTTTTTACTGTTAAAATAGTCAGAAAAATTATCTTTAAAGAATCTCAACACAAAACATAAAGGAACAGGAATTCTTAGCTTCTTTTACAAATTAAATATGCATTGCAATAATCATTCTGCTTACAGTGTTGACTTTTGTAGCATATATTATTTCATAAATGCCTCATCTTTGACAGAGATATTTTAAGAACTGGTAGGGAACTCACAGGAGAAGAACTGAAAATTAGATTTTCTGATGGGATTCATCTGACTAAATTAAATATCTGTCAAGGTTAGAGTTCCCCTTTGTATAGAGCAATATAGGAACTCAATGGACATGGTTCCTTCCCTCTTCAAGCAGACACTAAAGCAGTACTGATAGTCATGTTCTGCTTTCCCTGACTGGTATGACATCATAGATGCTATATAAAAATATTTATAATTAAGTGGGACAAAACCTAGCAACTGCCTTTTCAGATAAATCCCATAGGACTGATCCACAGTCCACCAAAATCCATGACAGGCTGTTTATTCAGCTCCCTGGGTCAGAGATCATTCCTTTCTTAATGAAAGATATCATGAAATAGCAAATAAGTGCTGGATTTCTTGAGCTCTCCTGCCAGAACTCTCTCAGAATTCTGGCACAGCTATGGAAATACATTAGGGATGTAAGAAAGCATTTTCTCACATTAGTCATTGGATGTACATTTGGGTATTTGCCATTTTCATTTCAATCCTTGATTTAGTAAGAGAAAACCAACTAAATAATATTTTTTTATTTATTTAGTAAGTGAGAACACTGTTTTAACATATGGAAACCTTGGAAACATTCCAGGAAAGGAAAAGGTTTGACTGAATACAGGCATACATAGGCTTCCAAAGTATGGCTTGGGTAGGGATGTGCTGCTCTGACTGCTGAAAAAAAAATGTACCAAAGCATGTGAAAAAGCAGCACTCACTTGTGTTATCAACAGTGTTACAAATGATTCTGTGTAAACATTATCCATATGGCTCTTGGGTTACACAGGGCACGGAAGGCCAAGGTTTCCACAGACAGAAACAGATGTTCTGTGTCACCAAGAAAGTTCTCAGAACCTGGCATGGACAGGGCTTTATGAAGAGATCAAGAAAATACATGATAATACCAACAAAAAAAATTTCTGTTCCAAACCAGCCCGTGTTTTGAATAGTCAAATGTTATTTCCACAAGGCAAATTTTTGAGGATTTCCACATATTTCAACTGTAGGTAGTTGTATCAACTGCACAAAATACCACAAACCTGAAGACTCTTGAGGGATTACAATCAATGTAGGCTAGGTCACACTTCTAGCTGCTGTTTCAGCATCTAATTACCCAGGCATCTTGACCTGGATCTGGAGAAGTGAGAAAATGTTGTTTATACAGAACTTCAGTTGAGTTCTATCTTCATATTGCTATACCCTTGTGAGACCTGGAGGTCATATCATTAAAGAGATTCTTCTCATGTTAGTTGCAGAATTGTTCTGAGCTCCAGTGAGGGATGACATTGCACTAATACTGATTGTAAGAGATCTCTGGAGTCTTTGAGATTTAACGTCTGATGAGAGAAAAAGAAAAACAAACCTGTTTTATTTTGTTAACAGACGATCACACATGATAAAATAGCTATTAACCGCAAATAAACCTCTATATGCAATTTTCCATAGCTGATGATAACACTCATTAATTTTGTTTAAAATCACTACACCACATATGTAGAAATAGAATACAGTCTCTATATGAATAATTATCACTTATTATGATGTGAATGTCATAAGTCAAATTTTCAGCTGCCTCACTAGAATTTTTTAAGCATTTGGCTCTGATTATAGTAAAAAAACATGGAGACTGCATGGAAGTTTTGTTCATCATGTTTTTATTAGATAATGTTGCTGCAGTGTTGAGAGAATATTTATGCAGGATGATAAGACAAACATGTCACATATCAGCTACAAATACAGACTAATAAATCATAAGGTGTCTTAGATGTGGGATCAGTAACACTGAAAAATTAAGATCTCACACACTAAAAAACGTTAATAGCAGGGAAAAAGTACTAGAAGATGTATACTTTCTAAGAATAGCCTGGCACAGTCTAAAACAAGTTTGATAGAGGAACAGAGTAGCCTGCGTTTCTTGTGTTCTTGCTTTTTGAGATCAACAGGGCCTTCAAAACATGAGACATGGGGTGACCTTCTCTGCTGAAACTCTTTTGACTTTCACTTAAAAAATCCAAATGTCTGGATACAAAGTGAACAATTTAAAAACTCAACAATAACAATGAAAACCCATTAAAAACATTTGCGAATTTTAAAGAAATACTAATGTTTTTATCATTGTAGCCTAAATTAACTTTTTGGGTTTTCTATTCATTATGAAGAGCTATGTACTGCAGTACAATCAGGCAAACAGTTTTCCAGGTTAATTACCTTTTCTGGGCCATTAAACAAGGGAATGATTTGAAGCTTCCTTAAATATCCAGTAATGGCATGATCTTACAAAGTCCAGTATAGTTCAACCATAACCAGAAAAAAACCCAATACAGTTTACATTGTCAAAAAACAGTGCAAATATTTTCCTCAAAACTGACAGTGACTGAAGTTTAAAATAATTTTTGCAAGTTCTTAAAATAGCACAAACCAAAAGGAAGTAAGCTGCAAACAATAACCAGCATTGCCCCTTTTGAGGTAGCTGAGTTAAAACCCTGTGTCTTGTGCATTATTCTGGTTAGAAGGAAAAGTAAATGATGAGTAACTTAGACAAAATTCTGTCTGTGTGCAAGAATATTTACCTGAGCACAGGATGTGTTAACAATCACAATTCCTATGCTTGACTCTCCGAGCTCTCTCAGTCATGATGGACCCCAAGAGGCAAAAATATCAGCCATATCAAGTGCTAAGCCAAAATCTAGAGCTGACTCCAGTGGGACTAAGATTTCACCTGAAGAAGAGAGCCATAGAAGTGCTGATATATTAGCCTCTTGACAATCTGAAAATTAAAATAATTCCTTTCCTTGTTCAATAGACAGTGAAGTGTAGCTTATGTAAATAAATCCATTAAAAGGAGCTAACAGATGGTAACTATCTTTGTAATAATACTCAGTTATTCATGCAAACATACCATCAGCATTATACGTTGGTCACAAGAACCAAGGCCATGATTTAAACATGCAAGTAAGAATTTGGAGTGTCTCTACTTTTGTTTTCAGAACTTGAGAAATATCACAGGACCTTGCTATCACAAGTAATGTGTTCAGACCTTTCGGAACATCAAGCACAACCAGAGCTTGGCAGCTATCTGTCCAGGCTCTATTTCATCTCTGTGAACAACAGCCTTGGCTACTCAGGTCAATCATGTCATTTTCAGGGAATCTGATGTGGAATTTTTGCTCCTCCACTGTACAGAATTACACTGCGAGTTATGCTGCACAGAATTTGTTAGCTTATTATCTTTTCCCAGTTGGTCGCTTTGTGTGGCAAAAGGAGAGAATGAAACTCATGTGAATTTATATTAGAAACACTGGAGAGCCCTGAGAGCCCACATATAACACTTCTTGACATCCTGTTTGAATTTCTGTAGGTATTATTCTTTGTGGAACATGAAACTCTGAGGACAGTTAGGGCATTTCTGGTCTCATACCAGTAATACCTCCAGCTGAGGCACAGGAAATCCAAATTGCTCTTCAAATTAAATCACGGGAAACCTTGACTCCTTGCTTGTCTCAAGCAAAGTTAATGGGAAACAGATGCACATTCCTGTCAAAACACAAAGTTGTATATTTATCTACTGCTGGCTTATCTTTCAGTGTACTGGGCTAAAATTATAATATTCCCTTCCCCCTCCCCCCCACCCTTTCATATTTCATTTGGTAAGTATACTTTTGCAAAATTCTAATAAAAATTAATTATAAATTTGTATTAATACTGATAACTGATAATTACTGGCAAATTTAAACCATTAATTTGATCAAAAATGAAATTTGCATGTTGTGGGAAACACAGCAGCAAAAGTACCATTCATTATCTAAACTGATAAAAAACTACAAAAAACAAAATCATCTGATGTAACAAAACATTCAAACTAAACTCAAAAAAAAAATTCTGTTTTGGCTTCAGCTAACAACGTTTTGATAAAAGAAATATCCACCTCACACAAAAGGAAAACCTATCTTTTGTTTTAACAATTGTTGTAATGTGTGTTCTTCCTGTCCCTGACCCCGCCCCCCTGACCCCTTCTGACTGGATGTGAGTCAGGACCGCCCCCCATCCCTAGAGATAAAATCCCCAGCAAGATCCAGAACGGGCCTCTTTGGTTCTGGGCTCGTATGGAACCTGTACCCTCCCTCGCCTTCCCTTCCCCCTCCTCAGTCTCCCCATTCCTCCCCTGTTTTCCTCAATAAAAACACCATGGAGACCAGGAACCAAACAGCTGCCTTTCTAAACCTGCGACGCTTCTACAAGAACCGCGTCTGACCAGCCCCACAGCTCGTGGCCATGGAATGACCGTCCTGCGTGTTCCGGTTCTGGGGCAGCCCTCCCCCGCAGCAGGGGAGAGCTGCCTTCAGGTTCTGCACTGCTGCAAACAATATGCCTGCCCTGCCTTCCACCCCAATATGAAACTATGCCATCCACCCATTGGAACTGTCATTCCAGTTGCGATGATAGAGGCTCCTGGGTGTCCTTTATCAGAATTCCCAAGACAATGTTTTAGGTTCAGCAGATAGATGATTATATGCTGTACTACGTGTGAGCAGCTGCCAGTGCCAATATCAGGAAAAAGTGCTACTTTCAAGCTGGTTTATATCCATGTACCCACTGATTGTTTTTCTCCTTTGCATTTCTCAGCACTGTGATGGACAAGATTAATATCTTTCTCCTCCCTCTAAATAGGGGTTAAAAATTGTTAAGAAAGTACTGTTGCAGTGTAAAAAGCATTTTGTAAGAGTTTCATTAATTGTTCTGCCTAGTGTTTACTAGAGTCAGCAATGATCAGGCACATGCTGTAGAGGAAATGTGAAATGGAAAAAAAATTCCTTCTTAGTGAGCTAAGCTAGTTGTTTCTTAATTCAGTCTTTGTGTAATTATTTGTAGTAGGAAAAAGAGAGAAATCTCTGTGTCCAGGTAAATACTATATTATATAAGTATAGTGCGTGCAGCTTCCAGCTGTAGATGACTGACAGCCTGCATTCAGTGAGATTGTCCTCACCTGCAAGCATGTAACTGAAAGATTAAACTGTCCTGTTCTTATCTTCTTAGAGGCTGTCAGGAACTGTTCACAACAATGAAGGTCTCAGTGCTGTCCTTAAATGTGTTTTAATGTGGCACAAAAAGCCAGCGTTTAAAATCTGTCATTTCCATAAACCTGATGTTCACCCAACTGTATCAATTCACAGCAAGTTGGTTTGTGCTTCTCCTCTCAGTACTCTCCCCCTTCTGTCTCCCACACCCCCAATGTCTTGCAGTTGGTGAGTTTGCAATTTACCTGTCAGCTGCCACAGAAGAAGCCCCTTGGCAAGTGATCAACCCTGCCTTCCTGCTTTGAAAGGGATATGCTCATTTTCAACTTCTTGCTATTTCCTAAAAATCTGTGACATCTTAAAGAGCAGTGCTGGCCTGGAGCCCCTGTACTGGTCTCAGCAGAGTCCAGCTCATGGTCACACTTGTATTCTCCCATGCTTTGGCTGAGGTTACTCTGAGTTTATCTCCATTTCACTTCTTTGCTTTCTTGAAAACATTGGCTTAGTCATCCCCGGAGACCTTGGGCTTTGCAGGATGTGGAGGAGGAAATGGACTAGTAGAGCTAATATCTCCCTTGAAACGGTAGAAATTTCTCCATGATCTTGATGAGGAAGGAATGAAAACAAACAGAAAAGCAAGGAATATTTTTGCAGTGCTCCTCCCTCTCAACCACCAACTTGCACAGGGTTCACTGTCAGCTCCCTGAGAAGACCTCTTCGCCCTTTCCAAGGGCTGTCTGACTTGCCCTTGGGTGACTTCCTCCTTCGTCACTCTGTACCATGGATTTTGAGGCAGTTGACAGCATTGAAAACTGAACATATTCCTGTGTTATTGTTTATATTGTTCTTTCCCTATCTCCTTCCAGAATGTATTTTTATAATCTTCCCCTGTAATAGCTTGGCTTGTTAAATGAAGTCTTTTGCTTTCAGCTACAAAGTAATTTTGCACTTAAGGAAATTAAATAAAAACTGCTAAGTTTTATGTCTTTATTGCCTTGCTGGCAGAAGGCCTAATGTAGCAGCTTAAACACACATCATTAGGAAATGCCATGGCAGATGTTTAAGACAACCCTTTGCGCATCATGTCACTGAGGATAAGAACTCTACAGAAGAGGACTGCAGTCATCATCTCAATAAATGCTTGCCCTCAGAGAGACAAAGAATTTACACACCAGCACAGAAGGTCTCCTACCATTAAAAACAGGGTGATTCAAACCACACTAGAATGTCAGGGAGACAGAGAGGCAGGCAAGGAGCAAAGTAAGAAGTGCCAGTGGTCATGATTTGGAAAGGAACAGAAGTGCCAGGGATGCACAGCATGCGCAGTCAGAAATGCTAGCAGGAAACTGAAGCGAGCTTGTTTGAGTGAGGGGAGAGAAAGTGGGGCTGGTTTTGATTGTATTTGTATTCATGTCCTGTTCAGAGCACATGCAAGCACTTTAGGTTGATGACGGCCGAGGGTCATTTTTTTTAAATGGATATATCTTGCCAAAGAAATTTGTCTGGTAGAGCAAAGCAAAGCCTTGGGACTTTCCATGTGGTATAAAATCATTCATAGAGTGACTTAAACTTTATTTAGATACCTTTTCTCAGGTATTTGAGCATTGTCTGGGAGCAAATCTTTGTTGAGGTAAGTTAAGAGCGTTTTGTTAAGTTAAGAGCATATTATCCTATGAGGCACAGACAGCTGTGGTTTGCCCACAGATAGCCTGCCATGACCAACTCCCAAGCAGGCATGCAAATTACCAGCCCATTTTATCCCTGCTTCCATGTCCCTCTCTGTTTCTTGCCACTGAATAAACTTATGATCTGTGCTAATAGCTGCTGAAAGCAGCAACCTCATGGTTAATTTGCATTAAACATGTGCTCCCTGGGTTAATTTAGCACCAGTAAGTCCCAGCATGTTAAGCTGCCTTTCTTCCTGTGCTGTCTTGTCCCATCTGTGCAAGCAGCATTTTGTAGCTTGTGGCTGAGGGCCAGGTCCTGCTCCCAAATACTGCTGGATAGATCTGCTCTACCCACAGAATTATCCAGTCTATCTTTTCTTCCCTTGACTAGGCCCTAATTAGTCATCTGGCTGTGTATTTTGCATGTTGCCATCCATTTTATCGTTTTTGTTTTACTTCAGACTTCATGAAAAGGCCATGTGCCTTTCGAAAACACAAAAGTAAAAACAACTTTTTTTTCCCTTCTGCAAACACACTGTTGGTCTGACGTAACTCTACAATGACTTCTTCCTGGCTACTTCTTAATTAAATCAAGGTCAGAATAAATAATTTCAAGTAATGTGTGTGCTACAGCAACACACCAAGGCAAGTTTATGTATTTTTCACGCCACAACAATCTCTTAATATCTAGTACAAATGACTCATTGCAGTTTCAGCAGGTTATTACTTTCTTGAAATACTAGTAAATTCAGTCTCTCTTGCACACTTGCTGTATACTGCTCTAAATTTCTGGCTACTTCCCATCAGTACAGAAAAATTTTAAAATACTGCTCATAGAAGAAGAAATGCTCTCTCACGTCTAATATCACCCTCCTCCCTCACTGTCCTTTTTAGGTAATGTTTGGGTTAGGTTCTGGATGTGAAACAAGCTGTCTGACATAAAAGTGCCTTGATGTTTGCTTTGGTGGAAAATTCCAATTCCTCATTAGCGTGTTTACTGTGTTTTACTGGGGTCTAATTGCAGGTTTAAATGGGATGGTTATTTATAATTATATTAGTAAGAAAAAGTCCTGCTGCTTGGAAATTATTGATTTTTTTTTTTTCAGAAATAAAAAGTACTTTAAAGCATCCAAATGAAAGCCTTAAGGGTAAACCAGTCATAAATCGACAGTCTGTTTTTCTCAGAAGTGTTTCAGGGAGTGATTTACTCCTGATGTCACAATATCTCTTGCAATTCTTGCTGGAGACCAAATTTTGCTGACACAGGCTCACTACATCAAACACAAAAGATTCAATCCTAATTTAAGTGTGTTTTGAACCAGGCCTGAAGGAAAGAGAAAAAATAACTGAGGGAAGAGGATTACCATTCCAGCTATGCAACTGAAAACAATCTGACTATGCAGGGGAAGGGAAAGGACAGAAAAGGAAAAGAATAGCTTCCACTCTCCCAGGGTGCTCTGAGGGAGGAAAGGAGAGTGGTGGGAGTGCAAACTGATGTTCTACTTACATATCAAATTGGCTTCCTTTTGCTTACTTTGAGATTTTATGGGATTCTCTTTTTCCACTTTCATTTTGAGAGCTGCTAGGAGTTTTTACCATTCTTCTTTCTAAATCTAAAAGGCCAGCCAGCCTGAGACAGGTCTGGGGTTATAAGATTGCTCAGTGTCTGTAAGAACTGTAGTTAAGATGAAAGGAGACGCAGGTGAGGCTGACTTACTTGTGGGAACAAAGGGCAGTCAGGTAGAAGAGTTTTAAAATCTCCTGTTGAAGCTCTTGTGAAGAAAATAATAAATTGTTAGTGCTTTCTGATATCAGGGGAGGGAGAAAAATTCCAAGACAGAGAGCTAATTTTGCCTCTCAGTCTCTTATTGAGCAAGAGAACATGGGTTTCTATCCTTACACCTAATGCTTTACAGAAAAAAAGAGTTTTCAATAAAATGAATACTCAGGGATTGTCTCATACGTGTTCCACACAACAGCAGTTGACACTCTGGGTGTTTTACAACATATGCCCATGTACACCCTGGACATGCAGGGGGAACCCAAAATCCCACAGGCTCTGTGACAGCCTCTCCTCCTTCCACAGTGATATGGGGCAGGGATCTGGGACTATCATCCTGTGTGGTCCCTTCAGAGGACAGCAATAGGGTCCCCAGGCAGGTCTGCAGGAGGAGATGACTGCCCAGCTGCTTGGCTCTCTGCAGGCATGGCGGGTCCAGAGGCATCTGTAGGGATGCACAAGTGTCTGTGGGATATCTTTTCCTGATACATGGCTGCCTTAGGACTGCAGGCACCTCTAGGAGTGAGCAGTGGCAATCCTGCTCCAGGTTCTGCATTTGGCCAAGTAACCCTGCGTGCCTTTGCTGGTTTAGCAGCCTTTGACTGGCTAGGCAGCTTTCTGTGGTTGTGATCAAAGGGCTTGAGTTTGCTGCATCCACATACTTTGTATGAGCAGAGACCCTGCTTTAAATCTGGTTTGCCTTTTGCCACAGTTCTCCTGCTCTGGGCTTCACTGTAGGGAATTAATTAGTGAGGACAGAATTGGCTTGGAGCATGAATGGAGGATTGATCCTTAACTGACAAGATAGCAGTTCTCAGAAGAAATACAGAGCCAGAGTTCGTTTTCCAGCTGTTTACGTGTCAGATTGGGAGCTTGATGACACATGTTAGTTCTTAATATGAATTTCCATGTTTTCCAGCAGAAAGAAAGTACAATGCAAATAATAAGGATATAAATTAGGGCATTTAGTTCTTATTTTTGCCACAAATTTACCTGGAGATAGATTATGCCTGAGGGTGCTAGTGTGCACTAAAATCAATGCCACCCTGCCTTAGCTGCTCTGAACTGAAGCTTTATTGATTAGAAATGCTTGCACAGGGTGCAACTATTCCTTCCACTGAGAGCAGGCCATGCCCTGTGTCCCTTTATCTTCTTGCAGAATATTGCTTCATTATTATGCTAAGTTGCAGAAACATCATGAGTGTTTCTTATCATTCTTAATAGCTGATTAAGTAGTTTTATTTTTACATACTCCAGCCAGTCCTGTTTAGCAGGGCTGGGTGTTAGCTAATCCTGATGTAGCCACTTTGGTTTAACTTTTTTAATGAGAATGAAACACATCTGCTATGTGGAGATAATAAATCACTTCAGAAGCTCCAGCAGAAGATTAGAAGATCCACCTACACTGCTGGCATGTTTCTATCAGGCAGCCACAGCTTGCTGTGCAGTTTTTGTCTCAGTGCTGAGCTGTCTACAGATTCATGGTTAAATAAAATCTTGATCATAGAGTTTACATTCCACAAGTGGCTCAAGCAATTTAAAATGAACTTGACCTGACATTTTAACCTCCTTACCAAGTTATGCAGACTGTTTGTACTGGCAGGGGGATCTAATAGATGGGGTAAAAAAAGGGAAAGGGCTTCTATCATGTTATCTCATCAGCTGAATCACTGATTCACTGTGTGACCTGTGAAAAGCCCTGAGTCCCTACTGCCTTACAAACTTCTTTTTTTAATAAGAGTAGTTTGAGAGCCAAATATACCACTTGAGATGTGAGTTCATTGTTAAATTTATGTCTGCTTTCATAAGAATTATCTAAGCATGGAACATTTTGTTCAATGCTAAAACTAACACAGAAATACTGGAAATAAATGATTTGCCAATTATGAGTCTTCCAAAACATGAATTGGGCTATTAGTATACAAACTTTACACTTAGGGTTGCCAACAATTCTTGGAAGTCACTAGAACTTGCATGGCTTTGTGCGTGACTTTTATTTTTCTCAAAATTACCTGAATGCTAGAGGAACAAGACTTTCAGCCAGTTGATCTCAATTTAAGCTCTCTTCCTAAGACATGAACCATAAAGGTTTAGAGATTCGGGACACTTTGGGAGCACCATTATCTGGCCATTCAATAAAGGAATGTCCAGCCCAGCACCACTTGCCTTTCTGTCTGTCTCAAAAATCAGAATATGAAGAAAATAATTGAATCATACGCTGTATAGTAGAGGCAGTGTCATGGAGATATTACTGACTCATGACTTCTTCAAACCCTTTCAAACAGCAGCTGACATTTCGTGTGCTATTTCACACCCAAAATATTAGGGAAATATTTGCTACTCTAGTGTTTTTGTGATAGCTCATTCTTATCCTTGAACAGATACTGAGGTAACCTGCACTGAAAATTAAAAAGGCTGTCACCTAACCTCTTCATCCTGATTTTGCCACAAGCCTAGAGCATTCCCTCAAGCAGTTGTTCAATATATATGCCATTTCTTTCAGTCAGAGTACATTCCTTGAAAGTGTGGTCCACGTCTTGCCATTGGGTTGGAAAATAATTGGGTATTATCAATATATGATCATTATGCACTTACAAGAAAAGAATGGTTCCAATATCAAGCATCACAATTGAAATAATTCTTTCATTCTTCACTAAAAAAAGCAAGAAATAACATCTTACCCACTTTTTCTCCTAAAACAAAACTATAGGGTGCCTAGCCTGGAGCAAGGAAGAAAGTTGCTTTCTTCATGTCAGTAGCAGCTAGACTCTGGTGGAGATATGGAGATGATCTGAAATCATACCTTCCATTAGGGATGCTGGCTTTTCTCTTAGGAGAACACTGTCTGTATGTGCAGCTCTACACCATCTCTCACAATGCAGACCTTACCAGGGAGGGACTGGCTGCAGAAAACTGGAGCCCAGATAAAGGAAGGGGGATAATGACTGTGGAGCACAATGACTGCTCAAACACACTTGCCAGCAAAGGAAGGAAGCTCTGCAGCCTCGGGTCAGGGAGAGAAAAATAACAGAAGTGTTACTTCAGACTCCACGCTTTATTCAGCCACATATTTTTCTTGTAGAGTGTACTCACTTGGTTTGAATTCAGAAAAGAACAAGAGAATTAAATGGCTTAGAAGTCAGGTAAGCAGAATGAAAAGGTTGGTTCTGTGAGCACAATGCAAGCTTCTTTACAGCTACACAGTGAATACTTCAGCCTGCTTCCACAGGATGGCAGGAACTCATCTCCATTCTGTATGTGTAAGATATGACAGATCATGAGATGTCATGAGACCCACTGAGAACTTTTAACATGGGACACAACACAGTTATTTACCAGAAACTAATAACTAACAACAGTTAGTGATTACCAGACAGTAATTACCAACACAGTTATTTCACAGACATGAAAGCTGCAAATCATCTGCAGGAGAAGGCCAGGTCCCTTGTCACCTCTCCATGGAGCAGATAAATCACTGACTGGAGGAAGCACAAGTCTTGCTCTTGCTGTGGCTGGCAGCCCAGGGCGCTTCCACCAGTGCCTGACCTTCCGAATCAACGCAGTCAGAAGAGGAGGAGTGGTGTCAGTGTCACTCCTGCCGTCAGCAGCTGTCAGGACCATCCCCTTGCCATAGTGAATAACTTCCACAGGAGCCAAGGAACAAGAGCGCAGAGCACAGAGCCCTCCTCCTACTTTGCAGCAAGGAAATCATATTTCCAAGTGTTGGCATCACACAGCGTGGCTATGGCTGACTAGAGAATCTATCTCTAAGAAAAAAAGTTTATGGCCCAGACACCCATCCTCATTAATGTCAAGTTACAGAGAAGGCCATGGAGTCCATATATTATTGTGTGCATTTTGAAACGGGGGGTTTTTATAGCTTTCTTGTTTTAATTTTAAACTGCGATGCTATGCCACATCTATGCCAGAAGCTTCAAAATAGGTCTGGGGGAGTGAGACGAATAAAAAGGATTAAAACCTGGGAAACAAAAAGAAGGAAGCTCTTCACAACACTGTTATAGTCTTAACCATGTTAAACTAAGGGGAATGGTAAGGCCTACTTCTACAGTACCATATCTGAGCAACAATAGGTCACCTTTGATTTCTAAGATGATTTCCACATATTTTGGTATCTTCTTGTTTCAAAGCATTTTTCAATTAAAAAACATGACCTGTATTTAATCAATGGGAAACAGCAGCTATAGGATTTGTTCAAGGTCACAGAGCAAGTGAATTTCAGAAACCGGGGAAAAAATAAACTAGGATGACTTTGAGTATTTTTCCCTCATCAATGGCTCATGCAGCTTTCCCTTAGGAGAGAGTGACTCTTACTGTCTCTTCAGTCATAGGACAGTGTCTGCATACAAAGGAATATATATATATATATTTCCATTATGTATTTTTATATATATTATATATATATATATATATATATATATATATAAAAAAAGTATATAAAATACATAATGGAAACCATTTTCATCCCATTTCAGCCATAGCTTTTAAACCTGAGAGTGCTGAAGAGACTGCAGGACATACTGGTTCATGAGCTCTCTGCTTTCTGTAAAAACCCCCTGAGAAACAAAACCAACACTTTATTGCTATAGTAAGGGTTATGACACAGCTTTCTCATATTCACACTATATTTTTTGAGAGCAGATCAGAAAAATAACAAATTTCCATGAGAATGTGAAGGCTTCATCTTGCAGGCCATTTATGTCATTAAGGTACTCTAATTAGTCACACTAATCACAGTCTCAATCAACTGATGATTTTAACTGTTAGGTGTAATCCAACTGATCCATATTCCACAGATGTATGGATCAGATGGATTACAACAAAATTTGGATGGCAATGAGATGGCAAAGAAATGGATAAGTAACAATGAAATTTGGATGGCTCATTCACCACTGCAAGCTCTAAGCAGAGAAGTGATCCTTGGTGTACAAAGCACGCAAAAAAGAATTGTTCTCTCCCCAACATTGACCTTTTTCAAGAATTTTTCTATACCTAGCACGATGAGGGGTTCTTGAGTGCACTCCTGTATGCTGACCCTACTGCATGGATGTCCTCATGAAAAAAGCTCTAAAGCCCAGACCTCCTTTACCATGGTTGGTGTTGCTGGGTTTTCTTTTTCTCGGGAACTTGAAGCCTGCTCCCACCCTCCACTCAACAAATTCTGATTTCTCTGCAGGGGAATTACTCTGTTACACTTCACCAGAAAAAAACATTCACCAGGTAGAGAACAGAAGCAGCCTATGCTCATGATTCAAGTAACGCTCCAGCAAATGGTGGGAACTCATAGGGGCCAAGCCACCAAAATGAAACTTCTGGCAGCACGTGGCAGAGGATTATTCCTCTGATGACCAAGCATGTCCTTTTTACTGTTAATACAACAAGTCATTGAAAATTGCTTTTTAATTTGAAACTATAGGCACAGTCTGTTGTGCACAAGCCACTTTTGCCCAGTGTTGTGCTGTGGCTTACCATTTTGAGGTGTACAGCTGACACCATTTCATCTGACACCCAGCAGAAAGTGAATATTCTAACTTGGACAGTTTCATCTCCCAGGCACTGACATGTCTTCTGCATCACTCCAGAGGAAATGACTTATCAGCTGTGAACAGCAAAGAGCATCATGAACATATTCTCTAGTGCAGCAAAACCCAGCTGTTGTAAGGAAAGGAAGTGGGTAGTGAGTAAAAAAAACTGGAAGAAATTATCAGGGGTGCTTTAGGAGCTGACATGATAAACAGGAGACAGGTGGGACTGTGATTTGGTGAGAAACAGGCTTGTCTGCCTTGTCATGATAGGAAAAAAATGAGTTATGACACTATCACAAGGCTTTAATATTTTGGTTGCTGTTGGAGGATAATGGCAGCATTTGTAGGGACCTACAAATTGCACCAGTAACAATCAGCAGCTTATCACTGCAGGCCGAATGATCTGTTGTACACACCTTTGAGTACAACAGATGTGCAAATGTGCTAAAGAAAGAAAACTTCTATCAAGTTTTCTCATTCTGTGCGCAGATTTTCTCTTTCAGACTCACAGAGAAATACTGATGTAATTAAAAGGGACAGAAATAAAATTCAGAGACTTCAGAAATGTAAAAGTATAACCATGTACAGCATTTGCAGACATTCTACCAAATGCCTTTGTCTTTTGAGATATATATATATAGATAGATAGATACACATATATATATATGTATATACCTCTTTTTAAATAATTATTTTCAAACTGAGTATTTCTCAGGTTCTCTGTTTAAAGAAAAGAACAAAGTGCACATTTGAACTCCTTTGCTGAAGTCCATGAAAGATAAAATGAAAATATGTCAGCTTCTATTATCTGAGTGCAAATAAGAGTGACTGACACATTTGTCTACATTTCTTTCCCAGCAACCAAGAGTTTAATAATCATAGGATTCCATTTAAAAAAAAAAAACACTTCATTCCAACTGCCTTGTTTTCCAAAGTGCATTTAGGGTTCATTTCAATAGGTTCTGTTTCAAAGCATATTCATGCAGTCTAGAAAAATAACAGTGCTTTAAAAACCATTCAACAAAACCACAATGTCACTATTTGGACTAGTCAGTTACCTTGTTTAAATATTTTTACAGTAGCATGACTTGCCAAATGTAGTTGAGAGGCTCTCATAAACTCATATGTCATGGTCCATATTTTTATGACACTAGCAATGCAGTCTAGATTTATTAAGAAAGTATCCCCCACGGGCAAAAGAAAATCTGTTCCTGATATCTCGCACATCCCAAATCTCTGAACCAGAATCCCAAAAACTAGAGTACACGCTCTGTGAAAACAGCTTGCTTTAATTCCCAAACATGCACTTTGCAGTTAAAGTTTCTAGACTGCGAGGGACAGTAAGTTAGTGAAGTCATGTTAGAGACAAGATTCATTTTAGTGGGACAAACAAAGCTTTGAAATGTACTTCTTACTCTTTCCCATTGTGCTTATTCCAATGCAAGATATGAGGGTCAGTGGACACAGGATGGCACTGGTGCCAAAGGTGCCCTGCTGCTGCAGAGCTGTGTGCCATGCAGTACAGTGGAGCTCAGCCCAATTGCCAGGTCAGTGGCTGCCTCAATTTGGCTGTATTCCATAAGTATAAATGCTGAGAGACTATTTAGCTTGTTCAGTTTGAACTGCATTTATCTGCTGCTTTTTTAAGGCTGTACCTAGACAAAACCTAAAAAAAATAAGCAACTGAGGACCTACATTTAAGTGGCAAAAAATAACATTTGCATTTTTTTTAAAATGTGTAACACTCAAAATTTTTTACAAAGCTAAGCAAGCGGGGGGGAAAGGAGAAAAAAAAGGCTCTGTAAATATGTTCAGCGTCTTTTACCACAGTGGAGAATTAAACCAACAAATAACTTCTAGATAAACCAGGAAGGGAGATAAATGGCAATTGCAACATGAACAGTATGGATGGTTATGACCCTCTTCTAATCTTCTTACACCATCCAAGTAGCAGAAGAAACTCTGAATGAGTCTGGAAGGATGTTCAGACAATGCAGCCAAAAGAGACTACAGCGTATTTATTGCTCATAGCAGGCAACAGTGTTCCTTTTCCATCATGCATCTCCAGGAGCAACTGAATGCTTGAGAGAACATCACTACTGCAGCACATGAATAATCACACCAGCCAAGACTGCACTGAGTGAACATGATCTACAATGGCAGGAGGAATGCAGAAAAGGCATCTGTGGGAACATTTTCAAAACATCAGCAGTTTGAACTTTTCTGATACCTGAAATACCAAATTGAAAATACATCTCAGAGGAAAATGAATTAGTCCAGTTGTAGTGTTTTCTCTGCTTTGGACAGCTATTTTTGGCTGTTAAAAGAAGGTGTAAGTAAATTAAAATAATGAGAATGTCGTAACTTAAACTAGAATTGGTTTTCCCCCCCTGAAATTAGGGGTTCAAAATTTGCAGCATGCATGTTTTGAGTAAAGGAAAGCTTTGTGTAAGCTTCACCAGTTGCAATTCTGAAGACTTACCCGTGTCTCCAGTTGCCTTTTGAAAGGGCTGTGTCAAAACAAAAGGCCTGGAGGCCGAAGCTCTGATACCTAGCCCTGGACATGACACACACTCACTTGGGTAATTAATGTAGACTCAGTCCTGAAAGATATTAAAGGCTTCCTGAGAGATGCAGAGATGTGGCCCTGGCATGAATTTCTGCTGAGATATTTCTTCTGGAATACCATTTATCTTTCCTGATGCTGTGGTGAAGAGAGAATGCTGTGGAGGAGTTGGATATTGCAATATTGTGCTTGCACTGCTGACATGCCAGATGGCAAAACAACTGGTATCACTGGGATGGATGATGTTGGTAGCTTGTCCTGTCTGCCCATAAAGGCAAAAAAACCCCAAAAACCAGCTGTAAAGACTGCATTTTTAGACAGACAGTTACGGGGCAGAGGGGAAGGGCACGACTGACCCACCTTAGGTTCAAAGCAGCAAACAAGTAGTTTGTTCCTGCTATATATGAAAAGCTCTTATAAGAGATTATTGAAATATGAGGTTGGTTTACAGGACAAGTTATATAAGTGTGTTCCAGTGCACCGATGACTTGTCAAATCACTGCACAGTAATTCTGCTCTTCTTCTTTACAACCTTTTTCCCCCACAGCTCCCCTTCAGTCATAGTTACACAAAAACACAGCTCCTGTTCATCTGCTTCATAATTTTATTGCTTAAAGATAGCTGGCCAGCACTACAGCCTGAAGCTGCTTTCCTCTTATAAACCTACATAGAAAGTAAATTACAATATTTCAGAGAAGCACACAAGTTCAGGGCTCATGTAATGACAGATGGTTTTGGGGGTTACGATGCCTTTGGCAGCAGTCTGCCGATTGCTAGCATATCCTTTGCCTACAAATGGTAGACTAGTTGAAGATTAATAACCACAATGCTAAATAGATCTATTTATGTAAGAACAACACAGCAAACCGAGTGTGGATCGGTCAGCAGAGGGGGCAATGTGCAGGCTGACGGAGCTCTGGATCTGTTCCGTGGCTGAGGATGGAAAACAGGGATGACATTGCCCTCTCGTGGGGAACCGCTGAAGCGGAAAGCGGCGAAGCTCAAACCGGCTGATGCCGGGGAAGGTTTGTTAATCCTGCGAGTCTCATACAGCAGGCGGTTAAGCCTCCTGCCATTTTCGTTCCATATGATCAGGTCATTCAGATATCAGAATCTGTGGCATGCTACAGGACCGGGATTCAATCTTTATTTAAAAAAACAGTGTGTTGGCAAAGGATATAACTCTGAGGCCATGGCTCTGAGGCATGCCTTTAAAAGCCAGATATTTGAGGTCAGGATTCTCTTTACTGAAAGAATGAAATGCACCACTTTTTAGTGTTTTAACCTAAGAGCTATGACACAGAGCTGTGCCACTGAGAGTCAAATCTTGCTAAGACTGCTTTGCTTTAAAAATATTCCCCCTGTTCTATCACCAAACTGTTCAGACCATAACTCCTAAAAGCAGAATCAATACTGTACTGAGTGGTGGGAAGGAGGTGATTTAGGGTTAATTTCAAAGGACTCATAAACTACTTATGGACTGTATAGAAAATATGTATTATGGCGTGGGTGACTGTCCAGCCATGATGGTTGTGGATATTAAAATTGAGCTGTGCTGAGCAGTTACATTTCCCAAAGAAAACCGGGTTGGATTTTTGCCCAGATCTCTTCAGAGAACCTTGTAAAAGATGAACTGTTTGGCTGGCAAACTGAGGGTGAAGGAGAGTGGGTGGGGACAGGAAGGCTGAGGAAAATCTTGCTTGGTTTTGCCTTACGTAAAGTAGTGTATTACGTGTGCCCAGATATGTTTCTGAAGTCCACATGGTTTCAATGACAAAAATGCAGGACAATCTGAGGATATCTTCGTGTATGGGGCACATGGACCTACAGGTGGGTCACTGTCAACAGCATGTACAGGATAGTTGTAGCAAGCATGGCTGCTAGAATATTAACCATTAATAATAAACCATTCTCCTCTCAACACAAGAAAAATAGTCCCAGTAAATGTCATCCACGGTGGAGACCAGCTGTTAAGAACCACAGCAAAACTACACAGGAATAAATTAAAATAGAAATGTTCTGGTTTTAGAGTGACTTGCTTTTCTTCTATTTTCCATTTGTATATATATCCATATGTGCATGTATGCATGTGTGTACAAATGTGTGCAGTGACTAAGTAAAATCTTACTCTCTCAAAGTCCTTGTCCAAACTGTGTCAATTTCAAGTTATTTGGGATTCAGAACACATGATGACAGAGCAAGCCATGCCTTGTTGTGCAACAAATTGTGCTTTGAAGTTTCAGCTGGCCATTGTAAAGGTGAGATGGGCAATCAGAGGACTCTAACCAGTGCACACAGAAAGAAACCATTCAGACAGCTTGTCTTTCAGGCTAACACAATAGAGGAGAAGGCAAGCACTTTTTTTAAAAAAGCTAACTTCACTGTGTTGCATATTGCAAGAATAAAGTGTTTAAAGAGAGAATCATGGTAGCAGTAATGTATCTCTCGATTAGGCCAGTTGGGTTAAAGTTACAAGTAGCAGGAACTGTTTCAGGTCTGCTCCGATTCGATTGCTAGAGCTCAGCTAAAGGAAAGGCGTGGTGGTGAAGTGAGCAAAGCATTGCCTGGGTTTGGTGTGGTGCTAACCCCACGCCGAACAACGAGCAGTGCAGCATCCAGGCTCCTTCCCACCCTCTCACTGCAAACCAGTGATCAGAGCAGCACTCTGGATGCCAAACCAAAGCTGCTCTGCAAGCTCTCCAGTTGCCCTGCAAGCTCTCGAGTGGCAAAGCAGAGTCCATCCTCAGGGTCCACCCACAACATAGCAAAGAGAAAATACCCTCTGTGTGCACAGTGGCTGTTACCTGGTGCAGCAATTGACCTCGTGGGTCCTTCTGATACACATGCTGGTGACAGAACAAGGCTCCAATATCAAAAAAGATACTGGGTTTGGTGTGGTCCTAACCCCAGGTAGCACCTGGCCTCCCAGCTTTAATGGGTGTTTTGTCAAGTCTCTGGCCAAAATACCTTAGAGTGCCTAGCTGCCTGAGTGAATGGAGTGGAGCTGTTCCTGTGTGACTCCATTCATTCTGGACCCTCATGTAACACAGGCCCCCAGCCCCTTCTGCTACAATCATGGCTTGTCCTGAGACTCCCAGTGTATCTCAATTCAGAATTATATGGTTACAAGAAAAAATTTCTATTTCTACTACTCTGGATGATCCTGTTCCTTTCAAATGTCTCACTAAATTCCTCATCCTGAGCTACCCATCTTCTCTTGCCATCTCACCCCAGCCTAAAATCTCTGTCCAGACGCCAGCTGCTGGCTGCTCAGCTCCTCTTACTCTCCTGGCACAGGTTCTGCTGCTCTCCCTCCCACACAACTACTCTGGCTCCATCTTTCACAGAGGTTAAAAACCACAAGCATGAACTGCTTTTACAAAAAATCTGCCCGGGCAAGACACTGAGAGCAGGAGAGTAGAACATGTCCTGGAAAAATGGATGCATTAACTGGAGCCCAAGCATATTTAAATATGCCTTTAAGACAACAAGCCAGTATTCCTGTCTCTTTAAATGAGCTTAGAAGGTACTTGCAGTGACTACACATCCTTCCCAGGTTCTACACTATGTCTGGTGTCATATGTGCTATGGAACTTCATCATTTTTCTCGGAGTAAATGTTCTTTTCATATACTGCAACTATGTAGTTTTTCTTGCAGTAAGTATTTTCTCTCTTTTTTCTTTTTTAGGATATATGTAAATTTGGTGGTGTGAGCATGTAATTAACACACCTTGTTTTGATGCCATTTTTCATTCATACTTCTCGGAAGAGACAATAGAGATGCACGAAGGCTCAAGCTTATTTAGCAATTAAAGCTACAGGCCTTTTGACTGTATTGTTTCATACTCACAGGAAAATGTGGCTCTTTCCAAATATTTCAGACCAAGAGACAATAACTTGTCACAGTCTCTTACAATCAATTTTTCTAGTTGAAAACATTCTAAAGGAAGTATGGTTTTGTGAATTATCTGTAGACTATTTACCATAATTGTGCAATGAGTCCACAGTCATAGTTTGGCAACCATTGGCTTAGGAATCAAATCACATCACAATTTGTGTTCAGGTTCTGGCATTGCTACAAAATTCACAGGCAACTTTTCCAGACACTTTCATTATGTCTTGTTTTCCCTGTCGGTAAAATTAATATAGATCATATCAGCTGCTTCCCAGGAGTGCTGTTTTGATAATGGTGAAATCTCAGTGGACGTGACCAGAGAGGTACAGAGTGTCATTATTAAATTTTCAAATCAAATAAACCCTTCCATTTAGAGTTAGATTTCAGCAGAATTTAAGGAAAGAAGATTCGGAAATTTTAAAAACAGTCAGTGAACAAAGAGCAAAGAATGTTCATCATCTTTTGTTTAATTAGGTGTTAGAGAAAAAATTACTTGGTTTAACAGTCCCAGAAAGCAGGCAGATTCATCTACAAGAGAAGAAAGTCAAAACAAACAGTCACACAGAAGAAAATCATTCTGCCTTTTGCTGCTGCCTTGCCTTCCCTGAAGCTGGGTAATGACATAATCTGTCAAAATATTTTAAAAAGCAGAATGCCTTAGCCACTTTTGCTTGTGAAACCTTTAAGCCAGCATTTCCCTGATGAGTTTACAGCTTTGCAGATTCTAATATTTGGAAGGAAAGTCTTGTTTGATAAGCCTAAATTGCTTCATTGTTTCTCATAACAGATCATATTTCCTAATGGGCAAATCCCATTGTTTAATTGGAGGCTAGGAAACCTTAAAAGTCTAACCTGGAGTCTGCTGTTTTTCTGGTGCTTACTAGTTTCTATTTGTGAATCTATTTGCTGGTTTCATACTAAAAATAATGCCTTTCCATTTATTTTTGTAGTTATGAGTCCTAAGAGAAAAAGCATTCTGCTTCTCATCATTGCTACTTCCATCAATTTGCTTTTGCTTTTATTATAGTCTATAGCAACACAGCTCAAGATTTCCAAATAATGCAAATAATGTAAGAATATTGCTGTTCCACACTTGCAATATTCAATTATAAGAATCATAATTTCTGAGCATGCTGATCAAAATGCCTGTACATTTTACATGGGAAATAATAGTTGCTCTGCTACATAATAGGACCAATTTTAAAATGTATTTTCATCTAAAATTACGGTTAATGTTTATGCAAATTCCAGAAATGTTCTCAAAGAGAAACAGGGTGTAACTGAGAAAATGGTGTCTTTGGAGATCAGTGTAATGGTTTTGGTGAGATCAGTGCCAGGCAGAAATGTAAATTTCTGTGCTGTGCTGAAAATCTTTCCTCAATTATTTAAATCTCACTTAAATCCTAATTTTAGACATAAATTTAATTTAAAAGGGCAATGCACCTTGTACTAGCACAAGGGAGAATTTCTCTTCAAGACTCTGTCCGGTCTCATTTGGACATTTGTGTATTGCAGGGATGTGTATGAATGTGATTTAGTATTTCTCTGGACACCACCACCTGCCTGAGACAGTGGTAATGAACTAACTTCTGGAATGGTCTCTGCAGTTTCAGACATGCCTGTAGCTAATAATTGTTATCCTCTGAACTAGAAAGAAAAGGGAGAGTGAATAAAAAATATTAATTGTTAAATTAACTTTAACTAGAAGCACTGTTTTACTATTGCTTTGGTTTTACACATAGAAACATATTTCCTGCTATGATAAACTACAAGGATGAGAAACCACTTAATTATTTGCACAGGGATCAGACAGTTACCTTGTAGGGCATCAGGTCAGTGACATTCCTTAAATATTTTCCATCCAGAGATACAAATTAAAGACTGACAAACAATTCTTAAGTTGGTCATCAGATTTAGGAGAGTGAAAGAAATTTGGAGCTCCATGCAACCTTTCATGGAACAAAATATCCTTAAAGAAGTGGTATTTTTATCCTGGACAATCACTGGTGGAAAAAAAGTCTTTGTGTTTCAACGCTTTTAAAAAACAAATGACATGGGTTTTGTGCCTTTTTATAAATTCAGAACACCATAATAAAGTGCAAGCTTTTTGAGTCCATATTCTCTTTTCAATAAATTACATTATTAGGTGAGAGTTTATTTTTTTAAGACAAGCTCAAAGACAGAGGAACTCTTAATGTGGTGTGTGTCAGGAATAAAAAAAGTAAGAGTGGAACTTTGCTAAAAAACCTAATAAACATGGACTCATAAATGGGTCATGAAGTCAGTATGGGAGAAAAATTACCTTTTTTTAAAATTTATCTTTTGTTAAGTCATGTATTTGTTAGCTGCTGTCCCATCCTGGATAACTGATATGAACTAGAAGTGCTTACCTGTCTGATCAACAGGCCTCTTTGCTTTCTCAGTTCTTAATTATTCATGGCAAATCATCAATTGTTTCACGTTTATTTTCAAGGTCTTACAACAGCAATTTAAGTTTTAAAGTAGTATACTGTTGGATGGCTTAGCTTTCATGTGCTTTAAGATGATTTCTTTCTGGTATTGAGTGATATATATCATGGTTCTGCCTATTTAAATCAGACATACATACACAGACCTTGAATTTGTAACTTAATTTTCCAACTAAACTTCCAGACTGTAACTCACTGGTCCAACTTAATATGTTTTTTTTTAAAAAAGGAATCCATTTTCTTTTAGCATCCATTGTAACTTACAGTGAATACAAATAAAGTCTGCTAAAAGATTATTTCTTACTAATGTGTGAAACTTTAGGAACTAGTGTACTTCAGTGCAAAATGATAAGTACAAGAGTGATAAATATGGATGACAATACTGGAGAAACAAATGGAAAAATGAAGGATTTATGCTGAAAACTGCTCCAGGTCTAACCCCTGCATTAACTGACCCTGTGGGCTGTGACACATTGTTTAGTGAGCTGTGACACTGGTGAGTTTTAAATAGCCTTTTTAAAAAAAGCCCATTTAAAATAGTCTTTTTCCTGAGTCCTTAGGAAGTGAGAATCTCTTCCCCAGATAACAGATTTAAGTGTTCAGAGAGGAATCTGAGCATTTTAGGACAGCTGAACAGGTAGGGTTTCCCAATATGGGCTTATCAGGCAGTAAGGAGAGGGAGGATGTAACAAATACAGTTTTACAATCTTTGTGCTCCTTCTCCTTGCCTAGAAAAGGACTACACCTATCTCTTTGTTAGCCTTTGAGGAGGATTCAATTTTGGATTCTATTGCTGGATTTTGGCTTTGCTGTTCCATACAGGAAGCACAGCCAGTGCAGAGGGGCATGTCTGGTCTCTCCATTCTTCACCCCTGCCTGTAGCTTGAGCCACTCTTGGCCTTTGGTCTACAGAACAGACACCAGCCTGAAAGCCAGGCTAATAGCAACTCCTGGTTAATACACATTCTCCCTTTCCTCTCCCCTTCCTAGTCAGGAGCAGCTGCAAATGGCTGTGCCTCATGCTAGCTTGCGTAACTCTCAAACACCCACTGTCTTACTATTTTAAGTAGAACAGACCCACCCATGTTCCTCTTCAATAATCACCTGGGCTCTAACTGGCATAATAATTACACCACCCTCCTGAAAGATACAAGAATGCATCTGGAGGCCCAGCAATGTTGGATTATCTTCATGAAGTGCAGCTGCAGTGTAGCAACAAATTATTTGTCAATAACTATGGTTTGTCAACAAGTAAAACAAAAAATAAACTGCGGCATAACCAGACTGCACTTGATGGTCTCATCTAGTTTTTTTAATTTTTTTTTTATTTTTAGGTCTAGCAGATGCAAGCAATATTTTCCAACAGAGCTTCTAGAGCCCTCTATTTTATACTGCATATTGTGTTTTGGCATCTGATGACCAGATAAGAATGTTCTAGGATCAGACTGAAAAGAAATACCTCAAACTAATAGTCTTCTTTCAAAGAGCAAGTGCATCAGGACTTTTAAAAACCAAACTGGTAAGCAGATAACAAACCACAGCCCAATTTGTGAGCAAGAAACATTCTGCATAGACTCACAGAGTTAAGTTCATGTGGTCAGAAATTTCCTAGCTGTACAACAGAACATAAATTGCTAAGAAGTTCCCTAGACCATTGCACTTTTGTGCATTCCTACACAAAATAACTGTCATAGTGCAAACACACAGATTCTGGTTGGGCAGAAGGTTATGTCTACAGCTATAGGACAGAAGGGAGAAAAAGGTTCAGCTCTCTATCATTACAAATCATGACAAAACTGATAGGGGTTGCATACATATACAGAAGATACAAACTTGTCTGTGAAAGGGTTTGATACAGCAGGGCAGCAGCATCTGTACAGGAGGGAACTGTGTTTCAGCAGATGTACCTATTTCTTCTTGATCATCCATAAACTGCAACCATGTGAACTCACATATCTCCTTCCAGCTTCTCCATCTCTCACTTGCGATGCTGCTGTGTTCTTGACCCAATTTTGATCATGCCAAGGCCTGCTTCCACATCCCTGCCAGAAAGTTGTATAGTTTTGGACATTGCTAGAAGATTCAGAGAAAGTTTGTACTTACTCTCTCAACTTGAGCAGAAAGTCAAAAGTTAGAAATTTTGTAATTTATTACCATATAATTGAAGGGTTTGAAGAGGGGTTTGTTTTGGTCCACCTTGTTCATTTTTAAAGAAAGTCCTGCTACTTTGAATGCAGGATGACTGAAACAAATACACTAGAATTTTACTGTCACAGCCCCACACTTGTTCCAGCTGAGTCCCACCAACTTCTTTCATGGCGTTAGAGCTAGTTCCACGTCAAGCAGTTGGTTCTGTCTTTCTTCTTTTCACATGTGAGATACTTCGACCTTGGTCTCTGTAGCTGATCTGTCCTTCTGCACCACACACGGTAAAATCCTCCATACAGTCAAATTCTTGTGTGACCTTAAATGTGCAATTCTTTAAATTTCCCTTGGAGGAGGCAATAATGTGTCAACTTCAAATTTAAATGGAGATACTGTTCATGTGAATACTCTGCTGGTGATAGGTGTTAATTAAGGTATCAGTAAAAGCAGCACCCTTTGTAAGCACAAGTAGCTGCAGCACTTAATATGGATCTAGGGAACAGAGCAGCAATGTTGATAAGCAAGCCTGGGCTGGGATCCCAGGATACAATCAAAATCTTGACTCATTCTCCTTGTCTCCCTTCAGTCTCTGCTCTCTTCACCAGATAGGACTACATGTGATAGCAGCTTTAGGAAGGTGTACAGAGGAGGTATCCTGATGTAGATCATGGAATTTTGTCTTGGTGATGCCAACAAGATACAGCTGCATTCCAGTGTGTATGGAGTGCACTGGATCACAAAATGTGTACTGCACTGACATTGCATCAGCACACCTGGATCTCCAGAGCACCCTCCGAGCATCTCAGTCTTCAGAGAAGGCATTCAATGTGGTATTATGTATTATACTGGGAGAAACCAGGAGCAGAGAGACAGAGCCACTTGCACAATGAAATTGAGATTATAAGCCCCAATGTACCATTTGAGGCTCACAATATTGCTATTAATTTCCAAATAAGAAATAAACATAACCAGTAGTTGGCTGCATTAATGCAACACGTCCGAAAACATTCTCTTTTTTGTTTAAGCGGGCATGCTGTCTCTTGAAGAGAGCTTAGGACTTTGACAGTCCTGCTAGAAACCTGAGTGCCTTTAAAACCCAAACTGAAGCAACTACCAAAACAGAGAATCTCAGTAAACAGCCTTTTTCTGGGACAGAGCCCACTTATTTGAGTAAAATAATTTCCTTTAAAAAACAAATTTGATCCAAGCAAAACAATACTCAAAAATTTTATGTTGTCATGGGAAATGTGCCATCATGTTGTACTTGGCTAAACAGTTATCTCTGAAAAATATGTTCTTTGATGCCCTGTGCATGTATTCCAGGTTATTTGTACCAGAAGGGCTGGGAAGGTTTTGCTATTGCCTATGCAAAATGCCTGTTTATTTTTCTAAGAATCTATTGATTTGTCAATGTCCTACAAATCCAAGTAGGCAGAGTTACTGGAATAGCTAGTACAAACATTTCCAGGAGAGCGCATGTATCTATTTATCTATTTAAAACCTGTCTACAAGTTTTGTTTATCCGTTTGAGTTGTTAGGGCTCACATCTCCGTTCCTACTCGGGGGAAGTATAGGTAGGAACACTCATGTGCTAAGTTACTTCAACTTCTCTTCAACGTTATTTCTTTGGGACTGTACCACTGCATTTGAATGCGGGGGTTTTTTGACAGAAACAGCACTTCCCATAGCAACCTCTTCAGCTGACAGTGACGGCATTTCTTAATATTGGAGAGTCATGCGATTGAAAATTGAATTTGATCTAGAGAAATTTAAATTAAATTGAGGAGGTAGAAGGCTTAAAACAGTTTCTGTTTGGTTTTGGTCATTTATAAGTCCATTGTCGTAGAAACTGACAGAAAAAAATTTGGGTTGCTCTTTTATGAAAATTGCCTGCAGAGAGAACATGTAACAGAGTCTTTCCAGTGTCTGGTTTGACAAAAAACCCAGCTATACAAAAGGTAAAACCAGGCTGTGCATAGGGTGAAAATGACATGAAAAGGAAAAAAAACCTGTCATGTATGTACCAACTACTACTTGTCTTCTGAAGAGCACCTGCTTGCAGTCTAGATTTAACTCATACTGCAGGAAGAGCTACTTGATATTCTGAATGTCCCCTTAGCTGAGATGAAAAGTGGAATATTAAGTTAGTATTAAAATTGCGTATCAAGATACCATTACAGTATTTCAAGGAATTTCCAAGTACCTACTTTAGATCTTTCTTCTTGAGCCCAAAATCTCAAAGAGTTTAGATGAATAAACAGAGATTAACCCACACACACATTTATGGACATATATTTAAATACATTCTTCAGACCCTGTCTCTTTAAGGAATGCTTTGTATGAGCCACACATGAGCTAGAAAGAAGAGGACAGAAAACTTCCTAACTATTCTATACAGTTTAATGTATATTATATAACTGTGCTTGATAGTAAAAGCAGCCACAAATTATGTTCTACATGAGCAATGAATTGGAAATACCACATTGCCTTAAGCACCCCATGTATCTGACTTGACATTTGCCAAAGACCTTCTCTTTTTATTCCAAAACCTGATTTTATGGGAATGAGAAGGGGTTCTCAGTGGACAGAGGCATGCAGCATTTCACAAATCTTTTGGGTGGAAAAGCGAGTGCCAACCACAGCAGTCCCTTCTATCAGGCAAGAACTGCCCTGCAGATCACACAGGTAAAAGTGGCAGCCTAAGGTACATCACCACCACCTGGAACAAAGAAACCCAGCTCTTTCATACTTTGTCAAAACATGTGAATCCTGCCTTGGATAAAATTGGAAAGGAAAATGCAACCTTCTGTGAAATTGGTGATTCAGATTTGTGCATTCTTTGTAATGTAATCTTTTGTAAAAGTTTCTTTGCTTTTTTTTATTTTTTAAGTGCATTTTGGCTACTCAACGTTTTAGTGGCTAGATCTAATGACAGACTCTTGTGTTACCAGCTACATATTTAGCACAAAGGAGAATGACCTGAAACTCTGTAACTAGATAGACAAATTTCTTTTTCCTCTGCAAGGCATGGAAAAGAGGATCTTGGCATTTTCTCTTCGGTTCATTATTTCATCCATGGACAGGTAACAAATAGTTGTCAAAGTTAAGGAAACTATAGTCACAAGCAAGCTTAACTTCCTAAAGAAAGGACTGAAATATAATGTTTAAGCATGCACATGTGGCATTAGTTTTAATTCAAGAGAGATGTTAGACTAACGCAGCACATCTGCCTGTTCTGTGTTCTTTCATGACACAATTAGCAGCAGCAGTAGGGCAAGAGAGCTTCTACCAAACAATACTGAAGCAACAGTAGACAGACAATGACAATTTCTTCAAGTTAGTTTTGGTTTAGAGCTCTTTTCTGCAAACCACAGAAGCATATGGTTATATTCCAGTGGCTATTGCAGTGAAATGAAAGCAAAGTGAAGTTGGTCCCAAATCCCTTCTTTCAACTGTTTCGTTTTCTCAGTTTTGCGGGTCTATAGAACTGCAAAGACGTATGTCCACTGACAAAATAATTTTATATTTATTTTTTATTATTGTCAGATACTGATTTTGATATTTTAACCAATTCTATTTCAATGACACTGAAAGAGAAATATGAGACAGAAATAAGTTGGGTTTTTTTGGTACAGCACAGATGACTTTACTAATTAGAACACACGTATACACCAAATATAACTCAGAGAAAGCCATGAGTTTGGCACCTGCAAATTAAAAATATTCCTGCAGTAAAGAGTATTCAGCAGGGAGACAGCTTTGGTGATTAAGGCTGAAAGACTTCTTGTGACCCTAACTCAGAAAGACTGAAAAACGCAGAATTAAAAATGAATCCATAATGTCAACAGAGATAAGGTGCTTGGAGGGGGGGTGTTTGCATTTTATAGACCAATAATGAAGAGAATTATCTTTGAAAATTTTCCATCTTAAGTATATGGCACTAATGTCCCTTTTGAAACACATAGAACTGATAAGCAATCTTGCATTTAAAAATTCTACTAATAAAAACCTTTGACTTATTTGACAATATTGCATAGGAATAGAACAATTAAAGTTTGATAACTCCAGCTCTGCAGAAGGAAGAAGGAATGCTTTTTGGGTAGCAGGGTAAAGAGTTAGAGGAATAAAAGATTAACAAAGACAGAGATGTTCATTGCCTTTCTGATAACGTTTATTTCATGTCTGAATCTGCCACCAACCTGCTTTGCCTCTTCCTAAAAGAAGAGAGTCACAGGAGAGTCTGCAGCATTTACCTGCAGCAAGCCAGTCCCTACAAGGGTTAGGTTATTTATCAATTCACAAACTGTCAACCTACAACCCTTGTTATTTTTCCTAGTAAAATAATTCTCCACAAAGTCTACAACAAATAAAACACCATTGGTTCTTAAGCGGTTTTAGCATATATTGATCCATAAAACATTTACTAATAATGGACAATACCTTGTCCAGTGGAATAAGGGAGGATGCTCCTCCTCTTAACTTTACCTGTTTTTCAGTTGACTCCTTTAAGAGTGTGCAGCATCAACCAGTATCACTATGCTACTGTCTATTGTTGTATTTTAAAAATAAGTTTTCTTCCCCCCTCCACTGGAAAACTACTAGTATTCACTAATATTCAAGGCAACTGTGACAAAGATAGAGGGTAGAAAGTTGCCAGTGTGGTGACTTAAGAAAGTGAGTTGAGAAATCATTTAAGAAAGTTGAAGGGACAATCCTGTAAATTCAGAGATTAGTACACTGGTAAGTTTCATTTCTAATGGACCCATAGTCCAAGTAATAATAAGCTTTACAACTGACCCACTAAGATTTGCTTCTCTAATTTCACAAGGTATTGCTAAGAAAAAAATATTTTCCACTGCCTTGTACTTCATCTAGGTCAAATATGGATTATTTTAGCACTGACAAGGAAAACAAATTTTCTGAGCTTCCAAACACTGATGTACAAAACCAACATCCCGTGACTGAAGGCAAACCGAATATTTTGTACAGCACATATCTTTGTTTTATCATTATTAATTCCTAGCTGAACTTTGCTTTGAATTTGTGTTACTGGATTGGTGTCAATTATTCAAAGGGCCTGACTCCATCTCAGTTATAAAATCCTGAGCTCTTTTATATATGTGTATATAGACAAACAATGACCCAAACTGTCTTGGATGAAGTAACACCCAACACCTGGTAATAAATTGCAGTGGATACCTTTCCTATATAAATTATTCCACATTCAGACAACAAATTTTAAAACTTTTGGAAACACTTCTGTTATTATTTTCTCATCTTATATTTGAAATATAACTGTCATTAGGTAGTCTCAGAACAACAGGCAATACCTACATCTCTCTTGCACAAAAGATTCACTAAGGAGCTTAGCATTCATTAGAAAAGAACATGAGTACTATTTCTGTGGAGTGATGGCAAAAATTAGAAATTGTCTGTGGAATACCCAGATGTAAAACAGCTATAAGGTGCTCTGCTGAACACTTTCTAGAGCTATTATTTTTAATTTCAAAATCTGTTTCTCTGGAATACTTGTTTCTTGGCCTACACACGTGACTTTTTGCATATATCCCTCCCACTCTTCAAGGATTTTTTTTCCAATATTACAAGCAAATGACACGGGTTTGTTATTAAATGATATGATTATTTGCACACATTGAATTTCAGACCTTCTTTGTAAAGTTTTCTCATATTAAGGCAAATGTACCTCAACAAACAAGGGAGACAGATGTGGATGGGCTCAGTAAGCCAATGAATTCGGAAGGGACATAGCAATCAACAAAACAAGGCTGAAGTGGTAACCCTTCAAGCACAGGCATGCAAAGATGAGCCTGCAGAATAACCACATTCTGGGAAATCAGCACTCTTGGGTGCCTCACTGAAATGCCTCTACACTAATGCACAAAGCCCAGGGGACAGGCAGGAAGATGGAATTCTGGGTTTAGTCCCAGGACTGTGACCCCTTTGGGATCTCAAAGATTTAGTGGGACAGTCCACACCACTGGAGTGTTAACAGCTGATGAACACAGGCTCTTTTACTCCAAATTGAGTAAACCAGACTTCATGTGCTAGTAAAGCAAGTGTTTTTAATTGGACCAACAATAACTCTGTTAAAGTGTTTAAATTCTAGCCAACAAACACTTGGATTGCATGGGAAGTGGGCTTTTTGGCTCATTAATTGCATGGGTGTCTGGGTTGGGACCCCAATCATGAAGACTGCAACGACAGCAAATCAAGCTGTCCTTTAGATACTATTGGAGCATTCATCAAAAAGACCTGGTATAATTTTTGATGTTTGCTTCTACACATTCTGGCAAAAGAAAAGATGGAAAAAGGTTTCTTTTCAACCTGACCTGATGTTAAGTTGGGAGCTAACATCACAGAACCATGGAATGGCTTGTGTTGGAAAGGACCTCAAAGATCATCTAGTTCCAATCCTAAACTTAGCTTATAGGGCCAATTTTTAAAATTCAAGAGTAAGGAAAATTGAACAGAACTATAAATAAATATAAATAAATCCCACAAAAAGTAAAATAAAGTAGAAGCATATTTCTTCAGTACTGACAAACAAATGTGTTCTATTTTAAATTAATGACATTTTCTAATTATCTTGTTAAGGCAAATAAGGAAAATACATGAGACATATTTCATAAACAGTTATTTATTAAAGCAAACAATTTCATTTTCTTAATCAAATGTACTAATCACCTGGAAAAAAATTGTCATCAAGTAAATAGGTTTTTTGCATTTATTTTTACTGTATTGACTTTGCAAAGTAAGTGTTTGCATAGATTTCACCATTTTCTAGTATTACTATCTAAACAGCCTATTCTTCTGAAGATCTTCAGTATTATCTGGAATGCTTTGGTTCGTACTGAACACAGTAGACAGAACAATACAAATAAAGCAGTAATTGCATTTTATGACAGTGGAATAACTGGTCTTCAAGTCAAAAACAAAATTTGTTTACAAGCAAAGATAAATAAATAAGCCTTACCCTTCTCGTTCTGAACAAAGCAAGAGTAATTTCAGAGCTCTACCAAGTTTTCCACGGTGCCTTTGTTTGCTTCTTTGTGTCAACATTTTAGCTAGAAAAATTCTGAAAGATATCTGCACCCTCAAGCCAGTTCCGAAAACAGGATAGTCCTTTGTCTCTGATCTGTTTTCTTCCCTTGTCAGTAATGACTTCTCCAGTTTGTTTCACAATCACCAGTTTAGGAATTGCTGTTATGTTGTATTTCTTCTTCAGATCACTGAGGGAAAGAAATTGAAAATAAAACACACCATTAGGAGCACTTTAAGAAAACTCCTAGTCTCTTATGAAGGCTACTCTGTCCAGGACACGTGGGAGAAAAGAAATGATCAGTGCCTGGGCTTCCTCAGAGCTTGGGGCAGAGCACTGGGTAGTACAGAGAGAAGGAGCTGGGAGGCTACGAGGTGTAACACAGCTCTGGAAGCTCAGAGAGTTGCAGCATGCTTCCTGAAATGGCTCTTCACTTCTGTCTGCAGTTTCCTCAGGAGCAAACTCCTGGAAACTTATAGATGTCCAAAGAAGCAAAGCGTAATGCACCTTTCCACCTTGTTTTTACAGGCCCAAACCAGATATCTTCTGGGCCCTTTTCATAGGACAGGAGAAGGATCTCCCTTAGAGTAGCATTTGACATTCATTCCCCTACAAAGACGCTGAAGTGTCTCATAGTTCTACTTCCTGCAATCACATTAAAACATGATGCATAACCCTCTCATGTAAATGGAAGAGACTGAAGATATTCCTTAAACTCACTCAATGGAACAGGCCTTCTACACATAGAAAAGTGAGCAATCAAAATATTTTGAATCAGAGCCACCCATCTGTGCTGCCAAAGACTAAAATTTCAACTCCTTCTCTGCACCTTTAGAAGAACCAAAGAATAGACACGAAACAAGCCATAACAGAATAGCCAAATTCCATAATATTACCAACAACTCTCTCAAAAGGTGTTTTAAATACTAAATGGAAATATACTGCCTGAGTGCCATCACCACAAACAAGAACATTTGCTGTATGAAGTTCAAATGCTGAAAAAATTTGAGTAGAAAAGAAATGTAGATATTATTAAAAAATACATAACACTAATATATATACACATTCTCAATGATTTTCTTGGGGGGTAAAAAAGGAGTCAAAAATACAGAAAATAAGACTAAAGTGAAATAATGACTCAGACAAGGCATTCCTGAAACATGCCTTCCCATCTGTATTTTTCCTGAAGAGAAAAAAATCAACAGGTGAAGGACACAGCTCTGCCATTACATTGGCTGAGCAATAATGCAAGAAATACTACAGAAGCATCAATAATACGGTGTAGAAACATGTTTGCTTTCTCAGTGAATTGTGAAACAAAAGCAATCTACCAATGATCCCCATAGACCTTTCCCAAATCTGCTAAAACAGGCGGAAAAAAACCAGTCCAAAGCAAGACTGTGTAGATGCCAAATAAAACTGCTATCACCTCATACCACTTGAATGACAAAAATGATGGGTGGAAGATGTTTTTTGTTGGTTCAGTGGGCAATAAACACAATTGTAGCAACCTGAGACAGAGCACTAGGAGACTGAAGGTAATTTGCTATGGAGACTGGAATATTACACTTCGCTTTCCCAAGGGAATGCACATATAGCTGGTCCAGTCCAGCATGGCATCTTGTCCAAACAGCCTTGGGTTAGAGGTTGCTTGCATCAAACCAGATTGAAGCATGCACAGATTTTGCTTACATTTGTGTGCAACTTGCAAGATGGGCGGACCTGAAGAAGGCTCGGAAAGAGGTCTGCAGACAATGTTTCTTACTCAGTGTACATGTGTACAGGTGCTTACAAAAACGACTTCTTAAAACCTATTAATATCATTCTCTCCAACAGGGATCTCAAACCCCATTACTCACCTGCACAAATGACATACATGCCATGGGACTAACTCCAGCAACAAGTCATGATATCACGAAACTATAAGTAGAAATATCATGTCCTTCAAAGGCAAATTTAACTCTCCTACAGTAAAATATAGTGATGTAAATAATTGACATTCCTAGTTGCGTGGCTATTCCCAGTTAAGTGTAAAGGTATACACTGTGTCTTACTGACTAGGAAAATCTAAGACCCAAACAGAGAAAGCAGAAGGGAAAGCTATTTAAAAAAAAAAAAAAAAAAAAAAAGATAGCTAAGGAAGACTGAATAGCCTTTGTACAGACACAGGGAATCTTTTAGCCAATCCTTTGAGGTATCAGACCCTGACCATCAAAGTTTGAACACAAAAGGTCAACCTACATTTGCACGTGAAATACCAAAAACATGACATTAAGATTGAGGCAAATTGGATGTAATAGTTATTGTTAGATCTTTTGATTCTTATGAGAAGGCTGGATGAAACTTTCTGAGAGCACAGATTTTATATTTCTAGAAAATACTGACCTTGGCTGGGAGCTAATTTTCTTCACAGCAGCTTGCATGGTGCTGTATTTTAGATTTGCATACCAAAGCAGCCCTGGTAACACACTAGTGTTTTAGCTATTGCTGAGCAATAGGGCAAAAGGCACCAGGGCCTTTTGTGTTTTTCACACTGCCATGCCATGAATAGGCTGGTGGTGAACAGGAATCTGTGCAGAGACACAGGTGGGACAGTTGATCTCAAATGACCAAACAATATTCCATAACTTGTAATGCTATGATCAGCTGCAAATACTGAAGAAAGGAGTGGGAAGGAACCAACATTCAGAGCCAGGACACTTATCTTTCCATGTAATCATTATATGATGAGCCTCCCCTATGCTGGAAACTGCTAAACACCTGCCAGTGAATGGGAAGAAGTGAATGATTTCTGTATCTTGCTGTGCCCGTCTATCTTACCCTTGCTTTGTCTATTAAACCTCTGCTTTATCTATTCAACTGTCTTTATTTCAACTCCTAAGTGTTCTCACTTTCACTCTGCACATTCTCTCCCCATCCCATGGGGGCAGGGAGTGCCCCAGCAGCTGTCTGGGGCCTGACTGCCTACCCAGGCTGATTCACAACACTAGTGAGTATATTTATGTAAGGGCTAAAGATCTATATGCAAGAGGGCTCTTGAAAAGTAGACAACACAGGACATATTTAATATAATCTTGGGAACACAAATGGTAAATTTTACACACATGTGTAATGTGGTATCTGACAACATTTGAATTATAACAGATTTCACTTGGGAGTGCTGTCACTTGAAAGTGATGGACATCTTGCTCATCTGTTTCTAGCAGTATGCCCTGTCATACACAGCTGTAAGTATTTTCTTCTAGCTGTGAAATTTCTGCATTGTTAAATCTTAGTCACATAAACATGCATGTCACATGGTTGGGATTCAATCTTAAAGTGTCTACTGAGATTTTGCAATAGGAGTCTAAAAAGTCTAAGAACTAAGCCAATTGCTCTTAACTTCTCAGATACTTAACATTCTTCTGCCTTTGTTTTTTAACATCCCATCCTCCCCAATATTCCTGCAGGTGCCAATCCACCCTCATACTCCTAATATAAAATGTACTTACAAAATTTTTATTTTCCTTTTATGGGCATTCTCTGTGATTCTAATTTTTACCGAGCTGTACAGGCCACAGACTCACTGAACACCTGTCTGCCTGGAAGTCTGCAAGAACTACTGCACATGCCAGGCATCCTCACAAAGAATAATGCTTTTCACCACAGGGTTCAGTACAAACACAGCAGTTTGTCTTCATGTACCATTATTAAAACATCAGTCCTATTTACTAGCATTTGTTGTTGACATGTTCTGTGCTACACCTGCTTTTCCTCTCTACCACCCCCTTTCTTTTCCTACTGCTCACTTCCTACTAGACTGCCTTCACAACCCATCTCAAGAATCAAAATCCTGTGCCTCAGGCAACTAAAGAATTTACATTAGCCTGCAGTCAATAAAAGCATCAGGAGCAATATTTCCTGTTAGTCATGCCACAGACCACATGAAGTAGTAAATGTGAAGTCCCACCTCAGGGAAATAGTCAGGACAGACAGCATGGAAGAGTCTGGAAATCCTGCTCTGAATTCAGTATATTGCTTCTCTGAAGGTGGTTAACACCGCAGTGTTAGACTTCATATACTACGAGTAGGAATGTTGGCAATTTCTTAAGACACAATTCATCACCAAGAAACTCCATGCTTCTCTTGTCAAAATGTATTTTAGATGGCAGGCTTAGAATTGGCTCTGCTGTGTCTAGAAGAGACATTGATCTATGCTGCAATTATGTATCTTAAACACTGAAGCGACTGGCTAGGATATTTTAACCCCACTGAAGATACTGAAATGCCTTCTTTACACAGTCAAAAAAACAATAACCAATTCAATTAATTACAATTGAACTTTATTAACTGGTTAATAACTATTATTAGTAAAATTATTATGTTATCTAATTTTAAATTTATATTCTTTATTAGAACTAGTATCTAGCAAGAATTATATTTTGGTTTAGTGAGTACACATCCATCTGCTAGAAGTCTACAATGATTCACCAGTACCCCTATGCCAAACTATCTGTTAATCCAACCTAAGCACCTTGAACAGCTCCACTCAGCTCTTTACTGTTACATGCAAGAAACACAACTTCAAAAATATTGCATTTTCATATCCCTGTGCACTTTGTTCTTCAGTAAGCCACTGTGAACTCACAGTCGTCTGGCAGGACAAGCCATGCTTCACTACAGAACTCTGAAGAACACTACAGGATGCCACAGAAAAGCCAATTAAACTATCTCTTTACCTCCACTCTGCATGACTTGAGCAAAAGCAGTCAGAAATAGACCTCTAATCCACAGAGGATGAAGCTGTAAGCTCATTCCCCTGGGCCATGCTGAGCAGCTTGCTGGGTGCAGGGACTTCAAGTGCTACATTTCTATCAGGAAACTTGCCTGCATTCTATTATGATTAGTAGATATCAAATACAATTACTGCCTGGGAAGATGCTGTAGAACTATGGAAAACAATATTTAAGCTAGTGGATCCCTTTACCAACATTTACATGTGTATTAAGTCTCTAGTTATGGGTGTTTCAGCAACCCTAAACATCTTACCTGTGCCCCTTTAATCCCTACCTATATTTACAGGAGCTAAACCAGATTTTTGAGAGTCATCCAAATGAGTCTCCGCCCTTGACTTAGGTCATCAAAACAGTTCTTCCTATTATCCTGCACCCCATTACTTACACACAGTCATGTCCTTTCCTTTTCCTGTTTTCATGAGCAGGCTACCTACAGGAAACAGTGGTTTTGGAAACTGAGCAGCACAGGAATTTTACACCGCAGTTACCATGTGTATACCACTGCTAAACTCCAGCTATTATCTTGTCTATCTGAAATTCTTCACAATTTGCTCTGCTCTCCTTCAAGTGGTTCAGTTACAAGTTTTGCTGCTTCTTCATCTGCCTTTTCCC
Organism: Lichenostomus cassidix; assembly: GCF_008360975.1. Taxonomy (NCBI): domain Eukaryota; kingdom Metazoa; phylum Chordata; class Aves; order Passeriformes; family Meliphagidae; genus Lichenostomus; species Lichenostomus cassidix. Next base: position 34,340,693 of record NC_139511.1, read on the forward strand.
CAGAGCATTAACCTAGACAATGCAGAACAACCTTAGTAAAAACTACCGCCGTGCTGAAAAGCAATCAGTTGATCCTCGTTTGCCATTCTTTTCATTTTCCCCCGCTATGCACGTCATCTCGTCAACACTTGGGGTCTTTACTAACACGTCTTCAAAAATCTTTTAGTTTCCAAATAAAGTACGCAAGACAGCGTCCTTTACATATGGGACGGGCTAAAGGCTAAAGCCAAGCGAGCAAGCTGTCACAGTGTGTGACAGCCAGCGGCAACCGCGGCTCGGGGAGCGGGGACACGGCTGGGAGACGCAGCAACCTGGGCTCCAGGGACTTCAGCGGAAAGGCAGGCGCGGGCTAAGGGGGAAGAGGTGGAGGTCACGGGGAGCTTCTATCCCAGGGACTTCTTTGTTACACCGCAAGGCTATTGAGGTGTCCCCCCGCGCCGCCCTCTCCCGTCCCCCAGGGCAGGGGCTTCCCGCGGGGGAGCGGGGGCTGGCCGCCGGCACTCACTGCTTGTAGGGGTCGTGGAAGGGCAGCGCCAGCCAGTCTCCGTGCATGGCGTTCATGTAGCCCACCATCTCCTCGGCGCTGTGGTCGGAGGAGATGAAGACGACCTCGAAGGGGGCGGGTGGCTCGGTCTCCTCCAGCAGCTCCGTGTAGAAGTCGCAGAGGACGGGGGTGAAGTCGCGGCACGGCGAGCACCAGCCGGCGGAGAAGTACAAGCCCACGACCTTGTTCTGCAGGGCCTCCTCGGGGTCCACGCTGCGGCCATCCTTGCTGACCAGGAGCCGCCCGCTGAACACATCCACCATGCTGGCACGGCCGGACCCGCGACGGGCACCGCAGGGGCTGCGAGCCCGAGCGCTCCCCACCGCGCTCCCCCGGCGCGACCCCCGGGAAGCGACCCTGCACCGTCGCAGGCAGGGACCGACCCTCCTTTCCCCGGCACCCAGCCCGCCCGGGGCAGCTGCTCAGCGCCACGCCGTGCCCGCCACGCCGCAGCACCGCCACCTCGCATGGCACCGCCGCCGCCGCCTTTATAGCCGCCCGCCGCCGCCCGGACCCGCCCCGCAAGAAGGGATGCGCTGCCCCTTGGCCCTGCTCCTCGGAGAGCCAAGCTGGCTTTCTGAGGAGACAAGAACAGCTCAAACACTTGCTGGAGATGTCGAACTTTCAAAATTTGGACAGTAATTGACCGCGTCGGTCCTCTTCAGCTTGCCACAGACTTCACCGTCTCTCCCCTGAAGATCTCATCAAAAAGCTTGGTTAGCTTTGGCACTAAAGTTTTTTACTGTCAGAAGTCCAGCACTTTTTTTGTAGCATGGAGAATTATCTGATTTCTGGATAGAAAAGGGGCTGTCTATCCTCAGTCCAAGTAGATAAGAGGAATTTTCATTTTATTCCAGCGCACTTATCTATGTTTGGGTTGAATAATACGTTTTTCCTCCAGCTGATATCAAGTTAGAAATTAATAAAAATGACATAGTGTTACAAATAGCAATCTTTTTTCTGCCTAAAGCAGCCTGCAAAAAAGGAAATGAAAGATGACATGGCTGTAGGGGTATTAAATTACAGTTCAATTAAAGGATAGTGACAGAGTGATAATCAAACCTGGTACATCTTCTCCATTAATTACATAATACCCAATTAAAAGAGAATTTATCTTAAAAAAATTATCAGTATCCCCTAAAATAATTTCTAGTGTTTTTAATGGATATTCAAGTGTCTAATGAAGCTAGCATAAAAATATTTCACATTAAAACTGTGTGTGCAAAGGCATTCTAGCCTTTTACTTTTGAATTGTTCCCCTGTTTTAATCTGCAGCCTGCCAAAACCCCATCAATTTTACTTAAGGAAAAGATAAAATTGTGACAAATATCTGTTATGATTCAAATACTGAACACTAGAATAGAATGGATGTTAATCAATATGAGTGCTTGATTAGATAAACAGCAACCAAGTTCATAGTGAAATTAATTCCAGTTTCTACATCAGATCATCCTCTGACCATACTGTATGAACTGTAAAAACAGCAGTATTTCAAGTCAAGAATACTCTCACAGGACACTGATCATCCAGTGGAAGCCTGTAGAGAATTCCAGGATAAAATTAAATAAAAGCTTCCCACCACAAGAAATTGCATTTATGGTTTTGCTAGAATAGACATTTTTATTATTGAATTTATTATATTATTTTAAAGTAACAGTATTTATCCATGCTGTGCAAAGTGAATGCAAGACTTTTCATTTATTTGTGTTCACATTTCAAAGATGATCTTATTTTCCTTGTAGGTTCTGCTTCAATTAACACTGAGGTTAATTACATATCCAGATTTTGACACACAACTGAGAATTAAAAAAGAAAAAAATAATACTAAGATCCTGGATCATAAAGTCATGTTTTCAATGATATAGGGCAGCATGCGGAGAAAGAGATGTTGGAGAAATGAAGAAGAAGTTAAAAATGTTGAGACTTGCTGACTCCTAAATAATCTATGAAAATATGTGCTCAAAGCAACGTAATTCTATACACCTATGGGGGCAGAGTTAATGTCTCCATAAGCTATATAAAAGATGAAGTGTGAGAAGGTTCTGAGAACCTGTCTAGGTTTATAATGAGCCCTTTGCTTTCTCCTTCAAGTACCTTCTTCATAGCTGGCACTAGTCTGAGTAGTAAAGAATTTGATCCAATAAACATTTGCAAACAACTCTCTTAAAACTTGTGTTATATGCATGATTCTGGATTTTTAAACTAAAAAGTATAAACCACCAAGTTTCAATCATCTTATAATTCTTAACCATTCTGTAGGAAATGCATACTTGCATAACACAGGTGATGTTGGCAGGCCATATATCCATCAAGTGAGAAGCCACAAGGCAAAAGCTGACTAAATTCACTCAAAGGAGAGTATGACCTGGATAAGGTCTTGTTTGCTCTGTGTTCAATTAATCATTAGCATATTGTGTACTTAATTATACCCTGATCAAAATATATAAGTGACAAACATAATCAAGATAAACTTTGGTAGGATAAAACTATATGCAATGCAATCCCCGAAGAAGTCATATTAGCAATTGGCCTTGGTGAATCCCATTATGCGTGAATACTAGCCAGATGGAAAATCATACTCCTAATGAGACATCAAGGGAAAGAACACAAGAATAAAGGAAACATGAGTGGATTGAAGAGTTACATATTTAGCAATAATTGATAAAATTTTATCAAATATTGGGTTTTTTTTTAATTCACTTTCATAATACATAACAATGTGCTTTACAGGAGAGAATTATAATCTGAGTTATTGGTGAGAAAACAGGCAAAATTACTTTCCACAGTGTACACAGTGAAAAAAAAGCAATAGCAAGTTTCTTGGTCTCAACCCAACACATTAACCAATGAGCTTGGGAAAGCAGCCAACAGACAACGAACTACTGAGCCAAAAAAATTAAATTTTACCATTCAGAACCTGCCAACTAAAGTAGTTGTAGGACATTCATATTATTCCTTAGAGCTGACACATTTGGAACACTTTTTCCTCAGCTGGGTTCAGGAGACCCAAACACACGGGTCATTATAACATAGTCAGCAGTGATACAGACACCTAGTCAATGTTCATTCATGATTGTTGATGGAACTGCTTCCCCTACATAACCTCCAAACACAAAAGAAATAACACTACCTTTTTCTCAAGTAGGAAAATTAACCAAATAAACAGCACTTAGGGTTTTTTTAAATTATGATTTTATTAATGTTATTTAAACTCTCTAGTGCCTATTGGAGCAGATATCAAGGGCTAGCTGCAAGGAAATCTTACTTTTCCTCCATAAGAAATACTGGGATGTACGTTATTCTTACCACAAAGACACCCACCATCATCAGGACTGAATGAGAATTTTAGCAGCTACCAAGTAACCAAAACATTTTAGTACAGAATATACTGTAAGGTATATCTCTCCCTTTTTTTTTTTTTTTTTTTCCAAGCAACATTGTTACAAATAAGAGGCAATTATTATTACAGATAACTGCACTGGTGAGGCCTCACTTTGGGTCCTATATGCAGTTTTGGTTGCCACAATGTAAAAAAGACATTAAGCTAATAGAGAACATCCAAAGGAGGGCAGCAAGGATGGTGAAGAGCCTTGAGAGGAAGCCATTTGGGGAGCAGCTGAGGGCGCTTGGTCTGTTCAGCCTAGAGAAAAGAGAGTGAAGGGAGACCTCATTGCAGGAATGGCCTGAAGGTGTGTCAGGGGAGGTTTAGGTTGGATATCAAGAAACAGTTCTTCACCCAGAGTGTGACTGGGCACTGAACAGGCTCCCCAGGGAAGTGATCACAGCACCAGCCTGACAGAGTTTAGTAAGTGTTTGGACAATGCTGTCAGGCTCATGGTGTGATTCTTGGGGTGTCCCATGCAGGGCCAGGAGCTGGACTCAATGATTCTTGTGGGTGCCTTCCATATCAGGATATTCTATGTTTCTATAATAACAATCCTTAAATAAATGTTTGGAACATAACCCTGGGTCCCAGTTCAATATGTATTATTGGTGTAAATAAACAATAGCACAATCAGAAAGGGTGAAAAAATGCCCTTACAAATACTCATAAATTAGCTGGATTTGAGAGTTTGCATTGAATATTTTTCATTTAATCAGGAAATACTGCAACCTATTAATACAGTCTTGATATGCAAAAAGTCTGTTATGGGAAGTGCAGCAACTAGGGGTACATTCTTCCCTTTTTACAGATTTTGAAATTAGCAAAGGTATATGAACTCCTCCTTGCAGCATAAAAAGCCTGATTCAGCAATCCTTTGAATCTAACTTTATCCTGAGTAGTGTATCTCAAACTACCAAGGGCTAGATAGGCTAAATATCAGTGCTGTAACATTTCTGACTTCCAAATGGGTACACCAGGGAAACAACACAGTCTCATCTAATACGGCAGCAGCTGCATGGCAACAAGGAACATTTGCAGCAACAGAAGTGGAAAAATACTGTAGTAAAATTCTGCTCTAGTTCATTTGAGTTTAGACACACTTTACACTCTATCACTCTAGACTTTTAGCAATTGAGTGTATTGAAGTGGACATTTGGGGTTTTGGTTTGGTTTTTTCCCTAAAGAGACCTTACTAGATGCATTCCTTCCAGGGTCAGAATCATCCAACACTAGATCCTGCATTTATGTGCTTTATGAGAAGCGTAAGGCTGTTTGTGTCTTCCTGCAAAATCTAGCTCCATCCTCTACAGTTGCTAGCAACCACCAACTGGTGCTATTTGTCAGAGCTTCTGATGGAAGAAGACCAGATTGTCACAAGCAGTCTGATACAAGGAAGGACTCCAGAATTTTTAGAGTAGTTTCATTTGCTTTAAGCAATTTGATAGCCGCATACAAAAGTAATTGGCATCGGCACAACCTTTTCTGGCAAAACTTGAATAGAGTCCTCAGCTGTGGAAGGGACAGTCTGCATCTACTTCTGCCCACCTCATTAACAGCCTCTCTTCTAGCTAGATTGACTGAATGATTTATTAAAACATATTTCAGGTGATTATTTATTAGCAAAAAAAGGACCAAGTCCCAGGGAAGCCAATGTAAGTTTGACAGCACTGAAGCTAGCTTACTTTTCTGCCAGTAACCCAGCTGCCAATGCAGCTATGCTGCAGCTGCTAGTAGGAGCTCCTAGTAAGAGTGTTGGCAGAGCACATTGACCTCACTGCAGTCACTTGTCTCAGGAGTTTGCAGACAGTCTCCTAAGAGTTTTCTCTCTAGCATGCTCATTTTCATAAGAAATTTGTTTTTCCTGTTTGAATGCTATTTTAAGGCTGGGTTTTGCTGTCATTTGTATTGTTCATGCTTTATCTAACTACTGTAAAATCCCAGACACCTTCCCCTTGCACAGACATCCCCAGAATATATAACATTCCCTAGCCTGTAGTATCATGTGCTCTGATTTTAAAACCATTAGAAGCACAGAAATAATTGAGAAAGCAGAGTGTATTGGTTTGAAAACAAACCAGTGGGAGATCACAAGTCAAGATTGAAATTAAAAATAAGTGAAATAATACAAGGAAAAGCACTGACAAAGTCAGATACAACCTAACACCGTGTTAGGGTGGTAGTAGCAGTCCAACTGAAGTAGTCCAGTTGAAGCAGTGATCCTGTGAAGGTCTAGTCTCCAGCTGAAGATCCAGTGGTAGCTCTGGTCCTCTGGGAACCCAGTAGACCGGGCTAGCTCAGGCAGTTCCAAGGCCAGGTTATATCCAGGTGGGAACACCTGGCTCCTCCCTCCTCGGCAGAGCATCTCACAATGGGATAAGTCCATGAGTCACACGGTGGGTCCCTGATGGCCCAGTGCCTGTCATGCGGGGTGGGTCATTAGCAAGTGATAATAGCTAACGGATGGCCCATTGCCTGTCATCCGGAGTGGGTGATAGCAGCTAATGGCCCACAGCTGGTGGTAATAGAATACTTAACTACATCGATATTGCAACCTAGGACACAGAGTCACTAAATCATTATCATAGGCTGAAAACCCCACTACAAAACTCCCAAAAAGTAGCCTAAGAAGGTAAGACTTGCTCCTTTGGCTGACCGTGAGTTTGAAAAAACCAGGAACTGTACTTTAGAGCTCTGAAATGACAATTAAGAGAATTACAGATGCCAAAGACTCAGGTTTCACATGCTAGTTTCTCTGCCTCAAGAACATTGGCTTTCATGTAGTTTTCATAGGCATCCCTGCCCATGGTGGGAGTTTGGAACTAGATGACCTTAAGGTCTCTTTCAATCTGAGATATTTTATGATTCTATGGTTGTCAATTACTTTGCAAATTGTCTTGGGCAAGGAAAAGAAAAATCTTACATGAGGTTGTTGAGTAGAATAAAAAATCCTTATGCTATTGTGGGGGGTTAACTTTGCATGACTGTCAGAAGCCCATCCAGTTGCTCTCTCTGTGCCCCTCCTCAACAGAAGAAGGGGAGAAAAATGATGAGAAAGTTCTTCAGTTGAGATGAAGACATGGACATTGTTTACTAAGTACCATCCCAAGTAAGACAGACTTAGCCTGAGGAAAATTAATTTTTTGCCAATTAAAAATATGCACAGGAAGCAACAAAGAAAGACCAGACCTAAAATAGCTTCCTCCCACCCCTTTTTCCCAAGATCAACTTCGCTCCTGAATATTCTACCTCCTCCTCCTCCCCAGCCTGGTGCAGGGAACTGGAAAACAGGGGTTGTGATCAGTTCATGAACTTCCATCTCTGCTGCTCCTTCATGTTATTCTGCACCTTTATGTGTTGTTAATCACATTGCAAAGAGAACACTAGAGCATGGGATAGGACTAAACTTTATCTGGTCCAGACAATAAAGGAATACTGCTTCAGAACTAAGTATTCATACCCTTTCAGTTCTAGTCCAAAGGCCAAAAAGCAGGTTCCATTGGTGCCATACCTTGTAGGAGCCTGTTGTGTCTGTGCCATCTAAAAAGGCAGTCCAGGATTTCAGTTGGTTGGCCAGGTCACTTCTTCACTCCATGGCATGGTTTTCTCTGGTAGTTACTCTGAACCTTTCCTCTGCCATTCAAGAGTAGTGACTAATTCCAGTAAGAAAACCAAGACAAACTTAGGAATTGCACTTATTTCCAAAATGTTTTTAGTGATATAATCAGGCAGCTTACAGAAAAGCAGATATCTGAAGAATCCAAATTTCTGCCTTTGGCAGCACACAGTGTATACTTTTGGGTTTTATTAATTGACTCAAATGGACATAGATATCAGCATCATTTATCATTGCAATCTTGAACCTACACTGAGTGCAAAAAAATGTTTATACTCCACAGAGGAGCATCTCAAAACAAAGCATGAAGTGCATCACAGGCTTTCTGCAATGCAGTTTTCTGCACGTTTCAAGTATTTTCTTCCTTCCATGCACAAGTGTATGCTTTAAAAATCTGAAGCAATTCAGATCTCCCTTTTATACTTTTGCATTATTTGGAGGACTATGATTAGATAGTAACAATTTGTAGTAATTTTAGGTAGTTGTAGTCTTGTAATCTACAAGAGTGGTATACATTAAACTAAAAATTCAGAATTTGGAGAACATATGGTGTTACTTAGGGCCATTTATCTGCATAATTTGATTGCATTTTAAATATGAACACATTTTATGTGTTAAACCTAATCTGTGGAAGCCAAAATGCTAAGAATCTTCTATGTACACCACTAGTTTTGTAATATAAAGTTAAAGGCTGGGATGTTTGGATTTACAGTGTTAGAAAGCACCACACATTGTAATTAATTTTCTCCTCAATGAAACTTTATATATTGCATTTCTCATATATTATGAGCATTCTCCTGTTTAATCTTCCTTCCAGTTCTTTTGGAATGAACTCTTATTCTCAGTCCATAACCACTAGATAACAGGCCCTTTTATTGTCGGGATTATTTTTTTCTCTTACTGTCAGAAGTTCTGAATCAGAGTAGTTAGCTTTTCTGCCTCACTTTTTGAAAAAAAAAAAAAGCCCTGTAACTCCCCTTTTTATTTTATTTCTTGTCCGCCAGCTTCTGAGGAGACAGCACATTGAGCCACACTAATGAAAGAATTTTGTGTCAGGCAGAATGATATCCTTTTAAGGCACAAACCTGAATTAAATGAAAAATGCTGGAGAATATTGAGGATTCCCAGAAGGCAGAGTTTCTACTTTCCATAATGAAATGTGCAGCAATGTAGCTAAAGTTGCTTGTAAAAATTGCTGTTGCTGTCCTTTCAACACTTTAAGCATAACCTTTGAATCATTTTATCTTCTCTAGTGCTTGCGCTGCTAGTGCACATTTATTTTGTTCTTAAAACTTAAAAGGTTAGTATGTTTTTTTAATGAATTAAATTAATGAAAGTTTAAGTTAGACATCTGCCTCTGTAAGATAAAAATAGCTAGGAGTTAGTACACAGTGTTGCAAAATCAAACAAATTAATGACAGCTTTTATAGAAAGTATGACAACCAGTGTTCCAAGTGCATGGCTTGTGGTAAAGGTCTTTTATGAAGATAATTTAAGCAGTCATTCCCCAGCCCATTTCAAAGCTGGGGAATGAAATTATACCATGTGCAGTTAGTTAGTGCAACAGGACTAAAATGCATCAGTCCAAAACCCAGAGGAGTGCTGCCCTGACACTGAGCAATCTTCCATAAAAGAAAGAGAAAAAAAAAATCCTCTCTCCACAGTGACTGTTCACAGAGATTCACTTTGATGAACATGAAGTGTGTTAAAAGCAGTATAAAGTTGTGGTTTGGGTTTTTTTTTAATTAACAAAAATATCCTGTCTCACATGCCTCTCACATGTCATATTGTGTGGAATACCCTTAAGAAGTAACAAGATTATGCAAATCAAAGTAAATGTGCAGACATCCATGTACATTACTAAAGTCAGCTCTGAACAGATCAGCCTATAGATCTGAGGAACAATGGCATCAAAATATTCAAAAAGACTATAAAAGTCAGACTCCATTGAATACAAGTAAATACAAAGATTATTTACACTCACAAGGGTGAGTGGAACCAGTGTCAAAGCACAGAGATTTTTTAACTGTCAGGCTGCAAAACCATTTACTCAAGTTGTGTACAAGTGAAGTTAAGAAGATCATAACAGATTTCAGAAGAAAAATGTGTAGAGATCTGTAATGAACATCTAAATAGAATAAAGAAATGTTGACACCACCTTACTTACACTGCTGAGACCTCAGCTGCTTTCTGTTGTACATACACACATGTATATTGTGCACATGCAGCTCTGCACTCTGTTTGGAAATCAGGAAACTCATAAGGCAGTGGTAAGAGCAGAGCCTGAAAAAAATGTGTAATAGCTTGATAATTTCCCCAGGCTGCAAATCCCGAAATGAATTAAAATGGTAAGATACTGATACTGAAAAAGAGGTTAAGTGATGTAGCATGCCAAGGGTGGAGCTTATAGAAAGAAAAACAAGATTTAGATTGGAAAAAGTGCTTTTAAGTGTGTAAAACAGTAAAAATCTTTTATTATCCAGTGCTTGAGGATGGAAGAACATACCTATCATTTCCTTGACCTACTCTTACTTCTTTTAGACCTTAATGATCTTAAATTGCAGCAGCTTAATCTCCTCCAAAATATCCTTACTGAACTTTATCCTTCCCAGAAAACAGTGGAATCCCCGAAAGTCATCAATGGCTCCACTGCTTACAGCATGAATATAAAAAAAATTATTTATGTCAAAATAAGTAAATAAGTAACTTACTGAGCAAAGAGAGGCTTTTTTTCCCCCCTGAAAACATAACCTCTTCATACGGACAAGTAGGATGGGAAAATACAGTACAGTGGTATTAAAGCAATAGCTGTGAGTAGGACCCCCAGCCCACTCTTAAGTCTGTGGGACATCAGTGTCTACAAAGCACTGATACCCAAGCTGCTTTCAAGTGAGGTCATAAGTAACCAGCTTTAAGGGAAGGGTTCATTACAGCAGTTATAGACAAGAAAAATATATTTGTTTTTATAAGGCTCCTCTTTCTCCACACAGAAGAGGATGCCACCAAACTGAGGTTGGTTTATGAGCGATAATACAAAGCAGGTTCAGGCATTCGTCATAACATGTTAGTGTATCTATTTTAAACAACAAATTAACATAGGCAGCTCACACAGAAAAACACCTGCTTTTTGCAGGTGATACTCCTACAGCGAAGTCTTAAGACTCCCTCTATTCACAGATATACACAATATAAATCTTCACTGAAAGCAGTGCCAGAGGCAACAGGATACAATAAACTGAATCCTGAACTAAGGGATGAGGCTTGGTTATGCATGCTGTCATATTCCAAGTTCTTCAGTATGCATTTAAATGAGCTTGGTCCCAAAAACATATTTAAGAATCACAGAATCATTAGGTTGGAAGAGATCCTTTGGATCATTGAGTCCAACTGTTAACCTAACACTACAAAGTCCACAACTATACCATGTCCTTTAAGTGCCATGCACCCTTTATTATCAAAAACGAGGTAGTAATAAAGAAAATCTGCTCAACATGGAAAGTCTGCCTTAGTAATTTAACCACATAAAGTCTTCACAACTTATAGGACTTCAGAAAATCTACAACATGGTCATTATCTTCTGTGCTCATCACCTCCAATTTGCATCAACTTTGTTTTTTATCACCAGTAAAATACACTTCATTAGATTTTAAATTGTTTTAATTCAAAGCAAATGAATATATCACCAAAACACTGCCAAATGCTTCTGCAGTTCCCCACTGCTGAAACATTCTGTGTGCTCTAGAAATAGAGACTGCTTCACAGACCTGCACAGCCCCTGGAGGGGAGTTTTCTGTATTTAGTTAAATACAATTTAACAGTATGCTTTACCTTAGCCAAGTTCCATCTTACCAGCACTTACACTTATTTAGAAAAAAAGAATAAAGATTTGGCTTTGCAAGCAAATGTACGTCATAGGGCAAGTATTATACCAGCATACATGGTTCAACATTAAAATAATAAATCCTTTCAATCAGAAAAATGAAGAAAACTGCTTCTTCATAATCTGAAATCACATCACTACATTTTGCTTGTGAGAACAAAGTTTACAGGCATAAGTTGCACATAAAGGGTTTATTTTAAATGTTTTAAGGATAGAGTTACATCATAATTATAAAAATTACTTACAGAATTAAGTAACAGATTTAAAGTGTTTATACTTCTAAATGCAGAGAACAGGGAACTGTCTACATTGTTCAAAATAAAATAAAAATAAAGAAACCAAGCTCTAAAGATGAATTCACTACCTAATTTAAAGATGTGAACACGAAGACCTCTGAACTATACACATACCAAGAACCATCCAAATTGCACTAATGATGTAAAATACAAAAAGCACAGCATTTTCAAGGAACCAGAAACTGTTTTTAACATAATTCTTTTCCCTGACACAACTAGTAAATTCTCTCTGAAGACAAAGCCCCTATGTTTAAACAATCCCTTTATAAAGAAGGCTTCTACCTATTGCAACAAAAAGGGTTTTCCCCATCTCTACTCCAACATAGTTTAGGATTTGGCACTCAAAAGAAAGAAGAAGAATGTAGTGTTCTGCTATTCAACTGAAATTTTATTTTTTCTTTAACAGAATACATGGTCCCTTCAAATGCTGTATGACACATACAACTGGAAAATTACCTTCCGTTGGCACTATGCTCGTCTCACCGGTGCATTTAATCCTACTAACAACCATTAAAACAGCACAATAAGCAAATTCACAAAAAACTGAACACAAAATAAAAACAGAACAAAACAAAAACCTAAACATTTTAACATGCAACTTTAGTTTGTTACATTGAATGTTCTAACCCTCTAAGCATGCAAAAAAGGATGGTCTGCATTTAAGGTTTTTTTTTCCCTTTTAAGAAGTTTTACATGGCAGCCTGACATCACACACACGCACAATATACAACAATACTACAGCAGGTAAATGTGGAAGGTGAATAACTTTTATACAAAGATCCATGGCTTGTGCCATCACAAGCCCTGTGTGATTTTGGAAAGTAATGTTGAACCCCTATAACAAGGAACCAACATTTAGTTACCAGGGTAACGCAAGCACTGCATGCAGATCTGAAACATGAGCCTAAAACAAAGCCCAAAGCAGATGGGCAGGGAGTGGAATTAGTCTCAAGCCTCAAAAAGGTGGTTTAAGCTATTAAAAAAAAAAAAAAAAAAAAAAAAGAGAAAAAAAAAAGTGAAAAGAAAATACCCACGCAACAGACAACGGGGACATTGAAAACCAGTGAACTTTACAGTTTGTAGATTATACTCTAATTCTCAGAATACATGGTGTATTTAACAGGCTTGCAGAAAACCCACAAATACAAGCCTAATGCTGAAAGTGTTCCAGTACACCTAAACCTCAGATATTTGAAAACAAACCTTTTATACCCAGATATATAGCCCCAAGTTCAGTGTACTAGATAATTCACGTATCTCGTGTATAATTAATACACTCACTCATTCCTGTGCCACAAATATCGACTTGGGCTCATGGAGCCAGGCTCAGCTTTGAGATTTACATGCAGGACTCTTAAGAGTCAATAGAAAACACAACAGATCTGCAGGATGAAAACACTGTGTTGCAAATCTGCTCACTTTGTTCAAACACAAGAAACATTTACGACTCAGGTACTTACTGCATAAGGACTGCATCGAGAAGCTATTCACTGAAAGACAATAGCCTGCCTTTGGTTGCCCATGATGAAATACTGGACTTAATGCAATATAGTAGCAATGGACAAAGAATTAAGGTATCATATTTATACGGAGAGTATTTATTACCATTCAACAGCATAATGAGGCACAAGCCTTAAGGCTAAAATATTAAATCAGGCAAAAAAATGGACAGAAAGGGGCTTAAACCATTGAGTCTTCAATATCAAGAATACCCACAACAGAGGTCATCTGCACCTCTGTCCTCTGATTAACAGCACCTCTCCTGCATTCTTCCACTAATGGCACACAGTTGGATATCAGGGCATTTGTTCCTTCCATCAACTGTATTAACTGTCTTCACATTCTGTAACTGTGTGAAGCAGTTTTTTGAACCTTGCAGAGCTCTGCCTTAATGTAACATGACAACCTTGTTGCTGTGCTGGATTGCTGTTCCAATTCCATTATTTTTAAAAGCTGCCAAACTTCAGAAACCCTAATCTTCATTTACAACTATCTTGCAAGATCATAACCATGAAAAGATTTTGCAGTTGTGGGCTGCTATTTACATCCACAATCTAATGCAGATGACTGAACCACTGAGACTGCCTATAGCTTCCATTAGATAGTACACCACTGGCATGCAGAACTCTAGTGTTCATAGAACAAAAATCATGTTAACAGCATACCTCAAAGCAAGTACAATGTACACCACAAAAGGCAACAACAGGTTTAAACTGTAGATTTGTCCAGACACTCCTTATGTGGAAAAGCCAAAAAACAATAAATTGGGAAGATGCCTTCTTGAACCAAAATGATTAAAAGCAAACCAACACAAACAAATGCAACAGACTGAGCAGAAGGCAACAAATGCTTCTCCTTCTCTAAAGTTACATCTTCAGTGTGAAAGGACGCCCCCTCCCACTCCCCTGGCATGAGATTGTATTCACCATGTAAAATATTAACTACTATTAGGCTTCTAAGTCCACACACAAACATTCAGGTTGCTAGGTTTTGATATTAAATGAGAGACTACTGATGCCAATGCGTAGTCTAAAGTTTTCTGAAGTAGCATATATACTGTTAAAGTTGTGGCACCAAGCACTTGGGTTTTGCTAAGAAGTGTGAATAACAAACAAAGAAAGAAGTACAACATTTAGGATTGAAGGCAGCCTTGTTGCATGTATTTCACTGGTTCCTACAACTTGTAAATATGGGCCATTAACCTGCATATTCTAATTAAATGGTTATACAGATTAAATGTAATTTTATTGTTTAAAGCCTTTTCACTGAAACGTGTGTAATCCAAACACTTGATATCCTACTGCCCTGTGACTAGCCAAAAATGCACAAGCATTTCCACGTACTGCAAGGTCTTAAAAAGCTAAATTTGAAATAAAGTGTAGAAACACAGCAGACTGATGTTACTTGGGTTAGGCACTCCTTAATGCTGCACAAACTGTTTAAACCTTTCAGAAAAGTCACCTCTGTCCCAACCCTGAAAACAAGGACTGCCAGTATCCAAGAAATTAAATTTAATGTTACAAAAGAAGGCGTATCAAAATATCAAACTACACTTGCATGTGGCAGTTGAACAAGTGAGTGCAAGATTGAAGAAAAAGTCAAAATCTATGAAAAAATTTAGATTAATGATTACAATACTAGATCAACTTCACACAGCTTGAATTTGCAGCTGTTCTTTGCTTTTAACTCCCTCCTGCCCAAACATATTGACTTCCTTCAAGAAAAGGAGTTCTCTTACACAAAATGTGTCATGTTTGTATTACTCAGAACAAAACAGTTTTGCTGGCAGAGATTGTGGGTTCGCAGGGACATTTAAGCTTTCATTAAACTGGAAAGCAGTCAAGTCTTTGTGTCTACAAATTTTACATTTAATAGTTCCACAAATTTGGCAAAAGTTCATGATGATGTCTAGGATGTCTTCACCAAATCGTAGACATAAATATGGAAATCATCATCAAACTTGATGAAATAGACAGATGGTTTGGCTTCAACTTGATGAATGACCATGCCAGTCCTTTTCGAGCCATCTTCTTTGGCATATTCCACTTGTTTGCCTACCAGGCTGTCCACAACTTCACCTGGCTCCCGTTCTGCAGGAGGTGAATCATCTGTAACACAAACCCAGTGTGCTTTAGTAGACATCAACAACATTTTGCAATATGGAAGATAACTGCAGAGTCTTCTTTAAAACTCATATAAAACCATTAGAAGTTGTAAATAGATTAATTAGTTTTGTTCAGACAAGCACCTAACAATTGCCATACTTCCAGAAAGTAGTTGCAGGAAAAAAAATTCAAGCAATATTGTCTTCAGTTTTATTAAGACAAAAACAGCACTTTGATTGGTAAGAGAAGTAAGTCTTTGAGAGGAAGGTTTAAGCCCAAGTTGTAAGAAAGGGCTGTAGATAACTGAATTTAAGCCATGAGCAGAAAAAGGCTTTGGACCTCCTCAGCAGAAAGGTAGCCAAACTTAACTTCCTTCTTCCCACGCACATTATCTAATGTTTCAGTGCATGCATGCAACAAAACCATCTCTTCTGAAATGGTAGTAGGTGTCAACTCCTTATTAAAAGGAGCTTTTGACTCTGTATTTGAATAATACTGTTGGTTAAGTCTGATTGCATTATTTCCTCTCTGGCAAAACCTAACCAGAAATAATATCCTTATATTTTAGACAATCCCTATGCTATATCTGAATAACGAAAGGTGCAATTTTCTAATATGCCAAGTCATTGGCTACAAGCCAATCACAGAACAAACACAACAAAGGGTAATAAGTACTGCTAGAGAACTGGAAGCTAACCACATCTTTCTCAGCTCCTCTAGTTTATCTAAAGTTGCAGTTTGTATTCCACTGAAAAACTTCCTGAAGAAACAGTAACATCTGATATGGTTTTCATTCTGGAAATTATAAGCTTTTAAATTAATAACTTTGTTCTAATTTTGCATTAAGAAAGCCTTACAGATTCCACCCATTCTATTTTCAGTTTTGAAAGCTGTGAAAGAACTCTCAAAGGAGAAAAAATACAACAGGAAATGAATAGATTAGCTTGCATTTAGCCTTAAAAATGCTTCCACAAACATTAGAAGTTTCTTTTTCAATTTGTGTTTCAGTTCCTCTATAAATGCATTGTCACACATAGTTATTATTCCCTTAGTATCTGTTTTATATGAAGAGTCTTTCTTGGCAAAGATGCAAGTTTAATTCCTACATTTTCACTCAGAAGTCTAGACAAAGTTTTAGTATCAGATCCAGTAAGACATTTTCCCCTTACAAAAAAAGAAAAAAAAAAGAAAAAAAGAAAAGCTTAAAACAACTTATCTGTTATTTGGTATCTGCCATTATCTGTCTCTTCACAGGTGCAAAACCTATATTTGAGAAGAGACCGTACCCTAGAAATTTTATTTATAATATTATGGAAAGTTCCCCCAAATTTACAGAAGTCTTGCAGATATTCTAAAATCTGATTTGAAAAATACTTCTCCAAACTACTACCATTCAATCATTGACTCAAGGACATGATTCAAAATACCTAGAAAGCAGTTACATTTAGGGAAGCAAGCAAATATTTAGAAATGTTTAGAAAATCAGTAAGCAGTCAATAATCTTGTGGTGAGCAGAGAGGATAAAGTGCATTAAAAGCAGTTAGTACTTAAATGGAAAGAAAGCATATAAGCTCTCCCTATCCTCACCCCCAAAGGTGGAAGAAAGCAAAGCAAACGTAAACCACATTTGAAGTCCTTTTTAGTAGTTAAGACCAAGAACAGTTTATTTGAACATTGAAATCTGAAAGAGCTTGCTTGAGTTCTTTAGGAAGGGGAAAATCACTTTTTTCCCATTACAATCTGTGGTTCACTCTTTAAAAGCATTGGAGATGTTGCTTTTTGCTAGATGTAGAGAAGAGGGTGATCTAAACACAGATGATTACTACATAAGTTATGCAATTAAGTGCCACTTTTATTCTGCCAGTAGATCATTAGCAGTGGTGGATCTGAAAGAAGACTATCTCAAACTCAACAAGTTATTAATTGGGTAACTGTAGTGTTTGACTACATAGTACTTTGCATATGTATTAATCACAATTAATTTTCTTTAAATCCCAGATGGCCTTTGTCAGAAAGGGTGCTTTGTTACACAGAAGTAAACTCAAAGTATTCTTTATAAGCTTCCCTCCCCCGCTTTTTTTGTGCTGACTATGTAAATCTCTAGGATAATACTGAAGCTGTGAAAATCAAACTAATAGAAGTCCTGAAGAAGAAGAAGACTGCCCATTCAAAAAGGGAGGAAAAATATCCTTAATATGCTGAAATCTTTTTCCTGTTAGTATGTTACAACATACTAACAGGAAAAAGAGACAATAAATTTTCAAAAAATGAGTGCTTCTTTCCTACAAGCAACTACTCAAAAAGTTTTTCACACTGAAGACATATAGCTCAGTGAAATTGTTCTAACTACATTAGCTGGACCCAAAATTTTATTCATTCCTACAGTAACTGCTTCAGAGTTACTATTCATTCCCACAATTACTGCTTCACAAGTCCTGTTGGCTTGTAGAGTCAACTCTACAAGCTGTGATTCTTCTTTAAGGAAACAGTGGAAGAGGTCTGGTTTGCCAGTTTCTACTAAAAAACCTAAACATAAAGTCTTCCATGGTAGTACACATGCAGTTTCAGCAGAACTAAGAATAATTATGAAAAAGTATTTTCCTGCATATGTCACTGCTAAGAAAAGTTAAATACCTCAGCAGTTAACATGGAACATATGTTCTTTGTTGTACTACCTTCATTAGCTGTGACACTTTAAAAAAAATTGAAGGGAGTAACAAACAAGATGCTTGTTTTTCAGCTCTCCTGTCCACAAATAAACCACAGCTAAATGTTCAATACAAAAAGCTGCCAGAAGAAAACAGTAACTGCCCTACTTACTTGAATCAGGCATAATGCGAAGGTCACCTTCTTTATAATCATCTAAGAGTTGGTACATGTACAAGACGGGATCTTTCTCATAGGTAATATAAAACCATGTGTTCATAATAGGAGCTCGAGCCAAAACCATCCCCCTCCATTCATCTTTTGAGCCATCCTCTGTCTCAAACATATGTTCCACAGCTTTACCAATCATTGTGTCTGCCAGGTGGGCATCACTAATTCGAGACGAAGCTGAAATGACAGCATTTCATAGATTCACTCAAAAGCACAGATAAGTATTTTTGTAAAAAATAATCTTTATGCTGATTCATACACAAATCTGATTGGCAGTTAGTAAATTCATACATAAAACAAATACTCTCCATTCCAGAGAGTTTACTGCTGCAGAACTACAGAATGTTGTTAAAATAACAATTATTGTTCTCCCTGTGATTAAACAATCATAATGCAAGTTAAAGAGAGATCAGTTGGGGTCACAGCAGCAGAAACTCTGAACTTTAACTAGACAGTGGACTGGTAGGGGCAGACAGGAGAAACAAAAGGCCTATCACAGAACGATTCTTTCTATTATGTTATTAATTCAACCTTGGAGTTTGGTCCCTCCTAATGCCACCCTACAGATTGTTACCAATTCCTTCCCAGTTAGAAAAAGCAACAGCTTCTTCTGTCTATAAACTAGTGTTTACTTGAGTGGATATCAAACTTTGTGGATTGAAAAACCCACAGTTTAACAATTCAGTGCTAATTCTGAAAAAGAAATAGCATTATTACTAATCAGGTTAATTCACAAAATGTCTTCCTGCCATTATTAAAAGTACATGGGGTACTACCAAAAAAATGTGACCTTATTACTGTTAGACAGACAAAATAGACAACATAGTCAAGATGGCTTAGAGGTGAAATTTTAGAAGAAACACAAATGTTAATCTAAAAATTACAAAATGTACTGAATTTTGTACTTAAAGACAGAAGACAGCAACTGCACTCATTTAGCATAATCAAAACCTTTGGAATAGAAAAAAAAAATAAAAGCTTTTAGATTAACTGCCGTGAGAAAAACCAGAAATTAACCAGTAACGCTTAAGTGGTCACTTGTTACCTTGGGGGAAGTCTGGACGGATTAGCGGAGAACATTTAGCGATACATGTCAGCCCAAATGTATACGAATTTAGGATAAAAACCCCAAACACTTACCAACTCTGTCTGGAAGAACTTCAAGAGCTGAAACTCTTTCATCTTTGTGAAGTTCTAGTCCATACACACAATCAAATCCATCATACTTTATGAGATAAAGCGAGGGATTTACAGGAACTTGATCAAGAACTGTGCCCTTCCATTGTGTTACAGGTCCACTCCCTTCTTTCCATCCATGCTGTATCCTGCAGCCTACAATATTTCTTCGTGGCTGAGAAATAGGTTTGCTTGGTCCCACATTGTTTCTATGTTTTCTGTACACAGATACAAACATTGACATTAAACAAAAATACATACATGTTCAAAATTCTACTTCAGAAAATAATTGTATGCTTTTACATGATGATATATTTTACAGCTTAGCACACCTTATTCAAATTAGGGCATAAAGCTTATCACACTTTATTGAAAAAAAGAAAAACACACTAAAAAGTAGTGATCCATTTTTGATGTGCTGTAAAAGGTCAGTTTTCTAGCAGTAAATTATGAAGCTAGTTTGCTTAAGCCAAAATAACTATTCCACCCCTTGCTACTCTGATTGTCAAAAGTAAAACTCACCTTATAAAATCTCAAAGCACAAGGTTACCTGGCAGCATCACAACTTTACTACCTTGTTGCTCTCTGCAGAACAGTAAACAACTCCTTCCCAGGAGGAAGAGGTTAGTGCAAACATTATCAGTGGCTGACTGAAACTCCTGCAAGATGTTTGTCTTCCCCAAAAACAGACCTGTTTTCACCTAAAAGAAATTTAGCCTCCTTTCTTTACAGGTAATTTTGCCTCCAAGTAGTTTTAAAGACACATGGCAGCAACAACACTTCTGTATTTAGTATGGGAAATGAAAAATTGCATGTAATGGAAATGGCCATAGAATGGATACTCCTTTATATGGGAAACATTAAATAACCTTTTTATCCCTCTGCTATTTTCATGGAACTGGCATGGAAATTCCCTCTGGTGAGTAACAGCTGCTGTTCTGTAATACAAGCTATTTGACAGCTTCAAATCACTGAAAGTGTTATACAAGTTTTGTTTTATCCAGCTGTTAAAAACACCATTTGACAACTGTGAATACAAATGGGAGAAACTAAGAGACATCATGAAAATGTACAAAATTCTCCTGGATGTCAATTAGTTGTAAAATAATTTTTTGAGCTACTACTTGCAGTGCACATCATTTCAATGGCAGTAATATATGCACACAACTAGCATGCTTAAAAGCAACATTTAAAAGTTCATCACTTGCAGAAGGCAATATTCTTCCTTAGATTAGAGATGGTGATTAGAGAAAAAGGTCTCCAAGAATGATGAATGCTCTCACAGAAGTCCCTATATGATTCAAAAAATGCAGGTAACAATCATACCACTGAAATCCTGGAAGCAGCGTTTCAGAATAATACACTCACAATATGATACTGGAATGCTTAAAGCTGTATCATAACTGTAATCATAACTATTAAAAACAAGATATACAATTATATCCCACCTCCAGACTTTAATTCACCATGAAGATTTTAGCAGGGGGTGTTTTCAAATTTCACTCTTCCTATCATTTGAGCTTTTCAAAGATCAGACTGCAGTTTTTTATTCCTAACTTTGCTACATAACTGGAAAAGGTTGGAGCTCCTGTAAAGAGACTCTCCCACTAAGCTGGTTCTAATTTTATGGAAAAACTAGAACACTTTTGCAAATTCTACTTCTACTCAAGTCTATACATGTATTTATAATTATAGTAAGTGTCAGTAATAACTTACTACTACAAAATAAGATCAGAGATCTGGTTCTCAGCACAACAAAACTAAGTTTGTTTTGTATTCAATTTATTTATCTAGTTCTAATGCAACATTGCTTCATTCTGAAGGGAACAAAACCAACTAGAGATAGAAGTTAAAACTGACATCGCTTTATCTAGTTTAAGCAATTTACATTGCTCATCATTTTACCTTTGAAAAAGATGATAATGCTATTCATATTCAACCTTATAGACAACTTTACTTTCTGCCTACAAAGCATAATCTACTTTAATGTTTAATTTGGAACAATAAGGCAAAAAGCTTCACACTCATTCTAAAAACAATGGAAGACAACATAGCTGAGTTCAAACAGGTAACTATGTTTAAAATGCCTCAGAGAGCAAAGAGCATTATGAATTTAATTTACAAGTCAAGTACCCGCTAGGTGTACTTGCAGTTCTAAGTTTTGTTTGAAGGTTGCTTTACTGAACACCTGCTCACTCTGATTTGAAATGGTTCACACTGTAAGAAGTAAGATATTCAAACTAGTAAATTACCAATGAAAACCTACTTATTGCATCTGAACACATGGTAAGAAAGTAAGCAAAATTTTTTAACTATCAATAAGGAATTTGTGAATGTACTTCCATGTATGACAATCAAGTAACCACCTCTCCTTTCCTCACCAATGTGGTATTTTTGTGATAAATCAAGTTACACAAATAACCTTCCATGATGCTCTATCCAGAAGGTCCAACACAATTTTTTCCCATCTCTTTCATTAGAATTATCTTTAAAATTTCCACAAAGATTTGCTCTTAAATATTGGATAACAATTAATCACGTATGACACGAAGCCAGGAAAGATAGAAAATAGCATGTCCTGGAAATAGTTCTTGACACATCAGACACATCCTCATTGTAAATGGCCCTTCAATTCCGAAAAGTTTCTGATCCTCTTCTTTATCTTGCAGGCTGTAAGCTGTTAAGGAAGATCTAATGTGAAAAGGTTTCATTATCGTAACTAGGTATTTTGAAAATGTTTGAAAGACTACCAAGCCAGAAAGAAATCTGCCCAGATTTTAAAGCTGTGTTTACATGGTCTTTGCACAAACTTTAATTTGGCAACTGCTACCAGGGAAACCGACACAGTGCAAAACTGCAGTAGACTGGTACCTGAAAAATCAGCCATTACCAGAGGTTTGTGCTTAAAACACAAACTAGCATTCAGGAAAACGGGACTGGCAATGCCTAGTAACCTATGAGGTTATCCATTTAGGTTTGGTTGTTGACTGGTTTTTTTCCTGACCATGTCATCTCAGAAAAACACCACAAGGAAAAAAAAAGAAACCCAGAAGGGTGAAAGAAAACCACTCCTTTCAGATATGCAAAACACGCACATGTGAAAAACTGGAATGAAATCTATAAAACATTACAGAAGCAGTACAGCAGCAAGCAGTCAGTATGCTTTCAAGTCTTTCATGGTACAAAGCAGAAAAGTTATTAAAAACAGGACACAAAACTTAATGCAACTGTGACCTTATTAACTTCTGTCAATAACAACAGAATGGCGATCAAAGAATTGTTATTAGCTACTTTTCAAAATATTCAGATAAGGCACATTAAGACAGAAGTTTTGAAGTACTTTCTGTAGTCCCTGATGAGTTAAAAAACTCATTCAGTTGTGAATTTCAGCTCTAGAGGTTGCAGAAGCCAAGAATATGTTACATTAAAATGGGATCAAAATTTCAAAATGTTTAAGTTCCCTTGTAGTTAAATTGCAGGTATAACCTTATGCCTCAAAGTCTGTGCATTGCCAACTACAGGAAATCTGGAGAACCTGTGAAGAAAGGACTGTTTCATACTTGTGCTAGTTCTTGTGCTTTCCTTATACACTAAGAGTGGAAAGAACGAGATCCATGAGTTTACTGACTGCTCTGATGCCAGTGAGGTCAGCTTCATATTGGCAGAGATCACCATTACCCACTGACAGAGCACTTGGAAAAACTGCCCTACAACCATGGGAACCATCTCCAAAAGGCTCAACAGTTAACTACCATTTAAAGAGTTCAGAAGGCTTATCCACACTGCTCATTCTATCACATCCTCAAATACTGAATCATGTCTTGTTCCTTCCTCTACCACAAACCTTCTGAAGCTGTTTTAAAATCTCCTCAATGGTCTCTGAGTGCCAGTAGGCTTCTTTTTCCTTAAATGAGGAGTTAACTAAATAAGTAACTAAATCAGTGACAAAGCATGCATTACTAACTCATGGTCTATCGTATTGGCCCAGTGTAGTATCAGCATATAGTATTGCATCATATTCATCTCCTACTCATTTATGGTGAACTATAAATATAAGCAATATTCTACTACTCTACCTCATTCTCAGACAAGTCAGTAAGCAGCACACAAGAACTCATCTTGGCTTGGTACAAAAAAACCTTTACTAAATAATAAACAATTGAAGTAGGCTAAATTAACATAAAACTAAGCTGGATTCTTAAGTTAAATACCTCCAAATTATGTCACTTAGGATCAAAATTTCTTATGTCCCACAAAAGCCTTTATGCTAACAGATTTACAGCCTATTTAGTTATTTTTAAAAGTGTATATTAACACAACAATAAAGACAAATCTAGCCACCCTCAAGTACAAAAGGCAACCCACCTCTGATAGTCTTCCCATCATACACTCCTTTCTCTGAGCGGTTGAAAGAGAACAAGAGAAATTAAATTTTAACCAACTCTACCTGCCCCTAGACAAATAAATGTTTCTCTTTGCCTTCTATGAAGATAGACAAGAATGGATAATGATGAGCTGGTGGAAGGCATCAGAGTAGTTTTACATCAGGTGCTGTCTCTGGGAAACAGTTAACACTGTTAACAGTTATTAACTACATTCATTGTGGAAAATACACCTGCCAAACAAATTGTTTGTGATTGATGCACACTACATGACTTTACACTTACAAACAGCTAGTAACATTTTAAGTTTTCCACTTACCCAGCTTAGATTTCTCTCACCAGATATAGCCAGATATGGTATCTTGCTGCATGATACTAAGACCAATTATATCCAGAAGGTTACCTCTACTTCTGCAGAGCTACTCACCCATGTTCAGCTGCTACTATTTAAAATGTTGCAGATGGAAAAATACATGCCATGAAAGTGTAGCAAAAGCAGGTATCCTTCCTTCACATACCAACAGCAGCTTCCTTACAGAAGTATTTCAGTGTATTCTTTACTTTTAAAAAATGAAAAATCTTTTCCAACACTGCAGTTATAGTGCATACATGATTAGAAATTTCTAAGATTCCTTCCAGACTGGGTGCTTAGTAAGCATGATTTGCACTTTTTATTGACCTGGTGACTGCATGAACTCTGTGCCAGAGAACAGACATCCTACAGTACATGTGGCTAATTTCAGGCTCGAAAACCCTTCTCTGTGGATTCCAGAAAGCAGTTCAAAATTGCATTCAAGAAAAATATGTTAACAGTCAAAACAATGTTTCAAACTTTATCTGTGGGGCTTTCTTTCCTACGACCCTCCTGAAAGAATTAGAAGTCTGACTCTACAGACATATACAGACCGAATATTATTCCACATGATTTTCAAGAACAAAGTGAGTGGAACAATACAGATATACTTCTAGAACAATACTTCCAGTTACTGAGAGCTGTTCCTTAGTACATATATTAACAACTTACTTGTGGGAAGTTCTTTTCTTCATCATGCTGGCAGACACTCCTGCATGACCTGAAATATAAAAGATGTTGGAATTATTGAAAAGTAATTTAAAAACTTACATGAACCCTTCATATTAAATGTCAAAATGTAAAGAATTGAAACACTTCATGTTACGACTGATCAGTGACCTGTTTCAACAGAAGGCTCTACGGAGGTAGACACAGGCTATGTGCACATGAAGCTGTGGTGGGCTGACCCTGGCTGGATGCCAGGTGCCCACCAAAGCTGCTCTATTCCTTCTCCCAGCTGGACAGGGGAGAGAAAACACAACCAAAGGTTCCTGGGTCAAGAGAGGGACAAAGAGGTATCACTCACCAATCACCATCACAGGCAAACCAGGCATGATGGTTAAGTTATTATCAATCAAGTCAGAGTAACACAATGAGAAATAAAGCCAAATCTTAAAATACCTTACTCCCAGCTCTCACTTCTTCCTGGGCCTAATTTCAATTCCAATTTTTTTCTACCTCCTCTCTCCCAGGTAGCACAAGGGGACAGGGAATATGGATTGCAGTCAGTTAATCATGTGCTGTCTCTGCTGCTTCTTTCTTTGCCCTCAGGATAGGGTTAGCTCTCCCTCCTCACAAGGACTCCTCTCACTTTGCCCACTGCAGTGTGGGGCCCCTCCCATAGGAGACAGTTCTCCAAACTTCTCTAATGTGAATCCTTCTCAGGGGGCTACAGTTCTTCACAAACAGCTCCAGCATGGATCCCTTTCACAGCATGCCACCCTTTGGGAACAGGCTGCTCTCTAGTGGGTCCCCCACAATGTCACAAGCCCTGCTGACAAATCTGCTTCAGTGTGGGCTCTTCTCTTGTGGGGTCATGGGTCCTGCCAGGAAACCTGCTCCAGTACAGACTTCCTGCAGGCTCACAGAGTCTTTCAGTCACATCCACCTGCTCCAATGTGGGGTCCTCCATGGGCTGCTGGGGCACAGCTGCTTCACTATGATTTTTGCCACAGCTGCAGGGAAACTTCTACTACAGTACCTGAAGCACCTCCTCCTTCTCTTTCTGCACAGACCTCAGTGTCTACAGGGCTGCTACTCTCATAGTCCCACTTCTCTCCTGCAATTGCTACTTTGCAGAATCTTTCCTCCATTCTTAAATACAGTATCCCAGAGGCGGCACCACCACCACTGATGGGCTCAGCTTTGGCCAGTGGCGGGTCCGTCTTGGAGCTAGCTGGAGCTGGCTCTGTTGGACACAAGAGAAGCTTCTAGCTGTTTCTCACAGAAGTCACCCTTGTACCATCCTGGTACCCTGCCATGCAAACCCAATGCAGAAGCTCAGCGATGAACGCAAGGAGTGGCTGACAGCAACTATTAAAACGAAACTTGAACTGAACACAACAGGGACAACAGTTGAGATGGTCAATCAGCAACAATAGTTTAGTAAATCGGCTGGCTGTTTTAAGCTTTTGTTCTTGAGTTAATAAAAGGAGATACAAATACACATCTTCCTGAGTTAGCCAGACCAGCACTATCTGTGCCTAACACAGCACATAAAAAAACTAACAATAAAAGATTTTTACAGATAGAAGAATGCTGCACTCAATGACAATTCGGGATGAATATTAAAAAATGGAAAGAAGCTACTAAGATGAAATGAGGAAAGGGAAGCTTCTCCTGGTTGTTAGAAAGTTACTTACGAGCAGTCACAAATAATTTGGCAGAGGATACCTGCAATAACAAAATGACAAAAAACACTCTCAAAAGGTAACATTGTATATAAAAGGTGATGTGCGCAGCTAGAAAAATCCGTCACAGTTCTTGGAACAAAAACTGTAGGCTCAGGTCAGGCCCAATGATCATAGGGATCATTTACTAGGGTTGACTGAAACAGCCCCTGTTAAAGTGATGACTGAGGGTGACTACATGGCCAGAAGATAATCTTGTTTGATCCTGATTCTCCCTGTCTTCCTCACTGCACTGGTTTTGAATGGTATGGAGTTAAATTTCTTCCCAGTAGTACAGAGAACAGTTTTAACTTCTCTGTAGGCCTAAGCAAACAATTCTTTCAAATTTAACAGTGTGTGCATATTCCAAGCATAACTGGAATTATATACATATTGAAAACTTTCATGATATTAACAGCATCACACAGGAGTCATGCACTGACAGTACTGGCATTAACCCTCAACATCTTCATAAATATTTTACTGTTTCCATTTTTATGTGAAAAATTTAAGAGGTCACAGATAAAATTACAGAAATGGCAGAATTATTAAAATAGTTAATAATTAAAATAATCTTATGTTTAGTATATTCAAGCTTGCATCAAACCTTCAGGAACCTGCATTTTGAACAGTAGTGGCAGCTGAAATTTTCAATTTTAAAAATTAAGCCTTGCCTGTCAATTACTGTGATAAAGACCCTACTTGTAACTTTTGACTGCTACAAAACCAAATAATTAAATGAGTATTTGTAAGAACTTAGCTAGAAAAAAACCCAGCAGAAACAAAAGGTTTGATAAGAAACCCGTAACACTTTAGGACTTCATTACAGCCTATAGAAAAAGCTTTCTAAACATAATATCAGCTACCTCTTTCTGTAAGAGGCAGCTGTGTTCTACTAATACATAATATAATAAACCAGATTTCATTAAAAATGTTTTACTAAAGAAAAAATACCTGTTAAAACTCGAGAACTGATCTTACAAAATAGAGAAACTTCATCAGCAGAATATGAATACATGTACTTTTACATTTCCAGCTTATAGAAGAGAAGTAAGATCTTGGCTAAATTAGCTCAAGTAAAAATACAACAAAACAACCAAAAGGTGCAGCACAAGAATTTGCTTCCTGGGCTCTGCTGAAGGACTCTGGAACCCATGTGTAAGAAGGAAAGTATTTTCCAAAGTCAAGAATAGAAACACTAGACCTACACAGAAGGAAGATTTACTACAGCATTTGCAATAAGTACAGAAGAGAAGCCATGCCGACTTCTGGGGATGGGATTTTGGGGTTTGCTAACTTCTCGCCTTGGGATCTTCACATTTTTGATACGGTTCAACTTGTTCACTAATATAGTGAGCACTACACCAAAGACGTGAACTCTACACCAAAGACAACTAAGTCCTATTCATCAGCTTAAGTCAGGCAGTACCTTAAGAAAGCTCCCAGTTTAATACATGAAATTAATGGCATTTGAATGTTCAATACAAATATCAATAGAAAGTATTTGAAGATCCAAGGTTAAATGCACCCTTGTACCAACATGATGCCTATTTGCCATAGTCTGCCCTCCTAATTGCATAGTCTGAATTCAGCTGTTTCTCAAGAAGATGTTAACTCCTTTTAAAGACATACGAGGTTACACTATTGAATTTTCTTGGCCACGCAATTGCAGAAACTGCAGTAACAGTTTCTGCTCTCTACAGCAGCTCTGGACAGGGGGACAGAATACCACAGAATCCTTATGTTTAACATAGTCTAGTAAGAAGGTCAAACTCCGAATTATCTGCCTCCTGAAACTTGCTTGGTCCATAAGAATGTAGCCACTGGACATGACCCAGCAATGTGCACTCCCAGCCTAAAAAGCCAATTGTATCCTGGGCTGCATCCAAAGCAGTGTGGGCAGCAGGGAAGGGAGGGGATCCTGCCCCTCTGCTCTGCTCTGGTGAGACCCACCTGGAACACTGCATCCAGCTCTGGGGTCCCAGCACCGAACCTGCTAGAATGAGTTCAGAGGAAGGCCATGAAGATGACTGGAGGGCTGGAGCACCCCCTGCATGAGGAAAGGCTGTGAGTTGGGATTGTTTAGCCTGGAGAAAACAGGCCTCTGAGGAGACCTTATTGCAGCCTTCCAGTATATGAAGTCTTTAAGAAGAAAGACGGTGTATTGGTTTGAAAACAAACCAGTGGGAGATCACAAGTCAAGACTGAAATTAAAAATAAGTGAAATAATACAAGGAAAAGCACTGACAAAGTCAGATACAACCTAACACCCTGTTAGGGTGGTAGTAGCAGTCCAACTGAAGTAGTCCAGTTGAAACGGTGATCTTGTGAAGGTCTAGTCTCCAGCTGAAGATCCAGTGGTAGCTCTGGTCCTCTGGGAACCCAGTAGACAGGGCTAGCTCAGGCAGTTCCAAGGCCAGGTTATATCCAGGTGGGAACACCTGGTTCCTCCCTCCTGGGCAGAGCATCCCACAATGGGATGAGATAAGTCCATGAGTCACACGGTGGGTCCCTGATGGCCCATTGCCTGTCATGCGGGGTGGGTCATTAGCAGCTGGTAACAGCTAATGGATGGCCCATTGCCTGTGGGTCATTAGCAAGTGATAGCAGCTAACGGCCCACAGCTGGTGGTAATAGAATACTTAACTACATCTGTATTGCAACCTAGGACAGACGGGGACAGACATTTTAGCAAGAACTGCTGCAACAGGACAGAGGGTAATGATTTTAAAATGCAGATGATTAGATACAAGACAGAAGTTTTGTTACATTGTGTGAGATGCAACATTAGCACAGGTTGCCCAGGGTTGGTGGTTGCCCCACTCCTGGAAGTGTACAAGTCCAAGCTGGATAGGGCTCCAAGCAACCTGATCTAGTTGAAGATGTCCCTGCTAAAGCGGGAGTTGGACAAGACAACCTTTAAAAGGTCCCTTCCATAACAAACTACTTTATTATTTTATGATGTAAGAACACAGAAACATTTTTTTGTAATAGAAAGAGAACACAAACTCCAGCTTCCAGACAAGAACGACAGAATTAAGCATTCAATTGTCATATGGTCTCTGATGTTGTTTGAGGCTAGTTAATTCTGCTCCTTACAATAAATCCTTAAACTTCAACAGCAAAACTACAAACCGTATTTCTGAATATTTCTACTTTACTCCAGACAAAGATATTGAGAAACGGTATGACAAGACTAAAAAAAACAATTGTTTTTGGCTTCAAGTGAAATATACATGTCATTTCAGCTGGGACTACAGGGGAATAGGAAGAGGGATGGGAGAAAGTTATTGGCAAAGTTTTTGCTATTGTGACATGAGTTGGTACCTTCCATGCAATCCATGAAAGTAAGACAGGCTCTTCCGAAAACAGCACCAATATTTTACTTCTCTGAGTATCTCCTATGTTTACAACAAGCAGCAAAAGCTAGATGTTTTTAAGTTGTATTACAGAATCTTCTGAGGGAAAAACACTAATTCCACTCTGTATCTGGAGACAATTTCAGAATTACTTTCAAGGACTTAAACACTTCAGTGTGCTGATTCACACCTAGTATTGCTCAACCTCAACTTGAAAGAGTTTGAAGAAATGAGGTATTTTAATTGAAGGAGGCTGGAAGTGCAGACATAAACCAAATTCTAACTCTGGAAAAAAGATTTCACTGCAATTCTATGCAATTCACATCCAAAAGGGGGTGTCCTCTCTTCTTAGTTTACTGTCATAAAGACAGTACTAAAACAATTTACACTTGCTTTTAAGGGTGAAAAAGCTACAAATACTCATATATGACCTATTAGTAATATGCTCATATATGTCTTAATAGTTTTCCTTATTAAGAAAGTACTTTTATGTTTTTAAACCATCTAATAATGGCATTACAATTGTGCCTGACCATCATGCAGGTAGGATTAGGCACACTGCTAAGAAAGACTCCAGAGGACCATATCTTTCACTTAGACAGATATGTGATCATTAGATTTTAAAGGGCCAATTGTGTTCAAGATAACCACATCTTATTTTACAATCAATTATACTGTATAATAATTTTAAAAAAAGTATCAGTATTTCTCCTAGTTTTGGGACAGAAATACATTAATTAGAGAGACAGGCAGGCACACTACCAAGAGCACCTATCTGATCCACTGAAACTATACGGTGAAAAGCAACGCTATACTTTGACAAACTCAAAAGAGTCTGTAGCCATGTACTCTACTGTTGTGTAAAAATTAAAGGCCTAGCTTTCCTTCTTTTCTTCACCTTCAATCCTACTCTTTGTTTCTCAAAAAGGAACTATGTACAAAGTATGTTTCCCATAGAGATTTCAAAAGCCTACATATTATAAATAACATGTACCTCTTCCTTTACACCTACTTTACAACAAATAAAAGCATTTCCTTCCCAGGCAGACACACAGGACAGCTGAAAAGTGGCTTTTCTGAAGATGCCATCAGACCTGTAGTGTCACTATCTCTACAACAGGATGAAATCAAAGTCAGTCAAAAAATGCTTTGTTAATGCATTAAATTTTGCCCTATATGAATACCTGACACTACTACTGGTTTATCTCTACCGCCAAATTGTTTTTTACAGCCCGTACATGATCCAAGAACCTCCTAGAGTCCAACAATTTTATGATTTTACATGCAATAACGTATCAAATATAAAATACATGGACTATTTCCATTATTTCACTGTATCTTTTCCTTTTATTCATTTTC
The DNA here is from genome assembly GCF_008360975.1 of Lichenostomus cassidix. NCBI lineage: Eukaryota > Metazoa > Chordata > Aves > Passeriformes > Meliphagidae > Lichenostomus > Lichenostomus cassidix. The sequence goes on from NC_139511.1 coordinate 34,371,911, forward strand.
TCTCCTGATTAAGACTATATTACTGCTTCATTATTCAATTCCAGATTATAGCAATTTTATAGGCAAGACTTAAAATCCTTATTTCTGCTTTAAGATTTAACTGTTCTGGAATACTATGTGTTCATAAAGTTTATCAGTATGTCACAACCATCTTTAAAAAAGGAAAACAATAAATAAGATATTTATATCCACAATGCTGTAAAGCTCAGCAAATCCTATTTAAATGTTACTTGTTTAAGTACAACTTTTTCTTTTTTTTTTTTTTACAGCTGCTCTAGGTTATGTCTCAGACCGTCTTCAAGGTTACCTGGTTCAGCCCTATGATGGGGAACAGGACTTTTCACTAGACCATGTTGCTTAATATCCCTTTAGACATGACTTTAAACACTTCCAATGAGTAGTCACTCGCATTTGGGTAACCTGTTCCTGCATGTCACCATACTCATCATAAAAAATTTCTTCTGTATACTCAAACCTAACTGTACTCTTTTTCTGTTTAGAACAACTACCCCATGCATTGTCACTGAAGGCCTTGGAAAATAGCCTCTCTCTTTTTTGTAAGCCCCTCTTAAAAACTGAAAGGTTGCACCCCCTGGAGCCTCTTCAAGGCTGAGCACTCTCAGCTCTCTCAGCCTTTTCTCATATGAGAGGAGCTCCAGCCCTTTGGTCACTCATGGCCATCCTGTGGATCTACCCTCCTGCAGTCTGAAGCCATTTCCCCTTGTCCTGTCATTATATGTACTTGTAAATAGTTCCTCTCCAGCTTTCTTTTAAGTCCCCTTCAGGTACTGGGACACTGTAACTGGGTCACCATGGAGCCTTCTCTCTCCAGGCTGAACAACTGCAGCTCCTGCAACCTGTCCTTGTAGGAGAGGTGCTCCAGGCCTTGGATCATTTTCTTGGCCCTCCTCTGGACCCACTCCAACAGAACCACATCATTCTTATGTTAAGGGCCCAAGAGCTGGATGCAGTACTTCAGGTGGCATCTCACTGGAGTGGACCAGAGAGGCAATAACACCTCCCTCCACCTGCTGGTCACACTGTTTTTGATGCCACCCAGGATGTGAGTGGCTAGCTGGACTGCGAGTGCACTGCTGGCTGGACTGCTGCGTCACACTGAGCTTCTCATTCACCAACACCCCTTCGTCCTTCTTTGTAAGAATAGACTCCGTGGGGTTTAGTTATGGGGATAAAATAGGGACAAGAGATCTCTAAAGATGAGTTTTAGAACGTGAGGGTTTATTGTGAAAGAGCATGGGCATGAGAGGCCTGCTGGGCTGCAAGACACAGCCCAAAGCAGGCCAGAGAAAAGAGAGAGAGAGAGAGAGAGGGAGAGTAAAAGAGAGTAAAAGAGCGCAAAAGAGAGTAAAAGAGAGTAAAAGAGAGTGATTTGCTGTTTACAATGCAATAAATCATCTTCTCTGTTGAATATTCTAATTCCCTTTAACCAATCTAAGACAAGCTACAAACTCTACAGCATTTACATACAACCTATAAGAATCATCACATTACCATACAGGGTCATGTTTCAAACCTTAAAAAACTACCTTTTGGGATTTCTACCAGGCAGGTAGGGTCTGCTCTGACCTTTGGACCTGCCTGGGCAGAGGGCATTGTTCTATCAAGAAGGGGGATTACCTTCCTTGGCCATACCATTGTTCTCTAGTTACTCTACAGCTCGAACTTTGTCCTCATCTCAATCTCGCTCATATTTTCCATATCCTCAGCATCTTTTGCAAGGTAATCATATCTATAAGGCTTTCCTATTTCATCTTGCCCAACACTTCTTGTTAGGGATGCCCTCAATCCAATCTCCGACCTGGCTGTATTTGTGCTTGGCATTGCCCCAACACAGATGCAGAACCTGGCACTTTGCTTTGCTGAACATCAAACAGGCTCACCTCTTAATCCTGGTCTCATCCAGGTCCCTCTGGATGGCATCCCTTCCCTCCAGTGAGTTGACTGCACCACACAGCTTGGTGTCATCACCGAACTTGCTGAGAGTGCACCCAATCCCACTGACTGTACCACTGAATAAGAGGTTAAATAATGTTGCTCCCAATACTGACACCTGAGGAATCCACTCATCACTGGTCTGCATTTGGTCACTTAACCAAGTGTTTAAAACTTTGTAATTATAGTCTCCTTTGAATCCCATAACTGTTACTTAAGAGGTAACTGTATTACCTTCGAAATCAGTACATGTTTCAAATAAGTGACAGCACATTGTAAGACAGTCACAGGTAAAATACAAGGTTGGAAGTTTTTAAAGTGTTACAGAGAAATCCTCCAGTATCAGTTGCTTCAGTTTTCACTCAATCAGATGAGTATTTTAAAGCACCAGAATGGTCAATTGCTTGGGTATTTTAAAAGTTAATTGAGATTTACCAATTACGCGTTTCTTGAATTTTATAAAAGCTCCAATTCACAATGGTTGGTGATAAAAAACATGCTACTTTCCCCGCACAGGTCACTGATTAGTAACTTTGGACACAACACAAAATAGGAAAGTCAGATCTGTAGACTTTGTCTTTCCAATCCACGATCTTCTAGAACAAAAGTAAATTTTCTTTTATAACAGGTATGATGATATCTATATAAAATCATTAATATATATAAGAAGTCAGTAATGTAAAAACATTTTTTATCCATTAAAAGCAAAAAAAACACCTAGAAAGAACACCTCACCTGCATCAGCTCTGGACCGCTGACCTGGTGATTTTCCAAATGGGGTCTTCATTCATCTGTGTTTAAGTGAGCAGCAAAGCTGCTGGACTAGGGTGAAAATCCAGTTCTTCCCTAATTCCAGGATATCTTTTTAATCTCAGAGTAAGACAATCGCTTATTAATCCACCATTCAATCAAGAACTTGTCCTTCCTCAAATGCAGAAGATGCAATTTCAATTATAGTACTCTGAAAAACAAAACAGGTGAAGTATAAGTAGCTTGATTCTGAAACAAAAATATTCTATTTTAACCAAGTCTCACTTCAATGCTTGTTTTCATATGCGACAGGATACTACTTCATATTCTGTTACTCTGAAAACATTCAGCAACAGAGGACATATGCAGTCAAACAAACACAAGTGCTGCTACTTTTATCTCCTAGAAAGTTTGACATCATAATGTCAATTACACAGAGAAAAGGAAGGTTTCTTAAGAAAACACTGAGCTTAATATAGGGAAGAATGACTACTAACTTAGAGGAAACTGTAAGGAGGTAAAGCACAAATCAACTCTTTCCATTGGTTAGAAATAACATGCTCCCACTCACAGAGCTGAATGACTTTGCTCAACAGAATGGTAAAAAAGTCTTTTGAAAAAAATGCAGCACAAAGGTTTTAAAGGCACTGACTCCACCACAGTAACTGCTCAAGCCAGCAATTTGTTGAGTAGGATGACAGTTCATAGATCTGATGATTCATAGATCTGTTTAAATTTCTGGCAATTCTCTCCACCTAAGATCATCAAATTCCAAAAGCATTTAGTCATCACATTCCCCTAGATGAGGGAGGTGAGGACATCTTTTTTAATGCCCTCTTCAGGATTTAATTTGAAATTTGTGAGCATGTGAAAAAAACCCCAAAGCATTCCAGGTTAACTTATTTTGGGGCCAGAAACATACATGAAGAATAATTCTCTACTTCAGTGTTACCTACAACTAAAAAAAGTCATATCAGATCATTTCCTTAAGAAATGTCACGGCTGTTCCGTGAGAGAGACACAGTCTCTCTAATCTGTGAGTCCTCCCTCTTTTACTTCTGTTTTAGAAGCTGCTGTCCATTTTCATACAGGGATTAAAACAAGAGAAATGCCCCTAATTAGTGATCCAGCTGAGAGAAAAAGTGCAGCTTAAGCTTCTGCATTACTGAAAAAGGGAACATACAGGTGACACACCTTGAGGTATAGTAAAACTGTTACACAGAAAAATGTATTTACATCTAACACTTGACAATTCTTTAATGAATTGCACCCATTAACTGCTAGGAACATAGAGCAATACACCTAGGAAAAAACAGCAACATGGAGAGAAACATTCAGTAATCTGCAGTTTTCAGAAAGAACTAACTTAAGACACTCTCAGTCAGGAATTCAGAAAAACTTGTGAAATTAAAGAATTATTAACAGAAATTTACTAGTTTTCCCACATTTCATCTCTTCTTGTAATCTACCAGTGTATACCCAACCAAGGCAACAATATCCAACTTCTTAAAAGCACTTAAGAGATATAATTGGAAGCAATTAGCTTGTTTAACTACTTTACTGAAAACACAGCATAAGAACTGTTTTTTCTACTGAACTCAGACATATTTTGCTATGGATTCAAACACATTAATACAAAAGCATCACATATTATGAAAAACCAACTCTGAATTTGGAGCACTGCTATGATACACCACTGTACTTAGTCTCACAGGTATTGCATAAACATACAAGAGATCAATTATTTTCCTCCAGAAAAGCTATCAGTTGAGAAATAACTGTAATCTTGTATATCTTCTGACCTAAAAACCCCCGCAAAATGAAAAAAAAATCCCTCCAAAACCCAAACCAAACCACCATCACTACCTCCACAAAACATTAAAATCTTCAGTTTACTAAAATAATACCCTTTTACAGCAAGCTGTTGATACATTATTCAAGGAAATTATTCTGTAACACCTGTATTCCCCCTCACATGATTTCCAATTCATAGTACAAAATATAAAGTACTAGATATTTTGATTCCATTGCTTATGCATTTACATGTTGAAAAATAATAAAAACACCTCAAAAGATATGGTTTTCTACCAGTTGTTTTTTTTAATGGAATATCCCCAATCACTACTATGTCCCAAATTTGAAATCATACTTCTGAAACAGAAAATTTATTCCTAATCCTTTTAAAGTCACAATTCATTTGCTAGCACTTAATGAAGTTCTTCACTATGATCTCTGAACCTGTGGATGGACACAAGGCTACTGAAGTCGAAACCTGATGCAGCTGTTTAAACTGATTTTCTAGAAATTAAGCCAGTAACTGTAACTAATTCAACACATTACTAAAGATGGAACTTGTGCTTTCCTAACACTAGCATTCAGAATTCAATTTACACTTCAGTTGCATATTGACAGTTCTGAAGATACTAATAAAGAGGCATAAAACCTAATTTTCTGAAAACAGAATGACATACTTTGAGAACACTTTGAATTTTTAAGCATATGTAAGTAAGTCTTACTTATTTGATTAAAAATATGCCAAACCCTGTAAAACTTGGTATTCTTAAATGTGATAAATGACAAAACATCATACTTAATGCCAGAATGCAAATATCTTGAACTCCTAATATGAAAAATTATCAAGAAAAAAATTAACTCACAAAATGAAAACCCTTTTATTGCAAGTCTCAACAAATGCCATTTTTCACATAAAGGTAGGAAACAAAAAACAAAAACATACTTCCCATGCACTGAATTGCAATAAACTGCTCTTTTAAGGAAGAGCAAATACTTCGTGTTTGGCTATATGTAAGATGACCTATGAAACAATCAACTTTAATTTAGAGTCATTCCGTTGATAGCAGCAGATACAGTAGGGGTTTTTTGGATACAAAGCAACACATCCAAAGCAAGTTACACTAGACTTTACAGACTGCCAGTGACTTTCAGAAGCGAAGTGGCACTGGCCTTACTTGTCAGACACCCACTTCCCCAAATGCATAGGTCACCATCAGTGCCGCTGCAGGTTTCACTTAGACAGACATTGTTTCACTTTGTGATCTGCTACTCACAAGGCCCAGGCGTGCTGCTCATTTGTTTTTACAAGCCTTCCTACATGAATGAATACTTTAGAAAAAATACTATGTGGAAATTAGGTTACTATTTTGTCTGATAGTGATCTAATTATTCTGGAGTGTTCTAGAGAATATTAAGTGTTAGATTAACAACACTTACCTTACAAATTGTCAATCATACAAGTTTTACTGAGAAGAGTAGAATCATACTATCAAAATAGGCAGAAAGACAAAAAGTAAAGTCCCATGAAAAAATAATATTTCCAGTATGAAGGGAAGTAAGGGAAAACCCAACAGGCAGAGACTGTAGTTTTCAATGGGAATCATCTTAACCTTCTCTATAAACTAAGTAGTTTAGAAACATTAAAATGTTTATATGAGCATTTAACCCCACGAAAGTAAGTGTAACTACCTAAAATAGTTCTCTAGCTTAAATTTTAGTTAACATTCATGTCTGTATTTTCATAAAATTATATGCATTTCACTTCAAAACACAGTACAATGTTGTTTACAGCATTTTTGTGAAAGCTTCATGTCTGTACTATCCACTGAAGAGGGATGTTAGCAGCACAAAACCAGCGATAATTAATGCTGTCAGCAAACCCACAACTTCAAGTGCCTCACTCCTAAAAAGCATATTTAAATTTTACCATTATGAACACAGAAGGAAGTAATTTGCTGAGGAATGCTTTAGGGGTAGAAGTTTGGAACGAGGAAGAGTAATAGCATGTGTTGCTTGTATTCAGATTATACAATTTCTGACAAAATCGGCAGGCTCACACCTTCTCAGGTCTGTTCCAGCCGTCAGAGCCACCAGCAATCAGGCCTTCTGGCACCACCTGGTGGGCTTCAACATTTTTACTTCGCTATCTAAAACACTTCTCCCGTGTGCAACTTGCTGAGAGCTTCCACTGCCAGCTGCTCAGGGGAGGACCAGCACTTCACAAGAATGTTCTGGGGAAGGAGTCATTTTAAAATGGAATGCATCAACAGGATTCCTTGGTAAGTAATGTGATTTCCATAAATCGGCTCAGAGCTACTAGTACACGTTTTGGATGAAGTAGTAGTATCATTTGTTCCAGCACTAACAAGTTGAATGAAGCATGTAAACTATTTAGACTCAGTAATCCTTATTACATGAGCGAGAAAGGATCATTCTATGCAAGTCTTCTGCACTTGCCTTCCCAAAGGCAATCTCAGTGTTAAGATATGTCCTAAATAATGGGGGGAATAAAAATATGCAAGTTTTAGTTCGCTACTTGTTTTTTTTTCCTTCCCTAACAAAAAAATCCCAAATGCTTTCCTGTGGTAAAAGAATTCAGCAAATCAAATTTGTTTTGAAATATCCTACTGGCTTAACCAGCATGTTAGTTACTAGAAACTTCTATTCTATGCTAGGATTTTGTATACGTAATAAGAGTCAATGTCTGAGAAGAAAGTACAGTTACGGTACATGAAGGCTGAAGCTAAAAGTGATTTGCAGCTGACCACGGAAATAATGCATTTCAGAAACAGATTTATGAGCTGAAAGACCCCAATCGAGTACAGCTATCCCTCCAGTATGACAGCCTCTGCACTTTTACCTCTACCCAGAGAAGTGCTGTCTACAATTATACAGGAACAAGTCGCACTGACACGCAACCGTGTGTGCATATATACAAACACACACATACCACTGCACAGGTATTGATTGTATGGAGCTTTGACCTGGTCTAGAGAAACAAGTCTCTGCCCATAGCAGGGCAGCTAGACTAGATGTTCTTTAAGGGATCCCTCCAACAAGAACCACTCTTATGACAGTATAAAACCACACCATTTAACTCTGCATTACAGTGCTATAGCAATGCCATTGCAGATTATTCAGCAGAAATGTAGAAGAATCTGAAATTTGTGCAAATTGTCTTTCGCTGACAAGGTGTCTGTCTTTAGAATGCAAGAGACAGCACACTGCAATTTCTAATTATTTACTAAAATATTTTAGCATAAACAAATGCACAAGTTATTTACCACAAAGACCATTAAAAGGTTTGGTAATAAGTTCTTCTGGTTGTAGGGAGGGGGTGAAGCTCAGAACTGCATGGGCATGGCTTATATTGCTATTCTATATCAGCTACATCCCCACTGGAGGGCATGGCTCTGGGGGAAAGATGAGTGCCCCCCAGAAAGGAGACCACTTTGTTTATCCCGCTTCCTCAGAGAGGTTGCTGGAACCAGTTGAGTGGACCCTGCCCTCTATTGCCACTCCTCATCCATTCCTGTCCCTCAGAAGAGTTCAGCTCTGGGTGGCAAGCACAGCTGAGCCCAGCGGAGAGATTAAAAGCTGTGTTGCTGCTGGGAACCAAGCCCTAGTGGGAGTAAAGAGGGCAAAAGCAGAGTCAATGGGATGGGAAGCAGCCATGGGGAACACAGCAGTGGCATGGTACAATGTGAATGATCTTGCTTTCAGGGGACTGTCACTGTTTTCCATTGCCTCAGGCCTAAGGACAGGGAGAACCGACTGTGGGGAGCACTCGCCATCTTGTCTTTGTCCTGGCGGCCACATGAACTACATGGAGGTGGTGAACACCTGTTTTTGTATATAAACCACCTTCTCTTGTTGTATACTTCTGTTATTAACATTTTCTGCAATTACTGTGCATTTCTTTTTCCACTGCTGTTTACTTTCACTACACTGTGATCTCAACCCATAATCTCTGCCTCTGTCAGAAGGAAGAGGAATGGCTTATTTGGAGTTTAATCTGCAGCTAGTGTCAAACCACCACATTCAATTGGCACCCATTGTGAGGCATGAGAAGGTAGAGATAACCTTGACCTAAGAATTTATGTATTAGGTATGGAACTCCGTAGCTACAGCTGCTCTATCTGTTCATAGGGGTGTGATATTTAACCCTGTATGTATTCCCATATATGCTCGTGATACAATTTTTTCAGTGTAGGCAGAGGGATCAGGATTGCTTTGTTACTGTACTGTGTGGTACCAGTTTATAACATGACAATATCAATAGCAATCAGGGTCATTTGGGACGCCTGTTCGGTGCTGTTCACCTGTCCTAGCCTTGGCTGCTACCTCTGGGTACTATGTAATCAATGAATCCTCAATCTGTAGGAGGGATGGGGGAAGATGATTTTTCCCCACAGTTCACCCCTTTTTCCTCCTTTGGGGAGGGTTTTGAGACTCTTGAATTCCACTTGGATAGTAAAGAAAGCTTATTCTTATTGCTACATCTGCCAAGTTTCTTCAGTATGGTCTATAACATGTTTAGAGTAAGTGAAGTCTACACCATGTTTCGAGTCAGGATAGAGATTTCTAGGGAAGCTGTCCAGAGAACTACCCTGGAAGTGAACAATCATGAGTAGCATGGGATGGCAGAGAAAATGAGCCAGCTTTTAAAGCAGTATTCTGCTCCAGTGGTTTGGAAGTTCACCACTGAAAAATATAGGTCCTTGATAAAGTGGCAAAATATTTGAAAGAAAAACGCTGTGACTGCTCCAGAGAGGCATGAAGTTACACAGCATGCTGGGCCCTGGCTGCTACTTATCAAACACTGCTTGTTACTATACTGCACCCTCAGGGGGCGGAGAGGAAAGCAGACCAACAGGCACCAAGGCCACTCAAACTGCAGCTGAACCAGAGGAACAACCCATGCCAGTAGCAGTTGTCCCCATACAGAAGAAAAAAATTCAAGAACAAATCAATTCACATAATGAGGGATGAAGAATAAGCAGGACACTCAAAACCAGAGAAAGACAAAGGGCCAGACATAATCACCTGATCCCTATCCGTGGGTGAGCTCTGAGATACACAAAAAGACTACAGCTGCCAGCCTGGCGAGCCTGTACTGACCTGGCTGCTTGATGCTGGGGTATAGTGGCAAATAGTCTAACACTAGATGGTAATGACGCCAAGCAATTAGGATCCCCGTCCTGAGACTGAAGGCATTGACCAGGGGATTTAGAAAAGACCAGAAACTCTCAGCCTCTGCCTCTGGAAGTGACTCCTGTCAAGTCTGACAGAGACGTATGCACAAATGACCTTCTAATCCACCAACACAAGTGAAATGCCATGGAGGCAAAGTATCCAGTACCTGAGAGAATTAGATGCGCTGGGGGTAATTTGTAAGGATTCAAACAACGAGCAGTCCCCCATAAATCCAAATTACATCCAGAGTACACAAAACACATGGCAGAAGTTCCTACAGAGTGTCCCAGTGTCACGTGCCAACTCACTGGCAGTGATGTCATACAGGGAAGGAGAAAAAAAATGGACAATTTGGCAACCAGACTTGAGCTACATGAAGAAACTATCTCCATTCCAATACAAGCCTACATTTCATCTGTAGAATGCCTGTCCAAGGACTTAAGAGCAATTTAAAGGGGAAATTAAAGATGACCAACAGCTATTTAAAAAGGACTACCAAAAGTTTAAGGAGGAAATATCCCATGCCCCGGCAGCACAGGTAAGAGTTTCTCATATTGTGGAGTAGGCACTCCCCAGCTTGAGAGAGAGGGTACACACCACAAGGTAATCCAAGGTTCTACCTGCATGACCACTGAGAAGATGTGAGAAAGTGAGATGGAAAAATCCACCTCTGCTCTATACCTCCTCCTGTGTTGAGAGGAAGAATAACCACCACATGAAACTCTTCAAGAATAAATGTTGCTCTCATTTCCCTTGGGAAGTCCTCAGAGAGATTAAAAAGGCTGATATTATTTCTGACCGTCCTGAAGGGACTTCCAGGTTGTATTTACAAGAAGTAACAAGTACCGTGACCAGAATCAGAAGGGCTCTGCTCTCTAACCTGGAGGGCAAAAGGAATAACCAGATCTGAACCAGAATGTGGATCTGATGGCCTGGCACATCAGGCTCACAAGAATATACAGCTTTAGTTGACACCAGCACACCATGTACCCTGATGCCATCAAGACATGTAGGGGCAGAATCCATCTCTATTTTTGCAGTGATAGGGGTTCCCACCACCTAACTACTGAAAGCTGGAGTGAGCACGATTGGAAACAAATGGCAAAACTTAGGAGACTGTGGCTCTGGGTGCCAAGCACAGCAGAGTCCAGTGGAGCAGTCAAAAGGAGCAGCACGGGTGCAATAAGCAGCCATGAGGAATGATGTAGTGATACACTGCGACATGGATGGTCTTGCTTTCAGGGGTTTGCCTCTCATTGTTTTCTGTTTTCTTGGGCTTGGGGACATGAAAAACCATATGTGAGGAGCACCTGCCATCTTGTCTTTGTCTGAAGAAACCACATGGCACTAAGTGTGGGAACAGCCACCATCTTGTCTTTGTCCTGGCAGCTAGGCACAGCTAAATCATGGAGGTGAACACCTGTTTTTGTGCGTAAAGCACCTCCTTTTTTTCTACACTTTTGCTATTAACATCACTGTTACTGTGTTTCTTATTCCACGCCTGTTTGCTTTCAGTAATTCTTATCTCAACTCACAGTCTCTGCCTTTGTCACTCCTCTCTTACTAGAAAGGCAGAGAGAAGGGAAGAGGCTTATTTGGAGTATAATTTTCAGCTGGTGTTAAACCACCACAGTTACGAAGACAAGTTTAAAACTGGGGAAATTGACGTAACTTAGTAATCATTAAAAAAATTTATTAACACAATAGTAGACCAATAACTATTAAATGCAATTACTTTGAAGAATTATCTCAAAGGTTCAGAATTAAGACAGGCAGCTTCACAAAGGATACTACTCTTTCAGAAGGCTTTTATCCCAGGCAACATTTTGAGCAAGTTTCATTAAACCTATCATCTTCTAACATATGTCCTTTCCACAGCTCTCTTGAAGTTAGAAAGAGTGATCAAGGTGAAAGATCAATTCATTTTGTTTTAGTTTAATTTCATTGACTAGAAACATCAGTATACCAGATCATATGTAGATGGTAACATACGAATACCACATTCAGAAGTCCTTACACACACAAAATACAAAAATGAATGGGAAGAACAACCAGAGATAAATCCTGGAAGTGTAATTTCCATTGTTTCCTATCCTGGCTCGTTTTTCACTCTTTGAATTAGCAAAATGTAAGTGAGACCCCAGTAGAGTTTGTTATTTACTTCCATTACATTTTCCTCATGCCATACCATTAAAGCAGCCTGTCTCACTTCATCCAATTCAGCATTTAAGATTTACAATTGGTATAATTTGAAATAAACTCTGACAGTATATAATTGAGCTACTTTGTAAAGGCAGCAGTAAAAACTTCATTAGAGCCGGTAAGATAAAACAGTATTTTAAACAAACTTACTTGTTTAATTTCAGAAACTTAATTAACATCTTCATAAGATCAGAGTATTACCCTGCAAGACTAATTTTCAGAACTCCCTCACTACACTTCCAAACTGCAATAAAAGCACCTGTGAAGAGGTCAGGAGGGCACAGGATTCTCAGCCCCCATGTTAGAATTCAGCTAGTTCTGATTTTTAAAAAATTATAGGTTAAATGTTAAAAAGATGTTATGTCTTCCAAGCTTATAAACAATTTTTAGCGCCTATACTACCCTTATGCTTACATAAATTTGTATGCACATGTACTTGTAATATCCCCCATTACTATGGGAGATTCAAAGTAGAAAAAATAAGTGTCTTCTTGTCTGCATTAGAGCACCAATCCATCAGTAGCATGAATAACAAAAAACCCCAAGGAAATAGGACCTTTCTACAGAGAAAAAAAACCCAAACAAACAAAAAGACCAAACAAACAAAACAAAACAAAAAAACCAAACAAAACAAACCCACCCAAAATATTGAGTAATCATGTTAGACATTACCATGCAGGACAACTACTTTACATTACAGGAAGAACACAGGACATTTGACAACAGGAGCAGATGCTGGTTGAAAAGCCTTGGATTATTGGGAGAGAGATCAGTTTCAGAACTCTAAACATTATGCAATGAAGGATAGGGTGTTTGTCTTAAAATATTCACACATATATATGTACTGCAGTCTTAAAATTAGTAAAATCCATGGGTGAAAAAGTATCTGTGAAATGTGAGACTTCCCAAATGTTTCCCAGCCCAAGAGTCAACAGACCTAACTACTGTCACATCTCTGAAACTGATTATTAAATTTCATCTTTAGAAGTCAAAGTCTTTCCAGACAGCAAGAAGTACTTTTCCGAAAGTTCAGGTATCTATAATCCAATAACAACTGTTTTGAAATACACCAAGGGCTTACTTTCTAAAAATGTGTCTAAATCCTACTGCAAACAAAGGATTATTTCAGACTTTCTGGGCAGCTACAAATTAAGATAATGTCATCTTGATTCTCAACTGACTGGCTTGATATTTTATGTCGTCCCTCAAGATATAGTAGAAATTCTCTACCCAACACGAATGTAGAATTCTGGCCTCAAGAATACTACCGTTTCCATCTGCCATTTGGGTACTCTTTAGAAAGAACATCTGGCTTGCTTGCTTTGTAGATCCTTTTATGTGGAAGGTAACATTTTCAACATACTTAAACACTACTCAAAATAGTAAATATGTATGAACACATCACAAAAGAGCTACTTTTTACCTTCAGGGTTACAAAGGCCCAAGCTGTACCAGTCTAGATTTTCTTTTTTGTAATGGGGCAGGGGAAAAAAAACCACCTGACTATAAATTGCCTAAAGAATCCTAGCAAACAAAACCAGAGGTTGAAGCCGGATCCATTAGAGACCTGTAACTATCAGTTCCTTGCATACAGGTAAGAATCTCAACATAATCTGTAAAAAGTTCCATTATTAACTTGCCATTATCTGTCCAAATACTTGAAGAAAGCACTGTGTTGGAAACTTTAATATCAAGTTATTGTCAGGAAATCCTACTCTAGAAGTTCAAAGAACTGTGAGGTCAATGAACAAAAATTCTTCTCATAAAAAGATTTTTTTTTTTAGGGCTCTTGTGGCTCAAAATCAGATGGAAATTAAGCTCTGATCTGCCAGTTCCTTTTCCTCAACTGCTCCAAAGAGAAAGGGACAAAAAGGCAGAGATTATGGTTGAGACAATTCACTTCAAAAACAGCAATGACTTAAGGAACACAAACAGTAGTACCAACAATAGTAGTAACAGTGTATAAAAGTGGGTGATCACATGTAAAAATGCTTATGGAAGTCCAATTGACCTGGTGTTACTGTGTCCAGTGACACTGAGACTCCTGAGACAAAGGAGAAAATTACAGACATTACAACAGCCAATATCTTCTTCCACGAGCCCGAGACAGTGAAAAACAATGGCAGACAAGTTGTCTGCACTCATGCTCCTCCCCTAGGCCTGAGACAAAAACAGCAATGGACAAATGCTCCAGCTGGACTGCCCACATCATGTCACCACACCACTCCGTTTGCCGCTTTGCTGTCCCAGAAAAAAGGAGCAAAACAGCAGTGATTCTGGATCATGTTCACTTATTCAACAATTTAAAGCCACACCTGCTAGTGATGACCTGGGCCTGTCCACACAGCTCCAGGCTCCACTTCCCTCCTTGCAACTGTGATGAAATTAACTCTGTCTTAGCCAAAATTAGAACAGGCAGGGAGAATACAGAGGCATATTCCCCTAATTTGAGTGATCTTTCATTGACTGGTGATATGTGTACGAGCAGTTGCTTCTTTTCACACACTTTGCTACAGCAGGAATTTTTGTCCCGATGCATTAACCAGGATACACTAACCAGATCTCGCCTCCATCAGGCCTAGAATTAGCACCTTCCCATCCCAAGTTGTTCCCTTCTGTCCCTGATCTCAAGTTTCCACTGTGATGCCTTATCTTACAAGTAAGTACCTTCTGTGGCCTTGACAGTTTGAGACAGGCAACTGTGCCCTTTTGTCGCTGTTGAGCAGCTAGCAGAGTAATGAATGCATCAGTTCTCAGTGGCAAGAAGGAATGACCTTTATTGTTTTGATTTCATCACATATATAGAGTTCTCAAAAGTCACCCAGATTGGTCAGTCAGAAGCCTTCCCCCAGGCCTGATTGGCCAGGCCTGCACTGCCCAAGTTCTGGGACACTGTTCCAAAAACATCCAAACTTTATCTTTATTTACAAAACACAAGAAAACTTCTCATGGGAAAAACCTGTGCTAGCCACACCCTTTAAGTCCTTACATCACCCGTAGCTCAAACACCGTCCCTCTACGGACTTTGTTCCTCAGCTCACAAGCTGTCCACAGGGGTGATGTGAATGAAGCAACAGTAGGAGGAAAGACAGAAGCAATAATATGAGTAATCATACAGTGAACATTAAAATGCAAATCCAGTGGCAATCATCAACCCAAGTCTCATTAGGCACTTCCCCTACCCTCTGAGGCCCGCCAATAAGAGTACTGACATTATCTAGGAACTGGGGCTTACTCCTAGAAGACAATCTTGGGGTTGGAACAATTGGTAACAATTCCTTTAATTTTGCCTTGGGTTTCTTCAATCTACGCCATTGCATTGTGAACAGTGGTACAACATTCAGTTTTATTAGGATCTAACATTCCACATTCCTTTAATAATAACTTATCTAATGCCAACCGATTTTGCAACGCCCTTTTTGACAGTTTTTTCGGACTTGCAAGTTAAGTTCTCTGAACACATACCTGATCCAGTTACCGAGGGTACGTACCTTCAACATAAAAAGCTCTAATTCAAAATACAAGAAAGCTATCATACAGAAGGTTCTCATGCAAATACATCCTACCACTCTATTTCTACAGGGGATAGAGTACAGCTCTGGAGAAGGAAGCGTGGGGAGACAGAGAGAGTGATCCTGTGGTGTCCCAATGCCCTTCTTCACCCTGGGCTTCTTGGTGGTGGGCATCCCCAAGTTGTTCTTCTGGGGGTATCTCTATACAGTTCAAGTTACTTGTATCCATGGCAGCATATCCCAGTAACTTGGAGTGATCTGTGTTTCGTGGTAAGTCTATGAGCAGTTACCTCATTTCTTTGCTACAGTGGGAATTGTTGTCTGGATGCATTTTACCTCCTCCTAGGCCTGGAATTAAGAGTCTTCCTGTTGCAAATTCCTCCCTTCTCTGCTATCTCAAATTGCCACTGTGCAGGCTTATCTCCGTTCCTTCTGAGGCTCTGTGCTCTTTAAATTCTTACATTTGGTTGTATCAGAATCACTTTGCACACTAAAAATTACCTAAAGTGGTGACTTCAGATTCTTTTAAGAGAGTACGGGCTGTTAAATAAAAGTAGAAATCCAATAACATTTTTTTGATCAAGTAACAAATAAAGAACCTCACTTCACATCATGTATGTTAAAAATTAAAACTATGAGTTTTCCCCTGATCTTGTCTCAGCACATTCTGTGCTAAGAACACTGTAAATAAAACACAGCCCACGATCAAACATAAGATCTGAAACAGGAACTGCTGTTGCTCAAGCTGTTGAAACTCCAAGATAGCAATGTTAATGCTTTGATTTTAGATTTCTTATTTCAGAGCAATAAAAAAAAATTGCTTAAAGAATATGAAAACTAAACACAAAACAGAGCAGCCATGTGCAATACAGCACATCCTGAAAACAATCTAAAATACTTGAACCTTATCTAAAAATTACATTTAAGGAAAATACAATTCAGAGACCAAATCCTATAAACAGCAAAGCCGAGCTCAAGCATCTGCCTACAGACCCTCCTTGATAACTTAAAGAAGGCAACTAAGTTATATTTTTTGAAGACTTGTTCTATAGAACTCAGGGAAATTTTTCCCTTTCTCCAAATTATGTAAATCAGTATTAGTGCCTTTCTTAGTAGGATCTTTTGAACTTGCTGTGACACACTGCTACTTAATAAGAGTTCAACAAATATTAAAGGTGAAGTCGAGCACTCCTTACACCTTGCTTCATTTTAATTGCATAGCTTTCTTTATAAAAGCACAATTCATTATTTTCATATTCACTAGAGCTCTGCTTTCCTCACATTTCACAACATTTTAAGTGCAGGCATAATGACTATTTTAGAGGTGAGGTAAGCCTTACCAGGCACACAACAGCAGTGGCTAGTGAAGCCTGTGCCACCGGCAGCACCTAGGCTTGCCTGGCTCTGCCCACATTTATCACACATTGGTTACCCTTCCAGACTGGCTAGGTCTCTTTACCTCCCAAAACCACTTGCCACTCTGTAGGTTCTAAAGCTATCTGCTGCTCTGAAATACTGAACTAAAGCCAAGAATCCTCTCACTTCTAGAAAAATACCTTACTTCTCAAGCACTGCCTTACATTCTTTCTTGCTTTATCCTTCTCCCTGACTTCAGCATTCAGTCTTCCTCACACTTATGTAAGTCATTCTACCGTTGTTTCACAGAAAAAGTCCTTCAGTCATTTGACCGTGACCAGTTCAATCAGCTGCTCAACTTTTTTTACACAGTTCCTCATTCCAATAATCTTGGGATTGCTGCAGCACTTTTTTCTGTTCTAGGCTGTTTGCAAAACCAACCAAAACTAACAGTGCACACTCCTCTGTGGTTTCTGGTTTCTCACTGAAGGCTACTTGTCACAAATAAAACTTTTAGCCATCACCTCTGAAAAACTCTGTAGTTCAGTCAACATCACAACCACTACAAAAGCATAAAGGAGATCACAGCCAAACTCAACCCAAAAACATCTCAGTGGCCGCCTTCAGCAGTGCAACAAGTAACACTACATCCTACTGCACAGTTACAATTATTACAGTTGCAATCCCATCCATTCCACACAATGCTGGATAGAAAACATGGGCATTTATGGAGCTCTGCTGCCAAACCCAATGGGTCTTTGGTTAAGTATGCACAAACAAGAATTGTTCAGTGCTTATTTCTTCAGAGTTGAATTCATCCATTAGCAGTTCACTAATTTTTTTCCAGTTAAAACAAACTATGTCCTTAACATAAAGTGTGTCCTTAACACACTCTTTATACACATCAATTTCACTTCTTTGATATTAAGTCTGACATAAGAAAAAATACAGTTTCTTTCTGCAGAAATAAAGAAATCACTATTTTTCCTAACTATATCATCATCAAGAAACTTCGGAAATTTTGATTGATGTTACATTATAAATTTTCTTTCAAGATTTTGAAGCATACATCCAGAGCAAGAAGTACAACTACTGATGACAACCACAGGCAATCAAAGAAACTGCAAATAAACAGTACCATAAAATTCTTACATGCCTTCTTAGAAGCACTCCCCAGTTACACTCATCTCACCCATTCAAAATGCAATAAAAGCAAGCCATTTTAATCCCTCAACTTACAACAACATCTTTTGACTGGCTACACTCTGTTGTTTCCACCATTTTGTTAGCAGACTGATGTTTCACTATGAAGTCTTAGAACCAATGGTCCCTTTCTGCCTTCCACCCAAGAATCTCTGATTTGCAATTAATTAAAGGCCATCCAAATTAATAAAAGGGCTATAGAAAACATTCAGTTCACCAGCCAGTAATGGAAAAAACCCTACAGAATCATTAAGGTTGGAAAATATCTCCACGATCAACTGTCCTTTGACTGAACACCATCTGGTTTGTCAACTAGACTGCAGCACTGAGTGCCACACGCAGTCACTTCTTTCACACTTCCAGGGATGGCAAGTCCACCACTTCCCTGGGCAAACCTGTGACTATACTTTTAAAATATTTGTAGCTCTTAGCTCACAAACACTCATTGAAGTATTGAATCTTCATTAATGAACCATGTTTCTCAGAAAACTAACTGATATCTGACAAGTCATGTCATACATTTTTTTCAGTTAAGTATTCGAAGGTTTTAGCCAGTCAACAGCAACATGCAGGACATCCATGTCTGTACATGGCAATTTCCTAAAGTCTAAAAGAGAAAATGCTTTTTAAATATTATATGAAGTATCACTTATACTACCCTATTGCTTTTGTACTTTAAATAAAAACAGTATTTTCCATTACAGTACATAAAACTCAACAACTTACACCCTTGGTCTTCTATAACCAGTCACAACGTAAAGAACAAAAGGGGCAGTACAGGACCTAGAAGCCTTTTTTTTTTTTTTTAATTTCCTTGCAGTTTAAAGTAAATAATTTTACCAAAATCTGCAAGCCCACCGAAATTAATATTGTTAAGAGGCAAAGTCCTACTACTAAACATTTTAGTATCCCTAACTATTACCATCTGTGATGGATTTGGCTGGGGGAGAGTTGATGTTCTTCACAGTGGCTGGTATGGGACTATGTTTTGGACTTGTGCTGAATGCAGAGTTGATAATATAGAGATGTTTTCATTATTGCTGAGCAGGGCTTGCAGAGATCCAAAGCCTTTCCTGCTTTTTGTAGTACCATGCTGGTGAGGAGACTAGGGGTGCATGGGAGGCTGGGACAGGACACAGCCAGACAGGTGACCCAAATTGACCAAAGAGGGATATTCCAGATCATGTGACATTGTGGTCAGAATATAAAGGTAAGGGAAGAAGAAAGGGTTGGGGGACATTTGGAGTGATGGTATTTGTCTTCCCAAGCCACCATTACTTGCGATGGGGCCCTGCTCTCCTGGACTACTCCCTGCCCAAGGGAAACAGTATTTAACTCCTTGTTTTGCTTTGCTTGGCTGGGTGGCTTCTGCTTTCCCTATAAAACTGTCATTATCTCAACCCATGAGTTTTCTGACTTTTACCCTTCCAGTTCTCTCCCTAACCCTGCTGTTGTGGGAGTGAGTGAGTGGCTGCACGAAGCTTAGCTGCCAGCTGCAGTTAAACCATCACATGAGCCTTAACACTTTACTAATGTGCAAGTAGTCCAGCAACCTAATACAGTAAAATAATCCTGGCCCTCGAAGTAAGATCAGTTTATCACACCATACAGTTCACTTCACATGGCTTAAGAAAAACATTATACTGGGTTTTCTAGTAACAGTGGAGGATCATTTTCATTTCTCTCAAAAACAGACAATAACTCAGGGCAAACCATGACTGACAAATCTGGTGGCATTCTACAGTGTTGGTGGATGAACGAGGAGTAACTAATGTCATCTATCTGGACTTCAAAGTATTAGATACTGTCCTGCACAACATCCTCATCTCTGAACAGGACATGAATTGACAGATAAGACAACTTAATGAGTAAGAAATTGGCTGAAGGGTTGCACTCAAAAGGGTTGTGGTCAGCAGCTCAATATCCAAGAGGAGTGCAGTGACATGTGGTGTCCTCAGGGGTCAGTACTGGGACCCGAACTGTTTGGCATCTTTGTCAGCAGTCAATGGGATCAAGTTCACCCTCATCACATTTGCTGAAGATACCAAGATGTGTGGTGAGGTCTACATGGTGGAGGGAAAGGATGCCACCCAGGGTCTGGACAGGCTTAAAAGGTGAGCCTGTGGGAAACTCATGAAGCTCAAGAGGGCCAAATGCAAGGCACTAGACCTTGGTTGAGGCAATCTCAAGCACAAATACAGATACCGGGCAGACAATCAGTTGAAGAGCAGCCACAGAGAGAAGGACTTGGAGGTGTTGGTAGATGAGAAACAGATCAACATAACTCAGTAATGTGTGTTGGTAGTCCACAAAACCAATCACATCCTGGGCTGCACCAAAAGCAGTGTGGCCAGCAAGGCCAGGAAGGTGGTATCGCCATTTTAGTCCGCTCTCATGAGACCCCATGTGGAATACTGCATCCAGGTCTCTGGAGCCCAGCACAAGACAGACATGACCTGTTGGAACAAATCCAGAGGAGGGCCACTAAGCTGATGACAGGCTGGAACACCTCTCTGAAAGGTCAGGTTCAGAGAGTTGGAGTTGTTTGGTCCAGAAGAGAAGGCGTTGGTGACAGGACCTACAAGAAGGCTGGAGAAAGGCTTTTACCAAGGCAAGCAGCAACAGGACAAGAGGGAGTGGCTTCAAAGCAAAACAGGGTAAGTTTTAGATTAGGTATCAGAAGAAATTCTTTACTGCACAGGTGGTGAGGCACTGGAACAGGCTGCTCAGAAACCTTGTGGATGCTCTATCCTTGGAAGTGTTCAAGGCCAAGCTGGAAAATCCTTTGAGCATCCTGGTCTTGTGGAAGGTGTCCCTGCCTATGGCAGGGGTGTTAGAACAAGATGATTTTTAAAGTCCCTTCAAATTCTGTGATTTTAAGATCCATGTAGCCTTATACCATAAAAAAACCTGCTATGCAAAGAACTTCCTAATCAAACCCCCTCTACACTAACTAAACTGAACACAAGGTTTCATCCTCAGCTCAGTTCTCGTCAGTATCTTCACTAACAACTTGGACACAGGACTCAAAGGGATACTAAACAAGTTTGCCAAGGACATTAAATTGGGAGGAGCTGTTGATTCCCTCGAGGGCAGAGAGACATAATGACAAATTAAAGAGGCAGGCATTCAACCCTATGAAGTTTAACAAGGGTAAGTGCAGAGTTCTGCACCTGAGGCAAACCTGGATGTGTGTACAGACTGAGGAACAAGAGGCTGGATAGCAGCACTATGGAAAGGGACCTGGGGGTCCTGGTCAAAAGGAAGTTGAACATGAGTCAGCAGTTCCGTGGCAGCCAGGAGGGCAAGCCGTGTCCTGGGGTGCATCAGGCACCAACCACGAAAGAGAGAGGATTGTCCTGACCTGCTCTGCAGTGGAGCAGCCTCACCTTGATGGCTACATGCAGTTTTGGGTGCCACGACATTAAAAAAAGCCATTCAGCTATTAGAGAGCACCCAAAAGAGAGCCACAAGGATGATAAGGGGCCTGGAGGGGAAGCCTTACAAGGACTGGCCAAGTTCACTTGGTTTGGTCAGCCTGGAGAAGAGGACACTGTGGGGAGACCTCACTGCAGTCTACAACTTCCTCATGAGGGAAAGCAGGGGAAAGGTACCAACCTCTTCACTCTTGTGACGAGTGACAGACCTTGAGGAAGAGGCATGAGGCTGAGTCATGGGAAGCTTATATTGGATATCGGGAAAAGGTTTTGCACCCAGACAATGTTTGGGCACTGGAACAGGCTCCCCAGGGAAGTGATCACAGCACCAAGTCTGTTTAGCACAAGAAGCATTCAGACAACTCTCTCAGACACATGTGATTTGTGGGGATGGTCTTGCAGTGGGCCAGAAGCTAGACATGATGATCCTGATGAATCCCTTCCAGCTTAGCATATTCTATAATTCTGTGATTTAGTTTTAGCGGCATTTTCTTTTAGTAGCTTTTAAAAAGCAAGTTACCAACTTAAAAAAACAAACAAAACAACAGTCTTCTCAAATGTCTACGTTATTCATCTATAGCTTTTCCAACAACTCTTGTATTACTCTGTACAGCAAAGGCTTCAAAGACAGGTAGTAAGAAGTTTCTCCCCTTCCTGTGACATGCATAATAAAATATCACCTTAGAGAAGTAGGTCTTAAAAGTCCTCAAAATTATGATCTTTTTACATCTACTTGATGGTAGGTTAAATTTATAACTAAAGCAAATTTTCCAAATCTTCTATTTTCTATTTACCATTTATCTAGACTTTCTATTTTTATTTTTAAAATACACTGCCTAAACTTATTCTCTGTAAGCAAGCTTTCATTTTCTTTCAAATCAGTAATGGAACTTAATTGAAAACTAATCCAACGACTTACTAAGCAGAACTCAGGAGATCATGTAACAAGTCATTACCTATAAGCACCTTCTGCAGCTCAAGAAACTAACCTTCTTAACAAAAATTACTTCTGAGTAAGCACCTACAATTTATTGCTTATATTTACAGCTTCCATAAGGATAGGTTCAATTAGGCATGTTTTCACCAGAAGAAGTTTAGCTGACTGATGAAAACAAGGTCTTTTCTGATACAACTCCCCCACAATACTTCACCGTATTTAAGTAAAAAACTTCTGTTCTAAGATATCACTTAGATTTTGTCTGAAGTTACAGATCCTTATGGAGCAAAAGTATAGTGGGTTTTCTAAAAACACAATGAATAAATGATAAAGTAGCAACAAATTCCCAGACAGACATTCTTGTATACACAAGCACCCATAAACTCACCACATACTACAAGTATACCTCAATACCTGCATCATCAGCACAGAAAAATTAACACAATGACCTTTACTTTGCCTCCACAAGTTTTAATAGCAGTGATAGGGTAGAAGCTTTCAACGCTCAGGCAATCAGCAGTAAAATGTGCCTTGTTATTTCTAATAAGCAAAATGATCCAAGATGGGGGACAATTAATTTTAATTTTTTAATCTGTTTCCTAAAATGTGCTAGAAGATTGCTAGTTCTATTGAGTTTACATTAGCCTCAAGTAAAGTAAGAAATCCCTTGAAATAATTACAGACAAATTTTCATCATTCCAAACCACTCGTGGCAGATACTTCTGTTCAAACTGTTCTGGGAAAATCATTGTTTGCCAGAAAATTCTGTAAATAATCAGACATACTATGCTTCAGTAAAACTTGTGACTATTTAATTGCCCACAGCTCCAGAACCTCCCAACTTGCAGCCTTAAATTAACTATCAGGAACAGAAGTCACCAGAGTGAAGGCAACATAAAAAACACATTTATACTTAGTTTTATGTAAAACATAACCAGCAAATTATTAACCATTCCCTGAACTCAGGAACTTGCTTGGCATCTCTAACACCTGTTACACGTGATACACTGTTTGCAAGTGCAGATGTACAGAACTGCATCATCCTCCCCCTCTCCTATCCAGTAAGTGAACCAAAGGCCAGCTGGTCTTTCTACCTGTGGGATCTAAAAAATGCACAAAGAAGTAAAAAGGGAATGACTTCACTTTCAACAGAATATGTACTTGAATAATGCTTTATTTATTTTTCCTCCTACTTTTTCACATAAAAGGCATTAGTGAAACTAATGGAACATTCAATCCAGTATTGTTGTGTGGGAATTAGCCCCGCTCTGTGCGGGTTTCAAAAGTTCTCAATCTTTGCTTGATGAACAGAGTTGAACCTGCAAAAGATTATCATCTTTGCTGGCCCAGCTCAATAGTTCACAAATAAAATCTTCTTCCATTGTTTGGGCCTTTAAAGCAATTGGAAAGAGACAGAGAACGTCTGACTAAAACTTTCTTAATTTTATTTAATTATGTGTTGCTCTACATGGTCCTGAAATTCTTCAGAGAAAGAAAAAGGCCAGAAAACATTTATATGATGCCATTACTAAAGGCATCATACATCAGTGGTTATGAAGTTTACACCCAAAAAGCACTAATTTTTAAATGCCAAGCCCCATGTTATATGGGTTGATTACAAGTAAGTAGTAATGATAACACTATACAGTCACTAAACCAGACATCAGCTGTTGATTGCAATTAACAATAGGCATAAGATTTCGTCTGAAAGGGAACCGCTAATAATCTGCATGCATGGGTGAAAAAAAAACCCACTGACAAAATCAGTAATAAATTAAAGAAAAATTAGATTAATGAAGTAAAAGGAAGTAGAAAATTACATACACATGTCATATCCAGAATGCAGAAACAAAATTTAAAAAGGCTCCCTTAACTCCAGTTACGAAGTTTAGTCTATCACTAAATACAATTAGGTTTCTGAAATTCACACCAACTTTCAGGATCAAGGAAAACTGTAGGACTGAGACTCTAATCATTCATAAATAAATAACCCAGAAAGCAAAAAAAGTTAAGCTCTCCAGAAACTTATTTCAGAAAACCCTGCAGGCTTAGTCTCTTTTTTTTAAGCTTATCAACAGTGAAGCTGCATAAAAGTAAAGCATTCTACTACAATTAAGCTGATTAAAATGTAGTAAGTTTCTTATTCGATCTGCTTCCCATGTAGGCAATATTACAACCAGATTAAATATTTGGCTAAAGGACTCACTGATATTTTTGCCCTTTGAAGAATTCCTTGTTTCTCTCTTGGTTCAAAAAATAAATTCCAAAATTTTAACACAAAAATGCAAAAAGAAATTTCTGAAATCTGGTATTAAGAACACACATTTTGGATGTTCTACTGAATAGCAATCAAGTTAATGACAGAATAAGAGAACTGACTCATGCCAAATGAGCTTACAACAGCTTCATTAAAAAACCAACCAACCAACCAACCAAAAAACCCAACACACCAAATATGGTTGTCAACGTAAACTTCCAGGTCTAATGACTAAGAACAAATTTATGTTTTGCTATACATACAAATGGTAGAGCAAAACTAATTCTGAAAACAAAAAAACTGGTCACTACTTCAACTTTATGCACACCTTAGTATGAGAACAATAAAGACACACATAGCACACTTTAAAAGACTTAAAGCTCATCTACTCTTCTCTCAAGCAACATGGATAAGCACAACCTCTTTTGTTTATTACTGAATTATGTGCCTACGCTAACATAAGACATGGCTCAATTTCAGTATTATTCTGTCCTTCCACTGTGGAATCATCATAAGCAGCTACCAGAGTTTAGCCAAACAGCTTTAAAAACAGTGGCAAAGTTTGCAATATACTTAATAACATGAAGATATTATTTATTATTATTTATTATTATTGCTACAATTCCTCCTATGACTTTGCACAATATACCAAGACTCTGAAGTCCAATGATTGCTTTTCAAAGTATCCTCTTACAGGCAATGCACAAATACTTGCTGATTTAACTTCATGTATGCTCTAACTCACAGCCTGATTATTTGATACTTACATGGTCCTCCATGCCTTTTTGAAAAATCTGAAGAAGACATCTATCTAGTACTTATTCAAAGTCACGATAACCTTCTCTGCATCACTCTATGCAAAAGTAGATCTTAACCCACTACTAATCATTCAGTCTACTGAAAATAACCTTGCATTTAACCACAGGGCAAGAACCCACACAGACACCACAATAACAAGTTGTCACAGGCTTGTGTAATTGCCTGAAGTTGCACACTTTTGCATCATGGCAAACATGAACCAGGTTAGCTTCTTGGTTCATGATCACAAGGCTGGAAAACCTCTCTACAAGGTCAGGTTGACATGTGGGGTTGTTCTTCCTGGAAAAGAGAGGGCTTTGGGAGAACCTTAGAGTGGCCTTTCAGTACCTGAAGAGGACCTACAAGAATACTTTTTTACCAAGGCAAGTAGCAACAGACTAGAGGAAGTGCCTTCGAAAGTAAGAGAGAATAGGTTTAGATTAGGTATAAGCAAGAAACTCTTTTCAGATGGTGAGGCACTGGAGCAGGTTGTCCAGAGAAGCTCTGGAAGTGTTCAAGGCCAGGCTAAATGAATTTTTTTTTTAATAAAAACAAAACAAAACAAAACACACATGCACAAAAATAATAGCTGCTCGAGATACGACAGCAGCACTGTACAATCACTGTGGCACCACTGTGCTACAGCACTGCTACAACTTTGTGGTAAATGCAATTATTTTGTTGTTAGTCATACTCACAGAGTTGACCCAAATCATTTATTACAACTCTTAGCAAGTTTATTCAATTTGGTTTGGCAACTGAAATTGAATTTGAATTCAATTTGATTTACAACAGGTCTCTGAAAACTATAGAGGGAAATGTCCACTTGAAAAAGTCAGGCACTTCTCCGTTCTTTGCTCACGTCTCCTCATAAAGTATACTTAGGTCAGTCTTTACTATAAGACTCGGTTTAATTTCTATTGCACTAGTCAGAGAAGCACTGCTCCAGAGCCAAAAGGATCACTCACCCATTCTGGAAGAGCAAGCCTAAGGCAACATACCTACCCTTGCTGTTAGAAGGTAATGGAGTGGTAGGTTACTGCACTTGTAAGTCTGTTAGGTTGATTAACCACGGCAAATCAAACTCTTGGGTTTACATCTCTTTAAAAGGCTGGCTGATCTTTGTAACTGGCATTTTAAGTGCGTAACAACCAGGTCTCAACAATCCGGGCTAGCGGTGCTGCTACACACATCTTCAAATATTGAGGGAACATAAGCAGCATATAATTTTTAAGGACAGGGGGATGATCTGTCATTTGATGGACCACTTGCAAGCTTTTTAGTCTGTGCATCCTAAGTACCAAATTATTCTTTGATGTGTTTTTGAGTACCCTGAGAAGATGCCACTGCAACACTAAATAAAACCTAGGCATAAAAAAAAAATCCTAAATCAAATGTAAGAATTTGTGACATCAAATAGTTTTGCAAGACCAATTTTGCTGATATACTTGAAACTTTTTTTTCTCTCTAATGCAGCATGCCTCTATAACTTTATTAATAAAGGCCCACAGTAAATATTTTGTTCCTGCATTCAAAGGTGACAGTTCATGCTTTAGACATTATTCTTACCAATTATGTCCAAATTCTGCAGAGTAAGCCAAGCAATTAATGTATCAATACTTAATACTTGTGCAATACAGCAACCACCTACCAGTAACAAAGCACATAAACATTTCAAATTCTTATTAGGAAAAGCTATCATTCCCAGCATTGATTAGAAAGTCAAAATGTAACTGTTATGAACCCCAACCTAAGTAACCAGTAAGGGTATTGACAAATAAGTAGTCATTCAGGGAGGGAGGAAGGCAGGGAAGGAAGGAAAGGAAAAGGAAGGAAAAAAAAAGAAGAAAAAAAAGGAACAAAAAAAAAAAGCAGGACCACAAAACACTGAAAAGGAATGAGGTTATAAAATAGTCACCCACATTAGCTTTCTATACAACCAAAACTATTACAAGATCTGCTGCAACTTTATTTATTCATAGATTTGAGACATATGCATCTAAACTTCTCCCATAACCAACATCACAGTAGCTACAGCCATAAGAGACAGTGTTTAATGAGTTAGATATTAAATTTGGTTTGCACTGGACACAAACACTGATTGCCTCTATTCCAATAAAAATTTCTCTTTCTTAAATCATCTGACAGTAGGAAGAGGAATTAGAGTGAAATTATTGATAAACTATGGCCTCTTCTACTCAGAAGAAAATGGACAATTTTATTAGGAATTACTGCAAGGAAGGAGCAAGCAATAGCATTTTTGCAAACTGAAGCACATTCACACTGATGGAGATACCAACTCATATTCCAAGCATAGACAAATTTCTCACTACACATCTGGTTTTAAGAAAAGTTTATAGACCTAATTAGACAATTTCAAATCAGTAACTTTTTTCATCCTATCTTTGCAATGATCGGGAGAGAAAAATGAAAAAACAAATCTGAAAAAAGGATTCATGGGAAAATTATCTCTTGTCTTTAATATGCAGCTTAAAAAAGCTGAGCAGCTAGTCATAAGCTGGGTTTGTCTTACCTATTTTCTTCACCTATTCAGCCATCTTATTTTCTATTAAACCGGTTCTCAAATGCATTTACATTACTGTTTACCATGGAAACGTAAACCACTTAAGTGAAAACACTGTTAAGTGTTAAAGCACTGAAACAGTTTGTCAACAGTTTGTAACAGCACTCAAGTGCTGTTAAGAATGGCAGGTCTTTTGTCATGGCTATTAACTAAGAATGAGATCTCAGCTTTCCAGATCAACTACAGTATATTCACCCACTGTCTAAAAATCTTGGCCTAAAGAGATTATCACCTTTAAATGGTGAATAGCTGCAAGAGATGTCGAAGTTGCAAATCTGCATAACAGCAAGTCACTGAAAACAAAACTCAGCATTACATGAGCTCTGCTGCAGCTAACTACACTGGTTTCTACAAATTTGGAGCGTCAGTAAAAGAACCAAAACTGTTACTTTAAAAGAATAGGAGAGAAATTAGCTGTAGAAAAATTCTATCATCTATTTGCAATATTAATTTAAATACTGCAGTCAGCACAGGATTCATCAGCAAATACAATGATAACTTACCAAACTGCCAATCATACACTCTTCTCTAAGGATGAGAAGAATCAGCATTGTGATATAACATGGTATCTTCTTTGCTTGCATACAGATTTTTCACATTTTAGGTGAAAAAACACAACACATCCTGAATAGGGGGGTGTGTGTGTGTGTGTGTGTGTGTGTGTGTTGGTGAGGAGCAAGACAACAGAGAGAGAAGATCAACTGTGAAAACAGCGGCTCCCTAAAAGCTGCAGATATGTAAGAACACAATCTTGATACCATTTGTACTTTGCACAAAAACACAGAAGACAAAAGCACAAAATATTAATTCTGATTCTTGTCTGGTATCTGCATACTCAAGAAACTGATTAGTAGATCCTAAAGTATTTAAGAAGATGACAAACTGTTTCAGTTACTCTGGAAAGTCATTTACCAGACTGTGAAAAAATGCACTTTAAGACAACATCTGCATGTGTTTGAGTATAGCTGACTTAAAACACTACATTGTCCTCATTCTCTAGTTGCAGAAAGGTAGCAAAATAATGGCAAGAAAGAAGTCAAGGCTTCCGGAATGACAATCACCTTGGAATTACTTGTTCCCTACCATTCCATGTCTGACCCACAGTAAATGCACTTTCCTTTCTTAAACTTCGATGGGAAGCAGTATTCAAAAATGCTGCTCTGAAGCCACTCCACCGTGCATGCAGCACAAATGGAAATGAAAGAAGAAAGTAAATTAATTATGATAGAACTTGAAGGCAGAACTTTGGCTGCAGGTAACTGAAGTGTTTTTTTTTTTTTTTCCACTTTATACAATCTTATTTTCTCTCCAGAAAATTTTGTATCTGACCTGAATTAGATTCACCAACATTTACATGTATTTCCTTAGATTTGCCATCAACCTGGCTATTGACAATAACAATAGCAATCCTTCCAAAAATCACAGATCCCTCCTCCCTTTTGAAAATGCACATGCTTATTTGCAGAGGACTAAATTGTCTTGTGGTTCTTGAAACAAGGTTGCGTCTAGTCAACAGAAAAGGGGAAAAATAAAAATTGAAGAAGGGAAAAGTGAAGTATCTTCCAGCAAACAGGAGCTCAGGAAGCAGGATATCCTTCCTCATAAAAGCACGTGATGCTTTCTAGAAGTCTGTCCTACAGATAATCCAAGTACACACAAGAACAACCACACCTCTGTCTTTTACGCTGATGTCAGCTTCATACTGCACCACCCCCACCCAAATATAAAGTCTCCTAGAAATATGGTTAGAGGCTTAAGTACAACTGAAAACTAAGACATTTACTCACACCTTTCCTTCTTGAATTAAATCACTGTTCCTTCTTGAATTAAATTATACCTAAGAGAAAAATAAAAATCCTGCATCAAACAAATCTAAGTAAATTTGATTCTTCAAGTCTCTAGCCTAAAACTATCTGTAATGCAATGCCTATTTCACCCTGGTTAGCCAGCAAGGTTACAGAATTTGACAATGTACTTTCCATCCACTGTTAATACAGCCACATATCCTTAGTGGCATGAAGTAACATTATCCTGTTTCATCTCTTTCCATACAAGTCACGGCTGTGGCAACACAGATCTTTTCCCATGCGAACTTTTCTCTTCTTCTTCTATGTTTTATAAATAAAGCTTTTATGTTATTGAAACGGCCTTTTGGATACAGGCAGTTCACACCTGGACCAATCAGTCCCTGGGGGAGGATGAAATTGGTCCAATACGAACAGCCCTCTGATGTCTACAGAAATTGTTAATAAATAATAAAATCAGACCTTTTCTAGCACTGGACAGGTCTCGACTCCTCTCTCTGCTAGCAGTCCAACAGCGACACACGGGTGTGTAAACACAGGTATAACTGAAGGCAGGAGTGAAACTCCCTGCATCTCAAACAGATAGGAAAATCTGCTTACCCTCTTGTCTTTTGTCAGGCACCTAACAAAACATATGCTGTACTGACAAAATGGAGGGGCAGAAGACAGATATGTAATTCACCTGAGATGTACTCCTGCAGACTAGGAACTGAAAGAGATTTCTGTGCTTATTCACTTCTCCCTTCAGCACTGAGAAGAGATGACCCAGAGGCCAGCTGCTCTCCTTATCAACATAAAACTAAGAATATGCAACAATCTGTGGTTTCTAAGTATTTTAAACAGCTGCATATCCCTTAACCCTAAAAGTACTCAGGAACAGATTTACACGAAGTCACATCAAAGTCAGAATCTACTGTTAAGCTGCTTTTGGAGGATGCTTGTCAGAGCATAGAATCTGGCCTATCATATCTCACAAAATCTCAGCATCATGATATCTCATTTGCAGTTCCATGGACAGTAAAACAACGATGAGTTTGTATGCCATCATTCCCCATTAAGGCAAAGAACTTCTGAAGCAGATTTCTGAAGAAAAAATTACATCCATTCAACAAAGCTCTCTGCAAATGGAACATTGTGAGAAAGAAGTAGTAAATTCATCTCTAACATGCTTGACCTCATTCTAGTTTCACTGTGATGTTTAGCTCATTGTCCAAAGCATACATGGTTATCAAACATGGCAGGAAAGCAACTGTCCAGAATCAGTCAGTTAACTCTTTTCCAGGTACAATTTTATGAGTTATACAACCTCCATATTTGAAGTATTATTTTTACTAATTTTTATCATTCCTAAAAAACTGAAGAAAAATAGGGTAATCTGCAGACATTTCTAAGTCCACAATTAAAACCAGAAATAAGTTACAGACATTCAGCAGAACACACATAATACTTCCCAGTTCATTACAGGTACCTAACCTTTGTCTACTAGAAGAACACTTAGCATAGCTCTAGACTTTAGCAAACATTGTTTGTCAAGGTACCTAGAAAAGTTTATCAACAAAACTTTACAGAATTTTCACTAGGGAACTATTCTAGAACATGAGTTTTCTTGTGCTACTTGGCTCATGAAACACTGAATGTAGAAAGCTGAAAATTTCCCTATTTAAAAATCTCAGCTGAAACCACAAGATAATAAAATATACTGGACTTGAGCTGCTTTGGTTTCCATACTGAGAAAGATTTCCATGTAGGAAACATAAATACTAAATTAGAAAAACTTGAAAGAGTTCTAAAACAAATAATTATTTTAATAAATCAAATAAATCAAAAGTCTGACAATCTAATGAATCTTTCAGTCCTTATCCACCTAGGGTAAAGAAAGTCTAGCAAAGTTCTCTTTTACATTTAATTTGGAGTAAAAGAAGTTCAGGGTGAAAATAGTTGGGAGGCTGGGTTTCACGTGTTGGTTTTGTTGTATATGTCTCTTTTTTTTTTTTTTTTTTTTTTTTGGAAGTCTATGTTGGTGACATTTTACAGACCTCAGCATGGTGGCATAGACCAGCTAGAACAACTTACTATACCACAAAGCAGTAACTAATGGATACAATTCCATTTTGTTCAAAATACCACATTAAATGGAAGCTCTGAAGTTCAGCACCCATTCTGTGTAAGTCAAGTATTTAATAAATCACTGAAATCCACAGAACTGCTTTTGAAATAAGCACCTACTCTCACCAGTATTTGTAGGTGCAGAACGTGAATACCGTATTGGAATATTCCCCAATAACATTAAAAAATCCCACAAAAAACCCCAATCAGCCAAAAAAAACCCCAACCTAATCAAAGAGATAATCAGGTCCTAGAGATGTACAGTCTTACCAAAAAGACTATAAAAATCTACTAGCAAGTGGTTATATTATACAGTCAATAACACTTATTCTATAAGCACTTCTCAAAAAAATTCATCAAAATATTTCGACAACATCTCAACCACAATGCAATAACTGCAACAATTAAAATATGATTAGATAACAGTTACAGCTAGTACACACCACAGGTAATCACAACTATTTCTATACATTTCATTTTGAGGAACCATTACAATAGTAAAGTTTCCAAGCCAGTCATCCAAGACCTCACATAACATAGATTTACAGCAGTTTCACAACATACTTTATAGGAAAGAAATAAAAAAATATAACCTGGCTTTGTAGAACGATCCTCCACAAACTAACAGCCAAATCCATTCATCTCCTGAATTATGTATGCCATTAGCAAATTCACATTTGACTCTGTAACAGAAAGTTAACTTCAACCTCTACATGGTGAATACAGCAAATTATTTCACCATTGTTTGAAATGGATCAGTGATAAGGTCCCTCTGTCTCTAGAATCAACTGTTCATAGCTAAATACAGACCAGTTAACTGAACTGTTTTAAAGATCTCAATATATATTCATGTCAGAGATGTAGATGGAAGCAGCCTACGTATTCAAAAACCAAAGCCATATTCCCCATTCTTTTAAGGCAGGTGGCATGATGAGATCTAGACAGCATCTAGGCAGCAAATGGGACATATCTAGTTATACAGGAAGTACTCATTAAGAAAACCAGTGTCAAGAAAGATCACCATTCACCCTTCCCTCATAAAACCACTGACCTCTGAAGAGTAATAAGAGACAGAACACGAGAAAAACAACAAACCAAAAAATGTTCTCACACCTGCCATGAGAAACAAGCTATCTAACCATACAACAGGAAACAACTTTCTGTAAGAGCATTCTCTGTTTTGGTTCAGCTTCAATGAACAGCTTTCGAAGATGGTTTCCTAAACCACTTTGTTGAATCAGTTTTAGTCACCTATGAAAACATATTCTCATGCCATACCATCAAGAAGTCAAGTTTGATCTTTCTATTACCTCGCGAAAGAAAGGCAAGCGGACAAGAAAAGACAAAATGGAATGACAAGTCTACTGCAAAATCCTTCATTCTTAGGCAAGGAAAAAAAGTTTTAAAATGGTGTTTTGCTTCAGTAAATAGAATCCTTCTAAAAATTTTTCATTTGTCAAACATTAAGCAAATTATGCACTACATTAACACATGCTTTACAACAGTTCTTCCATCAGCTAGGTTTACAGATCTGAATATGTCAAAGAGTGCAGAGCCTGGAAACAGATAGCAAGGAAAGATACTGGGTAGCAAGAGGGTGAAAGAATACTCAGACTGAGAAAATATGAAGTACCGAAGAATAAGATGTACTAAGAGTGTTTATTACTTTTAGGACTGTATCCTACTTGGTAATTTCATATACATTTAGAACTACACTGAGTCATGATTTGATTAAAAACGCATTAAAAAGCATGCCTGGTTAAAATAAATGGTTAATTTCTAACTTCTTCCAGCAAGCTGATCACTGAGACTGCCTTTCTTGCCGTCTTCTTCTTCAGTCTCATTTGCCAAAGAGTTTTCGAAAAGAAGATTTTACTAATATCAGGTTTTTAATTTGGCTGAACACAGCCTAGCTCACAATGGCAAAAACACTGGAGTGTCTTCACTTAGTGAAGATGGAGAGATATGGCAAGTTATTCAACTACATCTGCTCCTTTTGGGATATAAAGGCCCACAATATAGATTTTTGACTAAATCAACAAAATCAAGACAGAAAGAAAAATCTTCTGAGTGTCAAAGAAAATAATACAATGACAAGCAAAAGTAAAGACACTAAACTTCACAAAGATAATGAAATAGAGACAAATTTTACAGAATAAAATTCAGCTCTAGCAACAAAACTCCAGTGTACTAGAGTTAAATGTGACTACGTTTAAGTGATCCATTATTTAAACAGATGTGTTGTGGATAGCTTTTTTTAATTTTGTTTATTTTGCTCTTCAGCCTAAGAATTGGCTTAGGTATCCAAAGGCCTATTCTGAGGGAGGAGCTGCTTATTTCAATGCATTTCACATTTTTAGTAAGTAAGCATAATTTCAAAATCCAGTAGTTATCACAAGGAATGACAAATTAACTACAACTGGTAAACTATTATAGTTTAGGCAATATTGCCTTTAGACTGAAAACTGTGGGGGGAAAAAAAAAGTAACTGCTGCAGGAATCTACTGATGTATCAGGCTACAGGCTTTTGCTTGGACTTTTCCATCGAGAAGTAACACAGTTGGCTCAGAAGCCATGACGTAGACACACATTCCAAAATGATCTTGTAACTCGGATGACTCCTCTTAAGGTTTATGTTGTGGCAAACTGTTTCTATATATTATTTTCTCCACAATCGATGCTTAATAATGGGGATGGAAAAAGTAACAGAAAGAAGTATTAATATATTATATTTAATTCCTATATTGAAGTGTAGTATTTATTTCTATCTCAATAAAAGCTGTATGATTATGCCACTCCAATGCTTCTCCACTAGAAGCTTCTAAAGCAAAGTAGATGACGACGTCATACCTAGGACATTTGCTACTTAAGAGCAGTGCTCAGAAACTATGCCTATCCATGTGTATAAAGACCACGTCTTCAAGTATGATCCTTGACAAATTAAACATTTACTGAGAATTACAGTAACAGGTTTCAAAAGCAAATATAATAGAAAGTATCATGTCTTCACATCTTCAGCATGCACCCTGAAGTTTAAAGCTAGAAATAAAACCGTTCCATGGCAGATCACTTTAGATACGCTTGAACTACCTTCAAGTGTTTCGGTTTTACGTCACAAGAAGCAAAAAAATAAGCCATATTTATCAAAGCCAGAAGGGGGTGCTCTGAATAACTGAGGTGGAGGGTACTGAACTGAGCATTTTCCTTGCACTAGTAAAGAGGTCAAAAGCATGCTGTCTTGTTTTCATTTGGGAGCTCACTTAACTTCACATTGCCATGCCGTTTTCACAAAAACACCAAACAAATAAACAAACAATAAAAACAACAAAAACCAAAATTAAAAATCTGAAAGCACACATTTTAGGAAAAAGGAAATGCTTCAGTTTGTGCTTTTGTCACCATAAGGGCAAAATAATCTGTGACAGAAAACTAGCAACACAAAGACCTGGCAAGTATAAATTCCAGTTTTGTATTCCATGGTCTGCAAGCTGTTTAAGATAGTAACAGGGAATGCAAAAAATCCAAAACGCCTGTGCTACGGGTTTTACCTACACAATGCCTATACCGACATAACTAGCTCAGATCTTTTTAATGTGGCTGTACAGAGTTGATCCCTTATACCGAATTATGTCCTGAAATGAAAGAAAAGGCCCTAGATCATTCTACCAAGTGTAACACAGTATTTCATCTCTGCCAGCACTTTGGTGCATCAGCCTCCCCCCACACAAAACGAGAAAAAGATACGCACATTCCAGTCAAGCCTCTCTCAGCGGGGCTCACCCAGTTCCCCCCCCCTTCCCTCCCTCCCTCGCCCCAGGCCTTCCCAGGTTCCCAAATCACCTCTGATTTTAGGTTTCATTTTGTTGTAAACAGCAAAACGAAAGGCGAAAGCTTCTAAAACGAGGATCCTTACCCTTGAAATCCCGCCATGCGCGCAAATAAGGAGGGTGAATTGTTTTTCCTTTTTTTTTTTTTTTTGGATGGGCGATGAAGGGGGAGGGGGGAAGAAACAAAAGCCTGCTCGGAAGAGCGGCTAAGCAGCAGAGAGAGAGGGAGAAGGCGGAGACCCTGGTGGAGGAGCAGGGCGAGCGTCAGCCATGTTGTGTGTGTGTGTGTGTTGGTCCAGTATTTACAAACCTGCAGCTGCAGCAGCGCTGGGAGCCTGGGAGAGAGAGGGGAACGCAGGGAGGGAGAGGGAAGGGAGGAGGGAGGAAAGGAGCGAGGGAGGAGGGGAAAGCGGCACAGCAGACAAAGGATCGCAGCAGCGCAGAGCGAGCGCGGCGCGTACACACCGCGCCGGCGCTGTCTCCCGCGGCCCCGGCTCCCCCGCCACCCTCACGCCCCCCTCGTCCCGCTTTCCCGCCTCCACCTCCCCCGGGAAAGGCCTATCCGCCAGCAGCCCCTCGGCGGGCCCCAGCCCGCACACAATAGCTCCGCAGCGGGGAAAGGGGAGGGCACCGCTCCCCTCTGGGTGATGCGGCGCGGGGCCGTGCCGGGGGAGGGCGGCAGAGCCCCGGAGCCCGGAAGGAACGGGGTGGGGGTTGCCAAACAGCCGGGGCGCTTGCGGGGGAAGGGAGGGCAGAGACGGCAACGCCAGACCGGAGCCCCGCGGCCGCAATGCCGCCCGCGGCTTCCGGGCGGGGAGGGCGGGGGATCCACGATGTGAGCCCCGAGGGAGGCGAGGCGCGGTCGGGCTGGGAGCGCCGGTCCCCCCACAGCGACTCCCTCCGGCTCTGCCCGGTACTGGGCCGAGCCAGGCCAAGGGCGGCGCGACGGGCTGCGCTCCCCCCGTCCCCTCCCTCGCCCCGGTCTCTCACCTGCCGGCGGGGCGAACGCCCGGCGGTGCCAGCGCTGCCGCTCAGCGACTGCCCGGCCGGGCTGCTCAGCTTCTCTGCGGTGGCGGCAGCAGCGGCGGCGGGCACGGCCGCTCCCCTCGTCTCGCTTGTCCCCCTCCGCCGCCGCTGCCTCCTGCTCGCCTCTGCCACATTTGGATCCCCCTCTCCCTACGCCAGCTCCGCCGCCAGGATAGAGGCCTTCTCACCTTCCTGCCAAATAGTGAGCCACCCGCATCGCGCCGTTCAAAACACAGGGCCGGGCCCCGCCCTCCTCCCCCGCGCTGCCCCCCCTGCCGGCGCGCAGGCGCACTGCGCCGCTCCGACTGCGGCGGCCGCGCAGCGAGCCCCACCCGCGCCAGCGCGGCCCGGAGCGAGGCCTGAGGGGTGCGCTGCGAGCACAGCGTGTCCCGGCCGTGCCCCAGGGCAGCCTGCACCCTTCTGCTTGTACAGGCAATCCGAGAACCATCACGTAATGTCCTGTGCTGGAAGGGACACACAAGGATCGTCGAGTCCAGCTCCCGGCCTTGCACGGGACGTCCCCAGCAGTCACACCGTGTGCCTAACAACATTGTCCAAAAGCTTCTTGAGCTCTGTTAGGTTTGGTGCTGAAGAAGATCGAGAGTATAGTGCAGATCCAGAAGGCCAACTAGCATTTCGCCTGAGTGGGCTAGTATTTGTGATTAATACAAGCAAACAACTGCATTTCGAATGACATTGTCTTCTCATTTCAAAAGAGGCAACATTACTGGGAAAAGAAGAGTAGTTCCTTCAAAACTTTAAGGGTGTCCTGAAAAACATGTTCTTTTCATCTGTGCAATAGAGAAACGGAGAAAGGTGGGGCAAGCATTCAAAAATCCGTGTGGAACAAAAGCACTTAGCTACAAATTCTTGCCCGCTCTTGAAGGGCTGCGCTACATGCTCCTGGCAGACTGAGAAACAGTCCCTGAGGGAGCAGTAAATGGAAAACCTGACAGTAGTCAAGATTTGTTGACAGACCATAGATGAACATCATCTTTTCAACCATTAGCGTTAAATGCCGGGACATCTAGGAGAAAAGTACTAAGTTTCTTAATCCTGATGGCGATTATTTTCTAATTCATGAAGTGTTCACGATCTAGATGGAGTGGGACACAAGGAAGGAATTTGGTAAGCCATACCAGCAATATTCAGGTTGAAACTGTGTCTAAGGCATTATTCACAGGGAAAAAAAATTATAAAATCATTTGTAAATCTATTGAAGAAAATATGATACAGCGTCATCAAACCCTAGTCTGTCACTTTGGTGAATCATCCAAGCACAGACCTCCAAGATTCATTCATACTATCATCCTGACACCAAAATGGGAAACATCATTAAAATTGTTTTTTCAGACAAATAAATTTGTTTAATAATGAAAGCAGGTGAATAGCTGATCTGCTTTAACAAATCAAACTGGTACCTTTTTGTGAAGCAGGGCTTGGCAAGAAATTAAATCAGTTTGGGGAAAGGAAGGTTTGGTTCAAAGCATGGACATTTGGGATTTCTTAGTTCAACAGTAGCAAATGCACATGCTAAGATTCAAATTCCCAAGTCACGCTTAGAGATCACATCATTCATGAATTCTGAGTCCATGACAGCATATAAAATACAAGTGCATGAAGGTACAGACATACTTTGCTTTAAATTCTTCTTGGCAAAACAAGAGAAGAATTATATTTTTAGTTAGCCCTTTGTTGTTTTCACATCTCTTAATTTCTTCCAAGAGGGACTGTACCCCCAGTAATTCCTCTGACAAAAGAGTCCTTCAGAATGTGAGAGATTATTCATTTGCAATTTAAGGAAAGAAGTTTCTGAGAGAGAGAAAGAGAGTGAGAAATCATGAAGTATGAGACAAAGATTGGTAAAAATGAGGGTACAGGTTAATAATGCTATACCATCCAAGCAAGGTTGTAAAATCCATAACCAGCATTTCATATCACTGAGATATTACAAGACAGTTGTTGAGATAAGCAGTCACTGGTTAAATTTTCCTGAAATTAAAAGATGCATAGAATCATACAATAGTGTGGTTTGGAAAGGACCTTCAAACTCTAGTCCAGTGCCCCTGCAATGAGCAGGGACATATTCAACTAGATCAGGTTGCACAGAGCCCCATCCAATCTCGAGTGTTTCCAGGGATCAGGCATCTATAACCTCTCTGGGCAACCTGTGCCAGTGTTTCACCACACTCATTGTAAAAAATTGCTTCCTACCATCTCTAAATCCCCACTCATTTAGTTTGTAATCATTGCCAATTGTTCAACTGCTACAGACACTGCTAAAAACTCTGTCCCCATCTTTCTTAAAACCTTTGCTTAAGTACTAAAAGGGCACAGTGAGGTCTCCCTAGAGCCTTCTCTTCCTCAGACTGAACCATCCCAACTCTTTCAGCCTTCCTTCGTAGCAGAGGTGCTTTATCTGTTTGATCATTTCTGCATCCCTCCTCTGGACTCTCTCCAACAGATCCATGTCCTTCCTGTGCTGGGGACCCCAGAGCTGGATGCAGAGTTCCAGCTGGATGCTCTGCTCTGGTGGGTCTCACCAGAGCAGAGCAGAGAGGCACAATCCCCTCCTTGGCCCTGCTGCCCATGCTACTTTGGATGCAGCCCAGGACATGTTTGGTTCTCTGGGCTGTGAGTGCACATGGCTGGGTCATGTCCAGCCTCTCACCCACCAGCACCTCCAAATCCTTCTCAGAAGGGCTGCTCTCCATCTGTTCATCCCCCAGCCTGGACTGATACCAGGAGTGGCCCTAACCTAGGTGCAGCACCTTGCACTTGGTCTTGTTAAACCTTATGAGATTCACATGGGCCTGCTTGTCGAGCTTGTCCAGGTCGCTATGGTTGGTATTTTATCCCTTAGTTGTGTCAGCTGCACCACTCAGCTTGGTGTCTGCTGATTTGCTGAGAGTGCACTTGATCTCACTGTCTATGATATTGATGAAGACATTAGACAGTACAGCTCCCCCTACGTATCCCTGAAGGGCACCACTTGTCACCAATCTGGACCCTGAGCTGTTGAACACTATTCTCTGGATGCAAGCATCCCACCAATTCTTTATCTACCGAACAGTCTACCCATCAAATAATGCATGACTGTTCAGACAGAGAGAATGCTGAGATCAGAATATACGGTATGGGGCATATTCAATCATGGAAAGATATTACGTAACAGCTTTGCAGTAGTGGCAACAGAGTTTTTTCTGAAAGGATTCAATGGTACTAGGATGTGTTTGTTCTTTTGAGCTGTCACTGACTCTAGCAGGATGCTCTGCCTAAGTGAGGGTAAAACAACTCAAACTTTACCATATTTGTAAAAGTTACCAGTGATAGATGGAGAAGGGGCTTATGCTGCTTTTGGTGTTGAAGAACACTGAAACCAGCCTGAGTCCTTCATCCCAAAAC
Source organism: Lichenostomus cassidix (assembly GCF_008360975.1). Classification (NCBI taxonomy): domain Eukaryota; kingdom Metazoa; phylum Chordata; class Aves; order Passeriformes; family Meliphagidae; genus Lichenostomus; species Lichenostomus cassidix. The sequence goes on from NC_139511.1 coordinate 34,412,059, forward strand.
TAAACATTCTGAGGATGTGAAAAACAATGTTCTGACAGCAACTGACATTGCTGAGGAGGCTGCAGGCAAAGATCATAATAAAGAAATTAGCAAATGATAATACTGTAGTTGATTTTAAGTTGAGGTAAAGGCTTCTGAGCTGACACAGCTGGCCTAGAAATATATGCCTGACACTCAATGACTTTATACTATGAAAGCCCAGTCCCACTTTTACAAGAGGGACTTGTAACATGCTCCTTCTTGGAGTGCATGTGGAGATTGCTCCCTTGAGTGGTGATGCCCCTCAGGGTTACTTTGCCCATGGTCATTGGTACAGATAAGTAACATCAATCTCTCTTTAATTGTTATTAAGCTAGCTGCAAAATTATTGATTTAACAAATAGTGCACTCTACTAGTAGTTACAGTTCTGATTGAAGTCTTTTAGGCTAATCACTATCATCGATTAAAATAACTGATTTACGTTCTTCATATAAATGTGTTTGGTTTGCCATCCTCAGTCTTGCATGACAAAGTCATATAAAGGTTCAATCACACCTATGCAATCCTTTAGACATAACTTGTTGATTAAGTCTCGGACTAGGATTGAATCCAGCTGCACCTAGTCTTCTCTCTGAGGAGGAATTCAGAAAGCCAGGGAGTCTTTTTCAACCCTCTGGTACAATGGGAAGGTCTCTCTGTTAAATTTTGTCTGAAGCTTCCTTTCAGACCACAGCATATAGGAACCCATTCCAGATACACTTCTTCATTTGAGATCCTTTTAAGTATCCTGGGAGCCAGACCAATTTGTGCACTGCTGATAACTCCAGTTACCATGCCCACACACGTTTTCTCATTGTACTACAGGGCTTGTTTCTCAGTTAATGGGCCACAGAACAAAAATGGGATGTGGCTCCTCTTTGAATGAAACAGTGTTTGAGTCCAACAAGGTCTTTGTCCTGAAGTCATCAGACCGGGAGCAAGAACTGCATTCAGTCCTGCACACACTGCTGATATTGTAGTTTTGTTATGCTGTTGGAGCGGAGAGGAGCAGTTTAAAAAGGAAACTGTAACTACTGTTAATCCTGGGCTGTGTCAGGTTTATTGTAGTTGTTTCCTTAGGAACAATGGGGGAGCCATTACTTTGGAAAACCCTCATAGCACAGGATCATCAGTGCTATCAATGCCATTCCTTGCCTCAGAGATCCGAGGTGTGATGATCCCCGGGGCATGGGAGATCACTTGATTGAGAAGCACTTGAAACTAACTGCCCATCAAGGCAATTTGTTCTTCCTTCTGAATTACTAAGAGCTCCTGCCTGACTATAGGCAGAGCAGTGCAAATTGACCTGTGTAACTCCTGCAGCTTTGGATTGGGTCTTCTGCTTCAGTCAGACTGTGAATCTGTGGATTCCTAGCACAAGCTTGGGAATCTTGTCCATTCAGGTTTTCTGAAGAGGTGTAGGTGGTCATGTCTGTACTGAGAAACCCAAGATTGTGCAGCTGCCTGACAACTAATTAGCATTTCATCCGACTAGGGAAAGTGTTTGTGAGCAGTACAGGCCCTCAGATGCTGACAAAAGCAAAAACAAATACTACATTTTGTGCTAAATAGTCTTCCTTGTGGAAGAGACAGCAGTAGTTCTTGAATTGCAGTAGGTCCTTCAGAAGGATTCCTTTAGAATTGTCTCCTTCTTGTCATCTATGAGCCAGAGAAACCAAAAAGAGGGTGGGGGAACATTTCAAAAATCTCTGCTAGATAAAGCACAGGTTCCAAGTTCTTCCTACAGTCCTGATGGCCTTGGTGAACTGTTTGTGCTCCTAGCTTTTCAGTTCCCCTAGGCTGAAAAGCCTTCCATTGGAGCTGGGCAAATATAATGATACAATGTGACTTTTTTGTTACAACAACATTCGACAAAGAAACTCCAGTGCCGGGAGACCCATATAACACTCTTCCATTGGCTTCCTGTATATTAAGAGTTACGAAGAGTTTGTTTTGAGGCCATTGTGACCTCAAAAAGCACTTTAATCCAATTATTAATATCCTGGCTTTTTACGAAATGTTGTACAAAACTTCTTAGAATTTTAGAATCCTATAAGTGCTGCCTAATTTCTCTGGAAACAGAATGGCTGAAATCTCCTACAAGCTTTGAAACCTGTAGGGATGCTTTGGGTAGGAAGCAGGTTTCCCCCCATACCAGAAACATCATCATTTGTAACTTAATCCTAACTTAAAAAGATTCAGCCTTAAGTCCCGAAGAAACAAATTGACTACTGACTTGATAGTGGAATAAAGAACCTTCGGATTCAAAGTGGGAAAACTTTCACTTTACATGAATTTGAAGGGGAAATAACATCTTGCCTCTGAGCCCAATTTTCAATACATGTCTTTATATGCTGGGATCAGTCAGCCTGTTGTTTTAATTTTCTTTAAGGGACTAAGGGGACTTAACTGCTTTATTAAAGGGTAACTTTAATTGGCTCCCTAGTAAATTTGTGTATTCCAACCAAATTGTTATAAAGATATTTGAAATTAAGCAAAACAGAGGCCACCTAGTGTGTTTACTGAATGACAGAGTTGCAACATTTGTGTAATATCATGTCTACAGGAACCAAATACCTGTCTTCTAACAGTTTAAGTACAACAGCAATAAGCTTGAAATATTGGTGATCTATGTTAAAACTTGCCTTTTTTAAAATTAAACTCTACATACATCAGAACATGGTGAATAAAGCTCAGCTTAAGGAGATTCTTCAACCTCTGCAGAACTGAAGCACAAGATCTATCAGAGGTTTCTATCCTGTGTTAACAGAGAGAGAGTGACTTCTGATCAATTTATTTAATTTCCAGGACCTGGCTTACAATGGCTCTGCTTAGAATTGAAACACATATAAAAAGTAAATAAAAAGAAATGTTCTGAATCAGAACTTCAATTTGAAGTAAAATCCAAAAATTAACTGAAGCTTTAGAGGCATGATAGAGAAGTTTTCGCATTGAAATTAATTATTTTTTTGTAGTTCAGTCTCAATTCATTATTACATTTTTCTTACTATTAGCAAAAATCTTCATTTTTACTGGTGTAGTTACATCTCTTTTATAAGGGAATGATCTATTACTATGTGTCAAGGAATGATAAACTACTGAAGGGGAAAAAGTCTAATAAATGTGCTTGGAGAGAAGAATCACAGACATTAACCTGACATTCTTTTAAAACAGATAAATATTTCTGTCGTCTAAGATGAGACCCTGCTTCAAAGACTTACTTTTGTCACATCAAGGGAGAATGCCAAATGGATCATACTGCCATTGCAGAAATTTAAACCCTTCTCCTCCCACTCTTCCTTACTCACTTTCACTCACCTATATACAAAAGAAGTAGTCGACAGCCTTTTGCTGGTCAAGGTGTTGCATTTTTTTCCCTTTATAATTTCCATATAGGTAGAGGAAGTAAATATGACAGAAAAGGAAGATACCTACTCTAAAATACACTTTTTCTTCATTATTTCCAATATACAGACTTTGACATATGAGAAGCTTGATGAACAATGTATTTTGCAAATATATGACAATCATTTCCATCCTGATAATTTTTGTTTTAAAGGAGGTACAGAAGCACTTGAGATACAGGTGCTCTCTGTGTAATGTTCTTTAAAGCTTTCCAGGGGAACCAAAAATAATATTTTTTAAAAAGTGCACAGCAGGAAGAAGAAGAAAGCAAACCACTGTGGCAAATATTGGAAAAAAAGGAGTGTCATCCCGACTTATTAACAGCTTTCAAAGAAGACAGGAAAAGTCTATTTTTTCAAAGATTTTTTTACTGAATGGGGAGGAAAAACTATGAAATACTGATCTATTTTTAAGAAAGGCAAATATATTTCTGTACAAAATAGAAAATACAGTGTAGATAGTCTTGTGTGATTTTGCTCCCAGTAGTGTTGGATTAATTAAGAAATCTTGTAAGGTATTTTCAAGTTGCATTATGTGCATATTTCATTCTGTTTCAATTTTTCATAGTATTTACATAACTTGTACTTCATATTTATTATTTTCATTTGTTAATTCACTTTTTATGTGTAATATCTTCATTACTTTTTTTTTTGCTTTAATTAGAGTCCTGTCACTTCCCAGTTCTGATGTGTTTGCTAATTCTTATGTATGGGTTTTATAAGAAGAAAAATAGGCTTTATTCTGCTCTATATTGATACTGAAGATAGAGTCTGTACAAAACTTGGTAGGATGAATATATTAGTGGTCTCAGCTGTGATGGTCTGGGGATACAAATTAGTCTGGTTTTATGGTGATACTTATCCTGTAGGCTTTGGGTAAGGTAATGAACATGAAAAGAAATAGCAACCTGTGGACTAATAAGTGCACTTAAACTCAGACGTAACACATCTACCATCATAAAACCAGCAATCATCTAAAACATATGCTTGCATAAAAGCCTCAATTACTTTATACTCACCTGCACTTGCAACAGAACCTGGAAAGAAATTTTTAAAAAAAGAGTAACACAAGGAAAAAGTAGTTTGAGTAGCTCAGCATGGTGAGAAAAATTTAGGAAAAACCTATATAGAGTTAGTGAAGAATAAAGTGATAACTCATACAGTTATTTTATACCACTCTGCTTTGAAAATCCCATAAGAATTTGTGAAATATATTTAAAGCAGTAACTTCATTTCCCCACAGCCCTGTGAGGCTCATTGGGATTCAGGCTTCCTGGAAACCATACAGCAAATAGAACCAAACTGCACCAGAACAATAGATAGAAGACTTACCCACAGAACTTCACAACTATTTTAATAGGTACCTTGTGGGAGTCCCGTCCGTGGGTGCCCAAACCACCCCGGAGTTCGGGGAAGGGAGAGACTGCGGGAGAGGGCGGGGCCCCGAGGGAACGCAGGTGCTGTCTGCAGGTCGGCGAAGCAAAACAGGAGATGCAGTCCAGATTGTCGGTGCTCCAAGAAGGGTTTATTAGGGTAAGGCGTCAGGGGAGTTGGAGGGGTCTCGGGGCATCGACAAAATGGCCCCGAGCCCTTCTGCCCCACAATTTTTATAGGGGGAGGGGGAAAGGGAAGGAGGAGATTCGGGGAGCAAATGGGGAAAGGGGGATTTTTGAGCGACAAATTATATATCCAAGGAAATAACAGTACTATAAAAAGAAAACCAACCAAATATCTGCTTTACACCGAACAAAGGGGAACATTCTAGAAATCAAACCATATAGGGAACCGGGGGAAGGGGAGAGAAATGGCTGTCACCTTGTCAAGCCTGGGTGCCTTCCAACTGGCCTGGAGAGCAGGGGGTCCTGGGAGTGTACCAAGCCCAGGATCCATCCCCATCTCTCTCCCAGGGGGTTAGGGCACCCAGGTGAACCCTGAACAGTGCAACAGTACCTTCCACAGCAAAACCATCAAAATATAATAATTCTATATATGTACTTAGCAGAATGTGATCCACTCCATTGTGTCCATTGTATGTCTTCATGCAAACAGTGTGGTGTCACACTGAACAAACAGTGCTCATCAGCATGTAACCAGCTGATGAAGGATGGAGACACCAATTTAGAAGTAGTAGTATTTTCACAGAACAACTGTCCTTTGTTCCTTCATATTTTTCTTGTGCGGAAATTAAAAAATACCTTCTAAACCAAACTTGTGAGCAAACATTCATACAAGGGGACTAAAAGTCCTTAACTGAGTTTTAGAAAAGTATTGGATTTTGACATAATATCCCAGAATAATTTTGGTTGGAAAAGAGCTTTAAGATCGTCAAGTCTAACCACTAGCCTAGCACAGCCAAATCCACCATTAACCATGTCTGTCTGTTGTACCTACATGTCTTCTAAATACATCTAGCCATAATGTCTCTACCACTTCCCTAGGCAGCCTGTTCCAGTGCTTCACAACCCTTTTAGTAAAGAAATTTTCCTAATATGTTTCTCTCTATATACATAATGTAAAATTTCAGTTCAAATATTCCTTACTAGCAGTTACTTTCCTCATCTCTGCTAATGTTTGTCAGACTCTTGGTGTAGAGCATTGTTTTTTCTCTAGTTTTTTATGTTGATTTGTACAATTCTATTAAATTTCATGCTAATGTTCTTAGCTTGCTATGTGAAATTCTTGTTTGATTGCTCGAAAGATCCTAATCTGGCTTGATTTCTCTCACAACTTCCTCTTGCACTGGTAGATCCAGTAAAAGAAATTCATATATAAATACCTCTTAGTGCTACTGTATCTAAACATTCTTGTGGGCACAAGTGCCTAGATAAAGATCCTTAAAGCTTTCCCGTGCTTCTTTTTTCAGACTTAACCAAACTAAAACACATACTGACTATTCATGTAATGAAATTCTGTAATCTACAGTCTAAAAATAATAGTTTTCAGTCTGTTCATGTTTCAGAATATTATTGGAGCAGTCAGCCTGAGCACTCTGCCCTAGTCTGCAGCCAACACATAGCAGTCAGACAATATGTATTTCCAGTATTCCGTTAATATGGAGAATAAAGATCACTTTGTAAATCTTATGAAGATTTAAGAGAGCTCATTAACTTACAAAGATTCTCAGCACCTTCATGTTAAATCTTTTCCTTCCTTCTTGACTCAAAAGGAAACTATGAAAATGTAGCATCTAGGTTCAGTTCCAGAAAACAGATAGGTAGTGATCACCACAATCTCCGAGTGATAGTATTTAGTGATTGTTATAATTGCAGAACTGTTTCTTTTTTGCTGTGGCTTACTTGTGCCTTTTAAACATCTTGAATATTTTAATGTACTGTGTATATTTTTAATCAAAATTCACATGAACATCTCACAGGTAAGTAGATAGCTCTAAAATGCATTTTCTCTCAGCCTTCCAAGAGCATACATTTTTTGCATATGCTGAGCAATGATTGACAGGATTCCACTGTGCTGTTTCAGATCCAACATATGAATTTGTAACCTGGGAACGCATCTCTTGATACCAAAGTTGATTACTTTACTCTTTTTTCTATTTTCTGCACCCTGCAGAATCTATAATACAGATGGTTACAAAGCAATGTGTCATGTTTTAAACAATCATGAGGGATTGTCGTTCAAGTGTTTCATTGTGGAAAACACATTACTGTGTAACCAGAGTTAGATTTGTAAACTGGCAGAATAGATAAAAGAATTTAAATGTAGACACCCAGATGCTAAACATAGCTAGAACCAGTAGATAAATAGATAATGAGGAATATAGTAGCTTTTGTGGCAAAGGAGGCTTGATAAGTCTATGTACCTTGCCCTCTGCATCATCACCTGAATCCTGTAAAGACAGCTGGCAGCACACTAATTGGCACCTGATGCTTGACAGATGACACAGCTCTTGGACATGCACTCCTTGGTGCTTGTGAGTGTGTGGATATGACAGTGTGGGTGAAATCAATTTTATTGTAAAATAAATAAACCTTTTCTTCTTATGAGCTCTCATCTTGAGCTTTACTGCAAGGGTTGCAATACTGTTTCAAATATAGAGATCCGTGTCGCAAAGGGAATGTTGAAAAAGGAAAGAATATAAGAGGAAATGAGACTGCAAGTAGATAAACTGGGACCTCTTATGAGAATGACTGTTACTTCACTTAAGTGGAATGCAGCTCTCTTAAGACTCCTCCACTGATTCTGAATTGTGGTGAAAGTGTAGTTGAAACACAGATGCATGTTCTCGTATGATAATTAATTAAACTTGTCTAACCAGCAGTGGTGGTGTTTTGTAAAATGGGGATGCTGAATGAGCACAAAAGGGTTGAGGTTAAAGTCTCTCATTTCACCAGAGGCAGATCCCTTGATCTATCTGCAAGATAGCTATTTACACAGATAAGGAGTGTGAGGAGTTGTCAAGATTATTTATGCTACTGTATGCCTATTGCAGTGTAACCACCTTCTTAAAATTTTGCTTTGGCTGTTCGTAATGGACATGGAGAAGTGGGGGAACAGTTATATAATGGAGGGTCACTTTTGGCAAGTGAGGTAAATTCAACATGATTTACAAGGAGCCTGCTGTTTTCCTTCAGAAATGTGGTCTTTTTTTGCCATCTATCTATATGTGCTTTGTTTTAATTATGTGCTATCTAAACTTGTTCTTGTAAGCAGTTTCTTCAAGGTGGTTGGGTCTGCTGTTGTTTTAACCACCCAAACACGTCTCAGAGGTACACAGCTAAGGGTCAGGAGACAACAGTCATAAATTGCAGCAGTGAAAATTCTGGCTCAATATAAACAGCTTGTTTCTGGTAAAGGGATTAGACCCTGGAATGAGCTGCCCAGAAACTGTGGAATTCCCATCTTCAGATATTTTCAAAACTGGACAAGTCCCTGAGCAGCCCTGTCTAAGTCTGAAGTTAGCTCTGCTTTGAGCGCTTCAGAGGTCCCCTTCCACATAATTTTCTCTATGAACACGTTAAGAATTTCTCTACTATCCTGTTAAGAAAATCCTAGTTATTTAATGTCTTCATTCCACTTCAGGGCTGAGCATCCTTTTCTGTGGAGGCAATTCTGAGCTTTCTTAAACAACTTTTGAAAACTGGTCATGTAAATGCATGAGAGAGAAACATTATTTTCCTATAAATAAATATTAGGGAAATGTCACTGTACAATTTTCTAGTAGAGTTAAAACAGTACTAATACTAAAAAAAAGGTGTAAAAAGACAGGAAATCTGTTATTTACATTGTAACTAGCTAATGTGTACCAAAAATATTATTCAGAAATATTTTGGATCATTAAACTGGTCTCTCCAATAAATACAAACAAGATGTCACTTTTGCTCTGTAGACAGCTGTTCTCTTCTGTTTCCTTCTAGGAAAGTGTTCACACCAGCAAGCTCTAGGAGCAAGCAGGAATAGGCATTCAGCTATAGGCAACCACATTAGTTGAACAGAAAAGGTGTTTTCCCTTCTGTACCAACTCTTTAATTACAAGTGTGGGAACCAGTTTCTTTCTTCTGCTTAGAGATGCATGGAACCAAGGCCTTGGGTTCACCTCAGCTGAACAAGGAGTGTGAGGTACAGAGGAAAATAAGAAGCAATGCAATCAATTATACAGACATTTTTAAAGATACAGTGCTAATGTGGTTAATTTGCATATGTTAAGTAACTATATTGTTACTGGTAGCATGTAATTTTGAAGTTGCTGCTTATTGTAGACATAATACCTAAATTAGAGTTTGTAATTATTTGTGGATGCCATCCAGAACCTATTATTAACACTTATAAGGAGTTATATTCTTTCCAAATCCTTGCCTTAAAAATTGCCATAATTCTGTGATAAGCGGGTTTTAGTAAATGCACAAATTCTCATGCAGGCCTCAATAATTTCAGATTTTCATTATGTACCTGTTGCCATCTGTGCAGAAAGGTTTAAATTTTTTAAGGTGCTTCTATATTGCTTAAGATTCAGTGAAAGATATGTGGATTGGCTACACATCTCTAAATCAAAAAGGGCAGAAAACAACTGATAAATTGACAGTTCTGTATTTGTATAGAGTTCAATATTTTTAATTGTTTAATTAATGTGAGTCAGTAGTGAACATGGGATGGAAGAAAGGGACAAAACTTTATTTATAGGATGGATTGGAGGTGTTTCGTCTGATTGAAAGACTACTTTGTTATGCTCAGTATGATATAGCTATAATTTTACAGAAAAGAAGGATGTATGCTGGTAGGAAGACTGGATTGTAATTTCTCTGGAGTATCAACTTGAAAATAAACCCTTTTCACACACAGAAACACATACACACACATAGGGTTGGTTAATGAATAAAGAGCTTTCAAGCATCAAATCAGCAGGTCTGACTAATACTGGAGAAGATTGTGAGACTTGATTGAATAGATTTGAAGAGCACTGAGTACATCCAGATGGGGAAACCTTAGAAACATTTAACTGGGCCCAGACTACATCCCAGCTGAATGGGACCTCAGACTATCCTGTGTACCTTGGATTATTTCTCAGTGCAAAATGTATGTAGTCAAGTAGGAGGAAGCGAGTTACATTTTCCTATCTCCCAGAGTCTGGATGGCTAGTGCATGAGAACTGTAGAATTACCTACAAAGTGTGTCTGTTGTGTGTTTAGACACTGGAAACAGATTTACGATGGCCATGCACAATGCCATTCCAATCTTTTCAAATGGCTTGCCTAGAAACTACGCCTACTCTTCCAAACCTGGGGATGGATAGAGTTTATTCTCCAGAGATCTTTAATGAAAAAAATAGCCACTTTGGAGGTGTGGCTGTCCCTATAATCTTCCATACCTGGATATTCAGAATTACTTGTCTGCGCAATGTGTGGCAGCCGGAGGGCAGGACCAAAAGATCCTATAGCTGCCTCTTGTCTGCCTTCTCATGTTCCATGTGCAGAGAACCAATCCCATGAATCTGTATTATTTATTAGGAGCGGTAACTTACTTTGTTCTTAATAGCTCTTAATGGAGAGCTGTTTCGCTTCCTCCTTTCTTCTCTCTTATTGAAAACAAAGCCAGCAAAGGACATAATCTTTGTAGTATTATTAGACATTTAAAAGTTTGGTTTTCAAATTACCAAATTGACAGTATTAGTCTAGAACAGTACAGTTTAGGGGTTTTTACTGGAGAGCAAACCAGATAAAACTTCCTTGTTTCTTTTAGTAAAATCTTTCATGACCTAATTTTTGTCTACATTACTTTGAGGTTTATATTCACAGTGTTAAGACTTACCCTTTTTTACATGGGGGTCCAACATCCTATATGTTACATAGTAGCTGTTTGTATTGCTGGTGAAATTGCATGAGTGAAAAAAAAAAGCCAGGGGTGAGGGGAATGTAGAAACAATGAAGCACAGGACTCTATTAAAGCAAAATGTTTTTGATAGGTTAAAAACTAGTATGGCTCTAGTGTTTTACTCTACACTCACTCCTCTGTTTGCAGTTTCTTATAATTTGGATAGTATTGTGAGGAAATTAGGCCACGTGGTAATACATAGAAATTATTAATGTTTATGCTTACATTGAAAAATTATACAATTTTCTGTTTAAAAAAAAATAAAAGGCAAACTGAGGAGCATAAAGCATCACTTTTGGAAACACAGTAATTAGCAAATCTATTTCTGTGAATAAATGGGTATTTACATGAGTTTGCCATCTTGAGAACCAGACTACTACTGAAAGTGATTCAGATGAGGAAGTAAAAAAGGAGTTATACTATATGCAGTATTATTATAATAAAAGATTAATATAAAAACAAGAACCATCCAAAGTAAAGTGTTTTGGGACATGCATGAGAAGTTTAAACAGGGAATTTACTCATCAGGTACAAAAAGTGGATGCCACAATCTTCCAGTCATCAAATTTAAAAATTCTAAAAAAGCAAAGAGTCTGAGAATTTGTTCATACAAACTTTTTAATTATACAACCAGAGTATGCCAGAATTAAAATATGTAACATGGCTCAGATTTTTAAATGAAGATCACACTATTAAGTAGTTATGTTGGAGAAAACAAGCTTGTGATACAAGAAAAATAGTTTTGAATTCTCTTAATATTACAAAATAGCTATGATGGTGTTAGAAGGACAAAGGTGGGAGACTCGTAGGGGTGTTATGGGATGAACAGAAAAGAAAATTATGGAGATCTTCACATTTAATTTCAAGAGTACCTAAAGAAATCTTCAGTCTTCCAGTGAGTCACAAATGGATTGACACATATGATAAATATGTTTAAGTAACACCATGGTTTAAAGTGACACTACGAATATAAGCAACTATGCATTTCAAAACAAGATACATATTAATGTTTTACACATGGCTGTTAAAACAAAGTTAAGAGATGTTGAAGGTAAGAGAAAGAGACAGGAAAATAAGAACTTGCTAGTATGTCAGGGATATACAGCATGACTTTCCTGATTTGGGAGACAGCTAATATTTCACCAGAGATATTCTTCAGTTTAATCTCACTAGCTGAATATTTACATTTCTTCAGAGAGTATGGTTTCCCTATAAACAGTGGAGGAATGCATTCCTGCCTTGCTCACCTATTGTTTCCTGAGATATGGAGAACTTGACTCAGCATGGTGTGTATGAGTTTTGAAAAGCAGGGATACACCTTTCTGTTGCACTTCTACTCCGCTAGCCATTTCAACCCAGCTAGCCAAAATAGCTCAATTCTGAAAACATACTTTTGAGTAATTTTACTTCCATATACCAGTGTCACCAAGACTACTCATGTTATAGTATTTGTAGGCTGTAATTTTATGTAAAGCAATACTATCTGCTTGCACCAAGAAATTTGGTGATTTTGGACAATTTTCCTGAAAACAATATCAGGTGCTGATTTCACCCACCCATATTAACTAATGCAGCTTTCTGCTTTTCCCTAGTGTTAGCTAGGTCTCAAATAGGGAGTTCAAGCAGTCACTTTGTAAGACATAAATCACATCTTCAAAGAGAAAGATTTTTTTCTTGTTTACAATGGGAGATGTTCTTCCACAACTCATAAAACAGGCATTATTTTTAAGGATTTGAAATTAGCACCTTAAATATCTGTTACTTGCAACAACAGAAGATAGTAGTTTCTGGGAAATTTGTGTCAAGAATAAAGAGTGGAGGAAGTCTCATCTGATTGGAAACGTCTGAAGTTTTGTTGCTGTTTCACACAGACATTCCTTGCAGGGAAAACCTGAGAATCATATTCCCCTTGGGTGAAACAAAGTAATACTAAGTTGTGACAGCTGCAAGTTTGCAAACGATGCTAAATTGGGTGGGAGTGGAGGGTAGGAAGGCCCTGCAGAGGAACCTGGACAGACTGGATTGGTGGGCTGAAGCCAGTGGTGTGGGGTTCAACAAGGTGAAGTGGTGGGTCCAGTCCCTGGGTCACAACAACTCCAGGTAATGCCACAGGCTGGGGCAGAGTGGCTGGAAAGCAGCTCAGTGGAAAAGACTGGGGGTGCTGGTGACAGCAGCTGAACATGAGCCAGCTGTGCCCAGGTGGACAAGAAGGCCAGTGGCATCCTGGCCTGTATCAGCAATAGTGTGGCCAGTAGGACCAGGGCAGTGATTGTCCCCTGTACTCAGCACTGGTGAGGCCACACCTCAAATCCTGTGTCCAGTTCTGGGCACCTCACAAGAAAGACATTGAGGAGCTGAAGATTGTCCAGAAGGGCAGTGGAGCTGGTGAAGGGTCTGGAGCACAAGTCCTGTGAGGAGCAGCTGAGGGAGCTGGGGGTGTTTATGCCAGAGAAAAAGAGGTTCAAGGGTGATCTTTTTGCTCTCTGAAGGGAGGTTGTAATTACGTGGGCGTTGAGCTCTTCTTTTCCAGGTAACAAGTAACAGCACAAAAGGAAATGGCCTCACATTGTGCCTGGGGATGTTTAGATTAGAGATTAGGAAAAAATTCTTCATTGAAAGAGTTATCAAGCACTGGAACAGGCTGCCCAGGAAAACGGTTGAGTCACCATCTCTGGAGGTGTTTAAAAGACATGTAGATGTTATAGTTAAAAGCACGGTTTAGTGGTGGACTTCTTAGTGTTACATTAATGGTTGAACTCAATGATCTTAAAGATCTTTTCTGACCTAAATGATTCTATGATTCTAAATTATAGGTGAGAGATCATATCTTTGGTAACAGCTTTAAAAACAAAATCTTCAAATACACCTCTGTCTCCTAAACTTACCTTCATTTACATATAATTTGTAATCTATACCATGTAGTAAATAGGATACTTTATGAGTTAACAATGGTATCCAGTCTCTTCCATTAGCAGCAGATCAAAGCTTCATCGTGCAAACATTTTCTAAAAAGTAGGTGCTGGCACGAGATAGCATTATTATTTGTGTTATGTAAGAGTACTCACTACAAAAGCACCAGCACCTCAAGCACCAGATCAAATTGAAGAAGTGTCTGGCCAGGTATATTGGATTTTCACCCCAGCAGCAAGAAGATGTACTATTTCCATGGCTGACATACTGAACCTCTACCTCCTTTTCAAACTAATTTAAGTTTTATATCAGCATGTCTTTTAATAATTAATAATTTTCAATCTGCAAAGTGTATGTGTCCAACAAATCCATAAGTTGCAGAAAAGTAATCTTCTTACCCCTAGAATAGATAACTACTTTTATAATTGTATTAATGAGAAACAATTGTGTCAGTTCACAGTTATTTTTGTGCCTTTTTTTTTAAAGTAAAATAACAGTAGAGAAAATTGTGGAGTCTTGCACTGTTACTGAATCATGGAGAGTTAATTGACTGAATCAATCATCAAGATGCAAGTAAGGAACAGTCTATCTATAATATGGGGAGATCTGAGAAGTTTGGTTTATTTGAAAAACAAGTTCTCAATACTGCTGTTTTACTCCACTTTTGTATTCAGTAGCTGTTCAATGATAATGTGGTAAAGAACAGTTATAGTTTCAGTAGATTATTCAATAAAAATGCAGTGAGAAGGACTGGAGGAGTGCTTGGATTCAGCTCATACTCCATTTTCTGAGGAAGAGCCTAAAGGCCTGGAAAGTGCTTGCTCAACAACAAAAGTTTATGACCAGTGAAATCACAGAATCACAGAACTTCTACACTCAGGATGTCTACAGACTATCGGTAAACTCTGACAAGTCTACAGGCTGTCACTTTGCTAGGCAGTCAAAAATTAATGTGAGCTTGAAAGGAAGTTAAAAAAAAAGAGTAGAAAATGTCCTATTCATATCTTTAATTCTCAGAAGATGCTTCAGGACTGGTTCAAATTAAGCTGAAGCTATGCTGTTGCCAACTGGTCCTGCTTTTTTTTCCCTTTTGATGTGCACTCCTACTGATTACCCTGTGTTGGATCTAGTGACAGTGAAGTTGTGTGGTAAGTGGGAGTTGCCTTTTCACTGAAAATATATCTGTACAAAAAACAAAATGGGATTTTTTATTTGGATCTGCATACTGGGAAGGGTGGGGAGGAGATAAGAAGAAAAATAAATGGTTGGACTGCTCCTTTTGACAGCAGCTGTGTATCTGGTTAATTTAACTCCAAAACTGCATGAAGTGAAGAAGGAAAAAAAGGATCTTTTTGGTCAATATTTTGAATAAATATACATTCACCAATGTGTCTTTTATTACAGTATGCTGGATCTAAAGGAAAGAACAAATATTTGTAACAGCATGTAGTGCTGTGAAAAAACACATAAGTTACTTGACCTAATTATGATCAGTCCACTCTAGGTAAGAAGCCTAAGAGACGAATCAAGATGATGAAAAATGAGACACATGTTTTTCTTGGATTGGATTAACCTTGTTTATTTGTAAAGAATTGTTAAGTAGCTCTTACATTTAACCTAGTTGTGAAGACTGATTTGCACAGTTTGCAAATACTTGCTCCAAGATGTAGTCATCTCTACTTAGATGCAATTACATGTATTTTGGAAATAACAGACAATCTTATTGTGGAGGTCACTAGCTCTTTTCAGTGTCATGGATAATAAGATCAAAAAGCATATCTATAATATACCTGCTTCAGACAAGATTTTAAGAAATTACATATTTCTGAATAAAAAAAATACCTGGTTTTGATGTTTTCCACTATTGCACTTAGAAAAACATACTATAAAGGAAAAGTATACAATTTTAAAGTATTTATTTATGTGGGGAGTTAACAGCAAGCACATCAATTCATTATGGTCTTGATTTAGGGTGAAATAGAAATTACTAATGTAAAAGAGCTAGAAGCTGGATAACAGTAATAATAATATTTTTTAAGCTGATTCAGAGAGCCAGAGATTGTATAATGATTTACTAAGATATGCCAGCTGCGATTCATTTATTATTTTCTTAATGAATTTGTGCCTACTTGGTACCAGG
The DNA here is from genome assembly GCF_008360975.1 of Lichenostomus cassidix. Taxonomy (NCBI): domain Eukaryota; kingdom Metazoa; phylum Chordata; class Aves; order Passeriformes; family Meliphagidae; genus Lichenostomus; species Lichenostomus cassidix. Next base: position 34,427,855 of record NC_139511.1, read on the forward strand.
GAGGATGAAGAAAGGAGAGCCAAGTAATTGAGAGAAACCACCAAGTGTAACCGAGCATCTCGCTCTTGGACCCCAGGACTGGTACGAGTCGGTTCTCAGGCTTGGACTAGGACCAAGGACCAAGGGAGCATGCACAAGGGAACAGTGTGAACAGTTCATCGTGATGAAGAGGAGGGAATCTGTCATAATTAATCATCGGGACCCTTGCCCACAATTAATTTGAAGACACTGCGCTTGCGCGAGCATATTTAAATGAACTTTGAACTCATTATAATACGAAGCAGGGATAGGTAATGAATATGTATAGGGGCTTTGTCTAACTTTATGCATATGTAATCTGTAACCTAATATAAACTTAGTGAAGTGCTGCTGAGGGTGTGCATGTCTTTGGAGGGGCTACCCCCCATGCACCCCAGCTGGAATGAACACATACCTACTTCATAACTGTCTGAGTTGTGGAGTCAATTCCATGCGTCAGTCTAATCTAATCTAATCTAAATACTATTACAATTTTGTAGTTATACTTAGGTCAATTTACACGTATTTCAAAACCAGTAAGTTAAGACCCCCTCCCCCCTCCCAAAATTACCTAGTCTCCCGTTAAGGGTATGGGAATTTAGCAGAACACAAGACCCCTTGAGTTTCAGCTGGCCAAAGATCCAGCTGACCCTCAGAGATCAGAGGGCCTGGGTGTGTCTGGACTTAATTTCTGATTATAACCAATTTAGCACTCTAAGTCTGGTCGAATTCAAAAGAAGAACTTGAAGTACAGGTGCGGTTTACTAGTCCAACACAGGTTGCATGCAAAAAGCACAGTGCATAATCCAAATTCACAGTAACAAGGTTTATTGAAGCTACAGGAGAGCATGCTCAGGATTGCCAGTGATGAATTCACTGAATACAGAGTATTAATATGTGTCACACCAGAAAGTACCATCAGAGATATCTTAATAGTGGTATGTATATATGAAAATTAATATTCTCAGGTGTGCTGCAATGCAGTTGGAGGCATAAAGCTTACATAGGGGCATCCCTTTAGGACAGGAGGAAGGGGAGAGACACAGTCTATCAATTGATGCCAAGCAGACAGAAATATTTTTCCCCTTCAGTGATGTTTTTGTCCTCCAGAGCTTTTTTCCCCTCCAGAGATGATTTCCCCACTCCAAAATTTCTGGCCTAAAGCCCACCTTTTATACTATAAATATTGTCTCATCCCAAGGGGATGGAACAGTCAGATGTTATAGGTGGGGTTTGGTGGCTTTGGCCATGCTTGTGTTGCACAACACAAGGTCTCCTTCATTTGCATCCCAAAGGGTGCTCAAGTTGGTCTGTTAATGGGGCCTAATGAGGATCTCAGTTACTTTTGGTCAGGATTTATAGTTGACAAAGAGGTAGAATAAACACTTTGGTCCTCCTTCACATACTGAGATTGCAGTACAGGCTGTCTGACCTTCATCAGAGGGTTTCTGTGCTCATCCTTATCTCCTTAATGAACCAGAGTTGTTTTATCGTAGTGGAGTGTGATTGGCTGATACAGGGGTGTGGTATTTTTCTGTGCCTCACTGAAAGGACATCGGGGCCTCTCCACTCCAGACATCATTCTGTTGTTAAGTCTTGCTTGAGCCAGATGCAAGATAAGCAAATGGCCCAGCTCATGTTTTCCTCAACCAGCCTCATCAATTCTTTGCCTGTCTTAAAGCAACACTGTACAACGCTGATCATCTACCACACCTGCGAACAGCCTTTATAACCACACCAGAAATTTATCATGATAGTAGGGTTTCCATTTCCTGCAGAAGTCATGTTTAGATTTTGCCTGTTCAAATGAATGCTAAAACTGAAAGATTCCAAAACTAGCAAATAAATACTATTATATTGAATTACCACCATCCTACCTCGAAACCTGTCAAAGACTGCTTCTCGTGTGTAATTACTTTAACGACCCAGAAAATAAATACCAGTTCAGGTATGTGATAAGCAATCTCATCTCTTGCTCCTTCATCCTAATGGCACTGTATTTAGCATGGTACAATTTTTTTAGTACAACATTAGTATTAAGAGTTACGAACACAATGTCTTTTCCAAGTACTTCAGGAAAGGGATAAATGGGATCAAGAGCTAATACATTGTACTTTGCCTTGTGTGACTGCCAGAGACCCTCTCAGCTGCTCTCACCTCCTCAACAAGACAGCAGGAGGAAATAAGATGGAAAAATTCATTGTCTGAGATGAAGGCAGTTTCACCAGAAAAGCAAAAGCTGGACATGGAAACACAGCAAAAAAGAGGAATCATTCACTATCTCCCCTTGTCAAGCAGATGTCTGTCCACTGTCTTGCAAGCTAGGCCTCAGCTTAAGTAGGGTTGCTTTGAAAGACCAGCACCACAATGACAAATGTCAGCCCCTGCTTCTCCTTTTCCCCAATTTTATTGCTGAGTAGAATTTTGCATGATACAGGATATCACTTCCATCAGCTGGGAACTGCTGTCCCTCACCCATTCTTGCCCACCTGAAGCCTACTGGCCTTTGGTGGTAGCTGAAGGCTGTTGGAGGGAAAACCTTGATGCTGTACAAACACTGCTCAGCAGTAGCCAAAACACTGGTGTGTTTTCAATACTGTTCTAACCACAAATGCAAAGCCTAGCAGTATAAGGGCTGGTCTGAGAAAAATACCTCCATCCCAGACAGACATCATACACACATACTCTTCCTTTTTCCTTTGTCTTGTATTGTAAATGTCTACCAAGTTTGATTTGGAATATGTTTTTTTAATTCGTGTATATAGTTTTGTGTATTATACTTGAGAAATTATGTGTTTTAAATATTGTATAAATACTGTTTACAGATGTGCAAAGTTTGAAGTCTCTTGGGGTTATTGAGAGGTGTGTGACATCAAAGGGAAGATGAAAGGCCCAGGTTTATTGAATAACTTACATTCAAAAGTACACACAACTAAGAGGTCTCGACTTCCCAGTCTCTTTTCCAGCTGAAGGAACAATTTTTCTCAAAAACTAAGACTTACTTACCATGTGATTTTATTCTATATAGGATATGTTTATGGCATCAGGATACTTACGTATCAGCATTAAAAAATTAACTGCGAAGTGAAATCTGAATTTATTTATAGGATTGGCAGACAAAAATTATAAACAAATTATATACTTTGTCGTGTCAGACAATAAGATGTCTATGAAATAATAAATGATTCTGCAAGTTGGGCTAAAACTTGTCATGCTGTTCCCCCAGTGATATGGCAGACTTCATCTCCTATATTATTATTAATGTGTTCACCTTTCCATGAAAATGGAAACCCACATCTGAAGATTAATTTGCAAAATTCAGCTATTTACTTTGCACACTTTTTATGCCACCTTCCACTTTTTCTGTCACAGTCAAACATGTTGGAGACAAAGTTTTGCTTCATTCCATTTCCACCACTTGAGAAACAAGGTACGAAATCAAGCACAAGCATAGCTGAGTGCAGCTTAAGGTGGTAGACACTGTTTCTTAATGCTCAAGTAGATATATGAATGTAAATTCCTGCTTGAATGATCTCACATATGGCCAAAAAGGCCTAGTACCACTGTGGAAGAAACAATGGAGAAATCAAAATGTAATTTACTTAGATTGCAGCAGATAAGGTATTACTTGGGGAGAAATAAAAACTTGGATGTAGGTAAGAGCAAAAATAACTTGATTAACAAGGTGGTGGAATCACATAAACACTGAAGAAGGTTGCAAAAGAAAAATGGCAAGAACAAGCTAGATACAGCACGATCGTTTTTCAAAGCTAAATTTTCTGAAGTTCAGTGAAAAAGTTTGGAAAAATAAAAACTTTGGAAAAAGTTTGGAAAAATGGAGGAAAACTTTAATATTGTAACACAACAGAAAACTGATGCAAGTGATCTAAACTGCCAACAAAGTGTTACTGCAGTGTATTTTAGACCATTCTGAAATGGCATGAATGAAGTAGTTAAGGGTTGCTCCAGGGAGATCAGACTGGTCTCCACTCCTGGTTGTTGTCAAGAAAATCTCCACTGTTAGTCATTGAAGAGAGCTTTTGTGAGCCTCCTTGTCACTGAAATTTTCAGAGGGGGTTTTATTTGTCTAACTCTTTGACTGCCTACTATGATTCATTAAAAAATATCTACAAGTATTATGGCTTGACAGCAGAAGTATTATTGAACTTCATGGTGAAGCTTTTCCAGTAAGCCGGTAAATATAACTGAAATAATTGACCTTATTAAGAATTGATAAAACAGAGGTCCCAAATGCCAGAAAGACCAGATTTTATATGTGTGTATATATATATACATATGCTATAAAGATAAGTAGCTCTTTAAAAAAAAAAGGGCCTGGCATAGAAATAAGAATCCTTGTAAATTTTTGCACAGACATCAGAAAACAGGAGAAAAGAACCCCAATATTCAACTTCTGTTATAAGCTGGGAGAGGAGCAACATTTACCACTTGAAGCCGGATTTGTTGTGAAAAAACATACAGCATAAGGATCAAACTATCAATCCTCCATTCAAATGTTATTCTAGTCTTAAGTCATTAAATCTGGAAATCTGTCAGAGACACAAGGAGATGCAGATTCATATATGCATGCGCTAATCTGAATTACCTGCTCCTTGATCCACTTTTCTCCTTTAAAAATATTTAGAACCTTAAAATATTCCTATTTGTTTCATGGGTCCTAATACTGTTCTGCTTTTTATGTGGTATATATATGCTGTTGAGCAGAATAACTCTATCAATACTTTTGTGATAGCTGTTCTTTATCATCTAGCTACAGCCTTGCCCATTCTTTTACATAAGAAGAATTTGAGTGTACCTTGTCATTAACTCACAAGTGATCAAAGCATGCCTTGGGATTGCCAAGAAATTGAAAAGACCTAACAAGAAGTATCCTCATGAATGAAAGTAAGGCACAGGATTTAGGTGGAAAATGCTGAGGACCTTTTGCATGAAATATGCTGAAAGTAATAGACACACATTGTTGTGAGAAATCAAAAGAGGTTTCAGGCGCTTTTGTATATCAGCTTTTGAATATCAATCAGAGGAGCACAAAGGACTGCAGCTCACATGTTTTCTATTTTAAATCTGGTAAAATAATATTCAGATTTTTTTCTGTAAACACGTACTTACGGCTGCATGCTAGCTAATTCAAGTACAAGCTTTTATAAAGGTATGTAGCATGAAAACAACAGAGGAAAAAAAAGACATGATGTAATACTATTAAAATGAAAAAAGTAGTCAACCAGATTTACTGAGTAAAATCCTGGCTCAGTGTCAGACTTGGGAGTTTTGCCAAAAATTTTAATAGGTTGAGAATTTCACTATTTGTGAATTCTATGCATTCTGAACACAATGAACACTATGCATTCTGTGATAGAAGAAAAAGGGAAATAAGATTAAATATAAAGAAAGAAGGGGAAAAAATTCATACACATATTCAGCTAACATATAAATCCACATAGCTATGGATTTAGTGTATAATGACAACTATTATTGTTTACCAACATGAATTAAAATTTTTAATGAAGCTTTAGATTTCTATCTATTTTATCTCATTTTATATCTGTATGTAGGGGGAGAGCCAATGTAATCTCAGGTTGCTGTCTTTCTGTAGCTGCAGTGTATTTTAAGTGTGATGTGAAAGTATGGAGATTAAACAAGGATTAATATTGAAAGGAAATGTATCAGAAATGCTGATAATCCAGAAACTAGTTTATTCAAGAATGTCATTTGTAAGAAATGCCTGTGCATATGTGAATAGAAGTGTCATACTGAGTAATTTTTGTCTAAGTGGGTGGATATTTGTGCTCGAGTATGGTTCTATCAAGCTCTGGAAAGTTATTTATTTAAATAATCTGCTCATTATAAGACTTTTTTTCAGTGTGAATAGTGTTTCTTGGTCCCTATACATGACTCAAAAGATGACTACTAGTTTACTAGCTTCAGGATGATGACAGCATGAGCAGAACACACAAATTTTCTTCCTAGATACACTGTTCCTTCTCCAAGAGTTTATTTTTTTTAATCTGCTATTGTTTTGACAGTATGCCATTATCTTTCAACATAAAGACTTCAGAGAAAGATTGATTTATTTGTATTCACCATGATTTAGTGGTCCTTAAAAAACGTTGTTTAGTCTTTGGCAAAGAAAAGAAATTTAGCTTTCTGGAACAATCCAGTTTCCTTCAACCACAAAAGTTCCTAATGAGATAGGAAGTATTAGGAAGAAAAGGAGACTATGTCCATGGCCTTGTCAGGATGGGATGCTAAAGAGATGGAAGCCATGGTATCCATATGTGAGGCCCATAAAACAGGAAAGGGTGGTGTCAGCTCCAGATTGGCCAACTCACTGAACAGTACGGTGGGAACACAGACCTCCAGGCAGAAATACTAGAATGACAACGTGTTGTTGCAAGTGACTTCTTTGCTTCCTCCTTGTTAGAAACTGGTAAGCCTAATACAGTGTGCTTTCACCTAGGCAGAGCTAGACAACATTCTTCTATCACACCTTGCCTTTGTTCAGACCTCCTAGTAATCATTTCAAGCGCTGAACTAGTAATGAGTGGCAACTTAAATGTGAAACACTTTAATGGGTGGAGATTTAAATATGATTTCCACTATTTTCTTTCCAAGAGCATGCCACAGGCATAGTTCCCATCAATGAAGAAGACTTTCCAAAGCTTTACAAAGACAATTGCAGTTTACTTACAATATTGGGAGCAGTCAAACATAGATTACTGGTGAGACACACACTAAGCTGAAGACTCTTCTGCTCTGACTCATGCTCCCTCCTGAATGTGTTGTGGAGAGACACCAGAGATCAGCAGACTACCTTCATTCTCTCTGGCATCTACAGCACCATTTGGCTGTGTCCCTTTGGCTGTGTCCCTTGGTGTGGCTTGATCCACATCACTGCTTGCCTGGTGACATGTTTGCTCTGTGATCATTTACTTTTAAACCAATTCTCCCAACTGGAGGACAACCAGTTCACTTCTTCCAGGAGAGGTTTATCAGGATTAATGATTCTTCATTGTCAGACTGGATCTTTACTTCCCTGAGCACCAGCACAAACTGGAAACAAAAGGAAAAAAAAAAAGGCAAGAAAAAAAAATTTGGAAAAAATAAAAGGAAGCTGTGAGTTTCCCAAGAGGAGCATGCATCAATGAATAACATACATACACAGCACGTTCATGATCTTATATAAAATGATTTTTTTTTAAGTTATCATATTCTAGAAAGCATTACATTAAATATGGGTAATAAGCCATTAGCATGTAAGGAATTGTCCAAACTCAGGAGAAGTCTGCCTAAATGTTTCTTTTATCTTCTGCTTATATGTATAAGGAGGTCTTAATATTAGCAGTAATTTGTTCGCAGGAAAATTATTTCATATGTTCCATGTTTTGGTTACATGGAAAAACTTAAAGAGAAGTAAAAATTGCATACTAAACAAGCCTGATCCTTAACTCAGGATGTTTATATGTGTTTTGAATAAATACATAGATTTGTTAATTTTGTTATTTCCAATTTATGTATTTTTCTCATCTCTTTCATTTTCAAAGTGTCAGTAATTTTTACAAGTTAAGGAACAGCAGTGTTTGGAAAGTAGCCCAGAGACCACTTTGCACTATCAAAAAATTATATGATTTTTGTGAGGTATGAGATTATCACACTGATAAAGCTCAAATACTGGAATAGGGTGCTGGAGAAAGGCTGAACAGAAACGAGAGGGACAGACAAAGTTGTACCAGTAATTTACTGTTCTGAGTTGCTGGGTACAGAAACATTTGGAGGAGATTGCTGCAAGGAAAAGAGAGCATGTAGTGTCAGTAACCAACACACCTCTGTGGAAGAGTCCCTTTACACATAGCAGCAGTAAAGGCTGTGTCTCATTACAGCAACAGTAGGAAAAATTGCAGTCTTGAAAGGTAAAGTTACAAGTGGATATAATGGCAACAGGCACCCAACAGACTTGAGGAGCATATCTAATTGAAAAGTGGTCTCATTACGCAAAGTTACTTCCACACAATAGTTATTTCCCCATTTTCTACATGTCTTCAGGGTGCAAATTTAATGACTCTTCAGAATGAGTCATGTAAGTACGAGGAAATACAGCATCACTTTTGGAAGAGCACGGCAGCCATATTTGGCAACAAATGCCTTTTCAGGAATGCTGCACTCCAAAGAAACCTCTGAGAGAAGGAAGAGTGTGAATTCATGGGGATGCTACTGACTCTTTCAGCTGCAGCTGTTCCACTTTTGTCTTGGAGGTGAAGGTGTAATGAGATACAGTGGCTGTCAGTATCAGGAAGGTTCATGCAGGAACCGGTTTTAATTGGAAATATAATTAAATATTGGAACAAGTATGAGACAACACATGTCTGAAGACATAACAGCTCATTTCAAGATTAGATGCAGGATTCGCTAAGTGAAGCATGTGGCTTGCTTTATTCAGTGAGTCAGCTTAATTGCTGATTAATTAATTCTGATCTTTTAAGTGAATGTACTGTTGCTCTTTGTTACATTAAAAAACCCCAATAACAACAACAACCAACCAACCAAACAAACAAAAAAGAACCACCCCTCCCAAAAAAAAACCAGGGAAGAAAACACAGCCACAGTGGAATCTGCAGAAAAATGTTTGCTAAAAATACATAAATCAAGGAGCTGAATCCTTTCTGTGTGCACTCTTCCTCTCTGGCACACATCTGTGAGCCTCAGAAAGAGAACTGTGAACTAAGTGGAGACCACCAGGGAAGCTGAGGTTCCAGAGATAGTGTAGAATTCCTGTGCACCCCAGTGGTTTGTTTGTTTGGTTGGTTTGTTTTGAGGTTGGTTGATCCATGGGAGATACTGAGCCTTGTTTCTTGGCCACAGCTGAGATGGTTTTCTGTCACTGTGACCCAAAGAAAAGGTTTTTGTGGACAAGACACTGGCCACTCTAGTTTGGACATGGTTCCAGAACAAATGCATTTAGATAGATGAAATATGGAAATCTTGGCTCTAAACAAAAAATTTTAATCCAACAGAGTCTGGAAAATTGAGCTTTCTATGGAAACAGGGTTACAGTGAAGTTATTACCATGAGTCCATAAATATACTGTTGGGGTTTTCAAATTACATAGCTCCACTTTGTACTAACTCCCTATCCCAAACCAACAACATTTCTTGAGAAAGAGTGATCAAGTAGGGTGATCTGGAGGATTTTTTTTTTTAAATGGAAATGTCCAAGAAAAAGAAGGTTAAAGACATCGGGAGAGGATGTTTTGTTTCATGATCACTTTCTGCAGGCGGATGGGGAGAGATGACAGGCCAACTTAATCCCACTTAATTCCTGAGAATTCTTCCCTGATTAGTCACACTCCAAACCAGGGAAGGGTCTCCTTCTATTCCTGTGAAATAAACAGAGATCATGACTGTTATCTGAAAAGTGATAGCAGTGTATGCACCTCTGCAAATGCACACATGTTCCTTCTCTTTATCTTCTAATTCATGTATGAAATGTGACTGTAAGGATCAGTGGGAACAGAAGTAAGAAGCGCTAAATAGAGCTGACAACTACTGATACATAAGTAATATGTGAGTATTATAGCAGTTTGTCATACAGTTCAAGGATTACAGAGCATTTGAAAATTATACATGACAAATAAAATTTCACACTAAGTTCACAGAATTAAAGCAATCTAATATCTTCAGCCAGTACCAGATCCTGCACCACCATAGTCAATGGGAGATTTATCAGGCCCATCATTGTCACCAGTCTGACACTGCAGACCTAAAGCAAGGGCTAACCTGTACTAACTATCAAAAGTTTCTCCAAATACATTGCAGTATACTAGGAGGCAGAATTTGAAAACTGATACATGCCTAAATTTTTAAGATGAGTAAACATTTGCCTTGAAGCTTAGAGAGAAAATACATAGAATGTGATCCATTTCAAAGCAGGTCAGTATAAATAGAAAAAGTAGAAAATGGTACTTGCTCAGAAACTGAAAATGTACAGTAATCCTAACCACTCTATGATCCATTCTGACTGAAGTGGCTGGTCAGATTCAAGTCTTCACAAGTCTTGGGAAAAATTATGTCAGAGATTGGAGACACAGTAAAGTAGCTTTGACTATATGTTTGCAAATAGTGACTTAAATCTCTTTCCCTGAATATGAGAAATTGTTCTTCCAAAGCATATTAAACTTACTGGCTGCTCTGATCACTCTGTAAGATTTTTTTCTTGAGGCTGTGTTTCATTTTTCTCAAATGTTGTGATTCTGTGACCAGTGAAACTTGGTGTCTACATATTTCCAGCTCTGAAACAGATTTGTGGTTTTTGGGATGGGAGACTTACTCTGGGACCTCAACTTAAACCGTAACTTTACACAAATGCAAAGGTGCAAATGCAGATATTATCTGGTTTTTTGTTTTTTTTTTTTTTTTTTTTTTACTTTGCTGTCTTTTTGCTCAAATTAAAAAAATGGTAAATCAGCTTCCAATCTCCCCAGAAACTTCCTTTCCCAGTCTCCATTTATTTGTCTTATTTTTTTCCCACATCCTTTGTGGGTTTGTGGGGCTGCACAGTCCACAGTTGCTCCTACTGAGCAACCAAAGTAGGAAAGGCAGGACAAGGTAAGGAGGAGCATTTAGCAAAGAGCAGTGGCATAGCAAGGAGCAGTGGCATGGCTTGGATGATCAACTAGAGATCAAAACATCTGAGCCTATTTGACTAGACAGGCAGAAGGATTACTCTAACAATAAATAACTTTATAGAAATGGATTCCTAGAATTGTGCTTTGAGAGGTTGTCAGACATTTCGGAAGCTTTCAAGTTATCAAAAGTGTACTTGTTTCCAGCAATATTTGCAGCCAAAGGAATATATTGAATGATTCTATTAGAGTTAGGGATCCAAGGTTGGAATTTATATGGCTGGCTTAACAGCCAAAGTGATAAGCTCCTTCTAGGGAACAGGCACTTCATCCAAATTTGAATCTTGTGGTCTCATCTGTAGAAACCTTTGCTCTATGTGTCCCTCTTCCATGCTATACTTTGCTTTAGTTTTGTTCTCCCCTTTTGTTCTCCATCTGTTGTTTTCTCTCTGTATTTTTATTTTAACGAAAATGTTTGACCCATGGGAAAAAAAAAAATCAGTAGGCTGCTGAACCAGGAGGAATGGAACTTAGAGTGATGTGACAGAAACAAAATTTCTGCATAAATTCATGACACATAATTAGTGGTACTTCACTGTACTTATTTTATATATTCATAAGTAAACTCTTCACTGTTTGTCAAAGAGACTGTAGTTCTGAACTTAATTTTTCCCTCTTCTGTAATTTTTAAAAATTTTTTCCTTTCAGAAGAAAATAAACTAATTAAAGAGTGAGGAGAATCCTTATTTAAATTATTAGCCTCAATTGAGCAATCTAAGTTAAACAAAACAAAATTTTCTGCTCCTTCAAATCAGCTTAATTAATCCTGTGAGAACTAAATTAATCTTTATATTGAGTGTATTAAGGCCTCTTGTTAAATAGCAGAATCATAAGCTCATTATATGTCTCAGTATTCAAAAGGAATACAGAAATAAGATCTCCAAGTACAGTTCTGAATGTAGAAATAAAAACTACATAGATAAAAAATACTTTTAAATAAAATTTTAGAGAAAAACCCCATAATATTTTATGTCCTATGCTTCAGCATTTTTCTCTTTATTTAAAAAAGGGAAAAGTTTGATCTTTTTTTCTTCCAAAAATGAAAATCAGCTTAAATTTAAAAAAAACTAAAAACAAAACAAAAGCCCCACAAAAACACAAAACAAAAAAGCAGCTTTAAAATTTTATTTTTTTACTGCTTAGAAGAATTGTATCTGATGAAGGCATGTGTAGCTTTTATTTGCACATGCACATAATCAGGAGTGCTGGCTGAAATTTCTCTCATTGTCAAAACATGAGGAAAGTTGGGTCATTGAGATTCCTTTTCTTTATCATAGTGGAGTCTTGAGTCTTATCTGGGCCAACGAGTACTAGTAAAATTTTTCTGCTACTTCAGCTGTTTTCAATCATTGCTTTCACAAAATTTTTAAAAATTTGATTTTTTAAATTTGAATAATAATTTAACTTGAATAAGCCAGCAGGTTCAAAACCTGTTTGGGACAACAAGACAGACAGATGAGCATGTAAAAAAGCATACAGGCTAGTTGATAAGTGTTGTTTCCATAGATAATCATAAAAAAATCACCTCAGGTGATCCCTTTTTTTCTAAGAAAAAAAATTTGAGCTGAAAAAAACGCATTTCTTTGAGAAATATTCTTCCGAAAAAAAAATCAGCCAGCTCTAGCTGTAACCCTCAGACTTGATGTAGGGACAAAATTTACAAGAGAAATGAGTTGTTGCATAGTACTTGAATGTTGTGACATGACAATTATTCAATTGTGTTCAAACTTGTTTCTTAGTGTTGAAGAGTTCTTTAAGAAACAGTAGATCTTTGGCTGAGAAACAGGGGGTTACTTGATAAAACTAATGCTGCTCTTCCCTCTCTGTTTAAAAAGTTTGTCACTTGTATTTTCTGTGCCTGTTATCATCCAGAGCAGCTTTCTCAGTCTTTGTAAGAAGCTCTTGGTGTGTAGGTAGAAACATGGAAACATGTTTAAATGTGGCAGTGTGGTTTATCAGACTGGTGTCTTTTCTGAAACAGTACTGTTTGCAACAGTGATAAATAAACATGAGGCCAGGTTTAAGGGGGCTTAAGCCAGTAAGAGTCAAGACACATCCTTGTTTTTCAAAACTGACATTGAGTTTAGAAAGAAGTCTTCCAGGGTTTAAATTTGAACAACCTGTGAGAAGCATATAGAACCCTAGAACCACAGAGTATCCCAGTCTAGAATGGACCCATAGAGCTCTTAAAGTCCAACTCCCTGCTCCCTTCAGGACTACCCAACACCAAATCATATATGCAGCTTTGTTCTGTTTCCCCATGTTCTACTGCTGGTCACCAGAGCGGGGACATCAGAACATCCTCTCCACTGCCCACCTTAAGGGAGCTGTAGACTACAACAGGATCACCCCTCAGCCTTCTCTTCTTCAGGCCAATCAAACCAAGTGACCTCAGCTGCTCATTCTAAGTCTTGCCCTTGAGACCTTCCACCACCTTGGTAATCCTCCTCTGCACTCCCTATCAGCTTTATGTCCTTCTCCTGTTGTGGCACCCAGAGCTGACCCCAGGACTCTGCGCAGTGCAGAGCAGAGCAGGACAATGTCCTCCCTTGCCCAGCTGGCCATGCTGTGCCTGATGCCCCTCAGGACAGGGTTGTCCCTCCTGGCTCTCAGGGCACTGCTGACTCAGATTCAATTTGCCATTAGCACAACACCCCCCACCTCCCATATCTTTCTGCAGGGCTACTCTCCAGACTCTCATCCCCCAGTTTGTATGTATAAACAAACAGGGAGGGATTCTGGCACTAGCTCCTGTGAAATTTCAAATCATTGATGACTGCCCAGATCTCCACATCTCGCTGTACAGCTTCTGCCCTGGAGGAAGTCCATGGTTCCTAATTTAGTATCACTGGCAAACTTACTTAGGTGTATTTGCCTTCTGCATCCAAATTATTTATAAAAACATCGAAAGGCACTAACCCTAAAATTGAGCCCTGCAGAACTGCACTGGTGACTGACCACCAGCCTGGTGTAATCCCATTTGCTAAAACTCTGTGAAGCTGATGTGCCAGCCATTTGTTCACCTGATGTATTATGGACTTGCCTAGTTAATCCTGCAGTTTAAGATGTTGAATGTCAACCGTAATGGCCTCCCCAGGGACGTGGTCACAACACCAGCCTGAGAGAGTTCAAGAAGTGCTTGAACATGCTGTTAGACACATGGTGTTGCTGGAAATTATACAACTTTTAACAATTTTTATGTAACTTTATTCAGGCGTTTGCTCGCCTTTGCCTAGGGGGAGGGGCATTGAAGTTTCTCTTCAAAAGACTCTCTTCACCGAGACTGGGCGAGATCTGATGACCTTAACATCAGCAGATTGGGAGTAGCCAGAAGATACACAGGAGATAAGCGAGCATTAGCGAATTTTACCCCCTGGAGCTGTCACCTGGTCTGGAAGAAGATTGATAAGAGAACCAAAGAATGAAGACAAAATCAGCATCGAAGGGGAAGGGATCAACAACCTATAGGAGATGGAATACTAAGAATTGTGTAATTTGGAACCAATGAAAGAGAATTTATTTGGTTTTGTATGTATAAATATGAGACAAATCAGTTAAAGAACCCTGTGAGATGGAATTATTTTCTGCACAACCAGGGCATGTGTGGATGAAATAATTTTTATTGCACATCCTAGACAGAGTAACATCCTGTCTAGAATAAAGTAATGCCTAAATTCTTTAACATTGAAAATATATTATTGGAGAGTTTCTGTTTTTCTCGCAGTTTTGGTGACAGTGTGACTCTTGCACTGCACAGGGTCAGGAGCTGCACTTGATGATCCTTGTGTGTCCCTTCCAACTTAGTGTGTTCTGTGATTCTGTGATAATGCCTAATGCTTTAGCAGGAAAGTCTGTCTGCTCTCAGTAAAAAAGGCAGCTGTTTTGCAAGGCCGTATATCACATGCAGTTGATAAACAGATGTACAAAATTACATGCTCTGCCTACTATGAAATGTAAAACAAAGCAATTGCCAAGAACAACCAGTTTCAGGACAAGATGCTGGTTATGGGAGTATACAAATAAATAAATAAATAGATAAATGAATAAGGCTTCCATGTTTTAAAGTCAGGTCAATTCTTATGGCAGAAACTCTGAAGCTAATTTGTCTCCTATACATCCTCATAGTATAAAGGATATTTAAAGGAAATCTGAAAGCTGAAGATATCACATAACTGATAGGTGGGATGAAACCACTTTCAGTAAAATACTTTGGGTTTAAATGTCCTGGTAATCACAGAGAGTAGTCAAGGTGGTGTTAAATAAATATTCCCAGTGGGAACCCAAGTGAATAGAAATCATATTTAAAAATAAAGGGAATTGAAAAATAGTTGCTGGAGAAGGCAATGTGTATAGAAACACTATCCTGTATTGTACCGCTTGGGTTTTCTGCTTACATTCCTTTATACTGCATGATAACAACTGCCAGAAAATTGAATGCTACAGCTTTGGATGGCCTGGAAACATGAGCAAGGGCTTCAACACAATAAAATAGTGCTGCTGTGGTTAAAGATCCTCAATTAACAATTAGAGTGCAAGTGCTTGACGGCATTTCTCTGGTACAAAGTAGTATATTCAAGGGTTCATTATCTTTAGGAGTTAAATTCATGTGGAAATCAGCACACAGAGTTCTTTTGCCTTCGCTGATTTTTGAGTGCAAAGAAGCTGAACCTTTAATATGAAATAAATTATGGCAAAAGCAGAAAGTTGTTGCTTCCGATAAAGTAGAATTACACTAAAAAGAATGTAATTAGTATTTGTGTGTCTTGGGCCAAGATGTAAACACATCAAAATAGGGTATATTATAGCAATATGCAGGCATTTCCTAACACTGTAATATTGCTAATGGCATAACTGGTACTGACCTGTAAGCATTTTGTAACACCATGAAGCATCCATACATAAATAATACCAAGCTACAAAGAGACTTGTGATAATAGAATTGCGCAGCCAAGGTGCAGGAGTACACCTGAACAGCAGTGAACAGAAAATGTGGGTGATGAGCATCACGAACACCAAACACAGTGAAAACATAAAAAAAAAATTAGAATAAAGAGGAAATCTGACTGGTGCAACCTAGCCCCTGAAATCAGATAAACAATCTTAGGTGAAGATGAGATTCCCCACCTTTTTACTGTTGCACTGGAGGGATCAAGAAGCACAACACCACCAACGGCATTGACATAGGGATGAAACATGTCCACTTTTGATTTCAGCTTCTCTCCTCTTTGTCAAAGGGCTTTCAAGCCAGAACAGCTGGACCTTAGTTACTGACACAGTGGAGAACTATAGCCATCAGTCCTACCAGCATGACATCAACTCCTCATTTGCAGCTAATTTCAGACAAGATTATTAAGAACTGATTTTGAAAATGCAATGGTATTGATGAAGAGTGAATAAAAGCTAGCCATTGGCAATGTGCATTGTTAGCCAGTGTCAGTTTAGTAGAGTTTTGTTTCTACAGGCCTGATGTATTCATCTCCTGTACAGCCTAGCACAAGAAATAAAATATAAAGGAAAGTTAAAAGCTGGAGGAGCATCACATAGCTGGTAGACTGTACACAAGCATTTGGGTAAAAGATATTGATTTTAAATATCAGACCAACTTCCTTGCTATGCATTCATGTTGATTTTTATTATTTTTGCCTTAAGAAGTTATGAACATCTCTCTAGTGGTTGGTATTTCAAGGATATGCATTATTATTATGAAGATTAAGAAATGTAGTAGTACTTCCTACATCGGAGGTTATGCCCTTAGCTATTCTGATAATTTTCATTAATTTTCCTATAGTGACTTTGGTGGCACCTGGTGGTTTCAGTGGCTAAAGCCAGAACTGTTGGTTGGCAAGGTGCTGGCATCAGGGAGACTGCAGTAGTCTGAAAGAGCAGGAGCTGCCCTGGTTTTGGACAGCACAAGCACTAGCTGGCTCCAAAACAGACCCACACCTCCCCAGAGCTGACCAGTCAACAACACTGATGGCATCTCTGTGATAACATTATTATTACAGATTTAACAATAATACACAGCAGCTGTGAGAGGAGTGAGAAATACATGAGACTCTGCAGCCACCAAGGTCAGCCAGCAAGGAGGCCAGGAGGCACTTCAGGTGCTGCAGCCTGTGGTGAAGATAGTGGTGGTGTAGATTGCTTCCCTAAAGCCCATAGAGGACCATGGAGGTGCAGGTTCTCCCCCTGGAGCTTGCTGAAGGGCATGCTGGAGAAGATATTCACTCTGCAGACCCTAAGGGACACCTGTCATGGTTTAACCTTGCCAGCAGCTAATAGTATGCAACTGCTTCCTCACTTCCCCCTCCTCTGCACCACTCTCTGTGGCATAGAGGGGACAACTGGGAGAAGAAAACACAAAAACTCATGGGTTCACATAAAAACAGTTTAATAACTGAAACAAAATAAAATTTAATTGTGCCCAGACTGTCCCCCACAAACAATCAGCACCTCCAGCCTACTCCCCCCATCTTATGTACTGAGCATGATGTTCTAAGGTGTGCAAGATCCCTTTCACCAGTGTTTGACCCACCTTGGAGAAGTTTGTGAAGGACTTACCCCACAGAAGGGACCCCTTGTTGTAGCAAGAAAAGAGCATGATGGAGAAGAAGTGGCAGAGACAAAGTGTAATGAGCAGACCACAGCCTCTGTTCCCATTCTCTACAAGGCTCTTGTGTGTGTGCATGTGTGTGTGTGTGTGTAGGAGTAGAGGAGTCTGGAATGAAGGAATGAAGATGAGGGAGGTGGGGGGAAGTGGTTTTAGTTCTATTTCTTGTTACCCTACTCTTAATTGACATTAAATTAATTTGCCCCAAGTTGATTCAGTTTTGGCCATGCTGGCAATTGGTGACTGATCTCCCTTGTCCTTATCTCAAAGTGTGGTCTTTTGGTATTTTATTCACCTGTCCTGTTGAACAGGGGGAGTGGGAGAGAGTTGGGTGGGAGGCTGGCAGTCAAAGTCCGCCTATCACATTGTCTCACAAAGCCTTTTTCTGTTATTCTCACTAGCACCAGTGGAACAGCACAGTGCTTCCAGCACGATAAGAAGCCAGCTACAACACAGGTTAGGCATATTAGAAATACAAGTTTTCTATAAAGAACAGAAGTAGCCTAGCTATGAATGCACTTTTATTTGCTGAGAAGAAAATGGTTTATTACTGCAAATTAATTTTAAAAGATTGTGTGACCATGAAAGCAGCTATTGCAACTCCCAATTCTAGTAAAAAAAGATGCTGTTGTACCTGCCTCAGTTGTAGCTAATTGAGCTTAAATCCAGCTACTGGGACATACTGCTAATTTACATGGTAGTAAGAACACTCTTAGCTGCAAGATTCAAAATATCAAACTACCCCCACCCCTCTTCCTAGTTAATTTTTTTGATGCAAAAAATCCCTTTTTCTTAGCCACGAACAGATGCTTAAAATCCTGTTCTACAGCTGGAAGCAGGAGGTTTACAAGAACCTTTCACAGTGAGAAAGGAGGTGAAGCATTGGTGTGTGTTTGTTAATTTCTGAATCATCAGGCTGACCAAGCCCACAAAACAAGGAAGAAGAAATGATCAATGTAACCATACAGACCTGAAACAAAACTTACTGATCACCGGGCCAGTTCTAATAGGAGTCCTACACATCAGTTAGCCTTCAGTTTTCATCTACCATTATACTGTGTCTGAGGGAACAATAATAATAATAATAAAAAAATCACCTTACAAAGGGTAGTTAAACTTGAAATTGATCTTTATATGTAGCATAAACAAGTGCCTGAAAATCAGAGTCATCTGAAACTTTTCTTTTTTGGACCTACAATAACTTTTAAAATTGTTGTGATCTGACTCATACTTGGGAGGGCAGCCTTCTGCCTTGCTCAGTCCAAAAATAATATACTTTTACACATACAAAGAGTGATATTTTATTAAAAATCATGTTCGTTAGAAAAAAAAACAACCCTGTAATAAGATTTTCTACAGTCTTACCTCACCACTTACACTATTTTTACAGAGAAATTTGTTTAAAAAACTAAGTAGTTTTCTAAATAGCTGGTTAGTTACTATGCTGTTAGGATTATATGTTACTATTTTGTAATCAGTTGCTGACAAGAGATTTGAACTCATTTTACCACCTCAGAGTGAGGTATGATTCTTTTCGTAAAAGGAACTAAATAATTGACTCTTTCTGCAGCAAGATAACATTTACAATCTCAATTTAAATACCTGCTATCTGTTTTCTTTGAATTGTGGTCATCTCCTCTTTTGTGTTTTGTTTCTGCCTCGTTGAACACAGCACAGTCTGAGGACAGATAAAATCTGAATTCCAAAGGCAAGCAGCCAGCAGCTAAAGACACTTATGGAGACTTGATCTTCCTGTTTCCAGTTTACTCTGTTCTATCATTGCCCAGGAAAGGTCCTTGCTATCTGTGCTGACATCCATTGCTTGAAAAGTTCAGGAACTCCTTTCTAGTTACAACCGAAGTAAAATGGAGCTGTTTCCTGGCCTAGAGAAAAATGTCATTTTGGTTGCAACAAACTGCAAAGTGTAAAGAGCTTTCTGAACATTTTAATTGAAAATGGTGCCTTTTGCTTTAAGAATTTGCAAGCATTTTATCTGTCTTATTTAAGGACACTGTTTACCATTTTTGCTCATTATTCCTACTGACCAGATGGTGGGGGATCAGAAACAAGGTTTTAATTCTCCAAGAGGGGCCGTTACATTGCAATTATGCACTTCGCAGAAGAGGGCATACAGATACAGTCTCCATAAGTCCTTGTGATCCTCAGACTGTTAGGTGTAGTTTAAATCTGAGGTATCCTCAACACAGAAGATTTTTGTTCTATTTTTGTGTATCTACCATGGTTAAGTATAAAATTATATATTATATTATATTACATAATACAAATATGTGCTAATACTAGCATAAAATACACATATTAAAAACTTACAAGAAAAATCAAAATGTTTAATTCATAAACAAGACTTCTGCCTTTATGAGACATAACAAACATATACAACATGATATATAACATATATAACATGATAAATAACTTCCCCATTACAAACATTGAGAACTGTCTGCTAAAATATATTTTCAATTAATAGGGGTACATCACACACCATTTATTTTCAAGGCCAGATTTAAAATAGTAGTGATTTGGCTTGACACCTGATGGTATAAAGCAACCTATTCATATCCAAAAGGGAGACATAGCTTAATGCAGAGAAAGAGATGACTGAAGTGCCTGTCCTTATCAACGTGAATAACTAAGAGGCCCTGAAATGGGAGACAACTGTTTTTCCACAAAAGAAACAGAAATTATTCACCTGTTATCAAAATATTGCAACATGGGTTATATATGGACCCTTCTATATACAGCTATAATTATGGTCTTAGCCTTTCCAAAATCTCTGCATTGCAGGCAATGGTTATGATTTTTATTTTTATGATGATTCAGCTCAAATACCCATCTGTTTTGTTGTATATGAGACCCATTCTTATCCTAATCTTAACAACACAAAATCATAACACTAGCATACAAGCAACAACCAGCAGCCACAAATTTCATGGGCCAGATAGACATTTTTTCCCTTCTGCTTTTTAAAGCTCACAGAGGGAAAAGAGGTGAATTTTCAAGGATCTGATGAAAAATATAAAGGGAAAATGCACTAAAGATGGTGAGGTGGAAATTTAATTAAAATATTGTTCCGTAGTTGAAAAGGAGCCAGCTGAGCAACCTGCTGAGATTAAAATCCTATTCACTGTATTTGAAACTAGCCTTCCACCATGCTTTTCTAGCTGGGTCTTTGTACTAGCACGAAAGAGCTCAATTGTTCATTTGGCTCCGGGTTGTTTCTGTGATCTTGGTCACATGAGGAGGATTTCGGCAGACTGTTCACATTCTTTTAAACTCTTGCATAACAGAAAGCAGTTGCTGAACATGCTGCTGGAACACACTGCTGTTCTTCTTCTAACCTCTCCTCAGCATGGAGAATCTCCTCCTGCAGGGAAACTGGTTATAAAGCCTTAGATGAAGCATTCAGATAGAGCAATTAACACAAACAACGACTTATAACTCTCTACCCAGTCATTGTCCATCCAAGCTTTATGAGTTCTAGAGAGCTATGGCTCCGGTAAACTAAACTGCATGAAGAGTGGCCCCTGTACTGCAACAAATCCAAAGAAAAACCACAAAAATACACAGAGACAGAACTTCACAAAATTAGTGTACACAGTTAAGTGGCAGAGTACTCCCTCTGCAAAGACACACAAAAAAATGGATAATTCAATTTTGGATTTTCAGGGAGCAGTCTTTTCTCATGTTATGCCTCTGCAAGACAGAAAATGTTTACCTCAGGGTAATTACCAGGACTAACAGTGGGTTTACCAGGAGCTGAGAAGATTGCAGTATTTTTCTTTCTCTACTAGTGGTGCCCAGAGCCCCAGGTCACACACTATAAAGGAGCAACAACTCTACAAACACCTCTTCTGCCCAGCCCCACTCAACCCCACAGGTATGTTCAGCCTTGCCAATTGTTTTTCCCATACATTCTTTTTATGATTCAGGACAGAACAGTTGACCTAAAGAATCTCTTTGTTTATGTTCATGCTGGAATATGAGTTTGAAATGTGCAACTCTCCTTGCCATCCAAGGTGTCAGCCAGTGTATTTTGTCCTTCTTTTCTGTTTAATCACAGGTCCAGTAAGTCACTCACATCTGAAGAAATTCAGAAGGAGACTAACTTCTTCACGGATCAGCATGATCTCCTGGTGATGGGAATGGTATCGTCTCAGTTCACATTCCTGTGTTTAAACCCACTGCCAAAGAGAGTAAGCTTCTTCAGAAAGCACTTGACTCCCAGGAAGCTTTTTTCTGTCACCGGATACCTCTCACGCTAAAACCCAAAAGGCTGAAGAAGGGTTTGCAGAAAGCTGCGGGTGGGTGGTGCAGCATCTGAGAGCCATCAGGGAGTGGTGAGGGACAGCAGGTACCATGGCACTGCCAACCCCCTGCTCCAGCCCAACTTCTCCTTCCGTCTGAAAAAAGACCCAAAGCCATGTCTTCATTTGCTGATCTCGTGAGAAGGAAAACCACCCAAGTTTCATCCTGAAGTGCCTCTCCTCATTATAACTGCAGAAAGCCATATCTGCTTGTGCTGTGATAAAAGATAGGTGTTTTGGTTTTCTTTACTTTTCTTAGTAAAGAGAGCCTCACTTCACATGGACTAATTACAATGTTTTAAATACATATGTCTAATAAAGCAATAGAAGAAAAAGGGGTTTGTTATCTCCCTACAAAACAGACTTTTTTTTGGTTCTGTTCCAAATGTGGGAGTTTCATAATAATAAATTAGTGCTCAAATAGAGCTGTGGTGAAAAAAATATGCTTAGTATTTATGTAACTGTTCCATTCCCCCATGCCCACAAAACATAACTAAGGAGTTGAATAAAAACCCAAGTACAATATTTGAAAACAATTAAAACTGTTACTCAGAACTAGCAGTCAGTGAATTGCTCTAACTGTTCCCTGGAGTATTTAGATGCTGGAGGCTGTGTATCATGTTGGTTTGCAGTATTCACAAAAAAGGAAAATTGTTTTGCAGCAAGAATTTTGCTCAAAACACATGTAAAAAGGATCCAAATGGAATGTGGATCCACATCTGTACAACCTAATTTGGAAAAAGTTTACCCTTAGTTTATAGATCTTTCTTCTTTTCTTGTCATTCTCCAACCTGGCTTTGAGCCAGGCTTTGTTTTGGAATTTTTGTTTTCTGAGGATCCTGTGCAGTTCATGTTTTAAAAATAAAAGATTGCAAAAAATGAATAAACAGCCTAGTATCTATTTAGTTTAATAGGTCTGTCCATGATTTAACAGATGAAAACATCATCCAGGGTCTCAGAGAGGTCTCTTTATTGATAAAATTTCTTGAAAGCACATTCCCATTCAACTTGATGTCTTTCTCTACATTGTATTTCACTTACTTTTCTATGTAGTAGGCAAGAAGAAACCCTGCAAAGTGCAGACCTTTACCATTTGAGTGTCTGGTCCTATATATCCCAGTCCACATTCCTTTGGCTAAATTTTGCTTGCATGATGTATGGTAATCATCAAATGCACCTGAACAGCTGAACTTGTGAGTGAAATATAAAACCTCTTTTTTTCTGTAGCTGCACTGAATGTCTTTTAATATCACAAGGGAGAGACATAACCACATATGAGATCATTGGCAGGGGATTCCCAGCACAAATCCTATACAAGTCTGAACTGCAGAAGTAAGGATTATCTTTGTAAATTGGGTCTGCAAGTTGAACTTCAGCATTGATGAATGTATAGCTAATGCATAAAAATGTTGCTTGAAATAAGTTGTTTACAAATTAATAGAAAAATTACAAATGAGAATTAAAAAAACCCAAACTAGCAAGCGTGAATATGGGAAAAGTGGTTAGAAATTATACAACAATGTTTGGACACAAAAAACCCACAAGAAGGATAAACAGACATGGAATTTATGTCGTTTTACTTGCTGAGGTTAAGTTAATGTACCACACACACACACAATCTGTGAATAATAGAAGCATATGATTATTGATGTTGTACTGCCTTTAAACGGACCAAGTTTTAAAAAGATGAATTTTAAGATTATTGAAATTTCTGCACAGGAGCTATTTATATCCTTTGCTAAAGTTCATCTTTACCCTAAAAGTTACTCAATATGCTATTCTGAAGTAGCTGTTTGTTAGGGAGATATGAATAGACTATTACAGGGATTTGTTTGCAGCTCTTAAAATTCATTGTTTTCCTTGACCACTAGGAGGCAGTTTAGAATCTTAAATGTGTGTTGAGAAATGAATCATCAAACTGTTATAGAAAATTGCATATTAGAAGATGTACATAACTTGTTACATTCACGAAGACATACCTCTAAGCTGAAAAGGTCAGGAACAGACAAAAGAATCAACTAAATGTAAGCAATCAAAGAACGTAAGTAAAACTAGATTAAAATTCTAATTGGATATCCTTTTCTGGCAGTAAAATGAGCTTTCAGCTGGTTTGCATAACCAGGTCCTCTACTGCTTATTCTTTTAAGTCTTACAGACCTTAATACAGTTAAGAGGAGCTAAGCTGAATTTGACTGTGATTCATGTACAAATAGTTAAATCTGTAGATATTTATGGTGACCTTGCAGCTAGTGAAAGATAATTTTTTCCTTTTTCTTCCTACAAACCATGTATGCATTCTTATTTGGCATTTATTAGTGGAATTATTCAGGCAAAAGTATGAAGGTCCATCCTTTACTTGGCTGTTGTTTGTCTTGTTAAAAGAAGAATAGAAAAGAAACACGTAAGAGCACTGGATAAGAGATTGAACAGCTGAACTCAAAAGAAGGAAAAAGAATTGGCTTTTAGGTTTCCATATTCAGTGTGTAACTGAAAATCAGGAAGAAGACAAAAACTTGCTAGCACTATATTTAAAGTGATAGAGAATCAGGCATTACTTTTTATTTTCTGGCCTGATTTTCCAAGGAAAATAGTCCAAACACACATGCTTTTTCAGGATATTCCCCCAAATTTTATACAGTCCAAACCCATGAAGATGCACAGTTTCAAAGTTCATTGTTCCAGAGCTGAGCAGCCCCCAGTATTCAGTTTCCAATTGGATCTGACTCTCCTCAGGTCCAATGTTAATTAGATCTTAATTCTTCAATTTTCTTATTAGTCGTTTCCATACTCCAGCTCTGCCAGAGGTGGCATCTGAGGGTAGATGTTAGTAGATGGCCACTGATGCTCAGCTGATGTTCTGTTGATGGCCTTTTATCTTTCTGGGTATCTTTGGTATCTTTCTGGGTATCTTTGACTGGGTATCCCAGTCTGTTGGTATCTAAAGCCCATCTCCATAGAGTCATGCTACATCTCCTAAAAAACTAAAGAAAATTCCTTTCCCCAAGGCAAAGTCAAGTCAAGCCTAACTAGAGAGACAAAATAAAAATTCAAAAGTTATATTGTTTCCATCAAATGGACAATGTTCTGTATAAAAGCTTGGTTGATTTTAATGCTGATACTTGATTCTACCTATTGTTGGAATAAGTGAATAAGTGATTAAGAGAGCAAGTGCTGAGAAATACAGTATTCTGGGGTTATTTCAATAGAGTGGTGAAACATTGAATGTATCTGGCAACACATTATTAGAACCAAGGCAATTAGGAGAGGAATAATTTAGAGTCAGTAAATTTTAAACTTCTTCCATAAACAGCAGAAATCTCTAAGTGGAAATTCAATCTATGCTCAAGAGCTGTAACAACCCATTTGAATGTCATTTATGAAACATCACTAAATCTTTAACAGGAAATCTCTTTAGTGCTGACTCAAGAACTGTTTGCATAAGGAATATGTGCTTTATCAACTCATTTTACAATGGTTATTTCTTCAATATTCCTGCTCAATGCACACAATTATATCAAATACTTATCTGTAATTCAGCTGAAAACTCTTCCAAAAAGGGCTGAATCAGTTCTTTCCCTTTAGTTGCTGTTCAGTTAATATTTTAAGCTGATGTAAACCAGTTCTTCTGTCAGAAGAATCAGTCCCACTCTCACTTACACACGTCTTGCACCCACTCTCTTGTCCCAGCACAGTTTTGAGCAAGACTACAGAGTAAGCTAAATAAGGAACTTGTGCAGATCAAAAATAACCATTTTATGCATTTCTTCCTGTCACCTAGTTCCATGACTGTCTTCACTGCATGGCTTCACAAATACTTGTGCAGGAGGAATGAGTAGGACTGTGGCCATTCCAGCTTTAACAGTTTGCTCTGATGACTCTACTGAAGGTATCTCAATGTACAAAAGGTTCCAAAAGCAGAAAATGGGTGTGTTTCTGCTGTTCAATGTGAAGTCTGGAAGCCTGTTTTAACTCACACTCATAATCAATTTAAGACAATTCTCCACAATTTCCATGGAAGCCTATATTCTTCCCTATATGGAGGGATTAATCTCTAATTAAGTGGTGGAATAGACATTGGATGAATAGGATGTTTTTAGATTCTGTGTCTTTTTTTCAGTGCTTAAGGTGCAGGAAAACAGAAATAAGAATGGAAGAAACCTACTGAAAACCTTGTAGAAAACAGCTATTACACAATAGCTATTCTGAGATGGTTTTGAATATAGATGGGCCATTAAACATAGTTACAAAAGTTGTGGTAAGCCAGGCTCAAAAAATATTCATCCTGACTGACACTGTTGAAGAGAGAAGAAGCTATTGAGATCAGGAGGTTGTTTGGGCTATTTTTTAAAGTTAAAGTGAAATTAAAAAAGATTCTATGTGGTTAGACCCAAGCAAAATCTTCAAGTGCTCTTCAAGAGAGCACAATGAAAGGAAAAGACCAAGCACAAGCAAGTAAAGAACTGGGAGCTCATACCTCCAGGATGAGAAAACTTTAAAATGTTGCTGATATTCTTGTTGAAGGAAATAAACTTCTTTCACAGTAAGAACCTCTGAATGTCTTTATAATAACATGAAAACCATTAGAACACCATTACCACAAATAAAAGGCGTAACATGGAAGAGATGAAATATGAAGGAGACATCATCAGGGGCAAATTAATTTCTGTGTGCATTAGTCTTGTTCAGAACACAGGAAGTGTACAGTGAATTAGTTACCACCTTAACTTTTTTAATGAATTGCACAGGCAGCTGTGATATGGGAATCGATATGGAATAGAAGAGAATTTTTAGAAGACTACGGAATTATTGGTTCATATAAATAAAGTATGTATATCCTTTAAGAAAGATCAGTGCAAAATATAGAGCCAAATCAGCTACCTCTAAGTTGCTACTGTTGGAAAACATGCCAGTTTAAAAATTGTTATATAATTTTAGTCAGGTTTGTTCGCCTTTGCCCCGGTGGAAGGGAACTGAAGTTTCTCTCCAAGCCATTGTTCCTCTAGGAACATTGCTCCTGATGGGCTTAACATCTCAACAAACTGGGAGTAGCATAGAAGATACACAAGAGATTACAGCTCTCAGTGGTCATTAACAGACCATCGACTCCAAACATACCCCCTGGCATGGTCGGAGACACTTAGTCTGGGAGAGATAAGAATGAGAGATAAGAATGAGAATTGCATCAGCGGCGAGGAAATCGGTTACCAAGAGGAAACCAAATGCTAGGAACTACGTCACTTGGAACCAATGAACATTGAACCAATGAATCTCTATGGGTTTTGGACTGTATAAAGTTTGGGGGAAAATCTAATGAAGCCCATGTGTCACAGAATGATCTTCTCTGCACACAGGGGCTGTGTGTGGATGAAATGATTTCTGTGACACATCCTGGCCAGAACAACATCCTGGCCAGAAATAAAGTAATATCTTGACTCTCAAACATTAAAAATGCTGTTGGAGTGTTTTGGTTTTTCCCACAGTTTCAGTGACACCACCACAGAATACAAGTCTGGTGTAAAGAAGTTCTATATTACAGAAAGAAACACAGAATTTTAATCTTTCAGAACAGCAGGTTGCCTTGGAACTGGGTAACCATGGGACAGAGCAGCTGGCTAAGTTATTTAGTGGCATATTATAATGCTTATTAGTGATAGAAATAACCAACACTGTGGGAAAGTGTTGCTACGTTTTCCATCTTGTCTTTTGCAGTGGTAAGTTCATACTCAGAGTAAGGGATCATTTCACCCCATGTAGGAAAAGGTGCAGTACAGAACAAGTGTTCATGTTCTAAGGGAAAATCAAAGAAAATAAACTCTGACACAATAGAACTGAGAAAAAGTTTTCAAAAGAGATTGCTAATGCAAAATTTTCTGTAAAAGGGTATTTAGGTATGCACAGCATAAATTATATATATATATATATTCAAATTTCAGTTGATTTATTCCTATTCTTTCCTGGGTGTTGACTAGTACCTCTTGAAGATTCATGACAGATTCTCATAAACCACCTCAAGACTCTGGATCAAGGGGCCTGTTGTAAGTTTGTCATTGCATTATCGCTAATTTTCTTGAAATAAAATTACACAGTCTCCATGTGCGGTTTATTTATTTATTTATTTCACCTGAGAAAATGAGGAGTGCAGTCCATGTAAGCTTAATTCTCAACTGGATTTATTAATTCTTTGCCTATCATACTTCTTTTTCTATTCCAGAGGAGTAGTTTCCATGTATAAGAGTTAAGGAGCAAAACTGCATCCAGATGTCTGCTGCCCAAGAAACTTCATACATGTAGCCCTTGTTTAAAGGGGAACAGTTCCCTAGTTCCCTGGAAAACAGCTGGGGAACAAAACATGATCTTTTAGTGCATTATATAAGAAATTATATGGTATATAACAAACCCAGGTAAACAAGAAGCAGCATAACTTTTACACACTCTAGCTTAACATAACTGTATGTTGGCTGATGGGCTCTTGCTACAGCCTTTTTATGTTTCCAGATAATTCCTTCAGAAGCACACCCACAGGCTACCTACAGAGAGAGCTGTCAAGTTTCCTGCTCTGGGTATCATGAGCATGGAAATAAGAAGCTACAGCCATTGTGAGACAACTCTTGGCCTTTCTGAAGCAGGTGTCAGAATCTCTACTGACAACTCCAGCTGCCCTTTCGTTATCATATTTAAACCCAATATAGCCTAATTTCGAAGCCTGATAGAATAAGTAAAGTCTGTACTAGATGGGAGTAGTGTTATGCTTACACTAACCATAAGCATTTCCAAAAAGATTAGAACAACACAACAGCTCTTAAAAACACCACCAATGAGCAATAATTAATTTTACACATAAAATCATCTGAGATAGCTTAGGCTTTTTGCTCCATCATTGCAAAGCCTACATCAGCCCAAAGTGGCAGGAGCAATGTCATGGGGAAAGAGCACTGTAGATAGGAATGGGGAAGTATTGTCTCCTGTAAACAGTACATTTTAAATACCTCACATTTTCAATTTGTGTGGTAATGCAAAAAACACACTGGGAAGACATAAATATACAGAATCACACCAGGAAAGTCATTCCATCATCCAGAGAGCATGGTAAGTACAGAGAAAGAAATGTGTGGTCATACTATTCGCATGGTAGCATATGGTGGTATACCCAGGATTCTCATGAGTATCTGAGAATCCTTCTTCAAAAGCCTTCTTCAGTCAATGTCCAGAAAGCGGAACTGTAGACATGAGTCTCACTCACCATGGGAGATTCTTGTTCACCTCCATATTGCAATGAGCCACAGAGGAAATACTGTCTGTGAACATGGAACCATTATTCATTACATTAGCCTTGCCTGGAAACCTACCTGCTGTTGTTTTCTCAGTAATTTTCAATCTTTGTTTTCTTATGGAAAAGCAATAGTAAGCTGAAACAGTTCAGATTTTCTCCCTAAAAATTCTGATAAATAAAAAAACAGAATACTTTTTGTGTTAAAGTTTTTTAAGTCCTAATGCAAAGATGCTAATTTTTTTAAATTTTCTGTAACAAAACCCAGGTTATAATTTGAAGTGGAAATCTATTTTCAGAAATCTGATGTTGGAGATCAGTGTTTCTAGTGGGTGCACATGCAGAATGGTGCAACAGAAAATAGGATAAGATATCTGAAACATGCTCAGCTTACAATCTGTTCTAATTTTTGGAGAATGAGATAATCATAGCCCACTTCTTTCTAAGAAATGGATACGTAGAGAAACAGCAGCACAACTTTTCTTCGTAGTAGTGAGGATGTACCTGAAGAAGACTCAAGCAGGCCAGCCTGATCTGGTTGTAAAAGTGTCCTTCAAGATGAATATTAGAGATGGTGATGATGCATGGCACATCCCCATCCAATGAATTTATGCATGCTTAACACATTTAGAATACTATGTTTAGTTGCAAAATTAGTATATTGTGATATATAAAGGTGAATTTTCCAAAACAGGAATTCAAATGTCTCCAGGTCTTTCCAGACACCTATGAAGAAGACTTCTCAGTCAGACTGTTGGAAATAATATAACTTATAAAATTTTGTTTTATTTCTCTAGTTGAAATTACTTGACTTTGCCTTGGGGAAAGGAATATTTTTAAAGATTTTCAGGAGATGTAGCATCACTCTATGGAGATGGGCTTAACATATCAACAGACTGGGAGTAGCCCAAAGATACCCACAAAGAGAAAAGGCCATCAACAGAACATCAACAGAATGTCAGTGGCCACCTACTAACATCTGCCCCAGACACTGTCTCTGGCAGAGTTGGAGACACTAATCCAGAAAAGACTGATAAAGAAAATCAAAGAATGAAGATCTAATTCACCTCAGGGGGAAAGAAATTCAGATCCAATGGGAAACTGAATACTGGGGGCTGCTCAGCTCTGGACCAATGAATGTTGAAACAATATATCTCTGGGTGTTGACTGTATAAAGTTTGAGGGAAAATCCTGTGAAAACGTGTGTTTGGACTATTTTCCTTGGCACATCCGGGCCAGAAAATAATGTAATGCCTGATTCTCTATCACTTTGACTTAGGGTAAAATAGAAATTAATGTAAAAGAACTAGAAGTTGTATAATAATAATAATATTTTTGAACTGATTTAGAGAGCCAGAGATTGTATAATGATTTACTAAGATATGCCTGCTGCAATTCATTTATTATTCTCTTAATGAATTTGTGCCTTCCTGGTATTGGGGAGGATGGAGAGAGGAGAGCCAAATAATTGAGAGAAACCACTGAGTGTAACCGAGCATCCTGCCCTTGGACCCCAGGACTGGGACGAGTCGGTTCTCAGGCTTGGACTAGGACCAAGGACCAAGGGAGCATGCACAAGGGAACAGGGTGAACAGTTCATCGTGATGAAGAGGAGGGAATCTGTCATAATTAATCATCGGGACCCTTCCCCACAATCAATTTGAAGACACTGTGCTTGCGCGAGCATATTTAAATGAACTTTGAACTCATTATAATACGAAGCAGGGATAGGTAATGAATATGTATAGGGGCTTTGTCTAACTTTATGCATATGTAATCTGTAACCTAATATAAACCTAGTGAAGTGCAGCTGAGGGTGTGCATGCCTTTGGAGGGGCTACCCCCCATGCACCCCAGCTGGAATGAACACATACCTACTTCATAACTATCTGAGTTGTGGAGTCAATTCCGTGCTTCAACTTCAAATAGAATGCTAGAGGGTTTTTCATTTTCTTCCTGATTTTCAGTGACACGTCCATTCACAAGACTCTGGCAGTCACTCCCACCACCAGATTTGCACTGCTGCAACAGAAGCCTCTTCACAGTGGGTGGCTGCAGTGACCCACTGGGAGCCTCACTTTTGTCCATGCTCACCCCACGTTCACTGTCAGACCAGGCTTCCTGGGGTGCTCTCAGGTGTCTCACTTCTTAGAACAAATTTTCACGGCACAGTAACACAGAAAGAGCCCAAGCTGGTGCTTCCCAGGAGGGTCCTAAACAAAGGAACCCCTGGGCCTTTGTACCCTCACAGCCCAATTGAGCTCAAGTCTCACTCTTTCTCCTGAGTCCTTAGCTCCTGCTGTGTCTCCCAGTGTCCATTCACCTGACTGGCACCACTGGTAATCCTGCCCTTTGTTATCCGAAAGGTTGTCAGCTCATGGCTACCCTTTCCCCTGGCTGCCACCAGACCTAGTGCCCATTATTGTGCAAAGTGTCAGCAGTTCACAGCCTCTAGAGTTCCCACCCAGAACTCAATCTGCACCTCAACAGACATTTTGCAAACCTAGCTACCTGCACCAGATGTATTCCTCAACACATCTTTCCAAAGCTTTTTTTGTTCTATGGTTCTAAGCATATCAGAGTCTCCTGACGCCACATCAGCCAATGCTATGATTAACTTTTAAAATCATGGCTCCTAGTAGAATTTGGGTCCAGAGAGAAGTTTGTAAGATAAAATAAATTCCAGAAGGTAGAAAATATAATTAAATTTTGACAGGAAATAAATCCCATGAAATGAGTCATCTGGAGAGGTCATACCTTCAGGAACAAAGAAGATGCTTGTATGCTGGCAACCATTTTTGGACAGAATAGTGCACATTCTTCCACTTGTAGTTGCCAGCACCATTTAGCAAAAGTTGTGACTTGGGAGAGCACCATAGCACCCCAGCTCTGTTCATTAGTCATTTCTATTGCAGGAGCAATTACCTTACCTTTCCTTGTGATATAAAGCTCCTTGAGATGAGCCAGGCCAAATCCTTCCTTCCTCAGGGCTTCTACAGAATTCTTGAAGCACTTCTTCAACCTCTGTCACAGCAGCTGTGACTAGAACTGGCCAGTTTTGCCCGTGTAGAAAAGAGCTGCTGTGCCTGTGTAGAAAGACAGTAGTAAACACAGCTTGAGCTACCACAGAAGAGGAGAAATAATTTAATTACCATGAGCTTCTGCTTATCTCTACTGTGGTATGTGAATATCAGTCCAAATTTTCTGGCCAAGACCCACTCTTTGGATAACCCACCTTTCCCTTTTGGTGACAAGAAGAGGCAGGTTTGACTGCAGCATGAACATGTGTTGGCCATTTTCCCACCATAGCCAGCCACCTCAGAAGTTGTACCTTATTCAAATAAATTACTTTTAAGTTTTTTTCACCCTATCTCACTGTATAGGCACTTTACTTTCTGTTCCCAAAAGAGATTTTTTTATAACATGGATTTTCCTTGTTTAACCCTTTTTACAGCTTTTGTTATTAAATTCCAGTGTCTCGAGAAGTACAGGCATCTAGTACTGGTCTTGGAGGTAGGGTTGCAACTCTTCTCAAGTTCAGACTTGAATCATCTGCAGTCTTCCCTAAAGGGGATAACTTTGCATTTAAATTGGTAACTGTAATAAAATAATGCACCCATTCTGCTAATACTTCATACAGGATTTTTTACTAATTTCAAGCCATACAGGATGAATTAATTTTTTTACTGAGCAAGGTTTTATTTAATACTTGAATGCCTATTATACATTATGCTACATAAATTAAGTACTTGGTAGTTTATCTGTTCACTATTCTTGTTACTGGGTAATCTGGAAAATCTCCCCAAGCAAGTAACTGGAGGAACACGTGACCCATTTAAATTGTTCCCTCCAGCAAATAATTTATACAGTAAGTATACTGTAGGAAAAGTTTTAAAATTGTATTCCCAGAAGACCATATGCAGGTTGTGCACGGAGCTTGAAAACTCAAATTTTCTTGAGATACTATAAAAATTTATGAAATTGATCTGAGTGGTTTTTACCAAATAAGTAGTTTATTAGCTCACAATTTTAAAGTTGTTGTGCAGGTTGCCATATGTGTGACAGTAGTGATGGAATAATGTCGTGTGTTCCATTTTTGTTGTCCTTTGCTATCCAGTAAAAAAGACCTTCTGAAGATGAGTGAATGCTTTGTAGAATGGGGATCTTAACCAGCAAATCATGACACTTGACAAGTGATCTAAATGTCACTCTTGTTTTGTGGAGAATGGAGACTACCTATGTTTTACCCCTATCAGAAGCATATATTTGCACTGTTGGGAAAGCTTGAGTCTAAGAAGGCTATCAAGTGAGACTATTCCTCACTTTGTAAACAAGTTTATGCTAAAATGGAGTCTTAGCTCAATGCTGGGTTCAGCCTAAGCACATTTAGTGCCTTAGCATGGGCCTTCCTTCTTGTTCTTGGTTCTGGATTAATCAAGTGCTGGTGGACCTATCCACCACACAGATTCAGAGGTAGGCATGGAGATGTTCCCAGTAGGAATGCTGGGGTTTTTCCAGCTTTCTAAAGTCATTCACCTCTCCAGGGATGTTTACGGAGTTACTTCTATATTTAATATTAAATATGTAAGAACATCCATTTCTGGCTTGAATTAGAACCTGAGTCAGAGGCTGAATTGGTCTTTTACCACCTAGCTAGAGTGTAAGTGGTCAAAAAGGAGCAAATTCTTAAGAGATAAGAAATGCTCTCACAGAATTTAGTTTTAGATGAGAGCAGAGAGAAAACAAAGATCTTAACTAACTAGTTCAACTTTAAGTTAGAAATTTACTAGCTGTGCTTTGGAAGGATGTATAACTGTCATCCACTGTACCATTATGCTTTCTCCTTTTGCTCTGTCAAAGACTTAAAATTGGGAAATTGAGTGAAAGTGAGAGCATACATCAAGAGTTCCTAATAAAAGCACCATATGTTGTGTACCTAATTACAAAAAACATGTGAGTTAAAGTTTGTTGATAACATCTGTATTCATTGCACACTGCTGATATAATGTTGCATCAAAATTTTAGGATGAAACCCAAATAAAAATTACACAAGGCCTAATTATGCTACAGCCTTAGAACAGAGAGGAGTTGTTAAAACTGATAAAATGCCTATCCTGTCCAGGAAGTGTAAATGAAGGTGTGGAAGGTGTCTCCAGTTTCTCTACCTCATATCACATTTGGTCATACAGTATTCTTGCACTCAACTTGAAGGTTAAAAGTAGTTATATATGTAAAGGAACACCTTCAGTATTTGGTATGTTCAGAGTAGTGAAACACTCTAAACTAACAAGTAAGTAACACAACGGATGTCATTTCCAAGGAAAGTGATAGCCAAATAGCTAAGAAAAAGAGATCAGAGTTTACAGGTTGCACTGTTAAAAAGAAAGCACCCACATCAGATTTCGTATTCCTTGGGCAGTGCAAGGCGTTGAGCAAGCAGAGTGACTAAAAGTGAAACAGTACAGAAGAAAACCTCATAAGATTAATTACTGGAAAAATGTGAGAAGTGCCCTGGCAAAATATTTTTCTAATCTAAAAACAGCATGAGAGATGAGTGGAAAAGATAATGTAGTCTTGAACACCATTATTAAAATCTCTGCCACTAGATAGACATTAAAAATAGATATTGCTGGGATGTGGACAGAAGATCAAACACAGCCCATGCACTGCAGACCCTTCCAAGTGCTCAATTTCTGTCTGCAGATGTAAAAGGCAGAATGTTTGGAACCTGACTACAAAATTTCAGAAGTGGTGATAACACTGCTAAATCAAAAGCCTGGTTATTGTTACATCTTAGTTTTGAAACTAACTCCTAAATGAAGAATCACAAACTGATTAGTGTTGTTTGGATGTTCTTTGATATAGTTCCAAGCAGATGCAGAGAGGAGTACAACCTTGTTTTGTTGCCTGAGTGGATGTTTATCTAGGATACTTCTGTGGGGTGTGTTATTCTATCCAGTAATTAAAAACTATGCTTTCTGACTAATCCATCATTGCAATTTTACTCATCTAGACTCATTTTTCTTATATAATTCCCTGATACTTAGTTGAATCTTTGGACCCATATGTTCCTCCAAACAGACAGGTAACCTGCAATAAAATATGCATGTCACCATACACAGATCAGTGTCTTATGAACAGTCGAATAGAAACAAGTACTTACAACACCATAAAAACATACCTTTCACTTATGGAGGAAAAAAGTAAAAAGTGGGTGAAAGAATGAAGGAACTCATCAGTTATTACGTCTTGTTAAGGTCATAAGGTAAGTGATGAAATCTACTTCAAACTCTCTAAGTAGATCTCATAGACTAGGGAACTCCTTGGGTACTATCTAATATCCCAAGTCACTTTCAGTACGTCGTTAGACATCCTAGATGTTTCCCATATTTCCCATGTCCTAGTGAAAGAAGAAGAAACCTCTAGCTCTTGGGAAGCAAGGAGCATTTGGGACTGCAGCAAAAAAACCCATTCCATTTTGGCACATGGATTGCCTGATGACAACGGCGTGTCTGGGTTTTCAGAGGACCACACCTGCCAGTCACCTCTCTCGGAAACACCTCTGCAGGCTGACTGGAGGTGTGGCAAAAGAAGAAAACACAAAATGAACAAATGAGCAAGTCATGGCTTCTTTTCTTCTGATGCGAACTCAGTGCTTGCAATACTACACTTTTGGAAATTAATCTCTCACTAACGAAGCCCTGACAAGTGGTGAAATTCAAGAAGTGTCCATGTTGTGTTGCTTGTAGTCCTCACATTAGTGCTGGAAACATCCCACCATGTAGATAGAAACAGCATTAAGTTCCTCTGCTATCTCTTCTGAATATCCTGTAATGTTGCTGATTTTAGGAACTCCCTAAATACAAAGAATTTTAGAAAGGAGATATTGTTTATTCTGTGCAGAGAACAAGGGGTTTTCCATAGAACATGCGTGTCAAGGAGTAAAAAGCAAGAGAATTTATACATTGAAATCTACATAAACCCCCCAGTCTAGCACATAGTTACACCTGCATATTGCATGATTGTTTATCTTGCCCAGCCTTATGAAACATGAGTTGCTATGCCTGTGTGGGCCTCTTAGGGGGTCTCTGGTGGTCTCTGGTTTGGAGAGGTATTCACTACTCAATTTTGAGCAATATTCAGTTCAGCATGCACAGAACCCCAGGTTGAGTGCCAAAGAAGATGTGATCTGTAACTCAGCACTACATCTTCTCAGACAATTGCCAAACAGGTCATAAAATACAAAAGCTTTCCATAAACATTGAGCAACATCTGCTTAATACACCTGATAGCATCTTTTAACATTCAAGAGAGAGGTTAAAGGTGAGAGTGATACCATCTGGTTCCATCTGCAACAGAGATCAAAGGAAGAGACAGTAAATTCTGATTAAAGAGCTTAAAAATACAGAGAATTTTTTGTAAAATACAGAGAATTCTGCTTAAAGACATCAATAAGAGTTCCAACTGCTGGTTATTTATTTATGTGGACAATGGCTCATTTTACTGATAATTTTTAAAAGTCAAATAGCCACTAAAAATATGCTACTCACTCATCATTCTCTTGAAATTCTATGGGTGACAAAGGCTGGAGAGACCTTTTGGAAATCTAGGCCTACAAGTTGTACATAAGGCTGTAATATAGCTCAGGGATGTCAGAGCCAGGATCAGAGTGCAGGACATGGTGCCTGTTACTCCCCCACTCAGGCTGCTTGGATACACTGCTGTTCAGCAAGCCATAGTGTGGAAGACTGTGTAGACACCCTCATTGATGCTGTCTGGGTTAGAACTCTGCAAATGAATCAGTAATGTATTATTTTATGCACCATAAGGAAAACAATTTTGAACAGAGAGATTAAGTCAATCGTTGCTTTGTCACTGCGTACTGTGAATGTAATGATGTGTCCTTGCTATGAGTGTTTCTCCTTTGACTTTGCATTGCTGCCACATCACCTGAGGGAAAATGGCTTAGAATAGGTGTGTAATTTCCATTACTTCCTTCCCTGTCTGAAAATTGTGTTTAAAATTCTTCCTCCTCCCCAACAAAACTCAATTCTTTGAAATGCAGCTATCAAGAGAAAGATAACCATAAATAAGAAATAGTACTGTCTCCAGTCCAGGGATTGATGCAAAAAAAGAGAATTATCTCCCTCTACTTTCTTAGACTCCTTCCTTCTGAGAAAGATTAAGACAGGCTGTTTGAACTGCAAGGAACATACTGAGATTTTGCTGTGACCCTTTGACAGACATCCAAAAGGGCAACAGACAATTTTTTTGTCAGAACAAGCTTGTTTCACTGTAAAAATGTCAACATCTCGGCAAAAATGACTAATTTCTAGATGAAAAAATTGAAATGAAAGCCAGGTCAGGAGAATGAAAAGTGGGGGGAAAAAGAATATTTCAGTAATAATCCTCAAAGGAAAAATACTTCATGGGAGCTTAGCACACTTAGGATATCAGTGTTGCCTGTAAAATTCTTCTGCATCTCTGGGGTTGCTGAGTTACCAGGTCTGATTGAGAGGGCTTTGAACCAGGTTTGAAGGGGAAAGGGAATATGAGCAGGCTCACTAGAAATTAGCCTGGGTGGAGGAGTGCTGGTGTTGGGGATGAAATTGACAGCCCAGCTGAAGTGTGCTGATGCACGCAGCGTGGGTAACAAATAGGAGCAGCTGGAAGCCACTGGCAGCAGGAAGCTGTGCCACAGTTATCACCATGGAAGTGTGGTGGGATGACTGGTGCAGGAGCGCTCTCTGCTCCCTACGGTCTGAGCTCGGAGAGGCGGGGGCCCGCTGCCGGACAGGCAGTGCAATGCAGGCGGAGCCCTGCGGCTGGAGGGAGCGCCCAAAGTCCAGTCCACGACGCAACAAGAAATGTAGTCCGTTCAGTCACGGTTCCAGAGGGTTTATTAGGAAAAATGGAGATTGGCAAAGCGGTAGGAACGGTGACCAAGAGGCCCCGAATTTTTTCGGGTAGGCGCTTTTAAAGGGACCAGAAAGGGGGAGGAGAAGCTCAAGGGAACCAATAAGGGTGACGGAATTCGGGAATGCCATCAGTCTCAAGCAATCGGGAAAAGGGGTAGGAGGGGAAACCTTTTCGGGTGGCAAATCAGGGATTAACAGGGGTACAGACAAAGGAGAACAATCTGGAACATAACCATACATGGAACCAGGGAGGGGAGAGAGACAGAACCAATCAGCAACCGTCTGGGCAGGCCCCTGATGCTGGGAGCAAGGCGGCTTGGGAACATCCCCTCTCACTCCCGTGGCTGTGTCCCTGGATAGCTGTCTGCCCAAGGATCAGGGGCATCCAGATGTGCCAGGGCGACTGCCACAGACTGGGGTGCTGCAGTGGATGGCTACAAGCTCTTCAGAAGGGACAGGTGAGGAGGGAGAGGCGTGGGGTGGCTCTGTACAACAGGCTGAGTGCCTGTGGGTGACAATCACAGGGATGACCAACCAGGCAGAGATCCTGCTGGGAGTCTGTTACAGACACGCAGCCAGGGTGAGGGGGCAGGGGAGCTATTCTATCAGTGGATGTTTTGTGATCACTAGCCCTTGCTCTTGTGGGAGACATTAACTTGCCAAATATCTGCTGGAAACTCAACACAGCAGAGAGGAGTCAGTCTAGGAGGTTCCTGGAATGTGTGGAAGGTAAGCTCAGCTAGAATTCAATCTGGCCAGTGCTGTGAAAGATGATAAGTGCCTTTATAAATATATTAACAACAAAGAGACAGCCAAGGAAAATCTCCATCATTTATTGGACAAGGAGGGGTAACATTGTCACCAAGGATGAAGAAAAGGCTGGGTTGCTTGATGCCATCTTTGCCTCAGTTGTTAACAGAAAGCCCAGTTATCCTCAGGACAGCCAGTCCCCTGAGCTGGCAGACAGGGAGGGGAGCAGGACAGACCCCCTGCAATCCTGGAGGAAGTAGTTAATGACCTGCTGTGCCACTTGGATGATCACAAGTGTGTAGGACTGGATGGGATGCATCCAAGAGTACTGAGGGAGATGGAGGAAGAGCTCACCAAGCCACTCTCCATTATTTGCCATCAGTCCTGATTAGCTGGGGAGGCCCCAGACCACTGGAGGCTGCCCAGTGTCCATCTACAAGAATGTTTGGAAGGAAGATCTGGGGAACTGCAGGGCTGTCAGCTTGACCTCAGAGCTGGGGAGGTTCATGCAATGGATTATCTTGTGTGTGATCACACAGCACATACAGCACAACCAGCGGATTTGGCCCAGCTTTAGGAAAGTGATTCGCCCCAATCGAGCCCAGACACACTTCAGAGACCAAGTCAGAGAAGTGGGTATTTGCTTTATTCGATGCACCGGGTGTGTGGGAATTGTTTCCACCAAACACAAACACCAGTACCTCCAAAGGCACAGTGTTATAGGTAAAATTCATGAATATTCGTTACATTCTCCAGGATAGGGGTGGTTATACAAATTACTTCTCATAAGTCATTAATATTACTACCAATTTCCTGTGCTCAATGGCAAAAGGATTCCTTTTGGCCCCTTTTATCTTGATAAGATTAAGAGAATCCACAAGGCCAGAACTGATGGGAGCTCTGCTGGTGGAAGGGGCAAAAGCTGAAAGAAACAAGAATGGTTGAAGTGCAAATAGATTTGGATTTTCTATTTGACCACTCCTTTCTCAAAAGGAAGGTCCTGCTTGACCAACCTCATCTCCTTCTATGACCAGGTGGCCTGCCCAGTGGATGAGGGAAAGGCTGTGGATGTTGTCTACCTGGACTTCATCAAAGCCTTTGACACTGTCTCCCAGAGCATTCTCCTGGAGAAGCTGGCAGCCCATGGCTTGGACAGATAATGTCTTTGGTGAGCTAAGAACTGTCTGGATGGCCAATCCCAGAGAACGGTGGTGAATAGAGTAACACCCAGCTGGTTGAGAGTTGCTAGTGAGGCTTCCCAAGGCTCAGTATTGGGGCCAATCCTGTTTAATATCTTTATCAATGACCTGGACAAAGGCATCCAGTGCACCCTCAGTCAGTTTGCAGATAACACTAAGTTGGGCAGGAATGTTGTTCTGATGGAGGGCAGGAAGGCTCTTCAGAGGGATCTGGACAGGCTGGATTGATGGGCCAAGGCCAGTTGTGTGGGGTTCAACAAGATAAAAGTCCAGGTCCTGCACTTAGCTGTGCTGCAAATTTTGAGAAGAGTGGCTGGAAAGCTGCCCAGTGGAAAAGCACCAGGGGGTGCTGGTCAAGAACACCTGAACGTGAGCCAGCTGTGCCCAAGTGGCCAAGCAGGTCAATGGCATCCTGGCCTGTATCACCAATAGTGTGGCCAGCAGGACCAGGGCAGATGATTGTCCCCTGTACATGGCACTGGTTAAGCCACACCTCAAATCCTGTGTTCTGTTCTGGATCCTCACTATAATAAGGACATTGAGGTGATGGAGCATGTTTAGAGAAGGGCAATGGAGCTGCTGAAGGGTCTGGAGCACAAGTCATATGAGAACAAGCTAAGGTACCTAGGGGGTCCACCCTGAAGAAAATGAGGCTCAGGGGAGACCTTATCACTCTCTACAACCATCTGAAAGGAGGGTGTAACCAGGCGGGGACCAGTCTCTTCTCCCAGGCAAATTGCAATAGAACAAGAGGACACAGTGTTAAGCTGTGGCAGGGGAGGTTCAGGTTGGACGTCAGGAAGCATTTCTTCACTGAAAGGGTACTTAAATATTGGAATGGGCTGTCCAGGGTGGTAGTTAACTTACCATCCCTAGAAATGTTCAAGACATGACTGGGCTTGGCACTTAACACTGTGGTTTAGTTGACAAGGTGTTGTTTGGTCAAAGATTGAACTCAGAGGATGATGCTGGTGGTCTTGTCCAGCTTTAATGATTCTATAATTAAAAATTGTCAAGAAACTCTTCTTCTTTAACCTGATAAAAATGTAAGGACATTAAATGTCTCAGGAAGGGAATAATTTATGACAGTGAATGGTTTCCAAGTTCAGTACCTACATGTCACTAGAGTATGTATTTTCATCAGAAAAGCCCCCAAATGTAATTTGTCACACTGTAGTAAAAGCATGACCTAAAAGAATGAAGTGACTGCTGAATCCAAGAATGATTCTAGAATTAATTAAATTAGCATGATTATTAAATACAAAGAAATCAGAGTAGCATTAGATGAGGCTGAGAATAATACAGCAGAAAATATATTCTGTTTATACTCTTATCAGTAGGAGTTTCTTTCCCTTTTCTGAAGTAGTTCTAAATCTTATTTTCATATTTCCAGTTTGTTCAGTTATCACTGAAGTACTAGTTCTTCTTACCACAGAGTTTCCTTAATGCACATTTCTGCATCTGTGATATACAGATACAAAAAACGGTTATTCCTTGAGGGTGGAAAGTGTTGTGATTCATGCTCTGGTTGAGTTTAAAAGAGATCATGAGATTCCTCCTTGAATCAAACATGAAGACATACTCCTTTTTATGAAATATGACAGCATATCCCTTTGAATCATCTGAATGAAATAGCATCAATTTCCACAGAAAATTAATTAACAAACCCAGAAGAACGCACATTTTATAAAATAAGCAGACCATTCATCTATTTGAACTTTATTTAGCACATGTAAGACTTCAAAAGAACTTTTCAGGTCTGAGCTAAGAAAATAATAGCACCATGCAGGACCTTCTATTAATAACTTAAGGTTCTAATTTTCCAATAAAATTTGTAAAATTGCTTGAAGGTCTCTCCTATATCTGTTTTTATAACAAATCTATTAATCAGAAGTGTGTCTTTTGGCCTCCATAATGGAATTGGAAGAATCTGTTGTGGTGCTATCATAAAGGTTACTTCACCTTTGTATTGTGGGTTATCACCTAGGATATTTTTCTATCACCTAGGATATTTTTCTATAAATCAAGATCATGTTATGCTGGGTAACACATAAACACAGGACGAAAAGACGATGCTTATCTGTCAATATTGCTATCTATATCATGGCAGGTTCAGTAACTCCACTCTCTCGTGTAGAGTAAGAAATTGTGTGCATCTGGCTGTCACACATGCCTGATCCTGATACATCAGCACCAGTCCTGGAAAAGTTCTGATGTACATTCACCACTACTTTTAGAGTGGTATGCTGTTCACTGCAACCCTGCATAGATCCTTTCTTCAAAGCCAATTTAATCAAGGTGAGAGGATTTAAATCTAAATATCAGCTGTGTTTTATTTGTAGTGAATAGTACTTCGTAATGGAAATGTAAATCTGCAGCCAAGGTCAGAATGCACTCTGTAGTACAACCCATTCTTTGTGTACTTTCATAATCCAGACCTTGTGATTTTCAGTGAAAAGCTTTCTATGGTAAAGGTGGGGGCATGAGAAATATTTTCCATGACAATTACAGCTATGATAAACTGCAGCAAACAGGATAGCTAATCAGTGTTTTGATTAGACAGCTGGAATCATAGCCATGAACAACTCTAGTCACAATGTTCCTAAATTCTACCTTCCATATGAATTCAAATTACTTCAGTAATGCAAGTGCAAAATGTTGCAATTCTATCCTGCAAGGACTGCTCTGTTGCTGACAGAGATAAATGTGACCTAAAGCCATTTTCTGCCATTTATAAATAAAATGTAATTATTCCTGGTTTTAACATTCATGTTGGCTTCTTCTATTAACCATGACAGTATGAGCAATTCATGTCTGTTCATTAGATACTGAATTAAACTGAAATGTAAAAGGAAGATGAGTAAGAAAAATCTTTGTATATTATTAACACTGCTGCATCATTCTAAAATTTGTTGTACCTCTGAGTCTGTCAACTGTTACAAGCACTGTTAACTCAAAACAGAAACAAAGGACAGAGGACGACTGATGGTTATGAGAATAATTTCATGACTAAATTCCCTTGATTCTGCAAGTAAAAATGCAAAGAAAGAGAGGTATCTACCCTTCAAATCATCTTTGTACACATTACATAATTTCATTTAACTCATACTAGAAAACACTCCATTTAAAAATATCCTGAACCAAGATGTTTTTTTGAGAACCAAAGGTGTTTCCTTTTCCATCCTCAAAGAGTTTCAGTGAACTTTATTTTTCAAGGAGTCTAGAGCTTCCCATTAAGCAGTGAAGGCCTCTTTGTGTCCTATTTCTTATGGGTATTTCTTGATTGCACCTCTTGTCATAGATTCTTGCATGAGACAAAGAAAAGAGCTTTTCTTTACCTGCACACTCATTTGCTTATTTCATGCTTAGGATGACCTGCATAATAAATTAAACTTTCAAATGCCAGGAAACATTTATTCTTAGTAAGAAAATACTCCATTGGTAGTTGTCTGTAGAATTTTCCAAATTGCCTAAACATTTGTAAAGCTTGCCTAGATTGATTAAATTATTATCCACCTCAGACAGAATTTTATTTCCATGATAATTGATTATTCTTAGTGATAAAAAAGCCATACTATTTATTAATACATTTTGATTTGTTCTTTTTTTTTTGCTTCTAATGAAAGATAGGAATTTGTGATCTATTATGAGTCTGCAGATCTTAACCATCATGATGTAAATCGTGTCCTACTGAGTCAGTTTTGGGTGAAAATGCATCTTAAGATTCCACTTTTTGTAAAACACTGAAATCCTACAAAATGCCTAAAAAATTGTCTTCCCCTGTTGGAGGCTATGCAGAAACAAATTTAGACTTTAGGGCATAATCCATTACAAAGATACTGGTGAAGCCTCAATTGAGTTCAGAGTTTTTATAAAGTTGAGATTCAATTTCTGTCTTATATGAAATTCAACATATCTTCCCCAAATATTTAGCACTTATAAATTAAATTCTGAATTATTTTCTCAAAATTTACATGTACAGAAATAAACTGTATAATGGATTATAAGGAACTAAACATGAGTCAGAAATTTAGTATCTGTGAAAGCAAGTCCCTGCACGAAATCATCTGAACAAT
This sequence comes from Lichenostomus cassidix, assembly GCF_008360975.1. NCBI lineage: Eukaryota > Metazoa > Chordata > Aves > Passeriformes > Meliphagidae > Lichenostomus > Lichenostomus cassidix. The sequence continues at coordinate 34,471,711 of NC_139511.1, forward strand.
GTAACAAAGCAGCTCTTTAAGGGTCATTATGGAAACTAATTGAAATTTTGTATTCCAGCTTTATTTGAAGACACTGTTATAGTTGCTAGACCTTTTTAATTGGAAAGGCTGGAAGATCTCGTAACTCAGACGACTTAAAAGGGATTGAGGGATCGGGTTAAATAATGACTATTCATCCTGGAGAGTTAACTGAGTGAGACGGTCCTGTTGTTTTTTGTGATGTGGAGATAAGGACGAGGCCAGATATTCAAGTTCTCTCACTGCCGGATTACACGCTAAATCCCTGCCTGTCGTTAAAGATCCTCGGTTGCAGAGCAGCTCGTGTGTCTGACGGACACGGGGGGGCAGCAGTAGCTTGCTTGTAGAATGGTTAAGACTAAATGTTTCTCTTCCTGAGCATGACATTGCACTTATAAAACGGTGAATTGTTCAGAATTGTTCAATTTGCAGACTAGAGTCTAATAAACGCAGTCAACCCTCACACCTGACAGCTTTGTTACATGCCCATTCATGGATATATTGCACATTATTACACCAAAAGGCCTTACCAGAATCTTAGGCATATGTTTATATGATGAGAAAGTGGTCAGTTAGTATTTCCACACAGTTCTTGACTTCTGCAACAAGACTATTAAGAAAGATGTTTTTTGTCTGCTGTGAAAAGAACAGAAGCCCTCAAATATGTTCCCCATAATTGTACTACAAAACATATCGTTGTCATTACTAACATGAGAAGGGAAAGCAGAAGTTAAACTCTGATATTCTATTTTAGCTCATGTGATCTTGCTAGTTTCCTGAAAGCTAACATATTGTAAAGAAAGGAAAACCAAAATAAAAGTTTATTTTGGCTGAGAGAAGCTCAGGTCGTTCATGAGTTTGATTTTGGTTTTGAATCTCTGGAGAAACTACATAAAGGAAAAAGATTTAAGAAAATTGTTAACATCCCCACCCCAGGCTCTCAAACCATTGTAAATCTACTCATTACAGCCTTCAGAAACGGAGGTGAAGGTAAATATTTTCCCACCCCACCCTAGCTGCAAAATCAGAAAATTAATGGGATTAATTTATCACACTTGAGCACTTACTTTGATGTAGTCTGTAATTTCATGTTTGCTTATTTTTTTCTTCTCAAGATCTTTGCTTCTTTCAGTGCACAGTATAAACATTACACATCTCATGGTGAAGGAAAAAATGGAAAACCAGAAATACCATTGCACAAAACCATAACATCATCTATTGAGGTAATAAGAAAATTCTCTGCACAAACCTTCATGCTTGATCTAACAGAGGAACACTGTGACATTTCGTCAGCCTGTTTGGACAAGCCCTAAAGGAAGCCACTCCTGTGGCTTTTAGTGTCAAGTAAATACTGAACCTGCAGAAACAGATTTATCTTGAGCTGCCTTTCTCCTTCACAACTCAAAATCCTGTGAAAAGGGAGATTAAGAACACAAATCTGTTAGACAAACCCTAAATCATAGAATCATTTATGCTGGAAAAAACCCTTAAGGTCATTGAGTCCAGTTGTAAACCTAATGCCAAGTCCACCCCTAAACCATGTGCCTAAGTGCCACATCTACCCATCATTTTAGCACCTGCATGGATGGTGGCTCAGCCACTTCCCTGGTCAGCCTTTTCCAATGTTTTGTAATGCTTATGGTGAAGAAATTTTTCCTGTTATCCAGTCAAAACCACCCATGGCACAACTTGAGGCCATTTCCCTTTGTCCTGTTGTCTGTCACCTGGGAGAAGAGGCTGACCCCGACCGGCCTACAGCCTCCTTTCAGGCAGCTGTGGAGTGATAAGGTCTCCCCTAAGCTTCCTTTTGTCCAGTGTAAACAACCCCAGCTCCCTCAGCTGCTCCTCATGTGACTTGTGCTCCAGACCTTTCACAAGCTCTCATTTCCCTTCTCTGGACATGCTCCAGCACCTTAATGTCCTTCTTGAGCTGAACACAGCATTCAAACACTGGTTCAGCCTCATCAGTGCTGAGTACAGGGGACAATCACTGCCCTGGTCCTTCTGACCACACTATTGCTGATACAGGCCAGGATGCCACTGGCCTTCTTGGCCACCTGGGCACAGCTGGCTCATGTTCAGCATGTCAATCAGCACTTCCAGGTTCTTTTCCACCAGGCACCTTTTCAGGCACTCTGCCCGAAGCCTGTAGTGTTGCATAGAGTTTTTACCCAAGGGCAGGACTTCTTACAAAATTTTCAGTTATATTTCAAACCTAAGGTTTCTAAAAAGAATGTTTGCCAGAATTTTGCAGAATTTTGAATCCTGGACAAATAAAATAGCCTGCATCAGTGAAAAGACTTGTAAGACTTTTGCTTGTAAGAGTTATAAGGTATGTTATAATGAGAAGTGATAATTGATCTAATACTACTGAAATATTTATGTGTGTGTGTAAATGTATTAAAACTTGTACAGTTCACTGAAAAAACCCAAACATTTCAGATATCATGGTTTAAATAATCACAATCATGCTTTTTTTTTCTGTAGAGCTACAATCCTCAAATGACAGGTCAAGACCCTCATGCAAATCATGAGGTCTAAGGGGGTAGAATACAGAAAGTAGCAGAAGGAGCAGTTTAAGGGCCTGTGGGGTGTCCACAAGCTCAGTTTCTTTGAGGTGCAAAGTCAGAAAAGACCACAGTGACTGACAGCAAGAATTTGTTAGCCCAGGATCTGCCTTTCATTACTAGCAATCACTCAGTTGTTCCCATTTTTCATGACTGGCAATCACTCCTTGAGAATTATTCGCCTCTTTACAACACCCTGTTCTGGACAAGCCAAGTTCCCAGCATGGGTTCATAGACTGTGCCAAGGACAGAGCTTGCAAAGAATTTAACCACTAATGGAATACATACATACTTACCTATACTAATATTCAAATACTAGACAAATGAGAAAATCACATTGCTTTCAAATTCCCAAATTCCATTAAACAAAATTTAAAAGTCTTATATCTGATGAAACTTTAAAAAAAATGTTGTCATATATGTTTCTGCAGATACTGGCACACCAAAAGACTCAAACTCAAAAGACCTTGATGTGGTTTTGAAAAAACACTAACACAGATTGAAAATTCTGTCTTAATTTTAAATTTACTTTAGAGCTTGAAGAGTCTAGCTTGGTTCTTCAGGCATATTCCCATGGCATAAGGTGATAAAAGATCATTTTCCCAGCATTTCTCCAACTGAATTGCAGGCTTAGCAGCATTAAATTGTAGGTATTTTTGACATGTTAATGGCATTTAGTCTTTAACTTTAAATTGTGTGAAAGCCTCACTCTGAAAGTAAACTAACAATGATGCTGTTTGAGGAATGAATGAGGATTTTTACACTTGAAACACCATACACGATAATCTTTAATTTATCATCTTGTGTTTTGTTGTATTGTTTATTTTAACTGTTTCTAGACTGGCTGCACATTTAACACTTGTAGCTTTGGGGCACAAAGCAATGACCTCCTTAGGTGGTGTTCAGAAAATCTTTAATTAATGGGAAAACAAACCTTTTTATACCCTCTGTATGGGTGGGGTAGGTGTGGATTGGCTGCTAACCTGTCAATCATGTACCTTCCCATCCAATCACCATACAGTGTCCATGCATCCTCCTGACCAATCCCTGCTTCTGGCAGGAGGCATCTGGGCGGACCTAATAGCCATCTCCCACAAATGCATATTTCTTATGCTAAAAAGTGCATTGCAGAATGTTAAAATCAGAAATGTTACTTATTATTCTATGAGAATAAAAAATTTTGCATGTTCCAAAATAATATTATGTACAAACAGCCTTATGGAAGCATCACAGATTTACATTTAAAGCAGTACTGACAATTTCTTCTTTCAGTTTTCTGTCTTCAACATGCTTTTTTTTTTTTTTTTTTTTTTTTTTTTTGAGGACAATTAGATATTTGAACAAATACTTGCAGAAGAATATTTTCCTTATGTTAGGTCTTGCGCACCAATGTAATAGTTCTCTCAAATTGTTATTTTGTCTTCAGTTTGTTTCATCTTATTGTCTGGAATATAAACTCCTCAGGCGTCAGTTAACTGACTTTCCAAAGAAAAAATATTTTAATAGCACAATTGGAATCCTATTTGTTTCCAAAGAAAGGCTTCTTAATTGTGCCTCTTGCAGTATCTTGTCTCAGCCTAAAAATAAGAGTGCATTGTTCCTGGGCCTTTACATATTTAAAAAGTGACATTTTACCAGGGACAGCTTTGGAAAAAGTATAGAATCGTACCATATACATGCTGCTTATTGCTTGAATTAACTGAAATTAGCTGGTAAATCATTCATCATTAATGAGCTTGCTTTACTTAAAATCTTTAAATAAAAAAATTTTTGATTCTCTACTTTGGCAGTCTTAAAAAAATCATTAATTCCCTATCTTGTGCTGAACTAGTGGTTTTAGCAGGGGTCTAATTAAAAGATTGTGACATAAAACATGGAATTTTAAATTTGGAGTCGTAGTAACAGCAGGATAATTGATTATAACTTGTACCCTCTGCAGGAGTTATAAATTCTACTGAAGAATGAGAACTCTATATAGCAGTACTGAAAGGATCTTAGAGACCCGAAAGATATTGTCACTCATTACTTTAGCAGCCTTAAGAAAGCAGTATGCAACATATTCCTGTATTTTGCCAAGACCAAAAAATATGCCTAAAGTTACACAGTGTGTTACTGGTCTTTTTATTCTGCATGATAACAAAAATATTTCCATCCAACTGTGAGTGTCAACTACATTTAGAGCTAGGTTATTTTCTTAGGGGCATAAATATGTGTTCTGGTATAGAATATGAGCAGAAAAATGGGGATTTAGATATATGTCCTTAAGTTTTAATTTGTGCTAATCTCAGGGGAAACAATAAGAAACCCTTTAAGTAATTCAGGTTTACATAGCATATGCATAAATATTTGTAAACCTGATTTTTAATAGTCATTTTTGTCCAATGCAATGCTGCATTTGCAAATACAGATTTCCACTTTCTAATCACAGCTTTCCCTGAAACTGCACAAATTTAGAAACTCAAATACACTGTTTTGTATTGTAAGACATGTTTCCTAAGGACAGAAACAGTTTAGGATGGCTTCTTTTACTTGACTGAAATCATACAGATCAGCAATCACTTTCATCATAGTGGAGACCATGATACACAGAGATGACTTTTGCTACCACAGCTGAGTTGTATCTTGAACGCTTAAGGTGTGATGCTAATAACATTTTTATCTTCCAGCATGTTGGAAGAAAAAAAAGTTAAGACAGGAAGTAGATGGGAATCTCATGCAGTTAACACAGGCTGGAGAGCAGCCCTGCTGAGAGGGATTTGGAGATGCTGGTGGGTGAGAGGCTGGACATGACCCAGCCATGTGCACTCACAGCCCAGAAAGCCAAACGTGTCCTGGGCTGCATCCAAAGCAGTGTGGGCAGCAGGGAAGGGAGGGGATTCTGCCCCTCTGCTCTGCTCTGGTGAGACCCACCTGGAACTCTGCATCAGCTCTGGGGTCCCAGCACAGGAGGGACATGGACCTGCTGGAGTGAGTCCAGAGGAGGGGGTCCAGAGGGCCACCAAGACGGTTGATTAGAAATGGAGCACCTCTCCTGTGAAAAAAGGCTGAGGAAATTGGGATTGTTCAGCCTGGAAAAGTGAAGGCTTCAGGGTAACCTAATTATAGCCTTTTAGTACCTGAAGGGAGCCTGCAAGAAAGGTGGAGAGAGATTATCTACAAAATCATGCAATGCTCAGGAACAGTGAAGTCAGTAAGCTGGTATTTAAAAAACTCAGTGACTTTCCATATGCCTACCACTAATTTTTAAATCCCACAGTTAATTAAAAAAAAAAACCGCAATTCATTTTTATTTCATCGGACACAAACATTAGACAGAAACATTTAATCAGACACAAAATAAAAGTAAAAACTTCTACCATCTGGTCAGGTAGAAGTGCATGGCATTTGCACAAGAAGGGTATTTTTTGGATCCCAGCAAATGACTGTAGACTACTGACCTGTCTATCTTTCCTTCTTCCTTCTTTGCACGTATGTCTAGTGAGACTGAGACATGAATTTAATCCCATATTTCATCTTCATAAACAACTATAGTGACACCTAACACATCAAGTTTATTGAACCTCATAATTCTATGTCACCTCTTTGGAAATGATAGGTTTGATACATGTGGTTTGGTGTCAGAATAATAATTAATTTAAAAAATCAATGAAAACACAGCAAGGGATATAAAAATGTACAGAATATCACATTGCATGAACAATGCTAACAAAATTCTTACTCTCACAGACTCATGTAAAAACCTGAAAACTTATATCTTAAGTAGTAACAAGAAAATGCAAATTCACGTATGTAATGTAATATAAAACAAACACCAGAAGAAGATGGAAAATTTTAGTGCTGCTTATGACTGGGGAGTAACCACAACCAACATTTGTAATAGCCATCGTAACAGGAATCAACCTAGACTTACTAGGTCTTATCCTGATATGTGTAATAAAAAATCATTCATCCCGTAAGAAATCAGGAAATTTGAAAAGAAAAAAGGGTTTGGATTTGTTCGAAAATTCGCATGCTTCACCCCATTCATTTAAAAAAGCGGTCACATAGCAGGACTGATCTTGCCCTCTGGCCCTTCTCTTGCCGTTTCTTCTTCACAGTTGCTTCAGTGGTGACTATCCTACTGCCTGTCTTGTGATGGCCCACTCAGAAACCCCCATCTGCAGTGACCTTTCTCTTCCTGTCTCAAGCAAGACCTGTGGGCACCGCAGGAGTGTTGGTTGGAGCTGGATCTTACCCATAATTACTCCATGCAGTCCAAAATGTGTACACGTCTTTTCAGATAAGAAGTTATCTGATTCAGTGACAATTTACTTACTGGAGTTGTTGTACCTTTCTGTTTTCCATTATATCAGGAAACACAAAAAAGTGTCACTTCTTTGGTGTTTGGTTTGTATGTGCCTTTCTCATATAGAAAGATCTCTAGGGTAGATCTGGGATAGATCTTTTAATCTTCCCTACCAGAGTTGTTCCATTTACATTAATTGTCACATTAATTGACCTAGATGTAAACACAGAGATTTAGAGAAAGAGTGAATAAATAGTCTAGTGCGTGGGTGTGTACCTCAGCTACAGATCACTTAGGTTCACATACTTGTTCTCTCAGGGTATTCCATGGAAATAAATATCCTGTCCCTGGATCACATATTAGTTCCTCAGGTTGGTTGTTGTTTCAGAGGATCTGATGAAGATGAGGAAAGCTTCAAAATACATTGTTTCCCTTGATGCTGAGGCAAAACTTTGGAAATTATTGAGGTATTTCTTCTACCAACATCTACACACAAAATCTGTTCAAGTATTTATTAAAGTTCTTGTTTTTATATGAATACTGAAAATGGTACTGCTAAAGCATGTGTGTTGAGCCTGTATTTTACTCACTGTTTCAAGCTATGTTCCTCTGTGGAGATAAGTCTGAAGTGGGAGATGCTGTACACTGAGAACTAAATTTGGGACAGAATTATTTGTTTATTCATAACAAATAAAGCTTACAACAAGGACCCTCAGTCACTGAGCCAAGCTGTCTTCAGAGAATGAAATAAGGAGATAGACAAAAGAGGCATTCCTAAGTAAGATGCATTCCAGCTAGGTCTCCATTCTTCTTGGGAAATAAACTCTAGAATTACAGAAGCAGCTACACTAGTAAAGAAAGCTAACCTGTTAGGATATCCATCCACACTCAGTTAAACCACCAAGAAACACATTATCTCTGTTGACCTGTCTAAAATCTGATCGTTAACTTGCATGAAAGCATTCTTTTTATGGAAAAACATTGCTGCAATTGCTGTACTTTCAGAACCCACAATGGATATTGTTAGGTTTGCCTATTTGTAAAGCAATGATATTCTAAGACAACTGGTAGACTTTTTTGCCATGCAGTATAAAATGCATGGTAAGTATTTAATAATTTATTCTATACAGGATATTCTAATATGTACCAATATAATATTCATAATATAACTTTTTTTGAGTGTGGAGGTGATAAGGATATAATGAAGTTCTATTAGGGAAAAAACTGAATAGATTAAAGTCTTCATCACCAGCTTACATTACAAAATTAGCACTGAAAAATCATTGTCTTTGTAAGGGCAAAAAAAAGCCCACCCATTTCATATGACATTACCTTTGTTAAATGGCAAATAGTGTTCTCTTTGAACTTTTCTTTGCTATGATCGTAGCTGTGGATTCCTGACAACCTTCAGCATCCTGCACTGGACAACCCACAAATAAATGTAACTTTTTTCCTACTCCACTGAAATGTAAAATAAGGATTGAGTAACTCCACCCAACTCCCCCCAGCTTATGTACTGGGCATGATGTTTTATGATGTGCAATACCCCTTTCACCAGTGTTTGACCCACCTTGAAGAAGTTTGTGAAGGACTTCCCCCACAGAAGGGACCCCTTGTTGTAGCAAGAAAAGAGCATGGTGGAGAAGAAGTGGCAGAGACAAAGTGTAATGAGCAGACCATAGCCTCTGTTCCCATTCTCTACAAGGCTCTTGTGCGTGTGTGCGTGTGTGTGTAGGAGTAGGAGTAGAGGAGTCAGGAATGAAGGAATGAAGAGGAGCCCCAAAAGAAGAGGGAGTGGGGGGAAGTGGTTTTAGTTTTGTTTTTATTTCTTTCTACTCTTAATTGGCAATAAATTAAATAAAGTTTCCCCAAGTTAATTCAGTTTTGGTTGTGCTGGTAATTGGTGACTGATCTCCCTTTCCTTATCTCAAAGCATGGGTTTTTTCTTGGTATTTTTTCACCTGTCCTGTTGAATAGGGGGAGTGGGAGAGAGGTGGATGGGAGGCTGAAATGACTGAATAACGATGCAGTTCCTGAGTTAATAAGTAGAATGATGCATTACCCGAGTTAATAAGTAGAATATCTCTGAAATCCAGCATGCTTTCACATTTCTTCTTTATAGCAAGTGAAATACATAGAACATATAGTAGATTAAGCTGTAATAATCCAATGAAAATTTGCACCCTAACATTGCTTGCATCTAAAGCTTCAGTTTACTCTTTGTTGTATTAAAAGGACCTCAAATATTTTTTCAAACTTCGGAAGTATTATGGAAAAACTTTCAGTTTGATTTTTTAGAATTGAAATACATTTCAAGTAATTATTGAGTAACTAAAAAGGAAGTCTTGTTTTGACACTTCTTTAAGCAGTGTGCATCCCCAGTGTACACATGGGATGTACAGATGAAGTGCAGATGAAGTGCATCTTCTTCTCAAGTTTCCAAAAAAGCATGACAAAAAATAATAAGTATTTCTAAATCAAGGAAAGTAGAAGTGGTGCCTCTTATCTCAAACACTGTACATGTGTCAGTGTTTTAAAAGAAAATTAGTATAGATAAGAAACCTGGAAAGCAAAAGTACATTGATGCAAGCTTCTTTACCTGTAATTCATCACTGCTGTTGAAATGCAACTGTGTTATTTTTCCTTCATTTTAACTAATGTGGATATTTCAATTCTAGATGTATTTCCCCAGATTGTGCTCTAGTTTAATTTTTATATTGATTTCAACATTTTTCATTTTCAGTGGATATCTATTTGAATGTTTTACACCATCTTCCTGGCATCAAGATTTTCTATTTGGTGCTTTGGAGCAACTGATATGTTTAAGTACATTCATAGAGGCTTTTGGTAAGCTTTTCTTGCTTTGGAAGTTTCTGCTACTTTTTTATGTTATGCATTACACATATCTAAGCATTGGATAGTTTTTTCCTGATTAAAAAATATTACGGACTTTCATAAAGGTATATAGTTTAAGAGTTGCATATGCCTTTTTAATATACTAATATGAACATCCCTTATATTGCTTTTGAAAATGTTAGATATAATTGATACAGTTTTCTGACTAATGCACCTATCTGTAAAATAATGATGCACTAGCAGAGAGAGAAAAATCTAGATAGTTACTTCGTTTGACAATAGAAAGAGTGATCTGTGAGAGTCATCTCATATGTCCTTTCTGTATCTGATAGAAATTTGAAGCTTTTGCAAGAAATTGAATTCTTAAAGACTACTACTACTACAGGCCAAGTGGGTCTCTGGTATAGTGACTATATGCATTATAAGTATATGCTTCAGAAAGAGATAATTTCAAAATAGAATGATGTGAACTGTCTTCTTGACTGCTTCCGTCTGTCTCTCATGGTTAAGGATTCCCTGCCATGGAACTGTTTGGCTCTCATGTTTTTAATTTGTTTTTGTGGCTGCACCACATGAAATCAATTCCAAGTAACAAAATAAAATATTTCTGAAAGCAGAAAACAGTAATGAGTTTTATGTTCTTATTACAACTTTGATATTTACAAGAAAATATATTACAATGACAAATAAATGCAGAGTCTAGAAGGGAGTTCTGAGAATCGAGGGTCAGAGCTTCTGGGCCTTATATAACCATAAACTTGCAAAAACACTGAACCAGTTTTGTTTCTCACTCTTCTCATCTTTTAAAAGGAAGTAATACTAAGCAGTTTCATAGGACTGCTGCAAGTTTTGGTTACCTGATACTCTAAAGAGATTTAGTGTTCTTAGAAGTGACGAAATGTTGTTATTTCTTTTAAGATTAAGAATTAAATTTTTTCTTTGAGAATGTATGTGTCTCCAGTGGACTAATTGGCTCCATATGGGAAAAGCCTGTGCAAGAGGCACTGAAGACAATGGCATAAATCAAGGGTAATGTTAAGGACCTTTACAAATCATTCCAAAATTGTTAAGAAATGTGATCTTTGGCTGTGGGATGTTTTCCGTGGTGTGTTTCCACTTAGCACTCAGATTGTGTGCTACACCCAGACACATGCAGTTCTCTTGATGAGCATTTCCTAAGAAGCCTGATGCTGAAAGCAGAGCTTTTTTTGGGTTAGAGACAGTTGCACCAGCAAATGCTCTGCTTCACCTTGTGCAGTACATTGTGCTAGAAACTTGCTCATGAGTATATCAACATAATTGTACAAGAACAACAGTCTCTAATTTCTTCATAGCTGAAAGCTCACACCACGTCATCTAAATTTTATTTCCTTACACCATTGTTTTTCAATGTTTTTAATTGATGGATCACTTAACCTTTCTGAAATACACACTCACAACTGTGTGTCTCTGCTCTTAAGTAGAAGGCAAGAGATGTGAGCACTGCCTTATATCATGCATGTAAACAAAAGGTTATTACTGAATTAAAGTGTGTTTTATCTCAAAATTAAAAACAACTTAGTGTATAATTCAACAACAACAAAAGAAAGAAAGAAACAAACAAAAAAAATGTGACAGTTCGTCTAGGATGTCAGAGGATACCCTGAGCAATCATTACCTCCCAACTTTCCTTTAAGGCCCTTGCTGTTTCTCAGATTGTGATATTTTTTATGGGATACCTTCTCCTGTCTTATTATTAACTTTTGATTTATGGAAATCGGATAAATAACAGTGCAGATGTCCTAATGAGCTTCAACTGAGAGAAAGAAAATACAGATAGCTTCTGGAATTAGGTAGTGGGGAGAGGGCTTTAAGCCTGTTGGAGGGATGGGGCAATGGGGACAATTATAAACAATATGTGTTCTCTTAAGGGAGGTCCATGCTGGTGTCTTCTTGCAGTCATTGTGAGGCTCAGCTGACAGCATTATGCCTCTATAGTTTTCAGGACGTTGGCTTGTTCTTCCACCAAGAGGAAGAGTTAGTGTCCTCAGGGGAATTCCTGAGGCTGCAGTCTATAAATCATATTAGTTTGTATTAAATTCCAGGTTCAGTTCTTGGGATGCTTGGGGCCCTTGGAGGCAAATCACGTCTGCTGTGATGTAGAGTGTACATTGTGACATACAGTGTATATGTCACATGTACACTCTTAGCAGAGAGACCATGTGTTTGATATTTCTGTGGGAAAAGAGAGTAATTTGCAATTTTCACCAGGAGTCACCAGACTCCCTGCTTCTGTTTATAAAAGCAGCTACTGTAATTTTGTTCCCTTTTTGCCCAGGAAAGAAAGAAGTCACGAGTAGTGTCACTTTGAGTACAGAGTACTTCTTCATTTGCTTGAAAAGGGTTATAATTGCCTGGTTTTGTTTGCTCCCCTGCATTTCTTGCTGTGGGGAACTGTGAAGCAGAATACTTTGAACTGAACTCTTGAAACAGCAGTTTTATTCCTGGAAAAAAGCTCTACCATTATACATTCATTATTTGAAGAGGAAGTAGCATGGAGCAAAGCTGATGCTGCTGTAGCATTTGTTACATGACTCTCTGTGAACTGCAAGCAGGAAATGAGAACATGTTGTGCAAAATATCTGCTTTTCCTTTCTCTTCCACTATACCTGTGCAAAAGTAGAGAGAACTCAAATTCTGTGCAGAAGGAAAAATGCTTCTGAACTGATTCTAAAATATACACATACTTAAGCAGGTCTATGACTGGGTTTTTTTTTTTTTTAATCCCTTCTGAAGCTCAGAAGGCAAAGTCCAAGGCTGCATATTAAAAATAAACAAAAATCTGCAAAAGAATGTGAAAGAGAACAAATATTCATCCAAGGGGGAATTCTGAAATCTGATACAGGTGTAAATACAGCTGCAAGAGACATAACTGACTCCACTAAAACATTACATTTTCTGTACTGGAGGAACATGTTCTTAACTCCTAAGTTTCTCAAGAGGCACTGTAATAGGTTATATCACTAGAATTCACAATTTCCCTGTACCTGGAACTTATATAGCTATACTTACAAAGTATGCTGTGAGTTTACCCATTAATTTTCATTAATTGCATTGATTCTTTAAAATGCTACTTTGTTAATCACTAGCTACTAGTGATTGTTTTTGTCTGGTAAGTATTTTGAGAGCCATTTTCTTCACAGTGAAAGAGGGATTTCAAAATAATCAGTAATTTAAAGACTGGTATTAAAATTCCAGTAAAAAAAAAGCTGAAGATATACTATTGCAAGTTATTTATATGATCAGGCACTAGGAACTAAACACTGGAGGCAGTTATTTTCTGAGTGGGACACTGCCAGGGAAATCGGAGTCAAGTGATGAGCAGCAATAGCTGCTATGACCTTTCATGTTGTGGGAAGCTACCAAACACTGCTCTACAGTGCCTGGGGGTATATGAATCTGTCATTCAAAGGGAAATACTGTAAATGCTTCAAAATCTAGGCCTTTTCAAAGAAGTTAAATGTTATTGTTAATATTCCATTATTTTAGAAAAAGTATAAAAAGTGGGAACTTAATTCTTCTTATTAATTGGTGACATATGCGATATGTAAGGTCAGGGATATAGACCAGTCAAAACATTGAGGATGGATTTTCTACTACTTAGTAAGAGTAGAATAAACTTTTGCTTCAAACTAGAGAAGCAGAGGAAGAGTAGCACAATCAAAAGACTTGTTAAGTGGCTAAGGTTAATGCCAGCTGAAATTTCAACAGAGGAAATATCTGGTATGTAGCTGTATACACTGGAATTTTTAATATTCACATTTTCTGTTTCTTGAACAAATTCTGGCTTAAGTATGTTCTGCTACCTTAGCAGTTTTCATTTATTTCAAATTGACTCTCCTATATTCTTTATTTTATCTACTAAATTGTACAAGCTACTGCCAACTGTTAAACTGCAGCTATTTGTGGTTGAATGATTGTTATAATATAAAGTGAGTAAGCAACACCCACTACAGTTATGGTTGAGCTTTGATTTCCACTCCCCACATGCAGCCAGTAAATTCATCTTAAATGATTGAACTCAGCTTAAATGAAGCAGGATCTGAGTTGGTAAGGGTCAACCACCACCTCCCTCTTCTTCTGTTTAAGTTTAAAGTCTTGCATTTTAGATTATAGTACTGGCAACATAACTAACCTGCTATTTTCTGCTGACAAGAATGCTTTAGCATTTTAACCTGGTGGCATTTTTTTAAGCATTTATTTCTACTACTAAACCTCATAAACAACACAGGAGAAAGGCATATATGTATTTAGTAGAGATAGTTTTAAAATAGAGAACAATGAAAATAAAAAATGTTCCTTATTTGATGCAAACTGAATTGATAAAGCTGTATTTTCATAATGTTGTAATTTTCACAATTCTTGTCCTTTGATTACCAACTGATCCCAAGATCTAAATACATGCAAAGGTGTAGCACACTGATGTATGTATGTCTTCAAAATATGGCATCAATGTCAACCTCACTGCATGCCCACAGCATCACTGAATTTGTTATTCCCTTGTAGAGTAAGCAGAAAAACAAGAACCTAGAGAAACGTTCATCTAATTAATTTCCCACCAGAAATCAGTTAAATGACCTTCTGAACCACTAGAATGGCTCAATGTTTTTTTAAGTACTGCTGCGAGCCAGCAAGATTTCCCACGTGGCCCATGTATGCATTCTCCTTGATGCTTACATCCCTCTTCAGACTGAAAGCATATACCATTTTGACATGCAAATTCCTGGTGGCCTTAATCCTTCTAACAGATTATTCTGATACTATTATAATGGGCTAATGTCCAATATTGTCCAACAGATTTAGCAGACTTATGTTATGGTCTGAATCAATCTGTTCATTAATAATAGGAATATTTGGCTAATCCTTGCATTTTATAATTAAATAAATTATTTGTGACTTTGCAGAATGTAAATACTATTTTAATTAAGTCAATAAAAGGATGGTTAGAATTAATAATCTTTTAATAGAATAATGTCTCCATCAGTGACATAGAAAGATCAAGTGCACCTTCAGCAAATTTGCAGATGACACTGAGCTGTGTGGTGCAGTTGCCACACCTGAGGAATGGGATGCCATCCAGAGAGACCTGGACAAGCTTGAGAAGTGGGTCCATGAGGATCTCATGAGATTCAACAAGACCAAGGGCAAGGTGCTGCACCTGGGTCAGGGCAACCCCTGGTATCAGCACAGGCTTGGGATGAACAGATGGAGAGCAGCCCTGGGGAGAAGGACTTGGGCGTGCTGGTGGGTGAGAGGCTGGACATGACCCAGCAATGTGAAGTTTACCTAAATTTGATAAAATGAGCTCAAACATTTTCATTTACTTAACAATAAAGAACCATGTAAAGAAGTGCCCCAAGACCACTTTGAGCAGAAAACCTAAATTAATGTCTACTCCTTGATCTATTGCTATTAAAAACAAAACAAAACAAACAAAAACCCCCCCAAAAAAACCTAGTAAAATGTGCATATCACCTTCAGTTCACAAAGAATAAAACCTTGATCTTGAATGAGAACTGGCTATCATATTTTCATATAATCTACTTGAAAAGTATTAATAGAAATGATGGAAACTACATCTTCTTCATTGCACTGATAAATCTGAAGCAAACTCATTACAAACCTTTTGAATACTCATGTATACCACTCTTTTATGGCTGTACACAAACTAAACACAAATGAAATTGAAATTTGTTTACAAAAACTCCTGGCAAAAAGCAAGAAATTACCAATATCCTGCAGCTGTGGGTGACAAAATTACACAAAATTACCTTTAAGCATGTTAACCGGAATAGTTGCAAGTTACCACTCATAGACATTTACACAGACGCAGCTACAGACGATCTCATGAACTAACCATTCAATTTTTGTCACTAATTTTTGCTGTATGTGTGAATATCTTACACATCTTATCCATAACAGTAGTCTATGCTGCATAATGTAATAATTTTCACCTTTTGTCCATATAATTAAGGAGATGGTCTAACCAAAGTGTATGTCCTCTTCAGACAAAAGCAATACATTCTTCTTCCCCAAAGCTGCAGATGGACGGGGATAGGGAATCTAGTGTGAGAGACTGTTGAAAAATAAGTATGTTAATTAACTAATTTCCATGGTATATTTTAATAATAATTTAACATTTTTTTTTATTTTGAAAACAGCATGTAACATCTTCTGCCATAGATGCTTCCAGTGAGGTATGAATTACCTATAATATAAAAAGAAAATGTTCTTGAGTTTCCAGCTCATTATCCTTCCCCAACCTTGCTGAAAAATGTCAAGTTTCTCTGCAGCATCATTACAGAAAAATCCAAAACTCAATTTTATATTTTAAAAGAGATCATGAAGAAGAAACTGTATATTTTCTATACCTGGCAGCAAGAGCAAATGGTTCTGACTATACAGAATATTTCTACAAGCAGATTTGAACACAGCAGATTAGCAAGTAATAACTGTTAAATATTTCTAAATAAACTCAGAATCACAGAAGGGTTGAGGCTGGGACCTATGGAGGTTGTCTTGTCCAAACTCTGTAATCAAGCTGGCCCAGGACCATGTCCACATGGCTCTTGGATATCTTCAAGGAGGGAGGCTGCACAACATCTCTGGACAACCTTTTGCTATCTCAGTCACCTTCAGAATGAAAAAATATTTCCTGATCTTCAGGAGCAACCTCTCAGATTTCACTCCACTGTCTCTTGCCCTGTACATTAAAGAGGATATAATAATCTGCAGAAAACCAAATAGATGGAGGCTGTTATGTCTACTTATTTGTAGTGTCCAACTGATATATGTAGATGAGGAGAACTCCTGGAAAAAATATGTGATTCTTCTCAGAAAAAGAAAGACATGAATCTTCCAATTCATGCAGAAAAAATATCAGTAGTGTCAAACACTCTTGATGAAGAGGTTGTCATTTTACCTGTCTTTAATTCCAAAGGTGTGAAATAATGCCTTCAGTTAAAACAAAAAGCATTTATCTTCCAAAATTTAGCCTTCAAAAGTCTCAATATCAGATATCACAAATATTTAACATATTACAGTGAGTAGGACCCAAAGCTTTTAATTCTCTTTTATACCTTGTTGAAGGCGCTGCTCTTCAAATTGCCACTACAGCTAATTATTTTCCATCTCCAGCATTACCATTTCTTAAAATAGCAATTGTTTAATTTTTCCTTCTATCTTGACAGGTAGAAGGTAATAGCCATGTCAGAGTTCTGCAGAGCTAGGTCAGTGTGCCACCTCTGGTGTCTCAGAAGGCAGCCTCCATCTTCTGGGCCCAGCCCTGGAGGTGAAGTGGAGGTGCCATAGTATGCAGAACAGCGGCGGCAGCATTTGGTGACAATGACAGTGCAGTATTGGTATCACAAGGACTATTCTGCTGCAACCAATGAAGTAAAATAATATGTGGCTATGGGATTCATCATTCAAAAAAGATTGAAACCACTATGCAAACACTTTATGCATTTTTTCTGGATGTGTGTACATACGTTATTTCATGATTCAAGAGAAATTGAGTAACAGTAAGAGCAGGTAAATTCTTGGAAACAAAACTAAATTTTGAACAAACCATAATGCTAAAATCCTTAATTGTGCTACATCTGTACTAGATGTATGATCTAAAAAAACCTGCAAAAGTGACTTTTATTTAATTCTAAGAGTCAAGCACAAAGAAGAAATTAAAATGTTATGTATAAGCAAAAGCTGAATTTCTTATTCATGATTTAAGTAAATTAGCATCACAAACAAAGGTTTCCTCAGAGCTCAATTATAGTGTAATGCACACATGAAATTGGAAAACATCTGCCAAGCACTGTACAAATTAACATAATGGATCTCAGTATTCATCAATCTCTGATAGTCTGTAATCCAGTTTCTACTTACTAACGCCATTTCTGAACAATGCGGGGAGGAAAGTATTTTTAAGTTCAATAAGAATGTTCAGAATTATATTAATGAACTCGATTTTTTCACCTAAAGACTTTGGAAGAAAACAAATTGCCATTGTATATTCATTGTGGGGTTTTTTTGTTTCATGCAGTAAATGACAGTACTCCTGACAGGCCCCAAGCTAGGAATATTCTTTTGCTGGAAAAAGGATAACATTCAAATATTGAGAATCAGTGAGACAAAAGTGAAGACCCCCTACTTTGTCATTTTTTTCTTTTCCTTTATCTTGTAGTCTTCTCATTTGTTGCTCCTGTTTTTTACACTTGTAGTATAATGACTGACTCTAGGTTCAGTATAAAGTCAGAAATTCCACTCTCAGAATTTGAACTAAATTAAATCTCATACTATGGCTAGGGAAGGGAGATGTTAAATCACTTCCAAAAATAGAGTTTTGATAAATTTTAGATAATTTTTAGAGATGGTTGATTTTCTGATACCTCTTACTGGAATTCACAACATTAAATATTAGCACTGGGTTACTTTTAATTTCCCTGCATTCCTGTCCTTGTCTGGTTCCCCCTCCTTTTTCTCCTTCTAGTGGCTGTAAAAGCTAAATTTCATTTGTCATCTTTTGTAGCAAAAATTGTGGATAGAAATGATTTAGTACTAATCCAATTCAATTAAATTCATTAGAACAAGGATGACCCTTGAGATTCCTATCATCATTCTTAGAGTGTAAAATGCAAGGCATTCCTATAAATATTAATTAAGCTGATGTAGGAATTTAAGTGTGCTAAGCATTACAAAAACAAATATGGTACAAGAATATTAACAGAAGTTTTTAAATAATCACAAACCTGACAATGTCAAAAATTAATTTTGTCTTTTACTCTTTTGTGTTCACTGGATTTTTGTGTGTGCATTTTTTTCTTTTGGTTGTTACTATATTTGATTAATTCTCATTTGAGAAACTTCTGTTAGAACTGAAGAGTAACAAGGATCTGAGAACAAAATTATTACTTACATTCAATGTAATTATTTAGTATTGCCTTCAGGAGAATTCAAACCCAGTTATACCCAGCATCCCTGTGCTAACCAGTTTTCTTTCACAAAAATAAATAAATAAACAAAAGCTCTGTTCCAAACAGTTCACAGATTATGGCACCAATGATGTTACTAATGCCAAATTAAGATGATTTGTGCCAGTTTTTTTCTTCTGTAACTGCTATATGGCAGCATATAAAATAGTAGTGCTGAAGTAGTGATAGGGACAGCAAAGAAAAACACAAATTTCATCCACTGAAATCTCTGAACAGTGGCAACATTGCCCCAAACACATCAATAATTTATTCAGATAAAGCTACAATAGCTTGTGCTGAATGTAGAAATGGTCAAAAATTCTACTGGTGAACTGAAAACAAAAAGAGAATATATTCTAATTTCATAGAATTATGTTGGCAATTTAAACAAAATATGAAGAAAAAAAATGCTCCTCCTTAAACCAGGTGAGAAAATACTCTTCCTTTGAAACTATATCTCCATCTAGTGGGGCTTCTTTTTAATGGCTGATAGAATTAGATCTTTTCAGTACTCTGAGTATTTTCCATTAGTAAAGACCATCAAATAAAAGTGGGAGATTCTCGGGTTTTGTCTACATCAGATCTCTCCTTAAAGGAGTCTATCTTTGCTACTGTTATGATTACCTCATCAATTACAAATGGTTGACACATGCAGGAAGCTATCTACTGCATTACCTGGATGAGCACTAAAACAAACTTAGTACAACACTGTGGAAAAAATATAGTTTATGAGATGTAATTGATCATAAGTAGGTAAGTACAGTGTGGAAGTACTGGTGGTCAATGGCTCCTGGAGTACTTAACCTGCACGAATTTCCTTCAAAGTTGTCAGCCCTCATAGAAATGAATAAATGTCTTAGGTTACATGGAAGGTGTAACCAAAAAGTTTGTATTCTATTACCATCTCCATAAGCTGTTAAGAACAGGTGGGTCAGTGACTTTTATCTTCAGCATGACCCAGCCCTGATAACACCATTTGGGTGACTATCTCTGCCAATGGGCCATCAAGGTCTCTAGGAGTGACTCTCGAGATTACATCATCCCATTGTGAGATGCCCTGCCCAGAGGGGAGGAACTGAACATTCCTACCTGCATATCAACTGAGTCTTTGGAACACTGGACCACCACTTCCACTGGATTCCCAGAGGAGGAGAGCTCGAGAGTCACCACTGGACCTCCAGACACACCAGATCTTTCTTCAGGATCACCACTTCAACCAGACCACATCCATCACTCCAAGGAGACTGCAACCACCATATAATTGAACTGCTATCACCACCCTGACCAACATGGTGGCAGGTTGTGTTCTGACTCTGTCAGTTTAAGCTGGTGTTTCTGTATTATTGCCTTTACTTTAGTTTTTCCTATTAAATTGTAATTCTGATTTGGAGTATCTTGCCATATATTTGTGTGGGGTTAATTCCTCCGCTGTTTGTTTTCAAACTAGCACCATAAATTACAAGGGAACCCAAGAGCATAAAAGAATGTATTTGTACTGTAGTGAATGTTGAGGACTAGGCTATAATGAATTTGTGCAGAAAAGTAATGAATTCTTGCAGTGTTCACAGCTAAATTGCAGTACGAAGACATTCCATTGGTTTTGTTCCTTGTCTTTAAAAACACAAGGAAATTGAAGAGGAAAGATGGCTCATTGATTCTAAATTCTTCTCACTGGAAATTACAATGCAGGGAGAAAGAGATTGGAGGGTGTTCTGGACCTTAGCACTTGTAGCTCATCATCTTATTTCAACACATAGCTCAGACTCAAGGCAGAAATCATGGCAAGTGTCTGTCCTGCAGAATAAGCTCACCCACCTCTTGCTCACACTATTGCATCATTGATAGAAGCCCTCCAGTTTTTGTATTGACAGCTCACTGACTATGGCTATCTTCATCAGGACCCTACCAAGATGGAGCACTCTCACAAGCTGCAGGGATCACTTTCACAAACTCTGTTGACCCAACCAACATAATCTTCTGCATTCAAATTATTCTGTAATCTTTGGTATTTGTTTGAACACTAATAATGGTTATCAGCACTGGCATACAATTCATCATCAGTTTTCAAAAGAGTACATCCAGTGAAGCAAATAGGGCACTTATACTTCTATCAGACCAGCCACTGCATACTTGGAAAGTTGGTCAGATGTTGCAGTTGTGGTTTCTGTTTCAAAGGCTCTGAGTCGGTAAGACGGCAGAGACTTGAGACTTAAAATTGAAGAGCAGATATGTAAAGCTACACCAAACTCAGACCTATCCTGGTTCTGAGACATTAGTGTCTACTTATACAAATAGCAGAAAACACAAGCAACAGCAGAGGAACTCCTGACATACTCCCCCACCTTTGTTCAGTCAACTGTGTGGGAGAGTTTGTACTGGTTGATAGCTCTTAATAGAATTTTATTCCACAAATCTGTGTAATTGTTTTTTAAACCACTTGTACTTTCAAAATGAAAATATCCTGTATAAGTTAGTTTCATGATTTAGTGACAATTTGACTGTAAAAACACTTGCTTCTGTTGGTTTTAAACTTGTTTCTTGATAATCCCATTTAATGCCTCCTTTTCCTGTCTAATGAAATATCAAGAAATTATATCAGACACCTTCTCTATACCAGTAAGGATATTGTAGCTGTTATTGTATCATTCCTTTCTCTCTGTTATCTCTCATATACGAAACCTATTCCCTGACTCTTTTGTTAATTACTTCCATTTTGAGATGGGGATGACAACTGCATAAAGACTTCATGGATTCATGATATATTGTCAGTATTTTCAACTTCTTTCTCATCTAGTTAATTCCTAATATATTCAAAATGTCTATTTTCATTTTGAAACACTTTTGAGCATTCAGAATCACAGAATTGTTAGGATTGGAAGGGACCTTTGGAGGTCATCTTGTCCAACCCTTGTGCAAAGACAGGGTCACCTAGAGGAGGTTACAGAGGAATGAATCCAAGTGGATTTTGAATGTTGTCAGAGAGAGAGACTCCATGACCTCTTGGTCAGCTTGTTCCAAGTCAAGCCAGCCTCTTTGCAAAGAATTTCTTCCTCATGTTGAGGTAAAACTTCTTGTGATTTTGTTTAAGACCATTGCTCTGTGTCCTGTCACGGGAGACCACTAAAAATTCTGGCACCATCCTCTTGACACCTGACTTTGAGATACTTATATGCATTAATATAAGATGCCCTCTCAGTTTTCTGAATACTAAAATAGCCCTGCTCCTCCAGTCCCTTCCCGTAAGATACATGTTCCAGACCCCAAACCATCCTTGTGGCCTCCACTGGACCCTCTCCAATAACTCCTTGACTCTCTTATACTGGGAAGCCCAGAACCGGACACAGCACTCCAGATGGTGTGTCTCACCAGGGCCGAGTAGAGGGCCAGGATCACCTCCCTTGACTTGCAGTAAGGAAAGAGTTAATGACATTGGTAGTATATGCCTTAAACACTGGGTTGTAAAACTTGTTGCAGAAAACATCAGGGGTCCCCAAGCACAAACAGCAAAGGAGATAATGTTTCGGTTCTGTCTTTCCCTACGCAGAACAGAAACTGATACTTTTCACTGCAACATTCTATTTCTGCGGGTTATGTAACTGCCAGAGTAGACCACAATGACAATCGAACTAAGACTTGAGCATGTGTGATAGCTAAAGCCATTCCTACTCTCCCTCTCATGTTAATGAGGAACTGAGAATTACTCCTATGAATGAGGAACTGAAAGCCATTCCTATGTTTGCTTTTTGTGCAAATAAGGTACTGTATAAAAATGACTCATGGTGTGAAACGGGGTAGGTACCCAGCACCATGAAGCGGCCACTCCCTCAGTTTCATTATGGGTGTTATGGGAGACAGTGCCAAAAGCTTTGCTAAACTCAAGGCAGACAACACCCACTGCTCTCCCCTCATCAATACATCTGCCATGTCAGCATTGAAAGCTATCAGATCAGTGAAACATTATTTCCCCTTAGTGAATCCATGCAGTTCTTAGGTTCCTAATAACTGTGAATCTGTATATTTATGACTATTCTGCAATATTAAAAAAAAAAACCAAAAACAAAAACAAAACTGAAAAATCTAACCTGAGAGCAAACCACCCAGCCATGTCAGCTTCCAGCCTGTAACAGTTCATTTGCCATGCTCATGCTGGCTATAAGCTCTTCTTACACAGGGTGCTGCAAATGGCAGTAAGAGCCATGTACAGCCTCCTGGGGTGGGATGGGATGGGATGGGATAGATCAGCAGCTTTGAAGTGGTACAGCTCACTCAACTGCCTTGGCACCATCGCCTTATTCACCCGCAAGGAGTTTCTAAGTGATACCAAAACCAGCCAGATAAAAATTTTTAATACAGCCTTGAGTATTAGAGCCAGAATTCTTTATTACAGAATGTTGGTCACTTGGGGGATCCTTCCTCCATTTGAGTGTGATGAGTGTTGGATGAACAGAGATTTTATCATACACTCTGATTACATATTCATCAGCTATCCTCACTTCCTTTATTTGACATAGTCACATCTGTTATTGGAAGTCTTTATATGATTCTTTGGGGTCTATCTGCAACATCCAGTGTCTTTTTAAGGTGGCTGTTCCTAGACCTCTGCTTTTGAGTAATCACAATATCATTGTTTTGCATAACTTCTACTTTGTCAGCCTTATAGAGCTGAGCTGGCATCTTGCTTGCATTTTGCATGACTTCTGTTTCCCTAAGTTACATCTTTTATTTATTTCTCCAAAGCTGTGCAGTTGTATTCTATGGTTCTTTGTAAGAGTAAATGTTGTTCTGTTCTACTATTCTTATCAAGTGAGTAAAATGCTCTCCTTATCACCAGCTGAGAGGTTAATCTGATGGAGATGCTGAGTGCACAGCAGCATCAGGAGAGCATTATGAGCCACTGCAGAAGGCAAAGGCAACCCAGGTTCTTATTAATAGATCCTTTGGGGTGGATTAGAGGGGGGAGATGGTAGGGATGGGGGTTTGTGCAAGGGAGGACAACTTAGCATGACAAGAGGCACCATCCTGTCTCTGCAGGATTATCTCCTCTTTCACTTATAGCCTATCATTCACTATTTGTCGTATCAGATCAGAGGTTAGCCATTACACACTCAAAAGCTCAATTCCTCCATCTTCAAGCTGGGCTTCAATAAAGCACTCTCAAACCAGGAATGTCTCCACAAATGGAGAATGTTTTGAATGTCTCCACAAGTAGGGAATGTTCTGCATCATTATCCAGTGGCCTCAGTATAGCTCCGTCTCCCACAGCAAGGCAATCAACAACCCTCAGGGCAACAACCGTCCTGCCCTGGGAGGTCACAGTAACACCAAGGATGACCCAGACACATCCAAGAGTCGAGTGTTGCCCCACCATCTAGGCCAGGCCAGCAGCACCATGCACACCAACACTGGCCATGCACTATCTACCACTCCCTGGTAAGAGCCCTCAGTGCCATCCAGCCCCTTGGCATTAACGCCTGGCCATAACAGCAGTAACCCTCCCTGCTCAAGAGGGCACTCAGGGCCCTGTGTGCAGGGCGTTTGTGGCACCTGTGGTCCACAAGAGCAGCAGTGCCTGGCTCTCAGTGCTGTGCTGGGGCCTGGGGATGACTGCTCTGAACATCAGCAGCATTCATCTGAGAGAGCGGCATAGGGCGGGATGGGAACGATGGATGCAGGCACAGCACCTCAGGCATCCTGCTGTGCCAAGGGCATCTCCTTGAGATACTCTTGGTTTATTGATACCAGCATATGATTCACCTTCAGAAAATTTTGTTAATTCTGGACTTCATTCTTGTGCCTAGAAATATTTTGTTCAGTGTTGCAGGTGGCTCACACTTAAGAAAACCCCCTAAAAATGCAAAAAAATATTAGATATCGTTCATATTTTTACCATTACTGTTTTGTCAATGTTTTATACTTTTTCTTCAATAAAACAGGCAATTTAACTCCATTAACTACAAAAAAATGGATGAAAATACAAAAACCTTGCAAGTACCTACACTGAGATAAAGTACAGTTTTAAATTCAGATGATATTTTTATTACCTTTAAGCAGGTGACTAGCTACTGCCATGTATAAGAACTATCTCAGAAAATTATCTATACAGTTTCTAGTATCTTTTTAAAGTAGAAATAGCTAGAGATCTGCAATTCCAATAACTAATTAGAATTCTTTTCCCCAAGATGACCTATTTTCATTCAACAATATTTTCAGCTTACATTCTAACAGTCAGTCAAGTTCATTGTATTTTTACAACTCTTAGTAGTTTTGATCAAGCTGAATAGCATTCTCTAATAAACTCTATATCTTCACTATTAATGATCCTGCCAGATAGCTTAAAAATATTGCTTAGAATACTCTAAAAAGCAGGGAGCAAAGAACTGAGAGGAACTGTACTAATAACAACTCTTCATAAACTGTCTATTTATTCCTTTCCTTCCACTTATTTGGATAACCAGTTCCTAATAAGGATTGTATATGTAGCTCAGCATGTGAATAAAATCTTTCTAACTTTAAATTCTGTATGGACAAGGACATAATGACAAAGTAGTGGTCTATTGAGCCCAAATCAATAGCCATTACAGCTGTTCATCTAGTATTGGTTTGTATATGAAGTGGATTAAATACTTCAGTGATATATGTAAATATTTTACTGGTGAAATTTTCAAAATATAATGATGAATTAAAGCAATACATCTTTCATGTATCTCATGTGGTAGATGGGTTTCTGGCTGATACATTTATCAAGCTTATAAATTCATACCTTTCTGACTAAGGAATCTGTTTGAATTTAAAAAATTCTCATTATTTGGAAATCTGTTAATTAAAAAAACAAAAACCCAAAACCAACAAACCAACAAAAATAACACTGAAAACTATATAGGATGAAGCCCCTGGGCTTTCAAGTCAGTAGAAAAATAGTTAAGCCTTGAAAAGAGCAAAAACATTACTATATTTCATGGTGACTATTTTTGAAGAAATGAAACATTTTGTAAGAGCTTCTAGGCTATCAGAACAAAACAACAACAAAAAGAAATATGGAAAGCAAGCATGAAATTCTACACACAATTGGTTTGGGCTGGAAAGGAAATGCAAAGAATATGTATTGATTTACTAATCCGTATACATTAAGAAAGATAATTTGGTGTATCCATTTAGTTCACAGTGGTGGTGATGTCTAAACAAAATAGAGCTTTAAAAGAAGTTCATATAAAGAAATGCTTTTAAGTCAATGTATACTACTTTGATAAAAAAGAATGTGTGTTAAATTAATGCATAATGAGCCATAGAAGATAAATTTCACAATGCACTATATTTAGGAGGTATATAGCTTGTTATACACTGACAAAACAGATACACAACAAACAGCATTTTAAATTAACCTTTACTGTTCTAGCAAACTGAGAAGTTCTGATCCTATAACCAGCCTGGTGCTTAGCAGAGAACAGCTGAGGAAGCAGGAAAAGCAGCAGCTTGACTGCAGTAGCATATCCAGATGGAAGGATGTGTTACTGTATACCCTTCTGCAGGATGTGAAAGCCTCTCAGTGCTGGCCATGGGGAGATGTTTTGAGGTCTCTGGCGCAGAGCTTATTCCGTATAGGCAACTGGTCAGCTGTATTGATTTTCCAGGGTCTGTCAGTAGTTATGATCTTTACTGTCAGCACCATTGATGCCTGATGGGTTTTTGTATTTTTTATTTTACTTTTATACTCATTTTATATATATATCCTTTATATATAACTTTTTACCCTTCTCCGTTCCTGTACTTTTTACTCCCTGTATCTTAACCCTGCATTGTATCACCCTAGTACCCCTTGCCCTGCTCAGAATCCTATGGGGAAGACAAAACATACCCATAATCTCAAAAGCATGACGCACAACCTTGAACAGAGCCCCCATCACTGAGACATGTTTTTTGTAAACTAAGTAGCAATCTTTTGGGGGGGGGCAATTTTAATAAGGGGGCAATTACTTCATTTGTTAGACTTCTTATTAGAGTCTTTTAGATAGGTATTCTAGTCTAAGCTGTCCATAAATTGTATACGGGAGATATCGTCGGGGCTTGCTTTTTGGGGCTTGCTTGTTTGTTGGTGCGCATCTAGGACCCTATTAAACCAAGGTAAAACCCCTTTCCTATACTGTGTGTCTGCGTCTAAAAATTTTTCTAGCAATTTAAGGCATCACTATGGTGCCTCAAAACACCTCGTTTGTGCACATTTGGTGCACTGCACAGTTCTGCTTCTAGTGATGAACCTGGGGCACTCCTAACAACAACCAGCTGGCCGTGCAGTACTCCAGTGAGAGAAAACTGTGTTTGCCATTAGTGCCATTGGTGACAAAGGACCAAGGGCTCCAGAGAGGTTTAACTGAGCCATATAGAATGCTAGTTTGTAGGAGGTTCACCTTGTGTAGCTGCAACAGTGTGTCCAGCAGGACCACGGAAATGATTGTTCCCCTGTACTCAGCACTGGGATGGCCACAACTCGAATACTGTGTCCAGTTCTGGGTGCATCAGTTGAAGGACATTGAGGTGCTGGAGCAAGTTCAGAGAAGGGCAACAGAGCTGGTGAAGAGTCTGTAGCACAAGTTCTATAAGTAAGGTCTGAGGGAGCTGGGGTTCTTTAGCCTGGAGAAAAGGAGGCTCAGGGATGACCTTGACTGTACAACCACCTGAAAGGAGGGTGTACCAGGTGCGGGGCGGCCTCTTTCCTAGGAAACCAGTGACAGGACAAGAGCACACAGTCTTAAGCTGTGCTGCAGGAAGTTTAAGTTGGACGTTAAGAAGATTGTATACGGCGTTTAGTGCCATGGCCTAGTTGACAAGGTGGTGTTGGGTCGTAGGCTGGACTCGATGATCCCAGAGGTGCTTTCAGCCTCAGCAGCCCCGCGATTCCCGGCGGGAAGCTGCGGCCCCGCGCCGCCGTTCGAACCCGCCTCAGGGGCGGGAGGGCTCGGCGCGGGGGGCGGGGCCCGGCGGTCACGTGAGCCCGGCGGAGGCGGCCGCTGCAGCCACCCCCGGCCCGGCTCGGCCGCTGCCGGAGGGACCATGGTGGGAGCGACATGAACCCCGAGCCGGAGCCGGAGCCGCCGCCTGCCCGGGCCCTGGCGGCACAGGAGGAAGAGGAGGAGGGAGAGCCGCCGCTGCCACTGCCGCCGCCGCCGTCGTGGGAGGGCGGCGGCGGCACCGCCAGGTGGGGCGGCTGCATCATGCTGGTAAAGAGGGTCGGCCTGACGGCGGGCGGCTGTGGCGCGGTGAGTGCAGGGTGGGAGCGGGGGCTCCGCGAAGGTGGCGGCGGCTGCGTGCGGACCCTGCCGGCCCTGAGGGTGGCCGTGCGTTGCGTTGCGGGCCGGGCGGGCCGTGGGGATCAGCGCCCGCCCCGCCCGTGAGGAGCCGGCTCCCCTCAGCCGCCCCCCGAGACGCTTCTCGGAGCGTCCTGGCCCTGGATGCCGTGTGGAAGTTGAGGTGCGGCGGGTTTCTCGGGCCGGCCCGGCCCTGCCATGCCCTGCCCGTCCCTGACAGCCCTGATGCATTCGCTAAGAGTTTATCCCGGGCGGAGTAACCTGAGTAGCCGCACCTGTGAGCAGGTGGCTGTAAATAAGTTTTCTTTTAAAATATATGAATCCGAACTGCCAGGAAGGTAACACTTAAGCGTGCCTTTGCAGCTCATGGTGATGCTGCTTGGTGAACCGAACCCACGGAGTTACCACATGCAGTCGTCGTAAGTTGCTATGCTTTCTGTTTCGTCTCTTCGCACTTTCGTTGTGCAAAAAAAGGAGCAGGAAATGAGTGATCCGTGCAGTCGCTGCAAAGTTGAGTTTGTAAATGTGGTAGCGGTGCATAATTGCTTCCCGAAGAAAAAGGCTTAAGCCTTACCGTCAGTACGTCAGTGTGCTCACTTAAAACCAGATCAGAGATCACGCCCCGTGAGCTTTCTGTAGTAGGTGGGCACAGGTGACTTGTTTCAGGCAGAATGGCACTGGCTGAGGCGATATAACCTGTCCTGCTTTACTGTCTGCCCAGAGGTCAAGGTGGAGTCGAAGAGCCCAGGGGAAGACACGAAGTAATAAAACAGATAATCCTGGCACTGACAGTTTTTGAAGGGGTACAGGTGCAAAAAAAGCCAATGTCTTATCATGCTGCATTTTTTTCAGCAAGTTGAAATAACTTAAATTTTTTTTTGCAGTCTGAATTACTAGCTATTGATAACTTTTCTTGGGGTACATTTATGTTCAGTACCTGAATAATTTAGTATTAGTTTACTCACAAAGTTTGGTATGCTGAAAGCACTGCTTATCAGAAAGTTGTGAAACAATGGTAGGTTTGTGTGAGGGAGCCAGCATCTCCTTTGTGTGTTACCTGTGCTCCCACATATAAGCATCTCTGCTGTCAGAGAGGGAGTAGTGTGCTGGTTTATGTGAATATGAAGAAGTATTTTTAGCCAAGCATTAATAGTGTAACATTAATGTGATATCATGGATAGAGCTGAAAAATGTAAAAACATAAAAATCTTGAAATCATCTGTTTGACGCACATATGTTCTTTTTACCTTACTTGTATTTGATGAAGATTATAAGGTACTTTTAGTAGATGATTAACTCAGAGAAGATGTAGAAAAATGTTGTTGTATGGAATTCACTAGTGAAGTAATTCATTTTATGTAAGTTAATTCTAAAATGACTGCTTCACGTCTTGTAATGCATCACTTCAATATTTGAGTCTTTCAGTTGTCTTTTAGAAATGGTAGTACTTTTCAAAAAGTAGGTTGGACTCTTCAAGAAGTGCAGCGGATGTCTACTGTGGTAGATTTGCTGTTCCAGGTTTGTGTACAGCAGCCCCCGTTAAAGAATCCTGTGTATATAAAATACAGTAACCAAATCTGTAGTCAGACTACAAAAATGTCTCTAGAAGAGTCTTGAAGAGCTAATGTTTTAGTTAAGAAACAGAAGTGGTCAGTTTTATTAGCTCAGATGATGAAGGTGAAAGAAACAGAGGATTTGTCTCACTGTGTGGAAGAAAAACACTTGAATTGTGTAATGTATGAACAAAGGTTAGGAAATGGAGGGTATAGTTAGGGAAATTAAAAAAAAAATTGAAGAACTGATTTCTTTCTCTAACTTTGAAATGTAAAGCTCAAGTGGCAATTAAATCCGTAACTGACAAAGGTGCTTTGTCAGGTTTTTTTTTTTTAATTGATGGAATGTTTGGTAAAGTTGGATTCAGTGTTAAAAACACTTTTGAGTACTTAATACATGCTCTTCCATAAGTTTGAAAATTTAGCTTCAAAATGATATAAATTCTTAGTTTTATGAAAACATCTCAGATTTTGTTTCCTGAGTGTATTTTTTGTCCCTTGCCTCCAAGCTGTGCCCTTGGAGGACTTTGTGTTCCTCTAAAACATATACTCCTCTAAAACATCTCATACAAGACAGAAGAGTATAGGGCTCTAGCCTTATGTTCTGTTCACTGGCATAGCAGTAGTGCAGTTAAATGGTATTAGGGTCTCTGTCTGTTCCTGACTGAACAGTCTGTTTTGTTATCGCAGTTCCTGTACCTCCCTGTGATTCTCACATGGCTGTCATACAGCTGCTACAGCTCTCTCTGCCTAGATTTTATTGAAAGAGCTTATTCACAAAATAATATGAGGTGCCGGGTCATGGCTTTAGATGTAGTTGTGGAGATCTGTTTGATACCGCTAGGAGTGCATCCCTGGCATTTAGAAGGGACAGCTTGCTGCTTGGACTGCTGCTGAAGAAATAAATGCAGAAGTGAAGTTTTTGTGAGCTGCTTCTTTTATCTGTGCTGAATGTGTTAATTTTCCATTTCTCATTTTAGTGTTTTGTCACATCAGATCAGTAGGACAAAGTGGACAAATATGACCAAGGCTGTCAGGTTGCGCAAGGCTCTCTCCTTTTACCCCTCCAGCTTGGGAATAAGAAGCTTCTGGTTTTAGATCTAGCTGTAACTAACTTCACCTTGTTGAATGCATTGGCTTCACTGAATTGAACAGCTGAAATATAAATGCTGAACAAATGAGTTCTTATGAATTGAGTTACTGCCTCAAAATTAATAAGAACTGTAGTATGTTTAAGTAAATTCCAGTGGCATTAAGTAATTTTTTGTTGGCTATATTACCATGACTTCAGCGAGCCTCAGAAATTGAAGTAAATGATGTCGTGGGACATCTTGTTAGCTGTTGTGCAATCTTGTTACATCTGAATTATGAACACTAGTAGTGTAAAACTTAGCGTGGCATTCAGAATATTCACACCACGGACTTCATTTCTCTGCAAACTATTGTAGGTAAAATAATGCCTCAGTAAGGACTTTTTTCAGCAAAATACAGTCATACTGTCTAAATAAAGTGCTTTTATGGTAGAAGTTCCAAATAGGGAATCAAAAGAAAAGTCACATCTCTGTACCTTTTTGAGAATTAATCACACTTTAGTTTCATGTTCTTGGACATTATAAAATGCCTCAACTATTGTGAAGCCCAAGACCTTTATGTATTTTGGAAACGTGATATAAACATTCTGAACTGTACGTCTCAGAAGTTTGCTGGCCTTTATTATTTAAACTATTTAACACAATGAAGCACAGCTGTATGTACCCAAAGAATTTCATGTTCTTATCCTTAGTATTAGCATTTTTCTTTTTTATACTTCATAAAAAATGCAGCACCATAAAACTAAGGCAGTATGATTTAGTGTTACGGGACTTTACTGAAACAGCTCTGAATTCAGTAAGCTGGTTTCTTAAATTTCTTGCTTGTAGAATTTAAATTGTATTGCTAGTAGTAAACACATTGTGCAGTTGTCAGTTTGGGTATTTAGTCCTTTGTGGGGCACTGTTTTGTCCCACGCAAGATATTTTTCCTGTTAAATCAGACTAATTAGAGATAACAATATTGCCTTCTCAAGATTGCCAACGTCATTCTGAATCTTCCCATCATGTTAAATTGACACTAGGCCTGACAGAATGTTTAGCTGTTCTGTTTGAAAACAAATCACTCTGGTTTATATTTATACTGAGGGGGCACTTCTCCTGTTACAAGTCTCCTGTTACTGATGCTTCAGGTTCTGTCAGTGTGGATGGTTTTGCATTCTAAGAGAAGTACTGTAGGCTAGAGAAATTAAAACTTAAATTATCAAGTCATAGTTGTAGAATTAGTTACGAAGATCCAAACCTAGGCTACTGGACAATAAGTTTGAGTAACTACCTGCGCAATGGAGAAGGATGTGTATTAACTAAGCAGCCAGTGCTTTTTAGAGGAATTTCCCGGTGTTGTACATCTTTCTGTTTCATGAAGAAAACTTAAATGGGTAATTTGGCTTCCAACTTGCTGTAGTGTAATATGCTGGTTATATGTTGCTTCTGTAAAAAGTAGTTCAATTACACAATGCGGTAATGTCTGAAGCTGAGCTTTCAGAATGTGGCAGGGTGTATGGTAATTGTTTTCTTGGCTGGTCTTCCTATCAGTGGCCTTAGCCATGAAGACTGAACCAGAAATGGTGGTCTTATTTTACGTGCCTTAGAAGATTTGTGTTTCTTAACCTTGTCCAGTCTAAACTTAAAAATGAACGTGTTCCCAGCAGGAAATAGAATATGGCAAGATATTTTAGACCTCAGGAATAAATTGTATGAAGTGCCACTTATTTTCTTGTATTTTAGCGTAAGGCAATGGCAATTTTTTCTTAACACTCTTCGTGTCACTCCCAATTCAACGAATCCCATTTGTATCTTTCTGCAGATATTTTGCCTGCAGTTTGGAGGAAGCTGCTTCAGCATTCCTCCAAACCTTTGGTAGTGGACCCCTTACTGTGGGCCTCTTGTGCTTCTGTCAAATAGACTATTCAACAGTGCATATTGCTTAAAGCTTCTAATAAAACAGTCATGGGATTAGAGGAGGATCTTGATGTTGATCTAATAAAAATGGTCAAAACACCAGAAGCAGAGGGTTAGCAAGGCAGACACATCACAGGTTAATGCAGTAATATAGTGATGATCTTTTTCCTAACAGGGTATATCCTTTGAACACACATATATAGTTAACCACTGCTGAATGCTAGATGCATTTCTTTCAATGGAGTCTTTTTTTCTGGGATCACACTCCTATGTCATAGTCATAGTTATATATGTGGAATTAAAAGAATTTCTTCTTGTTTGCAGTGCTTAAATTAATATACATTAATTTCAATCTGCCATTTAATTTGTTCTACTGATTCCATGTCATTGTTCTTTACCATTGCCCTATAACTCTTTGAAAGTAATCTATGTTTTGTCATCAGTGAACTTTGTCACTTTGCTTTCATCCTTTCTTACAGCTCACTTCTGAATGTGTTGAACAGCATAGGTGCTAGGACAGAGCGATAGGAGTCATCTGGTAACCTTGCTGTGCTGTATGAACAGATTGCAGTGGGTTTATTTTTTAAATTGTCCTTTTTTTTTTGGTATGTTTTTGGGGTTTTTTTGTGTGGGTGTTCTTTTTGTGTGGGTTGGATTTTTGTGTTTGTTGACTGTATTTTTTCTTTTTAATCCCTGTGAAGAGTTTGCTTGCTTTAATAGCCTTTGATGAGCATCTTTGAGTATGTTTACTGAATTTTCAGAAGGCTTATTTATGTGATCTGCCTTATCTATATATTTTGTTTTGAGAACTCCAGTAACTTTTTAAGGCACAATTTCCCTTTGCAAAATCTCCACAGGCATTTCCATTTTGAATGAGTTGTGGTTCTGATACTCTAGACCTGTGCAATATGATTTAGCATAGCTTTTTGTTGAGAAAGAGCATAATGATCTTCCAGTCCAGATACAGATCTGCATAAGGCGTTTGTTTCGCAACTGAAATACAAGTTTGGACAATGTATAATCTGAATTAGTTATGATTTTTATTGCAGTTCACAAGGCATACCTAAAATGCTGTACTTGATTGGAAAGCATTTTCACTTGTGTTCTCTGTATTTTTGCACTGAATTCTTTCCAGTTCCACCAAATAGAGCATTTTTGGTGAACAGTTGGAATTGTTCAGGTGGATCCAAAATACTTCAGTTTGAAAATTAAAGAGAGTAGTCACTAGAGTATCCCTGCAGTATCCCTAGAAACCTACCTGGGTAATATGTGTGGAAGAAAGAGAATCCATCATGTAGTGAGATGGGTCGGCATAATATTTGCGCAAGAATAAGCTGAAATGATTAAATAGTAGAGTTAATTAATTAATTAAATTAATTAAATAGATTGTAGTGAGGCATGCCAGGAAAAGTTTGCATTTGAAATGGTTTTTGGGAAATTTTGTGGGAAACTAATGAAATAGTAGTGAAGATAAATGTGTAAAGGTAATGAATTTTATAATTTGTCGTGAACTTCAAGATCTGAATGATTCATACGTGAAAGCACATTTATTGAAGTGTTTTATTGATTCTGTTAGTTCAGTTCTTTGTTTTCTTCAAAATATCAGTTGGCAAAGAGTGCAGGTGGTAGTATAAAAGTGAGTATTTGAACCAGTTAATTTTTGTAGGGGAAAATGTTTCTGTAGGCACTTAAAAAAAAATAATAAAACTCATATTAATGCATTTTAATGTTGGTTTATGTATTATAGGACAGTGAGTGCTCTTAGCAAAGGTATGCCTGTACTGCAAGTCAAATGAGCAGCTAGCAGGCTCTCCTGAGAGGCCTAACTGCCTGATGGGAAGGAATTTCCCATAGGTGTAGGAGACAAAGGCAAGTTCCTGTGTTTTGTCAGTTCAGAAGTTCAGCTTCAGTTTGGTTGTTATCTACCTCAGAGATAATAGGATTATGCAAATGGAAAGGTACTGTAGGGAGATACCTTCCTCTTCAGGACAGGATCAGCTGTGAGGCCTGAGCAGGTTGCCTAGGGCTTTTCCAGTTGGATATTGAAACAAACCCTTCAAGGATAGAAAACTCAAATCTAGTGCTACTGCTTCACACTTACGGGAGAAAAAAACCTGCTGGTATTTACACAATTGAAACTTTTGCTTAATTTGTATAGCCTGTGTGACCCTCAACAAAATATGAAAAATTTTAAAAGGTGCTCCAGAGGACTTCAGGATTTGAGCACTGAGAAGTAATTTTGTTCTCTAACAAGCATATTTCTTCAGAGAAATAAACAGGCATGCTTGATGTTGATGTTAAGATGCTTTTGTAGTAATTCAAATAATTTTAATTATTACATTATAGATTTGAATTAACAGATAAATAGTTACCTAAAAACTATATGAATAAGAAATAAATACTGTCCATTCTAGCTTTGCTCTGCAGATCTGGGACTGGCTATAAAATTTCATCTTTCTGTGAAGTATGTTAGGGTGAATTGTGCTAGCTGTTTTTCAGAATGTCTAAGATGAGGTATTCTTACTATTTTGCATTTTCCCCCTCTTCTATGAGCAATTATTACCAGCTGGATTTATGATTTTGACATTCTTTCATGGATTTATTGGTGTTCAACAGCTGTTTCACTTTGAAAAAAAAGTTTGTACTGCCTCCCAGTAGTTTTCCCAGTTTCCTTCAAATTAACTTTTGGGTTTATTCTGACTCCCAAAAGGCAGAAAAAAAAAAAGGTTTTTTTAGTATTGGGTAGTGAAAAAGAGGCATTGAAAAGAGCAAAAGTGTAAAACTGGAGAAATAGCAGATCTTTTGTTAGAACTTTTAGGACTTCAGGTTTACAATGATGACCTCAAACTTGTAATGTTAAGCATTTGAGATTAAGTAATGTTTTCCTCATTAATGATTGTGCAAGTATAAAACCTTGACAAAGGGCTGCATTTGAAGGCAATTACAATGTTCATACACAGTTTCTCAGCCCACACACAAATCTGTCACATGAAGATGATCCATGTGAATAGAAAATAAGTCCATAACAATTTTAAGGCTTTCCTGAGGGTACTTAATTTTTGACATAACACTTCCAATTCTGAGGGCAGGGAATGAGGCAAGCAACTTGTATGTTAACTATATCTGAAATACTTTTAAAATCTTCTTAATCATAAGGAATTCAGTAGGTTGTCCTCATTTTGTTTAGTTCAAGAAGCCTAAAGGTCCTTGTGTTTCAAGGTTTATAACCATTTTTTGCATACTTAAAGTTGTTTATGTAAATTCCATGGAGTTTTGTTACAGGGTGTTTTCTCAATGCAGAAACAAACTACACCCAGTACTTCTGATACAGCTGAAGTGTTTTTACAAAGCTCTTTGATTTTGAAACAAGTAAAGAGTTTTTGTTGCCTTTTTAAATCTGTGAACCAGGCTATGTGCATGATCAATCATAAACTATTTTCTTTTCTTAAAAAATAAGTTGATGCTTGATTAAAAATTGAAAACTTTTGTGATAGAGTTTTTGGGAGCTACAGAAAAGGTGAGCATTCAGGAGTAACTCTCTGCATCAGTCGATTTGATAATGTCGGTGAATTTTCCTGGTTTCATGATCTAGTTTTCCATTGCAGCCTCTGCAGAAGTGTTTTTTTAAATTATTTTAGGTGTTTAGGTCACTGAAGAAAACTGGAAATCATCAGTTACAGTCTTTGTGGCTCATAGATTGGTAATGCTAGTATATTTGACATAAAATGTTTGTCTTAGTTTTGACACATACATGTTATTTTTGCCATCTGAATTTTACTTTTCCAGGTCATGCCTTGAATCCAAAAGGCTGTGGTGTTTTCTGGGTTCTTTTAGTAGGTCAGTGCAGCTAACTGTAAGCTGCATGATACTGCTAGAAATAATTTTCAGACTGTTTTAATCTCCACATGTCTTTGAGTATGTATGTACATCATCTTTCTGCTAAACCATATAAATCTCAGGTCAAATTTGCATGTAATAAAAACTGTGTTAAAAAACACCAAACACTCCAAAACTTCATTTTTAGTGGCATTAGAAATGTTTAGTAAATGCAGACCAGATGTTTATGGTGCAGCAACATGCTTAATGATACAAAGGTGTGAGGGAAGTAAAGCGGAGGTAGGAGAAGGTGTGGGGAGTCCCTTACTTATTCTCTACTACAAAATTTGCTTTTTCCAGAGGAAATTGCTATAGAAGGGGTCTTCAGACTTCAGGGTAGTCAGTGTTAAGTGCTTGTCTGATTGACAAATATTCATAAAATTATTATCCTCTTGTCTTCCGCAGAAATACTCACAGACTTCTTTCATGTGGAAGATTTTTTTCCCCCCATAGTCTTCAGAATCTTTGCTATTTCGAGATTAAAAATCGCATGGTAACCTATAGAGAAATGTTAATAATGCTTGCAAGTTATCAGCCGTAGAGATAATCTTTGATCTATGATATTATATTGTTTGCCAGGAAAAAGAGAACTGTTTTCTTCAAATCTTCATGCTTTGAAGCAAGCTGCAATGTAGAAAATAAATTGATTCATACGAGGTAGAATACATTTTTACTACAGGTTTTGATAAGCTGACAGATCTAAAAATTCTTAGATATATGTGCATTTGCTGTTTAGACAATAGGAATTT
Source organism: Lichenostomus cassidix (assembly GCF_008360975.1). Lineage (NCBI taxonomy): Eukaryota > Metazoa > Chordata > Aves > Passeriformes > Meliphagidae > Lichenostomus > Lichenostomus cassidix. The sequence continues at coordinate 34,508,912 of NC_139511.1, forward strand.
TTTTAAAGCTTTTACTATAGATAGCTTAAATGAATCTTTTAATGGCAAGCATTTTCTAGACGTGTGATTTCTACCAAGTTGTATCAAAGTTACTGAGCGGGGGAGAAACGGCAAAGGTATCTGTTCTCTACCTCCATCATAGGTTATTTTGATGTTTTCTGGGCTCAGTGGGAGATCCTGAGTTTCATGCTTGCCCTGCACTCCACTTGCTGGAAGGAGTCAGGTTGATATTTGTCACTGGGTAGTGTTCCTTCAGCTGAATCCTACATTATTAAATTGCACGCTTCTGTTGGAGTGTAATGGCTTTGGAATGTAATGGCTGTTGGAGTGTAATTGGCTGGAAACACTGAAAAACAGTCTTTTGCAGGATATTTGTTAGGGTAAAGGCAAAGATTAATTTTAGAGCACAAAACCAATGTAAAACAGTTACTGTGCCAAGGGGTAGTTAGAAATGAAAAAATTATGGAATGCTTTTGATTGGAAGGAACCTCTAAGAGCATCTAATTCCAGCCCTTCCAGCAGTGGAGAAGATTCCAGCCACTAGATAAGTTACTTAGGGCCCCATCCATCTGACCTTTAACACTTCCAAGTATGAGACATCCTCAGCTTCTCTGGGCAGCTTGCTCCAGTGCTTCACTACTTGTTGAGAAGAAAATTTCTTCCTAATATCTAATCTAAATCTCTCCTCTTTTCATTTAAAACCATTCCCCCTTCTCCTATCACATTCTCCTTATGTAAAATGTCACTCCCTTTTCTAAAAGACAGTGAGAGTCTTTTCCTTCAAGCAGTGAGAGGCCACAATGAGGTCTCCCCGCAGCCTCCTCTTCTTGGAGGCTGAGCAACCCCAGTGCTTCCAGCCTGTCTTCATAGGACAGGTGCTCCAGCCCTCATCATGGCCTCCTCTGGACCCACTGTAATAGGTCTGTGTCCTTCCTGTGCTGATGGCTCCAGAGCTGGACACAGTACTACAGGTGGGATCTCATGAGGGCAGAGTGGAGGGTCAAAAATGCCCCCCCTTCACTTGCTGGCCACGCCTCTTTTAATGCAGTCCAGGATGTGGTTGGCCTTCTAGGCTGTGACTGCACATTGCTGGCTTATGTCCAGCTTGTCATCCACAAGCAACCCAAACTCTCCTCAGAGTTGCTTTTTGACTTCTCCCAGTCTGGGCTCGTGTCTGGGATTGCCCTGACCCAGGTGCAGTACCTTGCACCCAGACATGTTAGACTTCATGAGGTTCTTGTAGGACCACTTCTCAAGTTTGTCTCTCTCTCTGGATGGCATCCTGTCCTTCCATTGTGTCAGCTGTACTGCTCTGCTTTGTGTCATCTGCAGACTTGCTGAGGGTGCACTCAATCCTCCTATCTGTGTCATCAGTGAAGATATTGAGGAGCACTGGTCCCTAAGTAGAGCCCTGAGGGACACTACTTGCTGCCAGCCCCTACCTGGACACAGAGCCATGGACCACTTCTGGCTGCATCCATCCAGCAGTTCCTTATCTACCAAATAGTTCACACTTCAAATCCATGCATCTCCTCTTTGGAGACAAGGGTGTCATGTGGAACTGATTGAAGGCTTTACAGAAGTCTAGGTAAATGACATCTATCAGTCTCCCCTTGTCAACCATTGCTGTCACTGCACTGAAGGCCACTAGATGGTTCAGCACTTCTGCCTAAATCTCTTGGGAAGAAGGAAAGAAATAGTAGTAGTAGTAGCAGTTCTGATTAGATATGACTTACCCAAGGGTTCTGCCTATTTCATCTAAGTAAAAAGATTTTGTTATTCTCATCTGGGATTAAGTCCTTTGATCTTGAATAGCAGCAGTTTCACAGAATCATGAGTACTTTGATAGTTTGCTAATTCTTTCTGGAATTACTTGTTGACTAGTAGAATAGTTCGTCAGTCTCTAGTCTGTGTTTGCAGACACAAGCATAGAATCAGTTTATCAGCAATCAACAGAAAATGGTTGTACAGATGACATATTTTCTGTATTTTCTCATAATTTGGCATTTTCTAATACAAAAATTGTTGCTTTTCTGATCATGTACATTGTCATAGTTTCGTTGAAACAGTCCTGTGATATTAATAAAGTGGGTCCGTCTTGTCACTTGTGGAGGTAGCAGGGAGAGGTATAACGTTTGTCACATTGTTGTGAAATTCTCTTCAGTCAGGAAGTGTTCAAGGGAACAAAATTTAAGTTCCCTAAAGATCTCTAATCTTTTTGTAATACAAAACAATTTCTCTTCCCTTGTTTGGCTTATTGTTATATCAAGGGCTTTGGTTAGTAGGTTGTGCTGAAAACTAGTTATGCTCAAAACATGTTTGCAAGAGATTTTTGCACATGTAATGAACTGGATGGGTACAACCACTGCATGTGTTTTTCTTTCTTAGCAACAAGGTATTGGTCGGCCAAGTGTATACCATGCGGTGGTGGTCATATTTCTAGAATTCTTTGCCTGGGGTCTCTTGACAACTCCAATGCTCACGGTAAGTATCATTCATCAGCCATTATCTTGGGGATAGTGATAAATGTTAATTTGCTATTTCCTAGGGATTTGGATTTCAATTTGTTTTACATTTACTGTGTATCTCATAACCTGAGTTCCAGAAATCCTAGCAGCTAGACTTGGACTGCTGAAAGACTTGGACCTAGATTTGGACTGCTGAAAGATTAGAAGATAAGGAAAAATAGATTAACTCTGCTGTACTACTCTTTAACTCTTACTTGCCTTTTGGAGTAACACCAGTTTAGTCCATTGATTGAAGTGTCTCTGGAAATCCTGGCTCTTTTAAGACTTTGTAGTTAAATCATCTTCCAGTTGGAACAATTGACTAAATTATGCAACACTTCATTAACTATGTACATTCCTGTGGGCTGATTGTTTTGCCAGCCATGTAACTTACTGTAAAATGTAAAGGCATTCATGTAAGAAATGGATTTCATAAGTATTTAATCTGTTCTGGTTATTTGCCAGATGGAGAGGTAATTTGAGTATTTGGTAATAGGATATGAAGCATTTAATTTGAAGACATGGATTGCATTCATTGTAATGGGGCCTGCCTGTGAGCAGTTGCAAGAGGTCTATTAGTCCAGGTTTTCATCATTAATATCTGAGAGCACTTTGAATGCATGTCAGGCAGTTTTTTGGGATCAAAAGAGTTAATTACTTCTCCAAACACCACATAAAATAGTCTATATAACTCCTGAAATGTGTTTGTTTATCCTGTCTAAAGACAATCACTGAACTTTTTAGATAGCTGAGTTAAAGCAGGTGTTTCACAAAATGACTGTCCTGTTATCCTGTCTTGCTGATGTCAAAATATGGGGAAGCTTACTGGGTGGTCTTTCTTATCTCTTTTTTCTTTGCTTTTTTTCTTAACCAAAGTGCTCAATTTCAACTTGCCCACGCTTGACACTTCTCATTTAAAAGGATAGGTGTGCAGATCACAGTTCTGACACATCTGCAAAATGCCACCAATTTAATAAAACTATATGTTAGGTGGATTCTTCAATAACTCCGCAAGTATGTACTCCAATGGGAATAGTTCCGTAGTTGAGTGTGATCATCTTTATTTGTAATCAGCTTTGCAAGCCCTGAAAGGCTGCTATTGGGTTTATATAATTTCAAGTCTTATCTGATACTTTGCACCCTTCTCTTGTGATGTACTTGTGGTAGCTTACATTGACCTGCTTATCAGTCAGCAGTACTAGAAGTCATGTAAAGATTTCTTATGAGCTAGGTTCAGCCTTTGAACTGCCAGCTGCCCTCTTCTGCTCAAGCAGGTTTGTCAGGTTAGAAGGGCAGAAATGAAAGTGTCTAGCCTGTTGATCAAAGCTTGTGGTTACTCAATTTTTTGTGGCGGTTTTTTCATGATTCTGCAGGTCATTGTCAACATTCAATCTGATTAAAATTTTGTGGACTACGAAAATAAATGGTGTGTGTTTCTGATAGCTGAGATTATTTAAAGTTCATTTTTTAAATTGCTTTTTCACTTCTTTTGACATGTGTCAGCAAAGCTGAAGTGTTTGTAACATGATGCTATACTTGGAGAAGAAAAGATTTAAAGTGTTTATAAAGTACACAAATGCTATGCTGGTCAAAGACTGCCCAAAGCTTATGGACATTAATTTTATTTATGGACTTGTAAGCCAATGTTAGTAAATTACCATAAGCAATATTAATTACTTAATGGCACATTCTGTATTCAATATATATATATTTTTGAATACGTATCTATTGGTAGAATTTCAGTAAAGCAGTTGCCTCTACCAGTTTGTCAGCTTGCATTTCTCTTGTCTATGAAGTAACAACTTAATCTCAAAAACTTGAACTTAATACCAGCAGTAGTTGCCTCTCAGCAAAAAATTCTAGAAAACAGTTCATAGGTAATTAGATTTTACTCTCTGAGTTTCCCATTCTCATTTTTTTTGGTTTTGTTCTTCTCTTAGAAGACATTTGCTTTTAAATCTCTAATATGAACCCTGACTTTTTTCTCCTCAATTAGTGTCATAGTATCCATGTTCTAACAAGTGAAAAATTGTTCTAAATTTCTAACCAAAGGATGATACCAGAAGCAAAAAGGGCTATAGATAAGGAGAATTATCTGCCCAGTACTTAATATGAGAACTGCCACTTTTATTAAACCTATGATTTGAGAATTTGAGTCTTCCTAGAAAAATAATGCTATAGTTTTCAGTGACATTAAAGTATTCTATTTCTTCTGGCTAATAGCTTTCTCATATAAGTAATTTTTGTAATTAGTGACACTTATAAATAATTGGAGCAAATGAATGTGAATTTTGTTTCAATGTGAATTTTTGTGCATACATGCTTTGAACATCACAATAACTTTTTTTAATCGACATGGTAGCACCTGTGAGGCCCCTTAACTCTCTTGCATATTTATGGTAAATCTGTTTAGCATAGATTAAGATTCTTGCCCTTGAATTAAGACTGCTGGTAAAGCACCTTACTTGAATTCGTAGCTGTATTTAAATACTCAGAACTCTTGCTAGTATTTATAAGCACTTTTTTGTTAATCAGAAGTGTTTCTAACTCTATGGCTATTTAATAGCTGCTGTTTGTTCAGTTCTGAATATAGTGCTGTTTTTTCCTTGTTCATAGTAAGTTAGCTGAATCTCGTTTTTACTCCTAATATTGGCAATATTTGAGTCAACCTTCTGAAGGAATTAACCACATAAAATTTTGTAATTTGTACCACACAGAGATGGTTTTTGCCTACACTGACCCTCATTTTGAGCATTTGAATGTCCCAAACCAACTATCTCTGCATTACAGTCTCTCAGCAGAGGAATTTATGCTGATAAATTGATATCAAATCCTGTTTACGTTTTCTTGAGACAAATGGGATGTAGAAGATACTTTTTTTCCTGGTTATTCTGGGGGTTTTGGGTTTGGTTTTTTTGGGGTTTTTTTTTGGTTTTTTAGTTTTTATTTTGGGGTAAGATGCTTTTTTTAGCAAATTGTCATGCTATCCTTTTTTTTTTTGTTCTATAGCTATCCTGTTTTACAAATCAAAATTAAACTTGGCATCAACTTCATCCTATCTTGTTTCAAGTAATGCTTTTTTTTCCCTTCTGTCAGGTCTTACATGAAACATTTCCCCATCATACATTTTTAATGAATGGTCTTATTCAAGGTGTTAAGGTAAGATTTTTTTAAACCTCTGACCTAAATTTTCTTCATGTTCTTATATTTTAACTTGTCTCACTTGCATTCTCTGTGAGAACATCAAAACACTGAGCGTGTAGTTAATTCTTAAACCATTTTTTCGCTGTACTGGTTGTTTCTTGGGTTCAATTCAAGTTTTACTGCTAAGTGGGAGGATCTTGAAACAAGTGGAATGTTTCTCAGAAGCTTCAATTCCTCTTATTGGAATAGGTACCACTTGTAGCTATTGTAATCTTGATAAGGATCTTTCTAAGAATGGAGCTAGGTTTTTATGGTCTGCTTCCTAATGTTCAAAGATTTATATCAGAAGCAGATTAATGCAATTGTGATGATACCATTGAGATAGAAAATGAAGCACTTAAATACTGTGATTTTTGTCTTAAAATGTGGCATAAGAGCTAATTTTCATCAGGTTGATTTTATTTCCTGATCCTTTTTAATCAACTCTTGAACATACTGTAATGGTCAAAATATTCAGGGCAGTTTATAGGTTACTTATACCAGTGCATTCACACAGTGGTTATGCTGGACTATGGCCATAAACAAGCTTGCAAAATTTTTCTAGCATAACTGTTGTAAAGTCTCTTCTTTGCTGCAAAGCAAAGGCTGAAAAGTGCTTGCTGCAACTTATGACTGAGGTAATCTATAGCACCCAGAAATTATTTATGTCCTGTAACAAATCTAAAGCATTGCTTTTAGTTGTAAGAACATGACATCTTTAGGATCGACTTGCTGTCTTGCTATCTTTCACGGTGGATTGGCAGAACATTATGCACTTGGGGTGTTGGTTTGTCTCAGACTGAACAAGGAAGTTATCTTCTCATTGTTCTCATACAAAAACAAAGTTCGTGTTCCTCTTCCTGTTTTGTTTCAAGTTTTTTCACTCATAGTGCAGTGTAACTGTGTATTTCATTTAAAAGTAGTAAATGGAGGGTTTCCCATAGGTTTTGTACAGAGCATGTCTGTAGAAAAGTGCATTAATGTCATGAATGTTTAGATTGCTCTAACAGGTCTAATAAACAGGATCAAAGACTAGAGTGAGCTTGTACTTCCTTTTCTTTTTTCTTCAAAATTCTTTTTATGAAACATCGGAAGTGTTTTTGGTAACAGCAAAACATGTTAAATCATATGGCATTGAAATATGATTCTAAGGAGCAGAAACATTAATTTTGAATGGATAAGACATCTAACTTTCCCAGGATCTGGTAATCTCGCTTTACAGCTTTTGCTTTCAGTCTGCTTACTGAAAACATTGAAATCAGGTTTGTTTGTAAGAATTTGGCAGAGCAGGTATTTAGTACAGCAGTCTGTACGCATATGTTAAACTTGTAAGTGACTATAGTTGAATAAGAGAGGTAAGCTAAAGTTAGCCACAGTACACTTCCAGTGTATTAATTAGGGTGCTTACAGAACCATGCATTTACTAATGTCTGGACTTATGCCAGAGTTGGATTGACGAGTGAAGAATTTACTAATTAGGAGGAACTATTCCCCAGTCAACAAACCTGTGAAATCCTTTACTTATTTTAATTCTTCTGTCTAATATAATGTATTTGAGGCCTAGATTCCAGGACTTCACAAAATTCTGGAAAGTCTAGTGTTTGATCCTTAGTCAATTTTTTCTCTTTTTGCACTCCGTGAAAGTCTGACCTTCACCATGGGAATCTCATTATGCTGTCCCATGATCTCAAGTCGTCGGGCTTGCTCAAATGGTCTTTGTAGTTACTGCAGTGTACATATGTCCTGTACATGATGAATATATTCTATAAAGCAATAAGTGTTCTATTAAATCTATTTCAGAGAGCAGTTATGTTACCCAAAACTCTCTCTTAGGACAGTCCAAATTAGAGGGCAACTTGGGCTTGAATACTAGCTCTAAGTCACTTGATAGAGGCTAAAATATTGTTCCTATGTGGAGCTAGACTGTATTTTGATGATTTTAAAGAAGATTTTGCAGTCTGTTTTACTTCTATATTCAATCAAATGCATCTTGAAAAAAGGTATACTGTCTTTTTTTTTTTTTAATATTCACTGGGGTTTAATAGATTTGAAATAAAATGTCAGAACCATAGAAAACTAGACTGTCGGGCAAATTGTGTACATTTTCAGTTATCTACAACTTCTGTGTTTAATTTCAAATACATTTTCAATTCTATTCCTTTCTTATATTGTAGTTAAAGTGAGCCTTGGAAAGGTAGATACAGACATATTAATTGTTTTTCTTCTGTCACAGGGTTTTTTGTCCTTTCTCAGTGCTCCACTAATAGGTGCTCTCTCAGATGCTTGGGGAAGAAAATCTTTTCTTCTTCTTACAGTTTTCTTCACCTGTGTCCCAATTCCATTAATGCGAATAAGCCCATGGTAAGTGGTACAAACTGCAGTATAGAGCTTGTCAGGAGAGCAGATATTCAGTCTGATGAGTAGTTTGGGGAAGTGGGAGAGGAACAGTAAGACAAGAGCAAAACAGCTTTCCTTTCAAGACGTGATTGCATTATTCTGGATCTTCTCTGTTCAGGATGTGTTCAGATTGTGTGTCCTAAAAGTAGAAATAATGGAATGTGAACTACATTCATATGAGTAAAACAGTACTTGAAGAATTTGATAATCCTGTCTAACTCTGTTTTCAGCTCAGCTGTTAATTTTTTCTGTTGATGACTGACAGTAATAAATGTGTTTTTGAAGCTAAATGAACCTCAACATTTATTTGCCACAGAAAAGTATAATTGTTTCAACTGATATCTTTTAACTCTTTGATTAGGACTTTGAAACCAAGTCAGTACTGCTCAGTTATGGTCAGTTTAATTTCAGTTTCATTTACGTTAATTGTGAAACTTGGAAGAATTACATAATAACTTTGTGTACACTGAATGAACTCAGAGTTAATCTTCCACAGCATTATATATATGATAGTGTATTCCTTAACTGGCTGAGATGATGACTTCTAAGATAGTTAATTTTTCATGACTTTAACTCAAGAGTGTAAAAATGTATAGGTACCATGTCATCAAGGGGACACTTCTTTTAGGCTAGTATAAAATAAACAGAAGAATATAAAACATTAAAATTCTGTTTTCCAGTATTTAAGTGAGACTGCACAATCATTCGTCTCCAGTAAAGTTCTGTTAGTTCTTGAGAAGCACTCCTCTTAGACTTAAACACCAACTTGCTTATTAGTAAGACAAAAAGCATGGCATCTTAGCTAAAACTTTCTAATTGTTGCCTTTAAATTATTAGGTGGTACTTCGCTATGATATCAGTGTCTGGAGTCTTTTCTGTTACCTTTTCTGTAATATTTGCCTATGTCGCTGATGTAACGCAGGAACATGAAAGAACTACTGCCTATGGACTGGTAAGATCTGCTCAGCTCGGGAAAAAGGATAGATTATGGTCTTCAGACTGAACCTGTGCTTTGATTTACAGATTGTTTCCTGATTAAAGAGGTTGGTAAAGGAATAAACCATGGCTCAAGACAGTGTTAGAATTCAGGCAGTGAACAAAGTGCTATGTTGCTCATGGGAACAGCATAGATGCGTGACAACTTGTGTAGAGAGCATGTGTAAGAAAGAATGTCTTTTAAGTTTTGCAGACAAAGCATTAAATGTTGTTAAAAACAATGCAAATTCAAAGTAATTGAATCTGCCAATAGTTTTCTATCACCTGTAAGTTGCACTTCTAGTTCATGTGACTTCTTTATAGTATAGAGTGGCTTTTGCTAAAGTTGGAGCGGTGAGGAAGGATGAAAATACATAAAGCAGTATTAGTAACTTAGTTATGACCCTTCTTAATTATCAAAAGACGAGGAAAATGCTTTAGTTAGTACAAACTAGTCCTTTCAGTGGTAGTGTAATTCCTGCTTAGTTTGCTTTACTAATATCTATATTAGTTTAGGTTTTGGAGGTCTATTGTTAGATGTCCTTAGCCTTTGAACTTCTTTTAGGCAGGCGTTTCAATGTACTGAGAACTTTCTCAGTCAAATCACTTAAAATTCATAATTAGAAAACAAAATAAAGATTTTAGTCTATTTAAAAGTAAGAGCCTATTTCCTTCAAGCCAAACATGATCTTTGACTGCAAATCCTGTCTAGTGTGGTGTGCTGTGCTGTTGAGAAGGCTGTAGAAACTTTATTTGGGACCCATGTTTACTGCCATAAATGGTGGGTGGTTTTATTTTTCTTGATTTGTGGGGTTTTTTGATGGTTTTTTTGTTTTTCTTTTTTTATTTTTTGTGTGTGGTTTTTTTTTTTTTTTTTTTTTTGGTTGGTTGGTTTGGGTTTTTTTACTTGAATTTTTTACTTGTGTGTTTTTTAAACCACACTTCTGGGGAGGGGTGGTGGTGGTAAGCAAGTTACTTCATTTTTCTGAAATGGCAGAATAGCCACTCTGATGAGTTTGTAAACTGTTGTTGTGCATAGGTATCTGCCACCTTTGCAGCAAGTTTGGTAACTAGTCCTGCCATTGGAGCATACCTGTCTGCCAGCTATGGAGACAGTGTGGTTGTGCTGGTGGCCACATTAGTGGCTGTTGTGGACATCTGCTTCATCCTGTTAGCTGTACCAGAATCTCTGCCGGAAAAGATAAGACCTGCTTCGTGGGGATCTTCTATATCGTGGGAACAGGCAGACCCTTTTGCAGTAAGATGCACTTCAATAAGTAATTGTTATATATTTTATGATTAATAAGTAATAATTACTAGCTGCAGTTTGTGAGCTTGAGAAGTCTTTAGCCTTATTGTTGGCTTGACTGTTCAGTATACTATAGTCCCTGTTCTCTACTTTTGTACAAAAAGATCTAACTACATTTTAAAAAACAAAATCAAACCCAACTTTGTGGATTAAATAATTCTTGATTTGAAAATAATGTTTGGTGTGTAATCCAAATAATGTAATGTTTGGTGTGTAATCCAAAGTTTCAGTACTGCACTTTTCTAACTTACATGCTCTATTTTATTGCAAAGGGAAATGCTGAATTCTTACACCACAAAAGCCAATATTTTAAGGTTTTACCTGTTCCGTTTGTAATTGTACTTTTGGCAGTATCTCTCCACGTTCTTGATTTCCACTTTTGGTTATGTATGATTTCTTTCTAATAGAGAACATATCTGTAAAGCCTGATTTTTTTACAGGCATATATAGGAAGACCTAAAACATGCTGTACAGTCTTTGTAGTAACTTGTTCACTTACTCACACTTTTTCAGTTAATTTATGTTTCTGTTACACCTTGGTATCTTAAGAAAGGAAAGAGTGATTGTTCTTCATAAGATCCATCCTTCTGGGAACTGGTTGTGAACACTGAGAGATGAATGTCATGCTTGAAAGACTGCAGTTACAGAATTTGTTTTCCACAATTTATTTGTTCCTTAAAGTAATGAATATCATCAATGAATATGTGTAAGAAATGTATATTATTTGCTAGCATCTTTCAAAACAAATTACTATTATGGAGATCCATTAGAAGATATTACTCATTTCCCTTACTATTATGTAACACTGTTTTCGGGGAATAGGTGTGATTTGGCATTGAACAGTAATTTCAAAAATCTTAATGGAAGCTTTGTAGAAGAATTGGATCCCCAAAACTGTATATAATGAGATTGTTTGTGACCTAAGGTACAGTTTAACAGTTTCTGTATGTAATTGTTTTGATGTGTATGCATGGGCAAAAATGGATTTTAAAGAAGGCAGTCTACCTTCTTTTTTCTTTTTTGAGCAAATGTTTCAACACTTGCTTTGTTTTACAGTCTCTGAAGAAGGTTAGAAAAGATCCTACAGTTCTTCCGATCTGTGTTACAGTGTTTCTCTCATACCTGCCTGAGGCTGGCCAGTATTCTAGTTTCTTTCTCTACTTGAGACAGGTAAATGTTGATGTCTTCATATCTTACTAAGAATATTTAAATAAGTATTCCCTGTGACCTCTTTCTTGTTATAGACTTTGCTCAGAGACCTGCTTTCTGGTGAAGTAAAGCTTTAAAATTAAAGGCAGGGTGCTTTGCTAACATTTGACTCCTGATGCATAAACCCTGTAATATCTTAAGGACGTGTTAACCCGAAGCAGACCTGCGTTCTAATTCAGTAGAGCAGTTTCTGGGTCTGTCTTGGAGATGGGATCTTGCCTGTTGAAGATCTGTTGTGTTAGGGAGGGACAGAGAACTTCAGTTTCCAGATCCATGACTTCCTCTGCCTCCTTTTTGTAAAGGCAGTTTTTTTATTTTTTCTTTGTAGTTTCCTTGTCAAAAGTCAAGTTAAGGATTATTCTTGAAAGTGAACACTTCCTCTATGGGTCCTATGTGGATCTGGAGTATAAACAGGGATGAGTGTTTTCTTTAAGAAGATACCGCACTGCTGCTAATTGTCCTGGATTGTGTTTGGCATTTGTTTTATGCAATTTATGCTTCTCTACAGGTTATAGGCTTTGGATCTGCTAGCATTGCAGCATTTATAGCTGTAGTGGGCATTCTGTCTATCATAGCTCAGGTAAGCTTTTTTCTTTATAATGCTTCATTTAAGCTTGTTTAAAAATTTTTTACATGCTCTAATATGCCAGTGTATCTTGCATTCACTAAAGGCTGTATTTATGATACAGTCTGCCTAAATGTCTTGCTTTGTATCAGCTTACCTTAGAAGTATTGGATCTGGACATCAGAAAACTAAACTAAAATTTGCAAAACCTGGATCACTAAATTCACTGGAACTCTGACTTAAAATTCTTAAAATGATGCAGGGAATTCGTTACTTAATGCAAAGCCTTCTGAAAGGGAAATGCTTTATTTTAAATAAAAATCATACCACTTGCACCTATTCAATTGGCTTGTGCTATCAAACTCTCATACAAGCAATGCTTGTATTGACCTGGTCTTTCCAGGATTACTTAGGCTCGGCTTGGAGGCTGGGAACCTGTGAGGCCTTGGTATCTTATTGTCATGTGTATTAATTTGCAACAATGAGCTGATTTTTCAGTGGATCCTTTGTCTGTTGTAAATCAAAGAGTTTTTATGTTGTGATCTTTGGTATCTTCATAGGTATAGCTTGTCTTCCTATTTCGATAACAAGAAGAGGAATGGCATATAGAGTATGTTGTAACCTTGTTGCTAGTCATAGCAGAATGAAGGTCTTTCTGTTTTGATGTAAACAATGCATTCTTCAATGTTTACCTGTTTTGCTGGCGTCAGTTGTGACCTTCATTATCAATTCAAGTCATTATTTTAATCCTTGCTCTGTGGCTTGTTCTGAGGCTGTTGTGTGCACTCATATTTGCCAGTCATACTTTATACAGGCCAGTATTTTTGCTAGAACTCTCTAAGATGGCTTCCCTTCTGTTTTATAATTTTCAGTGTTAAAATAAGGAAGCTCTACTGATTTTTGAGCTCTGTGAAGAGTACAGCTTACTGAAATAATCTTTGCTTATTGACATAATCTCTGCTTAATAAATACTGATTTGTGTTGGCATGTTGGATATCTCATGCCAGATAAGAACTGATCACATGAAGGTAGAATTACTGTATTTTTTTCTACTTAGCATTCAAACTAAAAAAGAGAAATGAGAAAGCTAGGGTGGGGGGTTGACCATGGCTGGATGCCAAGTGCCCACCAAGCTGCTGCAGCACTCCCCTTCCCAGCCAGAGAAGAGATATTAAGGTAAAAGCCACTCTTGGGTGGATAAGGCAGTTTACTAAAGCAAAGGCAAAAGTTTAGGTGTGCGCAAGCAAAGAGGGGGAAAAAAAAAAAAAAAAGATTTATTCTCTGCTTCTGATCAGCAAGCAGTGTTGAGCCACTTCCCAGGAAGCAGGGCTTCAGCACACGTAGCGATTGCCCTGGAAGGCAAACACCAGAAATAACAAATGCCCCATTCCTCCTCCTTTCCTTAGCTTTTATATCTGAGCTGATGTCATATGGAATGAATTATCCGGTTGGTCAGTTTGGGTCAGCTGGCTGAATTGTGTCCTTTCCCATAATTCTGCTCATTCCCAGTGTACTGATGTGGGGGGAATATTGAGAGACAGCACTGGTGCTCTGCCAGTGCTGCTCAGCAGTAGCCAAAGCACTGCTGTGCTATCAACACCTTTCCAGCTACAGACCTGTGAGGGCTGCTGTGGGGAAATTAACTCCATCTCAGCCAGACCCAATACAATCAGGAAGAGAGACAAGACGAGAGAGGAAGTGTATTCTGCTCTGTAGTCCTGGTTCCTTTTCTCTGTATTTCTACTGAAGCATTGCTGAGTTTCTCCTTTTAAGCAAAAACGTGTGCTCTGTTAACTGAGTCAAGTGGTCCATGTGGTCTTTGCTTTACGAGAAAGTGTCTGCTTCTTGCCATGGGTGTCTTGCTGTTATGTCTGAATTGGGATATCCTTCCCCCTCAGCGGTAACACTTCTAGCAAATAAAAATACTGATCTTTGGTTAGGGTTACCTTAATGTGCAAATGAAAAGGGCATATCACTGGTGTAAAGAGTCAGTAGAAAATGTAATTAATGGCATTTGCCTTGGCCAAATTTTACTGTACGTGATGAAGGTGACAAAGTAGCAGGATTTACTTTTTAGTTTTAAATGTAAATTTGCATAATAATTCAGCTGACTTAAAGAGTTTACTTTTTTCTGAGCTAACAGTCTTCTTTTCTATAGTACATACAGATATTGGAAAATTCAAGTCATGTGCAGCCTGTACTGTCTTAGCTTGGTACCAGTTTTTGTTTTGTGGAACTCTCTAGTGTATAATAAAATAAGTTTGTAGAGGTGAAAACGAAAGCCTGTATACATTGGAAATAGATGCAGTCATCTAATGTACATCGAGAAGCATATGTATTGCTTCTCTATGTCCTGAAGTAGTAACCCTTTAAGAGTTAAGAATATCTTAACTCTGTACATTAAATGTTGAAATGACTCATCAGTATTTTGGACATAATACAGGGGAAGTAAAGGACAAATTGTATGAATTTCCTCGTAATTTGAAAAATCTTCTGAATTACTTTGCAATTCAGAAGAAATTACTTTAACAATCTGACTTTTTAAAACAAGTTTTGGTTGAACCAATTTCTCTTGCAGACTGTGTTTCTCAGTATCTTGATGAGATCTATAGGGAGCAAAAACACTGTGCTCCTTGGCCTTGGCTTTCAAATCTTTCAGCTGGCGTGGTATGGTTTTGGCTCTCAGTCTTGGTAAGCATACATTTTGGTATGTACATACCTGTTAAGGCATGGAAAGGTTTTTTTCCAAGAAATTCTACTATTGAATTCTGTTGTCTTGAGTATTTAAGTGTTCTGTGAATTAAGCATTCCCATTTTCATTACACTACCAAAATGTGCTCTGTATTTTGCATATAGATAGATATGATAGAATTTTCTGTACATACAGTGTAAGTTACAGACTAACAGCCTATTTGAAGAGGGAGTCTTCGCAGCATTTTGGTCCCCTGAGTGTTAAGTCTGTGAATGTGGTTAAAACTTTTTCTTAAACTCACAAGCTAATAAGTAGTATGTTCTCTCTGGTAATTCCACTAGATCCATTTTATCGGTTAGGTACTGGACCTATACTGGTTTTTGTTTTTCTAACATACTCCCTTACTCTAACTGTATTTGGTCTTAAAAACTACCTAGAGTTTCTTCTGTTGGAAAAACTGTATGTAGAGAAAACTAGAACCATAAACTAGAACAACTTTATCAAGTTTGTCCTACTGAGAGGACAGAGCACTTGTTTATCAGAGCACTTTCTAGTCAGTTGGAGAGGCTGGAGAGTTACCTTACTGGGACACCCTGGGGAATTGTTCCTTTGTACAGCGTTTGGAGAGGAAAGCCCACCTCACTCCTTTTCCTCTCTTTCTCTCTGCTAGGATAGAGTCAAATCAATTGTGCTTCTGTTGCAACAAGTTCAGAATAATATGTAGGAGGGGAGTAGGAAGATACCTAGAAACTGGAAATTATCTGGTTATTTTAATTAGAGTATTTTGAATGGACATTATGTGTTAAATAAGGGTGCCCTTGCAGCCCTTTTGGGAGGGTGGGGAATAATTGTAAGAGCAGTCTCATTTTTAATTTGAATTATGTATTTAACACAGGATGATGTGGGCAGCAGGAGCTGTTGCAGCAATGTCAAGCATTACATTCCCAGCAATTAGTGCTCTGGTTTCACGAAATGCAGAGGCAGATCAGCAAGGTGAGTATTGGATGAATTGCTGTTTATACATCAGACTGCTTTGTTGTTTAGAAAGTAGAAGCGTTATCTAAGTGCATTTTTCAAGTTACCTTGGTGAGTTTTCACTTGGCAGTATCTGTACTGTCTAAGTCTGCCAGTCTATGTAGAGGAGCAAGAAACTGCACAAATTCATCATATTTGTGCTGTAAAATACATAATTTCTGATGAGCTACTTATTTTCTTATGTCTGTAAAAGTACTATAAAAGCAACAAAAACTTGCTTTTTGCCCTCTTTTATTATATGCAATATTCTCTTAAGTAGACAGTGAGGATCAATGTAACAATACTACCTTTTTAATTGCACATTTTACCAGGTGGAAATAAATGTGTACAAGAAGCTTTATTTTTTGTAGAAAAATTGGCCCTATTTGATACAATACTTCAGATTTTCAAGGAATAGAAAAGGAAGCCAAAGTAACCAGTTGATCTGAGAAGACAGCAAATCTACTGGTTTTGATGTGAAGAGCAATATAAAGTCAGAAATTACACCTCCTTTAAAGTGAAATGAGAAGTCACCACAAATTAAAACACTGGTATATAAGTACAGAATTCAGTGTTCTCTTTTAAAAAATGCTATACATGTAAACTGTAAGTATCAGTAATACTTTGGCATTGTATCACATGAAGTTAGGGAAGTGCAGTTAATCTGAGAAGTACAAGGGAGGTGGTGTTCCAGGAGGTAGATTTCTGTTGAGTTTGAAAGGTGCAAAAGACAATATTTTGCATGGGTTTTTTAAATTATTCCCCTCTCCCCCATTTTTTTAAGAGACAGCATTTAAAAGATTTTTAAAGACTTGTTTTCTATCAGAAAATGAATAGCTTCGTTAAGGTGACAGAAGCCACTGGACTTTGATTTTACGTAGAGGAAACTGGTGTTAATAGCTGAGGGTTTCAAGACTGAGATTTTGCCACCTAGTGGCACAAAGATTTTAAACTTTCATGTCATCAACCTATGATGTAAAAACTTGGACAGCTATCTTTTTGCGGGTTTTCTTTCCTCCCATTTTACAGGTTACTGCCTTAAGAAGGAAACAGACTATTAATATTGTAAAATAGTATTTTTTAGACTCAATATGTAGAGTTAATTCATCAAAACTTTTTGCACTGTTTGTCATAATCACTTAATGAAATTGAAACAGAAATATACCTATAGTGCTTTGATTAATGGAGCTTTTAGAAGAATCCAGTGTAAAACTGCAGACAGTCAAGTATTGTGAATTTACTGCTGTACACTTAATTTGCTGCCCTGAGCAAGTTACTTGGTATTTAAATAAATCCTGGTCACAGTTTGTGCCTATTTTCCCAATCACAGTCCTTAACGCTTAGATACATTACTCTAAATTTCACTTGAAAATAAATTAAATGGGTACCACACTTAAGGTCTGCTGTGTTTGCTATCTTCATTGTAGACTTTGGGTGAGACTGAAAGAACTCTTAATATAAAACATTAAAACTGCACATAAATTTCATGTGTCATATTCACAAACATAATGATTCCAGCAATCTGCAGGTATAGTGACAGAACTGTGACAATGCAGAGGATTATGTTAATCTGACACATTGGTCTTCAATGTATTTCTTACATCTTGGAATGTAAAAATAATTGTGAAATTATCTATTTTGGGATTGTTGTTAGAGTACACTCAGAACTCTTGGTTTCCAAGCATTTCTTTCTTGCTCAAAAAGAAAAAATCCTACTCTTATTGGTTTTTTTTTTTCTCATTAGGTGTTGTCCAAGGAATAATAACCGGAGTAAGAGGGCTGTGCAATGGCCTGGGACCAGCACTGTACGGCTTTATTTTCTTTCTCTTCCATGTGGAACTCAATGAATTGCTACCTGATAACACTTCCGAAAAAAAAGCCAATCAAAATCCCAGTGGTGAGGTAAGTTCAAAATTTGGTGTGCAGTTTGCAGTGTAGAACTTGTAAGGCCAGAAATCATCTTCTTTTTGGCTGATATAAAATCTTTATATCTTATTGTTTAACTACATAATTCTTACTTTTCAGTTCTCTTAAATTATTAAGATAGCTCATAATTTAAATGTGATAGTAAATATTTAGATTTGCGCTAGTAGCAGCATTGGTTTCAGTATTGTAACAGTACCAGGTAACTTCTTTTGATGTAAATTTACTGGAACTAAAGTTTGAGTGAGGTTGCATCGCTATAATTATCCCCAGGAAGCCCTTACAGTAAACAGTGCAGTCATAGGCAGTGTTGGAGAATAATAATAACACTTGGCAATGCCATGAGCAAGGACAGCTTTTGAAAGATTTTTACTCCCTTCAGTGAAACCACAGTAGTGTAATACTCATAAATAATAGCTGCTCAGATGAATTAGCTGTTATACTAAAATTGGATGTGTTAGTTTGTGGAAGTTCATTACTTCTTTAAGTACTTGTGTGTGTAGCACCTCTTGAAGATTTATCACTAAGATACATTTTTAATCTGTTTATATGCTTTATATGTACAGACCATCAGCTGAAAATTTAAGCCTCTGATTGTAACAAGAATTGAGGCAAGGGAAATATCCTGTTACTTTATACTTAATGTCAGCTACTTTCCTGCTTCCTGCATTTAATTTGATAATAAAAACACTGGACTGACAATTTTCATCTTCTGATTTTTTTTTTTCTAATTTTAGTTTACACAGATACAGAAAAGTTGTTAAAATTTTCTTTAAAAGCTGGTTTCCTGACATTTTTCTTTTGTAGAGGTTTGTCATCAAATATGGCTGATTTAAAATTGATCCTAAAACTTTTCTGGTGTTGGTTTTTTATTGGCGCTATGAAATGTGGGTAAATTGTGTTTTTAAATTTTAAAATAAACTGCTTAGAAGGAAGAGAGAATAACTCCAAATACTAAGTTATCAACAACGTGTCTCTGCAATGAGAATGGTATGTACTACATAGTCTGCTGTTACTTTGCTCACTCATATATTGTTGTTTGGGATGCTTGTTTATTCGGCTGACTTTATTCTAGGGTGTCTCAGCCATGGAAAAGTGAAACTGGGATTTATTGAGCATTTGTACTTCTGGATGTTGAAACCTTATTCTATTACTCTTCAGAGGAGTCTTGTTGATTTAACAGGCATGTTCCCTAAAGCAAAAAAAAAAATACAAACAAAAAAGCATCAGTCAACATCTGTTTCATTTGCTAGGCAATCCTATTGTCAATTGACAATTTTATGTTTCTGGTTTTTAGATCAGTGTGGAGATCAGGTACAGAATTCATGGGGATTGTAGATTGAGAAAATTCACTTTGCAGTGCACATATGAACCTGTTGGCAAAAATTGTATAACCATCATAAATATCTCTCATGATCTCCTGCCTTAGTGCTGTAGTTCATAATGCAAAAGTCAATGTCTGAAACTTCATGAATTCTTTATTATGCTTGTTTTCCTCTAGAGAACGATTGTTCCTGGTCCACCTTTCCTGGTTGGAGCGTGCATTGTTCTTCTGGCTTTTCTAGTCGCCTTATGTATTCCTGAAAGCAAAGCCAGCAGCACCAAAAAACACAGCAACAGCATCAGCAGTAGTCTGAGTAACAACCCAGACCACAGTAATGAAGAGGACATTGAACCATTGCTGCGCGATAGCAGTGTATGAAGGCTAAATTCTGAGGGGACTATGGAACAAATTCATGCACTGAATTGTGGCTCTGGAAGCTTGGTGGGAGGTACAGAGTATCTTGCCTTTGAGAGGAAGGCAGCTGTGACAGAAGGTCACTTGTATTATACTTGAGGTTGATATACTTGCAGGAGTGGTGTTTTAGGACAGCAGGTCACAAGTTGGTGTGATTCTACCCAATACTGGACTGCAAATGCTGTGTCAAATTCCAATATCGGATAGACAGCTGAATGTACAGACAATTTTTTTTAAAGTTTGAATGTTCAGTTCCCAATATTACAAGATAATGCAAAATAAATAGGTTTGAGCCAGAACAATTTCAGCCATTACTATTATAGGTTGTTTTGCATTTCTTACGCCTTTTGTCTGCATATATGCCACATGTAGTCTTCGTGGTATGGGAGGCACTGATCTCTGCATAGTTCAGGTAACTGAAATAATGGTTACCAATGAAATATTCAAATACTATTTACTAACAAGAAGTCCAGTATTTACCAGAAAGCAG
Organism: Lichenostomus cassidix; assembly: GCF_008360975.1. Lineage (NCBI taxonomy): Eukaryota > Metazoa > Chordata > Aves > Passeriformes > Meliphagidae > Lichenostomus > Lichenostomus cassidix. The sequence goes on from NC_139511.1 coordinate 34,528,914, forward strand.
TAATTAAACTGAGATGGCAGAATTTTGAGTGTGTGTGATCACACATGACAGTAGTTATCCATAAGTGAAGGTCATACAGAAACCCTAAACCCACATTCTGGAATAATCAGTTTTGTGCAGTTGAATGAAATCCAGATGGCATCAGGTCAGATGAGAGCTATGTCTCATTAATGTTTTGCTTATAAAAAAAAATTAATTTTAAGATGAGTAGTGTCAGAAATACAGACACTTCTGACTTCTGAGTGTGTGGCAGAGTAGTTTACATCATGAAATATATGTATGTACTGCATTTTGTCACTTTATCTGCCATATAAACTGGTTTTTCCTGTTAATTCCTTTCATCCCTGCCTTAACTGCTTCTTAGTGTTCAGTTATTAATCATATTTAGCCTTCATATCACTGTCTTACCTGCTAAAAATCATGGGTATATTCATATCAAATTTTCTTTCTAGAAGATTCAAAGAAGTTATGAATGATTACAAATGTGCTAATTTTTAGAGACATTTTATGAAGAATACACAGATTTATATGTATTTTGCTGCAATGTAAATGGACTATTAAACCCAACTTTGAGGTACTCCTATGAATGTTTTATATGTATGCAATATATGTAGATATTTGTAAGGAGTTCTAATTTTTCCAGATGGAATGCTGTGTAAATCATGTATTTATAAATGTAATGAGGGTACAGACAGTTATACAGTTTTTTAAAAGGATTGTGTATTGACTGAACAAATTTTAAAAATATATATTTTGAAACTTGTTCCACATTGAACACAGATAAGAAACCTTTTGTACTATGCAGTCTGGTTTTTAAGTTAATAAGCTTCCTAATGCATAATAAATATAAATATTAAGCTTTCTAGGTTTCATGAGTAAGTGTGTGTTCTTCCAAGTTCACTGTTTTGCCTTCGCTGCTTCAGAACGGAAGTGGCTTAATCCTAGTGCTGGATAACAGTACCTGAATTCCTGTTCTGTTGTGTTGTGTCTGTGTCATCAAGCATGGTGAAAAGTCTGCTTTGCTTAGAAATTCCTTTGGTGTCTGACATGGTGTCCACTGGGATAGAGAAGTGGAAAATGCAAGCACAAAAAACCCCCGAGATTAGTTTCTGATCTGAACAGTACTACAGAATTAAGATGCTTTTTCTGACAAGGCGTAGGTGGGTTTTTTTCTTTGAATTTCTTGGAATTCAAGCCTGGGCTTTTATGCTGGGTATTCTTTTATGCTGCAGGCCAGACTGCAGTTGAGTAGGTTTTGTGTGATCCCAGGGTAGAATGTCTTAAAATTGATATATGGAACTAAATACATATGTTAGTGTTAAAAGTAGCAATTGTGAAATTTAGTACTGCTAATAGTATTACAGCAATGGATCAGATTTTTAAAGTAGAATCTCAGAATCACAGAATGGTTGGAAGGGACCTTTAATGATCATGGGACAGGGACATCTTTCACTAGAGCAGGTTGCTCAGAGCCACCCTGTCCAATCTTGAACACTTCCAGGACTTCAGGAATGGAGTATCCACAGCTTCTCTGGGCAACCTGCTACAGTGCCTCACCACCCTTATTGCAGACATTTTCTTCGCTATGTCCAATCTAAACTTAACCCTATTCATTTTAAAACTGTTACCTTTTGTGCTGTCACTACATGTGCTGGTGAAATGCCTCCTCCTTCCCTACAAGCCTTTTTTATATAATGAAGAGCTCACCCCAGAGCCTTCTTTTCTCCTGGCTGAGCAACCCCAACTATCTCAGCTTTGCAGGAGAGGTGCTTCAGTCCTCCAATCATCTTTGTGGCCTCCTCACTCCAACAGTTCTATGGTTTCCTGTGCTGGGGAGTCCAGAGCTGAATGCAAAAAAAAAACCCCAACTTTAAGCATGCACCCTTACTGTATAAAATTATGTATATGTACTGCTGTGCTAATTAAGTACATGATAAAAATGTAAAAAGGTGAGCTCTAGATTAGACAAACAATTTTCAAATATTTTATTAGTGGTACAAAGTATTTTTCTGTTGCCAGGAGAAAATTAATAGGTGATGCTCAGAAATACCTGATGCCTCATTATTTTTAGAAATTTTGATTCAGCACTGTGGTACAGAGATTCAAAGATTTGGTTCTAAGTTAAATTTATCTTGATTTTAATCTTTAATATCTATTTAATATATATTTTTAATATCTGTCATTACTGAAAAAGATACCTCACAAAGATATTGATTCAGATGGAGTGTTACTGGTTATGCTTGCTAAATCATGATGCTCATTTTTCAGTCCTGTCCACCATGCAAAGGTGTATTAATATTCAGCTAGTAAATTTCCATTTTCCCTGAAGTAGTTTGTTTGGACTTGCAAACTAATTGAAAGGTCTTGAATTTTTGTGTTGTTACCAAGAGGATTGAAAACCCTTCCCTTGGAAGATTTTTTTAAAAGGTGTTAAAAAGTTACTTCCTAGTACAAGTGTACAGATATTAGAGGTTTTTAGGAGTAACACTTTTACCCTTTGTTTTGCAATAAGATTGCAGGATGATGGAAATGTTTTCAAAATGCTCCCTCCTACAATAACTTTATTTTAAAACGTTTTCTTGCTCATTGTTGAAACAATGTCTTTATTGTGAAGAGACACATTAAATTATTTCATTTTTCAAAAATATTAGCATACTACTGGCAGGCCCTTTTCATCGCAGAAAAGGTCAGGACATATAAAACAATTGCTTTTCCTTCTGTGAAAGAAAAATCAAAGTTTGACAGCTCTTTTGAGCACTTTGCCATGGGATAACCAGTGAACTGCTGTAGTACAAAAGACTTTGATGATAACTCCCCGTCTGTTTCCAAAGTATTGTAAAGATTCTAAAATTGGAAGGTCTTGGTTTTATAAAACTAGGCACATTGATGACAATGTAGGACTTCGTGTACTTTTGTGTCCAGTTTATTTGCTGCACTAGCTTGCCCATGAGAGATCCAGTGAATGAATTTTACTTTTGCTGTAACCTTGTCCTGAGATCCCTTTTTTATTCTATTCAAAGCAGCCATTTGATCAGTGGTTACACTTGTACAGTTTTTTCATAAAACAGCATTTTTAATAAACTGTATACTGTTGAGCAGCTACCTTTTCCATGAGAGCTTTTTACTAGTGATTGACAAAAAAGTTGCTCTTTATGTACTCTGTCATGTAAAAATCTAGCAAATACCATAAACAGACAGGTTAGGCACACTTGTAGTTTCAAACATCCCATCACCCATAACTTGTTTTAATATTTGTTTCTTCAAACTTTCAGCAATGTTTTTCTGTGAAACTTTGTGAAGTACTGGATTGAATATCACAGGACTTTAAACATTGCTTAAAAATTTTCCTAAGATTGTTCTTCATGTCCTGGATGGCTAGTTTATAAATGCCCTGTTAATTCTCCATACTATTGTTAACTAATACCTAAAGGTACAATATGCACTCAAACATAGGTTCATTATTAGCCATAATACTTGTAAATTTGTATTTCAAATACCGTGATCATTTTCAATTTTTTTTGACCAACATTTTGTCAAATCTGACTACATTGTCAGTGATACTACCATGCAAAGTGGTTGAAGGACTTGCACTAGGAGCAGAAGTATCGGCTCTGCAACTTTCTTGTCTGTGTTTGTATTATTTGTGTTACCTTCAATCTGCAGGTGTGTTCTTCCAGAATCTTTTTGAGATACTGGCTCATTTTGTGAGGGTTAGTTTAGTTGCAAATAGGTAATATAATCCGTAGATCCATTTAACTAGGCACATGTAAATTTCAGTATGTCAATACACTGAAAATGAAAAAATGAGTGAGGGTGTCTCTGTCAACCCCCTTCTGCATTGTGAAGCAACTGATCTTCCTCAAAGACACCTTGTGTACTGTTTGTGTTAAGTGTGACCATCTGGCCTACAGACCACAGGAGAGTGCAGTGCCAAGATAAGTAGGAATAAATTTTTAATTCTTAATATTTTTAGATAAAAAATAATAATACTTCCTTGCACTGTGTACCTCCTGCGTTCCTCAACCTCCAGGTAGGAGATCATTGTTCCAGAGCACGTTGTAGTGTAAGAACATGCAGTAAGAGTAAGACAGTGCCTCACTTCCTCAGGGTGGCAATGGGCATGTTTCTTTGGGGCAGCTGCTGGTCTTCATTTGTGTTGTGCTTCATTTGTGTCTGCTTCTGATCCAGAGAAACAGGTCTAGTTGTTCTGATGCAATTAACCTTTCTTGGTTTTGGTTTTTTTTTTTTAATTTTGTTTTATCAGAAGAAATCAAACACAGTCTTGCCCCCCAGAAAAAGCAGGGAAAGACATAAGGGATAACAGTACAAAGATTTGAAAAACCATACTTGGGAAAATTGTTTCTTTTTCCTCTGTCCTCAGAGATTTTGGTCTGCTGTTTACATGCATTTATCATGAAAATATGATGCTACTGTACTTTGATTATAATATACTAGGACATTATAATAAAACCTGTGATAAATAAACCTATGACTTAGATTGTTTTAACAAGCATGCTAAGCAATCTTGTATATACTGGTATCAGTATGTCTCCTAACAAGAAGACAATTTGATTTAAAAAGTTGTTAAAAAATTCTGGTCATACCTTTCTGTAGTGGTCCAAAAGCTTTCACTTACAGGATCTTCCAAGCTCAGTTGGCTAAGCTGAGACACTTCCTGGTCAAATTGAAAAAGTTTGTCAACCAGGATGAGTAGATAAGCAGAATGGCCTCTTGTTTATATGATTGAGGAAATTAAGCATGACTTCTAGTCCTCTGTTTAATGGCATGCTGTCCACTTCTGATTGCTTACCCCAATGAGAATTTAAACTTACGGATTTCAGAAAATTGCTTGTCCCTTAATTGATGTCTGATATGTGCCTTAATGCTTATGTATCAATATATTTCTGTAAGAAACAGGCTGTAAAGAAAACCGTGCTGCTAGCTCTGCTCGTCTGAATGTAGGCAAAAATCTGCTCAGCAGGACCTTATTAAATGATGATGCAATAAGAACTGGTGATAAACAACAGGCAAGCATCATCAGCCATGACAAATGGCTTTTCTACATGTGGAAAATATTGATCTTGAAAACTTTGCTGTGACTGTATTGTTTTGTCCAGAAAATCTGTTCTATAGGCAGTTTTTCTTTTACAGGCAACTATTTTTTTCCCCTTCATCTCCTCCCAGTTTTGATGAAGAGTATTTTAAAGCATATTTTACACTTTTCCAGCAAAATACTACAGTATTTTCTGAAAGTTCTGGTGAGTTCTTTTGTTAGAGAAACTTAATCGCATGTGGAGGTGTCTGCTTTATGATATGCAGATATCATTTTTGACAACTTGATGCCTTTTCTCAGTGCAGTGATTCAAACATCCTCTGAAAAGCAGTGAAGGGGAAAAAAACCCAAAACATGACAAAGTTGTTCTAGTAGCAAACTGAAGTGTTAAGCACTGAAAAAAACAGGTCTAAACATCCATCACATTGCTTAAAGGCCAAAAGCAGTTTTTTCCTTGCTGTCTTCTTTATGTCTGCATAATGAATAATACATATTTTTTCATCATTGGCATCATCTGTAACTGGCTTATAAATAGCTGAAACACTCTGTAGGCTTGCCCAGCTACCTAGTCCATATGCTTTGTGCTCATAGTTAAATGCATTGGGAGTTTTAATTCAATGCAGCTAGTGGTTCCAGAAAGTTTGAAACATGTATTTAAGTAGAATAGTAGCATATTTTAAATACAATATTTAAAGATACCTTCAAAAGGTGTACATTTTATATTTTTGTTAACACTGAAAGAGAGAAATACAAATATTCACTAAACTATGCCACCTAAAACCAATTGCATTCTGCATTTCCTTGTCAGGCACACATTTTGACCTCAGAAAGAGGTTGCATGCCTCTGTGCAGTCCTTAGAGGAAAAAGCTGTTTGCAGAGATGATAATTTGTGACTTTAACTGAATAGTTAAGGATTTAATCTTCTTGGACAATAGATTTCCATTTTGCCTCAAGAAGTAAGCTTCCCCTACCAATGAGTTAGCTTTCATTTTTCAAACATGAAGGCATGTTTGGGAAAGCACCTTGGGAAATAGAGAGTGCTAGAAACTCTTAATGATCCTGAAACCAAGTAATCAAAAACAAATTCAGGTTTTTTTATTTTTTTATTTTTAGTACAAATTGCAAAAACCAGAAGGTGTTGCAAGATCAAGAGACGAACTTAATTTTTAGTGTTTCAGAATAATTCTCAAATTATTTGTCTGTGTATGAAATACATCGACAGCACCACAGCTGCCCTTCCTGAAGGTGACAGGAAAGAAAAATGTGATAAAGGTCAGACTGTCAGGCAGCCTATTATGAGCAAAACACTTTCCTAGGACAGAGCCTCGCCAAGAGTGGGCTGGTGCCACCTTGACATTACAGCGTCTGTCAAAAGGAAAAACAACTCACGACTCCAGGTAATAACTGAAGGTAGTAAAAACAACTCATTTGCCCTATTTCTTCCATCTCTGGGGGAAAAAATCTGTCAAGCTACCATGTCGCAATAATATTAAAAAGTTCTGCACAGTTGCCTCAAGCAATTGGTTGAGGTGTTGGTCTTTTACTTTATTATGAAATACACAAAAGTAAAAGCTTATGTCTAAGTTTGTGGAAGGAGCCCATGGTAAGTATATTTGAATTTATTTGGTTTTATTAAGTGTTGAACGTAGTTATATTTGGAGAAAGAACAATAAAAATGGAATGGTAAAGATTCCATGGGTACCTTTTGACATAAATTTTTAAAATTTTCTTTTAAAATAGGTATTTCTCTCTAATTGTAAAGACTCCAGACTCGACCTAAGAGTTTCAGCTTATGTTATTCTATTTCTAACACAATTACCAGAAATGCTGACCTACCTTGAGCAGAATGTAAAGAGGGTAAGTGTGTTAAAAATGCATATATTAAATGCTATTTGAGACTGTGTGGTATTACTGAAGAAAGAGAAGGAAAGAAGATGGCATGATTTTCTTCACCAACTGAATCTTCAAACCTGATAAGCAAGCTTTATCTGGATAAAACTACATTGAAAGATTAGTACTGCTTGCAGAAAGTTTTGTTAACATCGTTTTGATAAAAAATGTTTTCCTTGCAGTAAGACCTAGCTTTGAAATGAAGTCTTTTTGACATGGCATTGATCAATTATTTTGGCCAAGGTTATATCTGAAATATACCTAGATTTTTTAATTTAAACCTGTGAATCAAAAGCCATAAGAAAATCTGCACAACAAACTTGATTTCTGAAAACTGAGAAACTTGGCCTTCAAAGAATTCAACCCCATCTCAGGTATCCATTTTCCTGTCATATCCCGTGTGCCACAAACTTACAGGAAACAGAGGAAAACTTAGAGCGTTCAGAAAACTTGTTATTTAAAGTTGGAAGACTCCAACTGCCACAAGTCTCAGTTTGCAAGTCTATTTTGCAACTGATTCCAATAGGATACACTTCCCTAACTATAGCCCTGCAAAAAATGTCTTGTATATATTCATGCTCCAGTATTATTTTCCCCCTCAGATGACAATTATTTTCTGCCCATGCGACTTTTGAGGAGGTTTGTAGCAGCTGGTACAGGACAGTACTCAGCAGCAAATGCCCATGGTTTAATTGGAGTATTCAGGTGCTTGTTATCAGAGGAATGCTAGTTTGATGCTTTCTTGTGTGGTTTTTGTTCTGCTTAAAAAAAGACCTAAAAGTCTACGGAAAGGGTGACACAGCAGTCTTATTTAGAGCTGTGTATGTGCTGATCATTTAAGATTTGACTATGTTGTTTCTTTACTGCCTAAGGTTCTGATGATTAATCCCATTGGCAGGAGGGACTGAAAGTGTCTGCCACTGCTAGTTTCAGATGTCCAGAAAGCCTGCTGTTAGTAGTAAAAAATATCAGAAAATTGTGACGTTTTTTTTCACAGTGATAGCTTTCCCATCATGGTCTCAAAAGTACTGTAAGGTACAGGTGTCTTTGTAAAAAGGTAGTACAGCTTTAATCCTAAGAGAAATTAATGATAGAAGAAAATCTTAGCTGGGGAAGCAGTACATCCATCCATAAACCCCAGAGTGGTTTTTGAGTTAGAAAGTGCCTTAAGGCACTAAGCTTCAAATGCCTGGGTAAAACATCTCACACATTTCTTGGATGTTAGTCTGAGATCTTGTCAGCACTTTTAGAAAATACAAAACCTGTGTTATGTCAAAAAGCTACTGAACTATCTGATAGAATTATATCTGGCATCACCCTTAAACTTGCAGGACCACAAAGAGCTTTACCAGCTGGAAGCAAACTGTGGTTCTAATGCTACATAAGACAACCCCCAGCACAGACAGATAGAGGAAGTGAAAAGTCCTTGTTGTCACTTTGAAAGTGTCAGTTGTGAAATCCGAGATCAGTTTCATTAATGAATTCTGTGGATAGACTAAAAATCCTCACCTATTCATGCATAATCCTGTACAGTCTCTGTTGTTCAAACCTTGCAAAAATTTTAGTAAGCTTGAACAGTTGTCTTCTGTTTGAGTTCAGATTAACCTGGCTTTCATTAAGCTGAAAAAGAATTTATTTTAATAATTTTCCAAAAATAGTCACGCTCTGTGCAGTAGAGATGTGTTTGCTGAAACAGGTGATGGAAAGTAGAGCACACTCCTGTTTTATAGTTAAAGGTGGAAAGCAGCAGGATACCTTTGGAGAGAGTCAGCTCTTGTGTTAAATAAACTTGCAATTGAATGTAGTCAGACACAGGAGGAGTTATGCCTCTGTGAGGTTAGATGGCTAAATTATTGAAAAACAAATGGAAACGAACTATGATAATTAATGTATAGAGGTTTGTACCAAAAAATATTAAGACTGGTGTGACTGAAATGTTAACAGAAGAATGTGTTAAAGCCCTGGAAGCAGCCAAGCAAAGGTATGGTATGTCTTAAATGCTAGAGAATGCCCTATATAGTTTTTTCGCTCATTTGACTTGATAGTGTCATGGGTTGATGCTGGCTGGATGCCAGACACCCACGAAAGCTGCTCACTCCTCTCTGCAGCTGGACAGGAGAGAAAATTTAACGAATGGCTTGTGAGTTGAGATAAGAGTCAGGAGACATCACTCATCAAATACCATCAAGGGCAAAACAGGCCCTAATTAGAGATATGAATTGAATTTATTACTAATGAAATCAGAGAAGGATAATGAGAAGTAAAATAAAACCTTAAAAACTACATTCCCTCCAACGCTCTCTCCTCCCCAGATCTACCTCCTCCCCCAGTGGCACAAGGACATGGGTAATGGGGGTTACAGTCAGTCCATTACCCATGGCTTCTCCCACTGCTCAGGGAGAGGGGTCATTCCCCTGCTGCACTGTGGGGTCCCTCCCATGGGGACAGTTCTCCATGAACTTCTCTGATGTGGCTCCAGCTCATGAGCAGCAGCTCTCTGTGAACTGCTGCCATGTAAGTCCATCCCATGGGCTGACAGTGCTCCCCAAACTGCTGCAGTGTGGGTGAATCTTCCAAGGGCTGCAGTCCTCCAAGGACAGGCTCTTCCAGCATGGGAGCAGGGCCCCTTTCTCCACGGATCTCTCACAGGGTCATAGCTTCTATAGGCATCCACCTGCTCCTGTGTGGGGCTCCTCCAGGCAGATCTCGGCATCCCCATGGATCTCCATGGGCTGCAGGGCACAGCTGCCTCACCATGGGCTGCACCAGGGGCTGCAGGGTAATTTCAGCTCTGGTGCCTGGAGTACCTCCTCCCCCTCCTTCTCCACCAACCTTGGTGTCTGCAGACTTGTTCCTCTCATATGTTCTGAGTCTGCTCTTTTCTGGCTGGAATTAAAACTGCTTCACCACTTTTGATTTCTTCTTAAATCTATTATCACAGAGGCACTACCACAATTTCTAATTGGCCCAGCCTTGGCCAGTGGCACATCCATTTTTGGAGCCACCACGTATTGGCTCTGCTGGACATTCCATCAGCTTCTGACAGAAGCCACCTCTGTGGCCTACCTGCTACTAAAAACCAGGCCATACAAACCCAGTGCAGGTAGCAAGAAGGAAAAACTTGAAATATTAATGCGGCCAAAGTGAGAGATCTGGAGCCATAAAATATTCACAGAGACAATGAAAAGAACCACAAGTCTTGGGCATTTTGCTCTAGCACTGTCCACATTAAAGGATTATGTTCAGCACATGCCCCAGTCAGTGTGCAGTAGTCAATCCAAAAAAAATCAAGATATGCGAGAGTTGCATAGGCAGCAGTATTTGTCCTTCATGGGGTGCCCAAGTGATTCTGGCCAGACTGCTTAGTTGTCATAGAACTGTAGAATCATAGAATGAGTTGGAAGGGACATTAAAGATCATCTAGTTCCAACCTGCCTGCCATGGGCAGGGACACATTTCACTGGACCAGGTTGGTCAGAGCTTCAACCAACCCTGCCTTGAACACTACAAGGATGGGGCATCCACAATTTCTGTGAACAATCTGTTCTAGTGTCTCACCACCCCCACAGTAAACAATTTTTTCCTAGTTTCTGATTGAAACCTACTCTCTTTCAGTTTGAAGTCATAGCCCCTTTCCCTGTCACTGCATGACCTTGCAAATAGTCCCTTTCCATCTTTTTTGTATGTTCCCTTCAGGTGCTGAAAGGCTGCATCTGGGTCACTCCAAAGCCTTCTATTTTCCAGGCTGAACAATCCCAATTTTCTCAGCCTATCCTCATAGAAGAGGTACTCCTTCCCTCTGATGATCATTGTGGCCTCCTCTGAACCTTTCTCCCAGCAGGTCCATGTCCTTGCTGTGCAGGAATCCCAGAGCTGGATGCAGTGTTCCAGATGGGTCTCACCAGAGCAGAGCAGAGGGGCAGAATCCCCTCCCTTCCCTGCTGCCCATGCTGCTTTGGATGCAGCCCAGGACACGTTTGGCTTTCTGGGCTGGAAGTGCACATGGCTGGGTCATGTCCAGCCTCTCTTCCACCAGCACCTCCAAGTCCTTCTGGGCAGGACTGTGCTCCATCTGTTCATCCTTTAGTCTGTAAAAGAAAAAGGGAAATCATACTTTGGTACTTTGTAGAATGCAACTGCATGCACAGTGTATTGGAGATAATTTTGTTAAATGAAATCACCTCCCTCTTTTGTCACATCTTGCACTGAATTTTGCTACACTAACTTCCCATAAATACAAGAGTAAGTTAAAAGCCTTGCCATGACAGATGGTATTTTAGTAGAGTGGGTGGTGGCTGGAGAGCACTTTGCTTTGTGTGGACAAAGGCAAGTGGTGCTACTAAGAAGGAAGGCAGTCAGTAGACAATTTCTTTGGTGGCAATGCTTGTTCTGAAATGGTTTGGTTTTAGTGTCTTTGTCTCAGGCAGATGATCTAGCTGTGCAGCTGCATTACAGAAAATTTAGGAATGCTTCTTTCTATACAGAAGTGAAACCTACGTCAAGAAAAATTCTAAGTATATAACAAAAAAAAGTATATGTATGTGTGTTGATTGTACTTATTGCTGGAAGGAGGAGAATGAGTACATGGTCAGGTAATGCTTTATGTGGGACAGAGAATGAAAATTGGAAGTCAAGATCAATGAGCCTTTGGCAGTTCAAACTTGTTGTGCTGTAGAGAGTTGAAGGCTGTGGAGGGGATTATATAAAACATTATAAAAATAGGCTAGTGTTGGCACAGCACAGAGTGATCCAAAAGGTGACTAATGTGCTCTTGCAGTCATAGACAGCATTGGAATTGTGAGACTGTCAGCCTGAAAGTGCTCCTACACAAGCTGCCTGTAGCTGCACAAGTTAGTAACTCTCAAGTTAGTTGGAAAAGTGTTGCCAACATATATTTAGCAAGAAAAGAAAAACATAAACTCCCTCTAACTGGAATAGGGGGAAGAAAACTTGAGGCATAGAGCTAGATCATAGCAAGACCAAAGCTGCCAAGTCTGACTCAGGGGAAGCTGGAGCTGCAGAGCATCCTTTGCCTGGAGGACGATGACATTTGTCAGTTACTGATACAGGAGTCTGAAAATGTAATGTAAAAATAGTAATTTCCCAGCAACTGGATACTTTTGCAAGTATTCAAGGAGAATGTGAGAACTTGAATGAGCTCTGCACTGTAGTATGATGGCTCGAAAACTTAAGCCATCCCTGGACACTTGTGGGGATGACAACATCTCATCTGGAGTTACTAACTCTAATGCTTGATGGGAAGTCTGCTTGTGCCGTCAGAAACTTGGGATGCACAGTACCTGGCACTACTGAGGCTGCAATAGTTTATTAGCAAAAGCTATCTGTGTGTTTGAAGACCTACATTCTGTCAATGATGACTAACAGTAACAGAAGCTTGGCTTTGTTTACTCAGCGCCTATTTTTATATCTGTAATAGTCGATCATATGGCACCACAGAAAGGGATTGGTATTTGGAAGCTGATTCTGGACTTCTGTTTTTGTTTAGGCTGGTTGTTCAGGGAATTTACTCTGAATTAGATCTAGCTTGATCCCGTATGCCAAAAGTCTCCAAAACACAGGTCATCTGTAGGTACCTAAAGATGAAATGTTTAAAGGCTTACTGGAATTTCTTGTGAAAGAGAGACCTATTGCAGTGCCCAACACATTTGTCCAGGGTACAGGAAAACCATCCTGTGAAAGCAAACTGTTCAGTAGCATCAGTTAAGGGAAGGGCTACAAAACTGCTGTGAACTAAGTAGCTGGTGTGGATTCACCCTGAAGGGAACAAATTTTCTTTTGCCTTTTTTAACCCCTCTTTCAGACTAAAAGGTGAAATCTGCCTTCTCTCCCCTTTTTTAAAGACATCTTCTAAATTAAGTCTTCCATCATAGTTAATGGACATTTTAAAGGATTCTGAGTAAGGCCTCTCTGCCTCTGTTGACAGACCTGTTCCTCTAGGCATAGTCCTCATATAATTTTAATGGCAGAGCAATTTTCCAGACAGCTGTGGATTTGGCCCTCAGACTCAGTATCTCAGGTCACACCTCAGAATTATCCTGGTTCTCAGAATCGTTTGCAAAGATGCCTACTATGCTTGTATTTATCTGTGAGTATTCCTGCTGAAGTCAAGAGTAAAATTAAATGAGCGTGTTAATCTTTGCAGAATGATGTCCTGAGGCTGGAAGGGTGTTAAACAGATTGATTCTAGGATATGCTTGCCCTTTCCTTTATAGGCAAAATCAGATTGATCCTGCAGGTGTACACTGCCAGTATGAGCATGGTGTGTTCTCATTCTGAGCAGTGTGGGCCCCATAACCACAGCCAGCTCAGAAATGAAATCCACACAATTGATCTGTCTGCAGGGCAGGATGAACTAACATGAGTTTGTTACAAGGTGATGGTTGCTCCCAATTCTTATCCAAGTGTGAAAAGTGCAATTCTAAAACTACCTGCAAGTTATGGCATAGATATAACCTTTAACATATTAAGACCAAAAATTACTTAATGAGAACTCTTTGGTGATAACTGTTTGCACCGTCATAGGCTTGCCCCTAATTTCTTCTATAATTTCCTAAAACTTCCATTTTTTCTTATGTTAGTCTGAAGGAAATGTCTGCTTCCAGAAAGTGTGTTCTGCTCTTTGACCTTTACATGCTGACACACAAATGTCAACTCATTTAATTTTTGCAAAGGTAGTATAGCTAGTGAAGCTATCTATAGAAACAGTTAAGTGTATATGATTTTGCAGGACATGACATTTATGTTAAGATCTTTCTCTCTTCCTTTTCTCTCTCACTGTGTATTTTGCATTACTTGTTCATGTCCCTTATATCTTCACAAAACAGCTTGTTTGAAGCTAGACCTCAGATTGCTGAGAGAATTCAGAAAGATGCATCATTAACATTGTAATTATAAATGCAGGCCTTACTATAAATGCAGGTGCCTGAATTTTCTTTTCCTCTTTTTTATCTATTCCATGCTCATTTTGCTGATGTCTGTGCCTTGTGAGAGCTCACTTCTAATGAATAAAATAGTCTTTAGCAGCAACAATTGTAAAAAAAATCATTATCCAGGTGTTAGAAGATATGGCTCAGAGATGACATAGTCAAATTAATGAAGCTATAACCTAATTACCTGCAACGTTGGAATCAGTTCTGATCAGTTCATCAGGTATGAACTTAAAATTTTCATGTACTTTTCACTGGGAAAACTAAACATAAATGAAGGACTAGCATATTCATGAACTAAATGTTACCTTCATGAAGATTTTTATGTTCTGATAGCTAAGGTACTGAAATATGTTTGCAATTTATTTGTCATCTTCTTAAGCTACAACTATAAAAGCTTTTATTACATTTCAAAAATATTTAAACTGTGCTAGAAGTGAGTTATTGTGTTCTGAAGTCAAGTGACCACTAGCTGGCAATGTTATACAGCTCTTCCTGTAGCAGATTCATTGCATAATACATCATGGTTTGACTCAAGACCTTTAATTTTAAAAATAGAAAAAGAAATTGGATTTCAGTGGGGCTAGGCACTTCTGAATATTTCACCACTCAGGCTCCAGTGCAGATTAGCAAGAAAATAGGAAGGGCAGTGGACAGAAATAGTTTCTAAAGAAATAACCTTTGCTTATAGGATTTCTTTTGTTTCCCCACTTCTGTGTTTTTAGTTTTAATTTTGATTTTAAATGTCTTTTACTTACCTCAGACCATCCAGAGTGTTGAAAATGAAGCTTATATAATCATCTGCAAATAGCCTGGACTGTGCTATCAGCTCTTTGAAACTCCAGCGCAGGTGTCCTTCATTGCATGCACTTCAAGTGTCTTTCCCTCACATTCACCTGTCTTAAAACCATATTATTTCCTGCCTATCCACTATCCTTTGTTTCCTAAGGCATAATTTAATGTCTCCTTCAACGATTAATCAAGGCAGACAGACAATGAAAGCTACTCCAAAATTCAGGGTACTGAGGATGGCTACTAACGGCAGAACAGGTTGACTACATTTTTATTCTCATGCACCAGATACCCCAACTGCCATTATCCAGTGTTGCACTTTTATTGCTACCAGATCTCTTACTTACACATAGGTGGAGACTCACACATGTATGAAACTCAGTGGTCAGAACCTATTATTTCCTAATATGAAAAAAAATGTAAGTGAATTAAACACTTAGACAAATGAGTTTTTAAAAAAAGCTCTCAGTGTTTTGTATGTAAAGTCATATATTTTATTCTGGAAAAGGCCAGACTGGGAACAGAGAGGTGGCATAAACCCCTGCTTTCAGTTCTGAAAGGACTATGGAAAAGAAATCATACTCATGACTGAAATGGTTTTGTGTACTGTTATGACGTGAAGAGTTTTGAGATTCTTATATCTGTAAGACTTTTGGAAGTGTGGTGTCTGACATTTGTTCAGTTAGAAAATAGTCTTATGTACATTCAAACCTTGTGTTCTCTTTTCTTAATCTAGAAAATGCCATCATCTGGTAACTTCAGAAATAAGTAAAGAACAGGGCCCTGGTGAAGATGAAACTGTTACAAGGAAAAGAAACAATAATTTAAGCAGTGGCATTTAGAAGGAAGATGCGCAGAAGGAGAATGTCTTGAAGTCAGCTTCAGCATGGAATAAGTTTAGCATAGACAGCCAGTCATTCCATAGAGAGCAATCCTTTGCTGCTCCAAGGTGGTGGCCCAGCACCCTGTAAATACAGGGGGAAATCTGGGCCACAGTGATTGAAGTCAGCTACTAAAGGACTCTTCTACATGACTATTCCCCTGCTTTGAGAAAATTGCTACCTTTAGAGGGAATGGATATGTGAAAAGCACAGCTGTAGATTAGACATAGCAAGCTTTTATCTGAAAATAAAAAGTGGCTTCCAGTCAGCAATTGGCCTAGTGGAATTTGGCTACAATTGGGATGCTAGCAAGAAGGCTGAGATTGTAGTATTTAATTACTTCTCTATTTCTTGGGTTTTCATGCTATTGATGCGTGCCAAACAGTCTTTAATATGAAAACTCTTTCAATCATGGAGTTTCTCTATTCTTTTATCTTTTATCTGAAGCATGCCTTCTCTCTTGGGAGAAACTGTTCCTTTTAGAAAGGTTAATGAAGTGTTTACTTCAGGAAACTGTTAAGTCAGTAGATGTCTTTCTGTGCTGGATAAATCTTCAGGTGGTGCTCTCTGAGAAACAAATGGATCAAGATGGAGCTCAAATCCCATCTTGAAAAGTACCCTTTGCTGCCTACATAAGCATTCCTTAAGGGGGGAAGCTTTTTAATGAAGTGATAGGAAAGCTTACTTTTAAATAAAATATAACTATATTTTTAAAAATTAAAAATGGCCTTAATTTATAGCAATTGCAAAGTGTTTTCTGACACCAGAATACCTGAGGTAAAAATCTTATCCATTTCTAGATGCTGGGATTTGTTTTTTTCTGACTATGTCTAAAAAATCTATGCTAATGATCTCAAACTGTATCAACACGTAAAACTGAGACACATACTCCAGGTTTTTTGAAGTTAAAACAGTCTGATCTCATGGAACAGACCACAAAACAGATCCAGCCTAAACAACATATTGCTAAATTACATTCTTAAAGTAGTGTGCTGGGCAAAAATTGCTATTACAAGCTAGAGTTTTATATCATCAGAAAATGGCAAATCTAGTCATCCTTTGATACCCAATACCTTCTATTTTGTTTCTCTTCAGGTCACTGCAGCAGCAAAAAGATTACTAATGCTAAATTAGTATGTTAGATTTATATTTTGTCTCCTCTGCCATCTCCCTAATGCAGCACCTTCTCTGAAATGGTGGCCGTGGAACTAATCAAGGAGGTTTTTAAAATATTTTGTTTTGATAGGTTGCTGAAAGAAGGAAGAGTTTGCCAGAAGTAGCTCAGCAAAGATGATTTGCTAAAATTTGGTGAAGAGCTGAGCCACCAGGCAAAACAAGATGGGTTTTTATTAATAAGTGCAAGAGCATTCAAAATTAAATCACATGGTGATTAAATGTTGAATGCTCTTGCATTTATTAATAAAAAATATCTAGTACCATTTTGACACCAATGGTATTTCTCCACTCTTCTGTGAGTGTTTGTCTGGATTTCTTGAAAAAAACAATGAGAGAGTGGCAATAGGGATCTTTTAAATAAAAAATCAAAATTGAAGAGAGACGATGTCCTCTACTGATGCTGTTCTCGAAGAAGCCCACATTATAGTATAGTTTGATTTCTATGATATTTCTGAATTCAGTCAGGGTTTTTTTAACTGTTACTGTTATTATTTATTATTATTGATGATGATGATGATTTTCATTGTAGAAATTGTCCTGGAAAAGCCAGCAAATGGAATAAAAACTAGAAAGGCTGCTCATTTCTGAACCTTTTTATCTTGTTTACTGCAACAAGAATTTAGACAGATGCAAAAATGATGTTGAATGCTAGCTATCTGGATTTTAGAGTGTTGTGCAGTTTTTAACTTGATGGAAGACTCTTTTCTAACAGGAACCATGCCATTTGCACATTTGTTTTATTGAAATACAGGCCCCAAGAGTAGGCAGAGGTTATATAAGCAAACCGGTTCCAAGGTACAAAATTATGTTAGTGGTTGTCATTTTTGTGAAATATAATTGGCTCACATGGTCATGTCATTTCCATATTCTGCTTGACTGCACCTGATCAGTTTCTGAGTAGATTTTAGTAACATAAGTCTTATTTAAAAAGCTTCCTTTGCATCTCCTCTGCAGTTAAACTGTTTGTTGTACCTGGTAAAGAAATAAGAATTTTCTTCTTGTTCTCTCTGTTTTGAACATGCAAATAGGAGAATTAGAAAATGTAATTTTCTTGGTTTGAGGCAGAAAACTTACCAGCTAATAAATTATTGGAATTTTTAAATTATGTCTTCAGATATGACTACTGCATTACTATTTTATATATTTTCAGTCTGTTCAACATCTCAGATTACACAATACTTTCTACAATCCTTTTACATTTCTAAGGATTGTTTTGTTTCTCACAGCTGAGCACACAGGCATGCAGTATGGCAGGTTTTTCTTCATTACTATTACAAAACATCAGACAATCTTATAAAGATTGTGAATGTTACCATGTTAATAATAGAGATGTTTTGAGAATAGCTGATTCATTCTTTTCTTAGTAAGAGTAACTTCACAAAAAACCTTAAAAAGCTCAAAAAAAACCCCTCAAAAAACACAAACCCACAAAAAACCAGGCGTCCAAAGTACTGTAATAATTTTAATTTTTTTTTCTTGGCCAATTATTTTTTCACTGTTATATGTGGTACTTGAAAATCAACAAGTTATCAGTTAAAATGTAAACCATCATTTTAATACTGCTCATGAAGTACACTTTATCCCGATTCTGCATGTTATTAGTACTGACAACTTTTATTGTATTTCCCTAATTATTTGATCTAAACTGTAGAGTACATAAGAAAAAAGAAAAACAAAAGATAGGTTACTTTTGTGTTTGGCTCTAGAGCAGCTTTTCTCAGAATCATGGATCATTTTTAACTGTCCAAATTCAAGGTAGAAGTTGCTAAGTCTGAAAAAATTCAGAGAAGAGTCAAGAGAGGGAGGACTTTGCTCTAAGTTAAGAGACTCCAGAAAATATTTGGCTGGTAAAAGGGGAAGAGAAGGAATTCTGTTTTACAGGTATCTGAGAAGGGACAGATGTCATCTAAGAAATATGTGAGCAGCAGAGATTGAAGTTATAAAAGAAGACCCAAGATCTGGAAGTTGAAAACAGATGTATTCAGATTTAAAATGAAGATTGTCACCAATGGCAATAAAGTCCTGGAACAACATAATGAGTGGTACAGTGTATTTTCTGTTCAATTTGTTTGAGGTTTAGGGTTTTTTTATTTCTTTAATTAAAGCAAGCCCTTAGGTTCATGGCCTGTGCTGTGGTATAGAAGGTAGGAGCTTAGCAGTAGCTTGTCAGTAGTTCCTTCTGCCCTTCTAGTCTAAAATTTCTCATGAATAAAACCACTACTCGACTGTTCTGAGATAAGATTTAATATGCCATTATCTTCTGATTTTTTTTGCTATAATACTCTCTATTAGATCTAAATTTTAAGGGACTGGTATTGATTGCACTTTAAAAAATACATTTCCACATAGTGTAATATACAGGATAAAGAGGTGAGCCTATCATCTGGGCTGTGTGTGGACAGGATGTATTTTACTGAGCTGTGTAATCTTTTCAGCACAGCTTAATTAAAAAGTCTGTGTCAGCAGATTGAGAGTGTGGAGTGCACACTATATGAGTCCAGGAGAACCTATTTCATTATTAAATGTAAGGGTCAGGATTTTCAGCACCTTTGCTGTCATTATGTCTGAGTTATGATGAAGGAATGAGTACAGACCTGCACTGTGCAGGAAAAGCTTCTTTTGAAGCTGTGTCCACCTGGAGTGTGGGGGAACAATAGAAGTACCAGGCAATGTATTCTACCTTAGGTAACTTTTTGGCTTGACTGATGGCTCCTATCTGAGAGACAACAGCAGCTTCTAAGAGAAGGAGTTTTTCTTCTCTGACCGCCCTCAAGGGTAGAAAATTGCTGAATTCATAAGACCCTTTGCATTGATTGAAGTCTGGTTCCTGGGTTGGATTCTGTGGCAAAGGCATCCTATTTTAGGGGCTGATATCCTTGTATAACACAAACCCAAAGTTAATAAAACATTAGTATATTCATAGCTTTTCCGTGACAAACCATATCTGAGGACCTGGGCTTCCTGACAGTCCTGAGGTAAAATTGTGAAAGAACAAATATTGGGAGGAGGTCTCAAAATTTTTTCATATAGGTAGGGTAAATATGCAATTATACATTGAAAAGGAGGGAAAAAACCCCTTTTTCTCCCTCTGGAAATGCTGACTTTGTCAGCAAAATTTTTTGAAGGCCTGGAAGAGCTTTGCTTATTTAAAATTTATTAGTTGCTTGGACCTATATTTCCTGTATTTATATATATTTGCTGTATTTATATATATTGAAATGATCAAAAGTAAATTAATTTATGCCTGAAAACAGGTCATTGTTGTTACTGGTAAAATAGATATTTATTTTTTGGTTTGTCTTGTATTTTGATTGCACTATTGCTCTGCCAAGGATTTCCTGTAGTTAGTTAAGGATTATTGGGGAAATCGAATTTCCAGAAGCATTTGTTTTAAATTAATATTCTTTTTGTGGAAGTCAGTGGTGCTGACAGCACTGATTAATTTGGGAGCAGCTGAGGAGATATTCTGCACTTTTCATAATCCCAGTTAAATTTGTTATTGTGAAACCCTGGAAAATATGAAATTGGTGCTCACAAAATACCTAGTACACTTCATGGCTTGTTTCTGAAAGCTGTCTCTTTACTGTGCCTGAGAAAATTCAGGCATGCATTCACAGTTGAAATCAAATGCCAGAGATCACACCTATGTGCCTAATTATTTACTTAAGAGCAAATTTCATGAAAACAATATTTTATTGAACTCCTAAACTTGCAGAGTCATTAACTCAAGTGAAGGTATGAACATTTTAGGACTCCTGCCTTTCAGCATACATCTTTATCTGTTCCAGATGAAAGTTTTATATTGTTCCTTCCAATGCATGAGATGCAGTAAAATGAGAGCAAGGTGGAATTAATCTTGAAATAAAATTTTTCATGGCTTTGTAAGTATTGATGCATTTTGGCTTTTATTATAGCTATAAATAATTCTCTGATTTTGCAATCCAAAAGTAATACTTGTTTTGCTTTTGATCTTGTCTTAGATATTTTTGGTAGTTAGAGGGAAAATTAATTCTTTATCTGTAGTGCACTATTTTTTTGACATTTCTGTTGGAAGGTAGCTTTTACAACTGTCATGGTCACCACATTCATCCCTCCTGAGATTTCAGTGAAATCAGAAATGAATTTGATAGTATTGATGTGAATTTTAGAAAAAAATATAGATAATAACCTGACCCTTTGTCCCTTGTAATTTTCTCTTTCAGACAGGAAAAACATCCTTTTCTTCCCTCTATTGAAGAATGATTTTTTGTTGTACTTGTGAATCAATAACACACAGGGTAGTTTTTCTGGTTGTATTTTAATGATATTTGTGAGATATTTTTGTCAATCTTTAGGATCACAGAAACTGCAAAATAGCTCTTTTTATTTACATTAAGGTTTGCTTTGTTCATCCTGAGCATCATCAGAGATTAGGAGACTGAGTTATTCTTTGTACTTTTCTGCTCAGCCTGGGATCCTTGAAATAATGTGAGACAAGTTAACTGAAAAAATAATAAAGTGAATCGAAATTTTCTTGTGCTGCTAATAATAATAACTGCATTTATCATTGTTATTATTTTCTAGAACTATGTTATCATAAAATCATGAAACAGTCAGCTGCTGAGAGAAACTACAAATACAAGGCATATAAATATTTTTCCATCTGTTTTTCAAGTTAGATGTTTTTCTACAAGGTGTTTTTTTATGGTATTAACTTCACTGCGCAATTACACAAAGCAGAGAAAATAATTCTTGCTGTCTGCACGTAAAGAAGGATAATTTGACTGACAATAAGAATGACATTGGGATGAGATTTTTAATTTGAGACTTTTCCAGGCCCAAACATACTGTCTTCCAAAGTGACCAATGCACTGCACATGAATAATTTGCAAGCTTTTCAAACTGTACTTCTTTGCTGCCTGTTTTATTCTTGAACAAGATAACAATACACCTGTGAATAAATGTCTCACCAAACTATCAAGTATTTTCCAGACTGTAATGGTTTTTTGAATTGATTATTTTGTGTCTGATTTCTACAGGAATACGCTTTTACTGTAGCTGAGAGAAACAACAAAACTGTTATGTTTTCCTTTCTGCTTTGAGTGAATTCAATGGTACTTTCCTGAGAACACACACAAATCTAGACAGAGAGTTCCTTTTTTTTTTCTTTCCTGTTTTCCAGAAGATGAGAATCCTGTCTTTCTAAAGATTGGAGCCAAAAGTGACTTTTGACTAGCGTGCTCTTTCTAGAGGCCCATGACTTTGGAAAGGAGTTGGACCTAGTTTTGGAAGTGATTAAGAAAAACCTTGAATTTTTGGGCTTGATCTAGCTTGATCCGTCTGGAGCAACTGGCATCTGCAAGATAAAATACTTTCCTCACTGATTGTAAGTGTCCAGTTTCTCCAAGAATATCTACCCCACCTCTGCCTTCTAGGGCCACAGTGGCAACCAGGTATATGTAAAGGATAGATCATGATCCCTTAGCTCTCTGGAGAGACCTGGCCAAGCAGCTATTGACTTTGTTGGCAGAGCCTGATTTCTTATCTGTAACGTGTGTATGAATATTTTCCATGAGTTCTAGTTCTGGCAGCTAAGGAAGAACTTAAGGAAAGCAGGCAGCACTTATCTCCCATTAGAAAGAAAAAAATAGGAGAATATTTTCCACGCACTAATTTTTTGTGTCTTTTCTGACAAAAATATTGGTCAACAGGACTTCACAGTTTCATTGGAAAATACAAAAGTATAGGGACCCCTAATGAATGAAGAACCTTTTCTGGCCTTTTATGACAATACCTTTCATAGTGCCTTGAAAAATTTTCTTCATTTTCGGGACATTTAGGTGTTCTTGGACTTGGTTATCACTTGTATTCATAGTGTAAATTCCAGTATAATCACACATTTGCTCCTCATGTCTGCTTTTAGCTGTTTGACATCTGCTAAAGCTCCCTCTCCTGGCTTCCAAATTTTCTTTCTAGAACTTCCAGTGTTATTTAAAGGTGACTTTATACTTGCAAAAGATGCTAAATTTAGAGCTTGAAGAAGACTTGAGGGAATGAGCATGGACTATTTGTAAGGAAATCATCTGCACTTCGGTAGTACGTGTAAGAGGTTTAGATAATTAACCTGTTTCTAAGGTTTTGACCCTAATCAGGAAAAGAACTGTAGGAATCCCTTTTTGCATCTTCTCTAGGGCTATGGGTCTCTAATACCACATGGATTGTTATTTCTTAGCATGACTTTTCAAAATCACCGTGAAATTCCTTATATAAGTTCCTCTCTAAGTGAAAAGCTTCATGTAGTTATCTTTTATAAGGGAATAGAGACTTATTCCCAGAG
Organism: Lichenostomus cassidix; assembly: GCF_008360975.1. NCBI lineage: Eukaryota > Metazoa > Chordata > Aves > Passeriformes > Meliphagidae > Lichenostomus > Lichenostomus cassidix. The sequence continues at coordinate 34,551,970 of NC_139511.1, forward strand.
GACCCTTCCATATTTCTCTAGCTCTCGAAGAAGAAGCAATCAGCAATACCTAAGTATGTCTGCAAGGCACTGAAGGGAGAAAAGTCTCCACATTTTCGACCCCATCTTTTAAGTGGAAAATAGAAAAGATGGAACTGCTTTAAAGGAATCAGAGAATAGCTTGCTGGATATCTCAGAGACTCTTTTTCCTTCAGTATTTTCTCTTTATGTCAAGTCTTGCTCCCATCATGCACCTTAGACACTTTTGTGAGGCACAGCTTAATGAGAGTTTGGGCTGGTTAAGAATATTTTTGACAAAATGCATTTTCGTGGAACTTTACCAGCTGTGACTAAACTTTCAGAAAGAAGGTTCAGTCTACTGGATGTAGTTGCATATTAAAATCACAAAAAAGAGACAACAGTAATTACTTCAAATACAACATTCAAGTTCAAATCTCTCCACAATTAAATAACTATCTGTAGAAAGTGAAATGTTTCTAACAAGAAAATATTGATGAAACTTGCCCCAGGAGGGAGAGTATGTGAGAGAATTTGAAGGTGCTGTGGTTTAACCCCAGCCAAAACCCAGCCCCATGTTGCTGCTCACTCACTCCCCCACCAGCAAGGCTGGGGAGAGAATCAGGAGGGTAAAGGGCAGAAAACTCATGGGTTGAGATAAAGACACTTAGACAGGGGTAGCAAAAGCTGTGCACAAAACCAAAGCAAAACAGGGAAATAATTCCTTGCTTCCCATGGGCTGGGAGGTGTTGTAACGTGTGTTCTTCCTGTCCCTGACCCTGCCCCCCTGACTCCTTCTGACTGGATGTGAGTCAGGACCGCCTCCCATCCCTAGAGATAAAATCCCCAGCCAGAGCCAGAACGGGCCTCTTTGGTTCTGGACTCATATGGAACCTGTACCCTCCCTCGCCTTCCCTTCCCCCTCCCCAGTCTCCCCACTCCTCCCCTGTTTTCCACAATAAAAACACCATGGAGACCAGGAACCAAACAGCTGCCTTTCTAAACCTGCAAAGCTTCTACAAGGACCATGTCTGACCAGCCCCACAGCTCGTGGCCATGGAATGACCATCCTGCGTGTTCCAGTTCTGGGGCAGCCCTCCCCCGCAGCAGGGGAGAGCTGCCTGCAGGTTCTGCACTGCTGCAGGGAGGTGTTCAGCCATTTCCAGGAGAGCAGGGCCCCATCACAAGTAATGATTATTTGGGAAGACAAATACCATCACTCCAAATGTCCTCCCCTTTCTCCTTCTTCCCTCACTTTATATTCTGAGCACGATGTCACATGGTCTGCAATATCCCTCTTTGGTCAATTTGGGTCACCTGTCAGGCTGTGTCCTGTCCCAACCTCCCATGCACCCCTAGTCTCCTCACCAGCGTGGCACTACAAAAAGCAGGAAAGGCTTTGGAAGCCCTCTCTGCAAGCCCTCCACAGCAATAACAAAAACATCTCTATATTATCAGCTTTGTGTTCAGCACAATTCTAAAACACAGCCCCGTTTTTGCCACTGCAGAAAATTTACCCCATCTGAAACCAACACAGGTGACTAAACTTAAATGAGAGTGTCTTAAAGGCCACGTGATTGCTCTAGTTGCTGGGATGTGAGATGTTGTTTGCTTTGTAAGAAAATGTTTGAAAGGTCTGTTTATTTCACTAATGGACAGAGTAGAAAAACTTTTGAATTTAAATCCCATGTTTGGGATGGGGAGATGAGTGCTTGTCAGGGAAATGTTTTCCCAGAAATTTGCTTGATATATGGGAATTTGTAAAAAGCGTCTATTCCCTGTGTAAAAAATGAACCCTTTGTCCCACTGTACTGCACAAATACCAGTGTACTTGGGGGAACTGAAACATTTGAACAGTTTTCTTCCCAGAGATAGACCTGTAGATGCAGGACAACTGCAGATACAGACTGCCATTCTTCAGTGATTTGTAAATGGAGCTGTGATCTTCAGTCTTCAGGCACATTGAGTTTCAAAACAGTTCTCAATTTCCACTATTTGATGCTTGAATTTTAGTGATCTGTTAGTAATCTTCTACCCATATTTCATTTTGGGATTTGACTCCTCCTGGCCATTAGACTACCAAGATAACTGATTATGCAGCCGAGTATTTGGTATGCACTGAGTCCAGCTGTTTTGCTCAGATATAGTTGTATTCCTTTGTACTGTTGTCCATGGAACAATCCCATTAAGCAGCTGACATTTGCATCTCTTACATCTCTTCTCATTATGTTCACCCTACATTTTATTTTGCATGGGTTTTATTTCTTGTGCTGTGCTGAACCTTAACAGAAATGTATGCTGCAGAATATGTTGACACAGTCCAGTCCAAACCCACTTTTTCTTGTACCTGAAACCCACAAACAGAGGTCACAGCTCCTCAGACTTTTACCTCTGGAGTGCAGTTTGTGGCTGCATCTCACAGCACTTAATACTGACAGGTGGCATCCAGACTCCTCCTGGAGTATTTCCTATGCTTCCACATCTGGAGAGGCAGAAGTGCAGAAAAAAAACTAATATAGAGCTAAGACAGCCTTAAAAGCTTATAAATTAAATTATTTTTTTTGTATCTTGTGTATTCAGAGCTGCATACTATCCCTGGGGTTTGTAGTCTGAGCCAAAGTTATGCACATACAAATAATGTATTTACTTTCTGCATATAAAAGCATGTGTATGGAACAAGTTTGATAATCTGGAGTGGTTGAAACTGAGTGGAATTGTTTTGAATAATTAAGATTATTTTATTTCCAGTGAATTCACAACTAACATTCCTTGGAAGACTTGCCACCATCAAAGGAAATACAAATTATTCTCTAAACTCCAGTTTTGGAATGAAGCATTGAAAAGACTGACTCATCAATGTGAAAGCAATTCAGACCAATAAATCTGGGAGTTCTCTAGCCAATATAAAACAATAAACTAGTCCTACAAAACATTCCAAACCAATTTTTTTTGCTCTAAGACTGAAACACTTTCATACTACCCTAGGGAAACTATATAATCTTCTACAAAACCTAGACAGTAAAGATTTTTTTTACTCCATAAAATCTTGAAATCTGGGTTTATAGACATTTTACACTGAAATAAAACCTTGGTCTACCAAAATTTCTTTTTCTGCAGAAAAAGAGAAGAAAAGATGTGTGAAAGAGAAGACTAATGTAGCAAATAAGAAACCCAGGTGTTACCCTGCTCTTCTTGACCAAGACCAGGAATTCATGCCCTATCCTGCCAAGTGCAGGAAAATGCTCTGACCAGCTGCCTGTGCTGGACCCAGGAGCTACTGCTTTGATTACTCGATCCGTCTTGCACTTAGGAGGTATTTTAGTGTGCAACATCCATTTGTATCTCCTCAAGGAAAAACAGCAAAAAATTTCCCAAACAGCTCCACATTTGACTGTGTTGGTGTTTTGGCAAAGAACTTCCCACATGTATAAAATTTACACCTCAGGAAACCCAGATTTCTACAGTCCATGAGGAATGTTGTACTGTCATATGTAATACAGGTCCTGCAGAATGTACTGCAGATATTTCGCAAACAATATACTTTAGGTTATATACTAAGCAATTTGGAATCTAGTAGCATCTGGGTTGGTGATGCTGACAGCTCGTTCAGTGAAAAATGTGATAATTACTCTTTGGGTTTGGAGATTTCAGCTACCAAACTTCTGTGATTTGTTAGCTGATGTGTCAAGCCAGTAAAGACCAGTTTGTCATTATGACAGCAACTGGGTTTAGTGTTGTCATGGAGGAAATGGCTGCCAGAGGGTGGGCAGAGGAGTTCATAGCTGCCAAGTTAATGGCCTGCCACCATCACCTGAAGACTGGGAATGTGCTGGATGCCTGGCAAGGGCTTGCTGCTCCTGACCACACTCTTGCTAGCAGTACTGGATTTTTATAGTTAGAAGTCTTGCTGTTTAAAAGAAGATAAAGTGTCAGATTGACTCAGTTTTTTGCATCATTCCTGATCATAAAATCACAGAATGTTTTGGGTTGGAAGGGATGTTAAAGATCATCTAGTTCAACTCTCCTGCCATGAGCAGGGAACAACTTCTCTGGACAATTTATGTCAGTTCTTCACCACCCTCACAGTAAAGAATTTATTCCTAATAGCTAATCTAAATTCACTCTCAGTTTGAAGCCATTATGCTTTGTTGTAATGCTCCATGCCCTTGTGAAACATTCTCTCCACCTCTCTTACAGGCCCCTTTTAGATACTGAGAGCCTGCTGTGAGGTATCCCTGGAGTCTTCTTCTGGCTGAACAACCACATCACTCTCCCAGCCTGCCTTCATGGGAGAGGTGCTGCCTCTGATCATCTTTGTGACCTTCCTCTGGACTCACTCCAGTAGGTACATATCCTTCTTATGTTGGGGGGCCCAAAGCTGATGTAATTCTCTGGGTGAGGTCTCACCAGAGCAGAGCAGAGGGGCACAATCCCCTCCCTTCCCTGCTGCCCACACTGCTTTGGATGCAGCCCAGGACATGTTTGGCTTTCTGGGCTGGCAGTGCACAAGGCTGGGTCATGTTCAGCCTCTCACCTATCAGCACCCCCAAGTCCTTCTCCTCAGGGCTGCTCTTAATCCATTTTCCCCCCAGCCTGTGTTTGCACATGGAATTGTCCCAATCCAGGTGCAGACCCGACACTTGACCTTGTTCAACTTGATGAGGTTTGCAGGCATTGACCTCTCAAGCCTGATGACTGCAATTGAGTGTCATGAGAAAGGAAAATAAAATATTTGGTGACCGATTACATTATACTTAAATTACCCTATAAATGGAAAATTTTCTGTGCTAAGTTTCTCATGCTAGTGAAAAGAGACATAGAATATCTCCATGGGTGTGGATTAGCTACTTAGCTCTTCTCCATATTATGGAAACCAAGTCTTGGTTTATTAAATATTGCAACAAGCTGTCTTGACAAGATGGTTTATCAAAAAGGTCTCGTGGGCAAGCTTACCTCACCCAAATTGAGTGCTGGTGTCAACACTGATGGCTGTGCTGGTGCATATACATCCCTGTATATGCCAGGGATGACACTGACCTTTCAACTCTGTCAAACCTGCTTGTTGACCTAAGGAAAAAAACATGGTCAGTAGTTGGAAAACCCACTACAGTAGGAGAAAGAATTCTGGATTATTGTGACTGTTAGGCAGAACAGAAGAGAAAGATGAAAACCAACCTGAGAAGGACTCCAAACCTTTTTCTTTTAGATGCTACATAGAATGTAGAAAGGCTTACTGTTCTCATTTTTACTTGCCAAAATGCCTCAAAGTGATATGAACATTGCAGACATACGAAAAAATAATCAGGTACAAGGATCTCCTATATAATGCAGATATATTTTGTGCATTTGAGACATACTAGATATATGACAGAAGAAAATAGTGAAAAATATAAAACCAAAGAACAAATCTACTCTGAAAATTCACAGTAGCCAGAAATTCTTTTTAATTCCTAATTTCCATATTTAACACTTTCAATTTGCAAATAAAAAGTTGTGATGTGTTTTCCTCCAGGACAGCAGTATAAGTTTATCCTGGTTACCAAGACAATTTCTTTGTGTCCTACCTGTCACTGCCACTTGTACTCTGCAAGTAATATAGGTAACGCCAACTGCATGAGAACTCATTCTACCTGGGATCTTCAATATGCTCTCTATGGAACATGCTCAGCCTTTTTTTGAGCATGCCAGTATAATTCCCTGGATTTAGTAATGCTTAGAGAGGAATGAATGCTAATACGTGCAGCTAGGCTGTCTCTGTGGGGCCTAGGGGAATGAAATTACTATTTCCAAAATCAGTATATGCAATCAGCTTCCCTAATGTACAAAATTGAAGCATGTGTTTTATAGAGCAAAATTAGCTGATTTTTTTCCAACACTATCACCAATACCTGAAATACAGATTAAATGTGTTCTGTGAGATTTTACTTCTTATTGTATTTATTTGTTTTAAACTCTTAATCTCCTAGCCAGCTCCTGGAGGCTGAAGCCCTAAATTTCAGTTTGCAGAGTTTTACCTGCCTGTGCAACTTGGCTGTCAGGTAGCTGTAGAGGCTGTACTCTAGTTGTGCAATAACTCGTTTTCTTCCTACTTTTTATGCCCAGCTGGTGCTGGCAGACTGTCAGTGAGCTGCTGCCTGAGCTCTTCATGTTATGCAAAAGCAGTGGTGTTTAACAGCTGGACTTGTGCTGCACTGCTTCTTGTTTGAACAGAGGCATTTAAACTGTTCGCATGTTTCTTCATGTACTCATTTTCTGCCTCAAATGTTTCCTCTTGCCAAGTGCCCTTCTCAGTCATTTCTTTCAAACCTCGGAGTGCAGCTCCTCAGACCTGGCTTCTTGTCCCCACAGTCAGCTGACAAATTGTCTTGCAGTGATACAGTCCCCAGCCCTTCTCTCACAAACAGTTTGCCTTTTGTGCCCAGGGACAATGGCTTGAGTCAGAATATTCACATATTTCAAATTTTTGTAATACAATGTGGATTCTTTTGATTGGAACAGGGTGGCTTATTCTGTCAACATGGTATATGAAGTGGAATCACTGGTATATAACCTTTAATTTGTTTCTAAAATGAAATACAGTTTGTCAACAAAGGGTTTGCACACACTTTCTAAATCTGTTTTCCTAGGCAAGTTGAATTGAAACTGCTGCCATGACAAAAGTGGGAAAGCTTTTCAGTGTGAAATTCCTTCTCTGGTGTGCAAGCAGGTGTACAACTGAATCCACAATTTGCAGTTTTAACGAAGCAATTTGGATGGAAGCCTCATATGGAATTTGTTCAGTTCTACCTTGAATTCATTATGATATAAACTGAAATGTACTTCTTTGCAGGATTTTGTTTAAAAGCCTCATTCCAAATGTACATCTCATCATAAAGGGTTTGCAATCACCAGTGTTGCACAATATTTTGCATATGAACAGTTATATAAATTAAATTATCACCTATATTAAATTTGGATTAAAGGTTAGTTACAACTATTTTGGTAATGCGGAATGCTACTGCTTGATTTGGGCAGAACTACACAAAAATTCTGTCTGCTGTGGTATTTACTCTTCCTTGCTTTGATTTTACATCAGATTCTTAAATATTGAACTGAAACATATTTGACATACAAATACTTTCCAGCTGAATATGCTCAGGAATTAAATGATTTATTAAAAGTGTTTTGACACTGTTAAGATCATTCAGTCTTTACAGGTTATTGTGACACAATTCCCAATCCCTGGGCAATTCTTCAGTATAGCCATCTATTGTAGCAGCTTGTGTATGTCTTTTCAACTGTCAGGCTTAGTTGGAACAGTAAGTGCCTTCTCTAACAAAGATTGGCAAGTTTGAAGCCAAAGCAGAGCATTCACTGAATCCAACAATATGAGCAAAAAGCTGTCTTACATAAGCAGTAGAGAATGCCAAGGAGGGCAATAAAAGTGTGATTCCTTTTCTACACAGTTAATTAGATAGTTAAGCCCAAAATAGAAGGAAACATCCAATGCTGCTCAGCGGTAAACCCTATCCTAAAGCTGCGGATAGTCCTACGTAATGAGAAAAAACAAAATACAAAGATCATTTCCTTTAAATTAGTGTCTAGAACATTCAATGGGATAACTTCTAAAGTGGATTTATTTTCTGATTTGGAGAAGAGATCTAATACAGTACACTTTTATTAGGTACTCCAGGTTTGTGTTTTTCCTTTTGTGAAGTTATTTAATTTTCAATGAATATTTTATAGACCTGGTGGTTAGACTAGCTAGGTGAGTGCTCTAACAACTGTATTATTTCTTCAAATTCTTACTAATTTTCCTAAGAAATTCTCTTTAGCTGTGTGAAGTAAAATGGCCTCAGGTAGAGAAACAGGGAAATAGAGAAACAGTAAGTCCATGTTATTGAGCAATTCAGGCTCTGCCCAGAGGTGTGGAATAACTTGTATACAAGATCTTGACCCAAATCAGGCTGAGTGTTGGATCAGATTCATGCTCTGACCTACTGGTCTGTGATAGAGAGCACTTCCTTCCAAAAAGTCTTGCCAATCACAGTCTTTTGTAGCAGATTTAATTCATATTCACACCCTAGAAACCCTTTTATATCAAGATAAGCACAGTGAAGGAACACCTACTAATGTTAGTCATGAGTTAACATGCCTGATAGATCAACGACATTAGGCTGTAGATGATGTCCTGCATAGCCACTTGTTTTGGCATGCTGAAATTTTACTAGATGTGGATGTGGTTTAATGGGTTTAGCAAGGCTTGCAAACAGTGGAGTCCTCTTGCTGAAGAGTTTTTTGCTTTTTATGACTCTAATTCCATTTTTTCAGTTGTAATGATTGGAAGATCTTCCCACAGATTGGAGAGCTCTCTGGAAGTTGCAAGACTCTTTAAAACTGGAATTTCTTTAAACTGGGTTTCCTTAAAATGGAAATAATATTCCTCACCTTAAAATTACTTTCTGTAACTCATGCCATGTCGCTGTTGAGCCGCTAGCAGAGAAGAAAACCCGGATTCTCAGCGTGGCATAGAAAAAAGAGCTTTATTGTTTTGATTCCAACTTATATAGACTTTTCAGATGTCACCCAGATTGGTCAGCCAGAAACCTCCCCCTAGGCCTGATTGGCCAGGCCTGAACTGTTCAAATCTCGAGACACTGTTTTAATAACATCCAAACTTTATCTTTATTTATAAAACACAGGAGAAAAATTCTCATGGGAAAGATCTGTGCTAGCCACAATGCCACAAGATCAAAATCTGTCTCCATTCATGCTTATGTCTCTGCTTTTTCTCATTTCTTTTCCTTCCATAATTTATCACTAAGCAAGGCACTTAATCATATGCATAACAGATGATAAAGGAAGCTATGGACACTAGTTCAAAATCCCAAAAAGACCAGTTCTTTAATGCTTGTGAAAAGAAGGCAGACCTTTGTGTTCTTATGTAGTCACCACAGCTTTTTAGATGATGGAGATGTCACTGTAGTTCATGATAATAATTTATTTAACTGATATTTTTAAGGGACTTCAAATGATGTGAAATGCACTTGCAGACCTGCAGAAGCAAACTAAATATGAAGATGTAATTTTTTTTCCATAAAGAGTCTTAAGTAATGATAAGTTAATATAAGATGTGATCTCTATAATAAAACAAATTTTCCTTATTTCAAGTTACAATTCAGTAACTTGAAATAAGCTCTTTTTTTTCCCTGCTTTGTCTTTAATAAAGCTTTTCAGTTCAGATCTCATTATACTGTAAGGTGACATCTGAATAGACAAATACACATGTTATATAGAATTTCATCTTCATGTCTGTCTAACTTGCCAGTACCTAGATAATGCAATTCCATTTGAGGCAAGGAAGGTAGCTCATGGCTAAGAGGCCAATTCAGCACAACATTAAGGTGTAGTTCATAGTTTTGCTAAAAGCATTGTCTGATATTTCTGAAACTGTGGATACTGATATTGTTTTTGTATCAAAAGATAAACTCATAGTGAATTATTAAGGTTTGTCAGTTCACCTTAAGTTAAATGTGCTTACCCAGTATCTAGAATTATGTGTGCTGATGATCTTTGGAATCTTCGGTACTTTTGTCATTAACATAAATAATACACAATCCTAACAATAAAGAAAAAATGTATTTACAGTCTACTCAGGCTTAAGTAGACTGTTTCTAAAAAGAAATGTACATACTAGAAAGATAGAATGTACCTCCTTTTGCTTGGACTGAAATGGGCTTCCTGTCTTTTAGAGCTTGCTGCTCTAATAAACTTTAAAAATCTTGCTGTATTACTATGGAAATGGAATGATCTTGACAATCTAAAAATGTTGTTTCATATTAGTATTTCCTATGATGTTAGCCTAAACTATGTCAGCAGGTACTGCACATTAGCTTCTTGCTAAGACATTAAATAAACTGCATTATTCTCATTCTCCTCTCAGTATATCTCCTTCTAAGCACTTACAGGAAGAAATTACTCTGACTGTCTGTGAAGGCTGAAGGATGTTTGGAGCCACAAAGTTTTTCTGTATTGCTTCTCAATCATTAATCTTTTGTTGATCTGGTTTGCTGCTTCCCAGTAGTGAATGACATCTTAGCAAAAGGCTCAAGACAGAGATTTCAAAGGAGCTCAATGGATCATATCAGACTGGGATTTCTTATTACAGAATGATGGCTGCTACATAATCTTTCTTTTTGATTATCATCACAGATATTTTAAACCATCCAGCAGTAATTTAGGTAGTTGGAAAACTCTTTTCCTCTGTAGTCAATGTATGGAGACCACAGAGTTTGTTTATGTTCCAGCCTGTGAAGATGTAGCACAAAATGTTCAATGTCAGTATCTTCCCCACTAGCTTTTAGCACCTCTGTGTTCAGTCGTCTATTTCCCACTGTGAAGTTCTGATTCAGAGGTGTATCTCTGTGCCTTGATACAGTGGGATACAGTGAAAAAGAAACAGTGGGATACAGTGGCCCAAGGAATAAAGGGCACCACTCTTTAATTTAGGGCCTTGAAGCTGGGATTGAACTGGGCAATGTGTGCACCCAGAAGGCTTGATGTGGGCCGGCTGGCTGGCTGGTGGTGGGAAGCAGGCAGTTTTTACAATACAAAAAGTGACTTTAGGGGCTCTGGTATCTGCACATCTCTATCTATTGCATTGATATCTCTCTATGTGGTCAAGTCTGGTTTAATAGAAAGCAAGGGAAACTAAAGGGCAGTTAATGGGAAAGTCATAAAGATCATAGTCTTTGAGCACTTTTTTAAAGGTCTCAAAGCAGGCAGTGTTAAAAGTCCTGGTGCATTATTGCTGTAAAGCAGCAGAGAGACTTTGGTCTACTTTTATCCTGGCACAACAGCTGGACTGGGGTGACTTTGTAACAGACTCCAAGCTGGGCTTTGCTCTGAGTAATCCACCTATCAGATGACAAAACTGTGCCCAACTTTTAATTTCTTTTTAGAATTCCTCCTCCTTTTCTTTTCTCCTTTTTTTTTTAATTATTCAGGAATAATTATCTCTCTTAATTAGCCATAGATCCTATTAAGAACATCGGCTGTGCAGAAGCCACGAGACCGAGGACAGACAGATTGCCTGCTGCTATAAAGTAAACCAGTAGAGGGTACTAACGACTTTCACTGTTGATTCCTGCTTAAGTAAATGTTAATATATTCAGTGCTGAAATGCGTATTTGGAAACAAGAGTATACTACAAGTTGTAAACAAAAAGACAAGTTTGTCAGCATTGCTTTTTGCTGCTTGCATTTAATTTCCAGCTCTTCAGTGGACATTTCACATGCTTTTTTATGTGGGGCACGAGTTAGCTAGAAAGGTTGAGAGGGTAAGTTACCATATTGGCATATGCAGAGTGGAAGATTACAAAGCTGAAGAAACATATTAATAAGTGTCCTAATTTACTAATTGTCTCTATGTGATGTTGTTATTGTACAGGAGGGTGAATGCTTAACACTTTGGAAAGGCTGCTAGATATATACTGTAATGGCAATTTTTAGGAATAGCAGGCAGAACTTTACAAACACATGGGTGCAGCAAAAACTAGGGAGGACTAACGAATCTAGCCTTTATTAGCAGTCTTCATTGTGTTTGGATGCTTGTGCTGGTAGTGGGAGGTGATGGGTGCAGAGGTTGCCCAGCCAAGGGGCATGCCGGGCAGGACACGCTGTGGGTGTACAAGTCCAGCCTGTGAGGGACAGGCTGGGCTGGCAGCAGAGAGCCCCAGCCCTGGCTCAGGCCCTGCTGGGGAGCTTGGCCTGGGCCATGCTGTCCTAGGTGGGCTGGTCTGTCTGTCACAGACTGCTGTCAGGCTGCAGTGCAGGTCCCTACTCACTGCGCAAACCTGATGTCCAGCTGTGCCAGGCCAGCAGCAATGAGCAGCTCTGTGCTCTTCATAAGCTGTTGCTGTGTTATTCATTTACTTGCTGTGCACTTAACTTGAGCCACGCTTTTCTCTCAGAGTTCACTCTGGCTTGACTTTCTCTTGACATTCAAGTGGCTTTTTTCTGTTTAGCTGCTGTGAGAATCACAGAGTCATAGAATGGCTTGAGTTGGAAGACACCTAAAAGCCATCTGTGGCCAACCCTCCTGCCATAGGCAGGGATGCTTTACACTAGGTTGCTCCTCCATTCAGCCTGGCCTTGAAGGCTTCCAGGGAAGTGCTGCATGCAGCCCACTCCAGGGTGTAAAGTGGGCTAGGCAGCAGGAGATAATTAACAGAAAGTGGGTGTTAGTAATCAAATGAAATACCATCAGCAATGCAATGAACAGTGAGACACCGCATGGGGAGGTCTCCAGGCACTGCTGCAACTAAAGCCTGTCTGCTGACACATTGTCTGCCAGAAGCTCCCTCGGCTGTCCAAGCCAGAGGCCATTCCAGCCTCCTCTTTGCCAGCAGCGTGCACAACAGCACATATTGCAACAGTACAATAACAATTGTGGTGTCAATAACATTGACTGCTTATAATATTCACAAGTTTCCTTTAAAAAATGTTTTTGTCACTGTTACTGTGTAGAAACACATTTTAAATCCAGACTTACTGTACACAAAAAGTGATGCCCTAACTGATGGCCCAAAATTTAGAAGCAGATGGTCCCCCTTCCTGTCTGCATCTCAGACAGCACCACAGCACTGCTAGGATGCTTTTGAGATGACGTCTCAGGGGAGTGTCCAAAGGTAGCTTGTCTCCCTATTTTTGCTGGAAATGCAGGGAATATGATGTGTTTGTGTCTAGGCTCTGCTTGCCCTTGACATTTTGGGAGTGTACCACTTGCAATAAATATAACCAGTGACGGCTTGGACCTTAACCCAATCAATGTCCCTCATCAATGTCCCTTAACCTAATCAATGTCCCTCAAACTAATAAGGAAATTTAAAAAATCTTGATATACATTTCCTAATACTAGTTGTTGTAATAGTATAGCTCATATAGAGATGTTTTTCCCTACAATACCAGATGTTAGAATTTTTTTTTAAATTTGTCAAATTTCTGTGTTTCCCATGCAAGAAAATTTTCTTTAACTTGATATATTTGTATCTTTTCTGGTAATCAGAAATATAAAACATTCAAAGCAAAAACAAGCAGAGAACACCATCTTCTTCTAAAGTACTTGGACAGAGAAGCTTTATTTTCTTCTTTTCTGAAGCATTACATCAGTCATTCCACATAATGGGAAGTTGAAGATATATGAATTCAATGTGTTTAATCCAGTAATGGTATGGTTATAGTGGGATAAACAAATCCTAAAACAGACTTATATATAGTTTTACATATTTGCAAATCAGACCTGAGAAGTTTCACAGAGCCTATAAACAAGCAGAGGTTTCTTTTGGCCTGACCTGACAGCTTTTGCTGCAGCACTATTATGGGTTTTGTAAATTTTTCACATTGAAAAGTCATGATTTTGCAACAAAAAAGACTTTACAGCAAATTAACTGTTTTTTTACCTTGTGAAACTGCTACTCAGATATTCAAAATAGTAATAGTTAAGGAGGGATGTATGCCATACATTATTACCAAAATATGATTTATATCTGCTATTCATACTGGTAAAGTGATTGCAGGACTGTTTTCAAAAAGAACTTCAAATTTAGTGTTCAATTTCCCCTCTAGATGTGTAAGTCTGCTCTCCAAACAATGTGACTTCCTTGGGGTAATGGTTATATCTTAAAAGTTTTTTAATAACTTGCAGTATCAAGAAATATTTACTAGCCTCTGTGGAGTAACCCATAGAAAACTAGATCCACTGATGATGGTGCAGAGTGCAGGTTGCCCCTTCATGTGTTACTGGGAGTATATTTGTCCCACGGGATTTATAATTCAGAAAGGAAAGTCAGAGCGAACAGAGGCTTTAAACTCTATCAAGTACCCTCAGACAATGGACCAAATTGCCTCATCTCTTGTTTCTGAGCTAATGCCTTGTTTTTAAGATAGTTCACACAGAAGTGTATTGCCCCACCTATGTGGCTGGCTTCCCACTGGCAGGAGGGAGCAGTGGGCTTTGGGACTTCAGATGTATTCCCAATAGTAAAGCTCCAACATTAAATTTTGAAGGAATATAAAAAGTCATAGAATCATAGAATATCCTGAATTTGAAGGGATGTGCAAGAATCATTGAATTCAGCTCCTGGTCTTGCACAGGACAAGCCTGAAAATTGCATCATGTGCCTGAGAGCATTATCCAAGCTGTTCTTGAACTCTGGGAGATTTAGTGCCTTGACCACTTCCGTGGGTAACCTGTTGCAGTGACCAATCACCCTCTGGCTGAATAACCTTCCCCTGGTATCCGACCTAACCCCTGTGGCAGTTTCATGACATTCCATCAGGTCCTGTTGCTGGTCACCAGAGAGAAGAGAGCAGTGCCTGTTCCTCCACTTGCCCTCATGAGAAAGTTGTAGACCTCCCATTCAACAGGATCCCCATGTCTTTTTCCATGGCACTACTTTCCAGCATCTCATTCCTCAGTCTGTCCATACGTCCAGAATTGACCCATCCCAGGCGCAGAGTCCAGAACTAGCCTCTGTTAAAGTTCATATGGTTGGTGATTTTCCAGCCCTCTGGTTTGTGTAGGTCTTTCTGCAGAGAATCTCTGCCTCTGAGGGAGTCAACAGCTCCTCCCAATTTTGTATCATCAGCAAACTTACTTACCTCACCTTAGAGTCCAGCATCCAAGTCATTTATGAAAGTATTGAAGATGATTGGCCCTAGGGTGGAACCCTATTGATTCCCACCAGTGACAGGTCACCCATCTGATGTCACCCCATTCACTGTAACCCTTTGTGCCTGACCCCTGAGCCAGCTGCTCACTCATCACATGATGTGTTTATCCAGCTGGGCTGGACATTTAGTCCAGAAGGATTCTGAGAAAGTGTCAGAAGATTTACCAAAGTCCAAAACTATTACCTTAATTGGCCTCCATTGATCAGCCGGGTGAGTTACCTTGTTGTAAAATCAGATTAAATTTGTCATGCAGGACAAATTTATGGTGATATGTAAAATTGCCTCACAAATATTGGCTGAAGGTGTGCATCTCAGCTGACTGAGATTCGCTTTTCTGTCTGCATTGCACAACCACCATGAGTTTTCCAGAAGAATAAAAATGTTTGTTGACATGCTGCCCCATAAGAGTGTATTATCCAGCAGGTAATTCCTGAGGGAATTGGTGTCTGGGAATCCCACCAGCTCAATGTTTGTGACAAGCATGTGTGCTAGAGGCACAAGACAAAAGATCATTCCCTCTTTTCTTCAACTTGATTTTACTTGCAAGCACTTTGAAACACAAAATCCTAGGAAAAGCTGGCTTTCTTCTCAGAAAGGTGACATTTTATTGCAGACAAGCACCGAATGAAAGGAAAATAATACTAATGATGACTCCGGAGTATGCACATAAGATTCTCTTGCACTACTTGGTGTCTCTGATGTAGCTGAAGTACTAAAATGCTGCTTTTGGGTAGGTGTAAGTCCCGGCTTGAACTGAGCTAGCATTTTCAGGCTTGTTTTGTGCAGGATACTAAAATGAATTCATAGAGAAAGGTGGTCCATTCTGTTTACTGGGTTTTTTTAGGTTGTGTTTGTTTAACTTGTTTGGGTATTTTTATCTTTTTATATATTGTCTTTTTTATAATGTCTTTTATATTCTTCACTCTACTAGTAGCAAACCTCAAAGTGGTCTTTGAGACTCTTAGAGGACAATGTGCTAATATGTCTTCAGCACATCTTGTTTTCAGATACACTGTAAACCTTATAAAATGTTTTTTATAAAGAAATCTGCAGAAAATCTATTGCTGGTTATGTGTGCATTTTCAGTAATTAATTTTCCAGGGATATATCAGTCCTTTTTAGTTTTCTGGAAGTTTATTTCATAAAGCCTCTAAAATAATATTTCCAGGTACGTAGTGAAGATAAAGAGCCAGGTTTGTTGTATTTCATGAATCTTTGATGTTTCACTGACACTTCAGGTATTGACACAGTGATTGGCACACATGGACAGTTTGGCTGGAGCAATGATTTCTTTTTGACTAGTGGAGAGTTGCGATATCCAACAAACATATTTCAACAAGCAAACTGTAGAGGACAACAGATTTGTCACCCCAGCATATGATCAAGTAAATTTGTGATAAAGTGAAAAATAAAAGCGCGAACATTTTTCACACAAGTGGGTTATGGAAGTGTTAGCTATGATTATATGGAAATTTGAAATGAAAATATTGAAATATGAATTTAGAATTTATTGAATGAGGGGAAGGACCAGAAGTGAGCTTAACTGCACTGGGAGGTCTCTGGTCTACTCTGCCTGCATAAAGGGCTTGTATAACCTGTTGAGGACTGGGCAATCACCAACCATATGAAGTTCAACAAGGGAAAGTGCTGGATTCTGCACCTAGGATGGGCCAGCCCTGGATGTATGGACAGACCGGGGAATGAGAGGCTGGAGGACAGTGCCGTGAAAGGGACCTGGGGGTCCTGATCAATGACAAATTGAACATGAGTCAGCAGTACCCTGACAGCCAGGAGGGCCAGCCCTGTCCTGGGGGGGCATCAGGCACAGCATGGCCAGCTGGGCAAGGGAGGGGATTGTCCTGCTGTGCTCTGCACTGGGGCAGCCTCACCTCCAGTGCTGGGGGCAGCTTTGGGTGTCACAGTATAAGAAAGATATAAAATTATTAGCATCCAAAGGACAGTGGAGAGCTTTGAGGGGAAGACATAGGAGGAGTGGCTGAGGTAATTTGGTCTGTTCAGCCTGGAGGAGACTGAGGAGAGACCTGACTGCAGTCTTCAGCTTCCTCATGAGGGGAATAGGAGCAGGCACTGATCTCTTTTCTATGGTGACCAGTGACAGGACCTGAGGGAATGGCCTGAAGTTGTCAGGGAGGGTTTAGGTTAGATATTAAGCAAAAGTTCTTCCCCAGAGGGTGGTTGGGCACTGGAACAGGCTCCCCAGGGAAGTGGTCACAGCACCAGCCTGAGAGTTTGAGAAACATTTGGACAATGCTCTCAGGCACAGGGTGTGGCTCTTGAGGATGGTGCTGTGCCGGGCCAGCGGCTGGACAGTAGTCCTTGTGGATCCCTTCCAAATCACCTTATTCTGTGATTCTGTGATTTCTCTCTCTCATCCGAAGTTATAATAATGATTCTGACAGGCTGGAAGAAATAATCTCACAAACTAATTTGTCTTGTAGAATTATATACTTCAATAGATAAGAAATGTATTAAGCAAAATAAAGTGAGGTTTTTTTAGCTGACTTTTTTCTTACTGTGGTTAGTATATTGTCCTTTGCAGGAGTGGAAATTTTGGGGCCTTAATCAGCAATTTTTTTTCCTGTTGCTTCTGAGAGGCCCAACTTCCCTCTCTGTTCCAAATAAATCTGATCAGAAAATTGAAATAAGAAGGTCTAGATTACCAGATGATCAGATACTTATGAATATAGACCCAGTACTTTTTTCAAAATAAAATTGTCCAGTCTGGTTGATAATTGGATCTACATATTCTCTTTGTTTTCTCTTGCCCAATCTTGTTAAAGAAATGAAAATTTATTTTCCCCTGATACTGTGTTTCAGTGTAAACCACTTGTGGTTGGACTAGATAAAATCTATTAAATGACAGGCAATCTGATCCTTGTTTTGGTGGATCTGAAAGTGTTTTTCACTTAATATGATAAACTTTAAAGACGTAATTTATATGTAATTACAAGATGTGCTTTTAGTGCATTTATGAGTCCTGAAGATAAATCTTTTGCCAGTCACCCTGCTCTCAGGAGGTCTCCAGGATTCCAGCACCAAGAGTTTGAGAGGCCATGACATGAGATTGATCACCAATCTTTTTGTTTACTTAAGTACTGAGAGGAAGCTAATATAACCCACAACTGAGTTAACATGTTTTTCTTCTTCCCCTGGATTCTGGCATTACTTTTCTTTCCTATGGACTTCTAAAAACCATGACTGACAGCATTTTACAGAGGTGTAAGGCTTTATGGAGGTGAAAATTGGCCAGTCAGAAATACCTGCTCCTCCTTATGGATTGCAGGGAGATTCACAAACTAAGCAGCAGGATAGAGACAAATAGTTTATTGCAGTTTAGTGAAAATTAAGTCCTAAATTCCTAGATAATCCTTTTCTGCTGAAGGCAAAATTTTTATCCTTCATAAGGGCAAACTCCTTCCTCAAGCTTGCAGGCAAGGCGTGTTTGAGCTAAGAGGCAATTGGCATTGGTATCTAGAGAAACATTAGAAAGTATTTTTCGTGCACAACTATTTACTGAGATTTACAAGTGCTCTTCTCTTTCTCCAGGTTCATTAATTAATTGATTAATTAATTGTAAAATGGGCAGATTGAATGGCAATAAACTATGGGTGCAAGGAAAAGCCTTAAACTAATACAAAGTGCATAGGTTGGATTTATTCCTGTTAATATCTCCTTTGTTTATGAAATTAGTATTTATTGATTTATTTATTTGAATCATAAGGTGGCTTGCAGAAATACAATATTCCCCTCAAATAAAAAGGCAGTTGTTGCAAGTGTTTCTCTTGTACTGTACTTGTTAAATAAAGTTAAGGGAATAGAAAATATGCCAGGGAGTCTGAGGACATAAATGAAGACAAAAAACCAAGTTTTTTTGTTTTTCATCATAACATGTTACGATGCAAATGTGGGTATGTCTGATATCTGCAAAATAACAGACCCTTCAATGTCTTGTTTAGACTTGTTTAAATCTTAAGTATAAAGATTTATGTTATATAATTGAAATTAAGGGTATATTTTTGACACAGAAAGTCTTCCATGTAAAACAACTCTGTAAATATAATTATGACATCAGTGTTTCCCCATTTAATTTTTAATCTATACGGTAAACCTGCAAATCAACAGTAGGATTCTGTCTTCACATTTATCAAGATTTGTGTGTTACGATAGTGTCAAGGAATCAAACTGAGAAGTATCAGGGGACTAATCTGTTCAAGACAGCAAGAATATCTTCACTTGGCTCCAAAGGAGAGCATTTTTGAAGAGAGCTGGTTTCAAGATACCACTTCACCTCTGCATGGCATGTAGAAAAAGGATATGGCTCAGGATACAAAGCAAGGCCCTTTTTTCATCACCTCTTGCAATATCTTGCCAGAATATCTGTCTCAACACCACTGAATTTGTGGTGTTGAGTTATTGAAGCAAGGTAAAAAGCATGTAGGGATTCATTACTTCTCTTCTTTTGATTCCATAAGCAATGGACAAAACCCATGAACTGATCTAGCCCTGTTTAATGTATGCTATGAAATAACAGTTTGTCATAGTCTTTTGTTTATTTGATTGCTTTTGTAATATGAAACTCACTAGCTAAGACAAAATGAAATATCAGTTGATAATTAGCTTACAAGAGACATTCCAAGCACGGCAAAAGTGTCTGGGTGCTCAGACAGTTTCCTTCCACATGCCAGTAAAGTCTCAGTGATGGCCATTATTCTGCACTTAAAGAAGCTCAAAACTCAAGTGTATACCAAAACTATTCCCCAGTAAGCATCTGTTTTGCTCAACTGCCACTGTAGATCGTATATGTCTGGAAGTGTAAAAAATATTTAGGCTCTATGGTTGAGACATCCTAATTTCAAAGGATACTATAAATATTAGGCATCCAGGATCAAAAGTCCCATGAAAAATACCAATACTGAGAGGACACCCATGAGAAATTAGGTATGTGGACATTCTTGAACTGCATGGTTTTTGACCGTTCTCATGCATAAACAATCTTACAACCTATTAATTTATAAAATTTTAAAACTCTATATTTCCTTTTGCACTAAAATGTTAATAAAACTATTATTCTATGATTATATGCTTCTATAACATTGAGATCTTGCAAAACAAACTTCAAGTGGTATTTGACAGCTATTGTAAGTGTGAATTTGCAACAAATACAAATAGATAACATATAAACGATAAAAATAATACCGTGGCTAGTTTTTGGTGGACATCTTGAATGTGACATTTGAATTACATGTCTGGTATTGTTAGAATAATTAATTTTGAGTTGCCGGTGGCAAA
Source organism: Lichenostomus cassidix (assembly GCF_008360975.1). Classification (NCBI taxonomy): domain Eukaryota; kingdom Metazoa; phylum Chordata; class Aves; order Passeriformes; family Meliphagidae; genus Lichenostomus; species Lichenostomus cassidix. The sequence goes on from NC_139511.1 coordinate 34,571,988, forward strand.
TGCTACAGTAGGAACATCATTAATTTACAGGTGGAACACCTAGGAAGACATTTATGCTAAATAAAAATACATTTAGGGTTGCTGGCTGCTGGGAAAAAGAACTAAAAACCTAAAAACTGTGGTTATGTTTAAAATTAAATGAAAATCTGAGACAAATGGGGGGAAAAAAGAATTAGGTAGCCCACCTCAATTGAAACTTCAGAGAGAATACAAACTTTGGAGAGATTTGAGACAGGATTCACCCATTTATACTGTTAATGGACACTATGCTGTGATGAAAATGTGTGGGCCTCAGCCTGACCCTTTGAATCTTGGACTTATGGAAGAGAAGAATGCTTGAAAATATAGTACCCATCAAAGCAAAGAAAAGTTGTAAGGAAAACAACTTTTGAAGACTAGGCACTCTTTGGAAGCATTTTGTCACAACTTGAAAGATAGTTCATAGTGTAGATAGCAAGAGCAGACACTCTTTTGTATTTTCACAAAGCTAAAGGTGTATGTCTGCAGAAGTGTGTGATAATGTGTGTATTCTGTCGAGACTGAGTATTAGAAAACTGGATGAAGGATTTTCATACTGAGACATGTCTTGTTTGAGGGCTTGATCACATTCATGGAGAATGTAACTACACTCCTTTTGTATAATCATTATTTGAATCCTTTTCTGCCATTGTTAGTGCCTGGATGTCACACAGTATATGGCAGTAGAATTTTCATGTATTCAGCTGTGAGAACAAAGTGATGTTTTCCACAGGTAATGCTGCTTAATCTGCGCAGAGATATAAGTCCAATGGCAGCTGCCTGGCTGGAAACTTTGTGGTGGGTGGTGGTGTTGAAATGGCCCCCTAAAGGTTTATGACAGGTAGACAAGTGCCAGTGATCATTTAAGATGATATTAGTGTCACCTGAATCAGACTGAAAACAGGGCTTTTCAACAGAAGAATTTGACCCAATCCCTTCTTCAGTTTATGGAATAAGTTAAACTCTTTCTGAATGCAGTTTGTTTCATCTCTTTTAGAACTCCATTTTAAAATTGGATAAATTGTCTGCTGAAGAGGGGTCTTTTTCTTCATTGACTAGAGACTAGATGATGAATGTGGACTAGACATTGAAGTTTTAGATGATTAGTAGTGCGGCAAATCTGGTTAGCCACAGGCTCTTATTTTACATAAGAGGCAGGTCTAACCTGAGCACAGGAAAGATTGAGGGGAATTTAGGAATCAGGGGTGGTCACTGGTTGCCTCTCTCATTTCTTTTGCTAAATGAATCTTAGTAGAAGACAGGATTTGTCTCCATCTGTGATAAACTTGCTATTCTACATAATCTACTAATTTACTGTAGTCTGTGCAAACTATTCCTTGTCACCAGGCAGCAAGATATTTAAGTTCAATAGGTAGTTAAGCAACTTGCAGTTAAAACTAGTCTCAAAAGTGTGCATATATCAAAACATTTCCACTGCTACTCTTGCTATTTTACTCAGCTTTATGTTGTGTAAAAATCATTTACAGTGTACCTTTTGTCTAAATTACTTTAATGGGCTGTAAGTCCAGATTGCATGTAGTAGTATTCAGTATAGCATGATAGGTGCATTAAAACTCCAGAGAAAAATATAGACTATTTAAGATTATAGTGTCAAGAAGTATATTTCATACTATTTGGTAAATAATGTGTTGTCTTGCAATTATGGTGTGTATCCTATTATGTGTGTAAAAGGCAGAAGTAATTTCATACCCCACAACTAAACTTTATGTACTCCTGCTTTGGAACAGATCTGATAGAATTTTGTTTATTACTGGTTTCACAAACGGTAGGTGTTTTAAAATTTGCAATCTGATTATGAATTTGTTTCCTTAGCTATATGAAACGTTCTAACATAGACTGCAGTGGTGTCTGTTCACTGCACTTTCCTCTTTTTTATCCCATCTCTTATTTTTCCTCCTATGTAGCTAATTTCACACCCTGCCTCTGTGAAAAAATTGGTGGGCTGGACTAGCTGGTCCAAGGGCACTAACAGAGGAGTAGGAAGACTATACATATTCTGAGAATCTTGATGGAGCAAGAGAGGGGTTAAGAAAGGGGCAAAGGAAATATATATTTTTTTTTTTTTTGTAAAGGAAATAAGAGTTTGAAACCAGTAATTGTCTTTTTAATTTTCTTTTTTTACCTTACCATTGTACTGAGAATGATTATGAACTGAAGATCACAACTTCAGGTGCCTTACCATATGTCTGTCTTAAATCACAAAACTACTTTAAAAACAGACTCTTGATAAGACAATTATAGATTTGACCTTGTGATATTGACCTTGTGATATCACTGATGTGATGTTTCTTTGTCTTATATGTTTTAAGTGGTTTAACTTATTTGGGGAATACTATTGGGGAATTGTCATCAAGTGTCATGGGTAATCTTTCAATTTATTTTCCCTCAGGAAGAAGGATTTTGGAAGTTCCCTTCTTTCCCACTTCCAGAGAATATGGAAGAGATGGAGGGAGAGAATGAGAGCCCCATTGTGCTGCTTAGGTTTAGGTAAGCAGTGGTTTGGTGTTTTTTTCCAGTAGCATAAGTAAAGCATGGCAGGTAGAGTAGTCTGGTAAGGGGGAGTGTATTTCCAATTAGTCTGACATGGAAAACACCTTGTTTAGTAATTTTTAGTGTACAAGGAATATGCAAACTCCAAAATTTTCAGTAAGGATAAGAAACATACCTAGAAGCACAACAGGATACATGCTTAAAACTGCTCACTGGAAAGCTGTAGTATTACTTCTTGTCCACTAAATTAAGCTCTGTGCTCTTCTGATGCCATGTAAATTAAGTACTGTGAAGTGACTCTTCCCACTCTTTCCCATGTCATGCATTTTACCCCTGTCCTTGCATTTCTTTTATATCTTTACAGAAGGATATGGGCTTCCAGTGCTATATATTATTACAAATATAAGTGATGCTTGGAGCGGACAAATTCCCTGTCAGAGTTCTGAAGCAGCAATTATACCCATACTACAAAAGGATTTCTCATTAAAAAAAAATGAAAAAGAAGAAACCATATTTATTATAAGTCTCTGTCCACTCTCCTCAGGTCATGGCTGAGCATATGCAATTTTGTCTTTGTACAACCCACCCATATGAAAAATTTCAGTCAGTTTTTAGGCTGCATCAGAACATTCAGATTATTTTGCTTATGCTTGAATTGGATCAAATATGTGTTACATAAATAACACATTTTGAATGAACATCCAGTCACTTCTGTTGCCTTTCAGTTTGATAATTTCTAAAATTGCACTTTAAGACTTTTGGTGTTGAAAAAAGATAATATGAGAGACCAAAATAACAGAATTTTCCATCTAAGTCCATCCAGATATATCAGGATTTTGGACTTCTTTGAATCTGGACTCCAAATCTGAAATTCAGCTTGATTTCTAGGTTTGCATGTGTATTTTTCCCCCCTTTCTTTACTTTTATCTCAAAAAACCATTATTCTTGCTTTTTGCAGTGTGAGAGAATGTACTGTTTTTCTGGTTTAACCCTCGAACCCAACCATCACAAACCCTTATTTTTTTTTTTTTGTTTCTTGGGAAGAGGAAGTCCATCCTTTACATTTCTGTGAGATCTGTATCAGTTTCAAAGACCTTTTATACTGAGAGTCTGTAGGCACAAGACATGAAAGAAAATAGACTATTGTATTAGACTATTGCATTATATTTCTTTCAATAAATTTTGGCAAGGTTTCCATGAAGTGTGAAAACAGGGAGTTAGTTATAGTCAGAACATTTTTATACCTGACAAGGCCATTTCCCTCATCCCCACTGTTAGTGTGATTGTTTGATTGTTTAATGATATTCCTTCTCCTGGTGGGAAAGTCCTTTCTCAGACTTCTGTAAGAAGAAAAATATGCACACATGCATACAGATTTGCATATATGCAGGCAAATATCTTTAGGGCAGATGTCACGAAGACAGGCCCAGACTCTTTTACATGGTGGCCAGCAACGGGACCAGGTGTAATGGTCACAAATTAAACTCAAGTAGTTTCATTTGAATATATGGAGAAATTTCCTTAAATGGAGGGTGACTGAGCACTGGCACAGGTTACTCAGAAAGGCTGTGGAGTTTCCTTCTCTAGAGATATTCAAAACCCACAAGGGTGTGATCCTATGCAACCTTCTCTAGGTGAGCTTGCCTTATCAGCTGGGTTGGACTAGATGAGCTCCACAGCTCCCTTCCAACCCCAACCATTCTGTGATTCTGTGATTCTGTGAAAATGGTCTAGAGTCTGATGGAAGATATATTCTTCAGACAGGTAGGGCTTCTGGTATTAACCTTGTAGGATGCAAATGTTTTGGAGTGTTAGAAACACCTTTAAAGATAGAGAACGAGGGAGCTACATAAACTTTCATTCAAATAAGCAGCTAACCCTCTGAGTAAAGCAATGATCTAAGCCAAATTTTCTTTAAAGTGCCTAAAAATGGATTTGTGACTAGTTATGTGGGAGAAATCCTGCGTGACAGATGATAATTTCCTGGATGGAAATGATTTTGCTGATATGGCATTGTGTGAATGGCAACAATTAGTGTGGTATTTAGTGACCTGGTCAAGAACTTGTTAATTTTTGAAGTCCAGTTCAGTGCATATTTAAGTTCACTTAGCTGAGAAAGCTTGTAGGGCTCTTTCAGTGTTGCATTAATGTTTCTGTAGGAGTTAAACAGAAAGTTTAGAGCAAAAAGGAATCTCGTATCCCCAGAACTGCAAAGAGTAATTTATCTTTTGCATAGAGTGTTTTAATCTCTTGCATTGAAATGGGGACTGTGTAGGAAGTAAAGGAACACTGATCTTGTCTCTAAGGGAAATTACATACTTCCATTTCTTTATAATAGGAATAACGACATTGCAGAAGTGTGTTCTGTAATTACAATGGAAATTCTACATCATGTATTACTCACATGTTCTAAAACAGCCTATCTAAAGTGTCTGAATAATACTACATCATAACTCAGAAAAAGAAAAAAAGTCCCCAAAACCAACCCCCCCCCCCCAAAAAAAACCTCTACCAAAATGTTTCCACACTTGGGTTAGTTTAAAGGGTCTAAGTGCAGACAGCAAAATTCTAGACAGACAGACCCTATTTATCAATTTCTGTCAATAAGCTACTGGGCAATAGAAGACACACACTCATCTTTCTAGCTACAAAATAATGAAGGGATTTTCATTCAATTGTGCTTTAGAGCTAAACCCAGAAGCACCTTTCATCTAAATGACAGAGTTAAAAAATTCTGATTAATGTTAATTCTGAGACTCCAGATGCCCAGACTAAAGGTAATAATGGATCTCACATTTTATTATTTTATTTTATTTTATTTTATTTATTTTATTTTATTTTATTTTATTTTGTTTTATTTTATTTTATTTTTAATTCTTTTTAGAAGCACAAGAAGCATGAACTGTCAAAAAATATTTAGAGAAAAGTTCATATCACAGAAGGCACTAAACTTGACTGCAACTAATTTAACAAAGGAACAAATTTTAAAATCTGTGGGTAATCTCTACAGATTTTGTATAATTATAAAAAGTTGCAGGAGATAAAAATTAAGAGATAACGGTGGGTGACCAGAGACCTCTGATTAACTCATTAGTCATGGAAGTCAAGCACCTGTGTTTTGCAGCTGTCATGCTGATTTCTTCCCTTAATTCAAGATAAAACCTTTGCAAATGTCTTTAGGAAGACATTTGTGACTGTGACTGGTTTTCAGAAGTCCTGGCTAAAAATTAGGAATTTTTTTAAAATGGGAGTTGTAGATATTAAGACAGTCTCTCTTACTTGTAGAACTGCCAGAGCATAGCTCTACTGAAAAGCATAGAGCTGAGATTAAAACATTCCCTTAAAATTTGTGTATTGAAAAAAATTCAGACAGGATTAAAGACATAGAATGAGCTTTTTTAATGAAGTCCATTGTGAGTTTACTGAAGTGTTTTTCAGTTGACTGTTAGAGTTCATTCATGCTGAAGTAATCAGAATGTTAATACAAATTTGCTACGACCTTTTTATAATTAAATTAATGACTAAACTTCTAAAATACTTTAAAAATAAAAAATACTTAAAATAAAATGACTCAGTGCAATATTTCTGTAAGCAATGCTGTCTCTCCCACCTCCACATGAAATTAAAGAAAAGTTTAGATAAACCTGAGGTTTGATGAATTTTATTTGATTAAATTAACAGTAAAAAGCACGCCAGACATTTCCTAAAATTGGGAAGATTTAAAATAGTATTATTTAAACACATGAGAATAATACTTAAAATACTTTTTGCTAAGTAAGAAGTCTTTGTTTAAATGGTACTCTAAAATTTGTAAACAGCCTTATCACTTTTCAGTTTGCTTTAATGCAATGAATATGAAACCCTTCCTACTGTAACTTACAGCTGGATAAATAAGCTGGTACATACATAGGACACTTCCAGTTAAAAACTTACTTAAGCAGAGATGATGAATGACATCATCATGCCAATATTTTCTGTGGGCTTACAGCTGAGTACCACTCTGTGATTCTTGGAGCATTAGAAATAAATTTGATAGATTCTGAGGCCCAGGAAGGAATCTGGATACAACTGTAGTGACTAGATCATGGTTCAATATTATGTTTCTATTCACCCTTTGCTTCAAGAAAGTCTGTGTTAGATATATATGCTCCTTGAGAAATGGCTTGGAGCTACCAAAGACATAGCAATACAAAAAGAATACCTGAAAACAAGTGGTGCATAGCCTAGGAGAGAGAGATGGTCCTGAAATAACAAAATGTTTAAGACTAAGTAGTTTAATGCCTAAAATGGCATTCAGATTTCACTAAATAAGAAAACAACTGAATAAATTTGATCTTGTATGTGTTGGTTTTCCTTAGCCCAGAACATCAGCAAGGTATCTTTAACATCTAAGAGAAATTTAAACCCTTCAAAAGTTGTTGTGGTAGGCCTGAAGAAGTGTCTGAAGGGTTGGAAGAAGACGCACCCCTGTGTTCATGTGTTGGTTTTGCTTAGCCCTGTTTTTGCTAGTGAGTGAGGAGAGGCACAAAGATGGCTCCTATGTGTCCTGTGTGAATGTTCTGGGAATTTTTCACCAAGTCCAGCAGAGCCAATCTCTGACGGCTCTGAAGATGATGGACATGCTGCTGGCCAAGCCTGGGCCAATAAGTGATGTTATGCCTCTGTGAAAACATATTTAAGATGAAATCAAACCAATGTGAGCACACACTTGTTTTTAGCTAGAGGAGGAGGAGGAGGTGAGGACATTTGAGGAAAAACAACACAGAGACACCAAAGCCAGTGGAGAAGGTGGGGGAGGAGGTGCTCCAGGCACCAGAGCTGAAAACCCTCTGCTAGCTGTGGTGAAGGCCATGGGGGGAGCAGAAGGTCCCCCTGCAGCCCATGGAGTCCACAGGGGTGCAGAGATCCACCCACAGCCCGTGGGGAGCTGCCCACGTAAGAGGAGCAGGTGGATGCCTGGAGGAAGCTGTGATCCAGTGGTAGTTTCATACAGAGAGTTAAAGTTGCAAAGGCCTTGCAAGAGAGAGAAAGGCCTTGCCTTGCTCCCGAGATGAAACAGCCTGGCATTGGCTCAGAGTTCTGCACCCTGTGGACAAGAGGAGCTGTGTTGCAGCAGATTCAGGCAAGCTGCTGCTCGTGAGATTGGACCCACAGCAAAGAAGTTCACAGAGGACTGTCTCTTTTGGGAGGGACCCCATGGCAAAGTAGAGGTCTCCTCTCCTTGAGGGACTGACCAAAGAAAAAACCCCTTACCCTGCCCCACCCATGCCGTTGGTTGGAAGGTGGGAGGGGGGTGAGCAGAGAAATGTTGTCTTAAGAGCTTATTTTTACTTCTCATTTTTCCTCCAACTCTGTTAGGTTGATAAATCACTTTGCAACTTTCAGTTTTCATCTTGTTTTACCCTTTCAGTGCATCCTTCCATGGGAGCTTATCTCAACTCATGAGACCTGTGTGTGTGGTGTGTTAGTTTTTTTCCTCTCTTCTGCACAGCTGTGGTAGGAGAGAGCACAGAACTCGGATGTGTCAGTGTCTGGCATTTGGCCACGGTCAAACCACAACATTGTAGAAAAAAGTATTTTGTAGTACCACTAAACAGATTTCTAAGTAACAGCGGACTTCTATGCCATTAGAGGAACTAGGCACTAAAATGTATAGAAGTGGTTTAATTATTAGATTGCTTTTTATATGGCTTATTTAGTGCTTTACATTGCAAAACTGTTTATGGGGAGGTGCCATTCCCTGTAGATTGAGCACACTGTTTACATCAAGTGGTATGCATCTTTCTTTCATGGGCATTCATTTCAAGAATACTTTGTTATATCAGTACTGTGCTTTTCTAATAGCCTTCTTCCATCTCCTACTTAAGTGTTATCCCTAGGATATAATTCAGAATTTAATCCATTGCTTCTGCCACAAGGCATTAAATGAGTTATCTTATTGTTTCGCCTCCCCAAATTTAAAGTAAGAGAAGATAATTACACTGTAAACAGGGAATTTGTTTTAAGGGAATGAAAAGACTTTCTTCGTAGGATGAAAAAATGGATCAATCCAATTATATCTGACCGACGATGAACTTCAGCCTCTACTTAAGAGCTATGGAGACTAGGTAATTATTATTTACAGTTTTTCCTCTTATTTCATGTATCTTTCTTAACACAGAAGCAAGATATGTATAGTTCAGTGAAATATTTCTGACAATTTTTTGTACACGAAGAATAAAGGAAGGTTTGCCTCAAGTTTTTTGACCCATTATTAATTTTGCAGATTTTCAAGTATTCAACATCCCCCCAAGGTAGTCTGCCTTGGGGTTTCAAGTCAGAGGGACTCAGAAGGACACCCAGTGGTGAAAGAAGAAGTTCCTTCTTTCCTGATGGCTTCGAGAATCAATGAGGCAAAGTAAATTTCAGAACTGCAACCATTTTTTTCCCCTCTCTTAATGGTGCTGACTGGCTCCACTGCCATACTTCTTTCCAAGGACAAGCCAAGAATTAGATATGGGTACAATCTGAAGATCAAAACCTTTAGTCTGATACCTTTGAAAGCTAGGCTATACCTTTTTAAGAAATTACAGAAAATACATTTTTTCTGACTTCATTTGGGAAGTTCCCATTTACTTCTTTGGTATAATAATGTCTCTTGAGTCCTGGACTATTGGGATAATGGCTGCAAGTTCCCCACACCCCTTTCTTAACGACTGTACTTGTCACCTATTGTCCTGCCTTCCCTACTCCACATAGTTCTAGCCACGCCCCCAGTTATCCCTATTGGTTCCTGTACCCTAACCCCACGTGGCCCTGGCCACTCCCTCGGGTTTCCCCTATTGGTTCCTGTACTCCTAACTCCGCCCCTGTACCTCCCCTGTACCCAGAGGTCACTGGGCCAGTGTGCTGTCCCTGCCCCTCTCTGTTTCCCTATAAAACCCCTTACCCTCTGCCATCTTGCTGTCTATGCTCCACGTGTGTCTATGCTCCACATGTGGCTGTGCATGTGAGGCCTTCGCCCTCGAGGCATCTCTGCCTCGGGGAGGTCGTTGGCCTCTGCTGCACCATGCGAATAAACATCTTCCATGGATACAACGCATAGACCCTCCTCGCCTCCTTTGTCATCGCCGGTTGTGGAAGCAGACGGACCAGAGCTAGCCTTATGGCTCCCCGGCTGGTGAGAGTGCAGTGTCCAGCCCTGGGACAGAGAGTTTGGAGCACTGAGGCACTGAACCGGGCTGGGTAGAGAAGCTCTAGAGTAAAGTCTGCTGTAACATCCTCCAAAACCGCAACAAATGGCGCCCAACGTGGGGCACGAGCCACCCTGGAAAGCGTCCCCCTGCAGCGGCAACTGCGGCAGGGGAGTAGTCGCATTTGGGAAGCCATTTCCCCGACGAGAAGCTTGCATTCAGCGAGAAGACCGAAGGGGCGGCCGGTAGCCTCTGGAAGAAAGTCGCGCTTTTCAAGGAGGTCGGCTGAACGGCGGTGGACCATCCCGAGTGCTTTTTTTTGATTCTCCGTGCTTGGTAAGCCCTCTGGAAAGCCCCTTGGGAGGGGAGCCGGTGAAGGCCTGGTCGGCTTGGTACGGGGGTGCCTTTTTTCTTTTTAGTTTGTTCTTTTTGCCTCGGGGTGGGTGGAGGGTTAGAGGTGGTATCTTGTCGAGGTGAAGGGAGTCGCGCTCCATGCGAAATCTTGACAAGAAAAAACCCATTTCTAACAAGGAGAGACCTAAGTTTTGTGCCCCCATTTTGGGAGAAGTTTTTCTTATAAAATTAGACATTTTTTATAAGGAGTGGGGAATCAGCTGTTGTGTGAGAAGTTTTTGCGCGCGAGAGATAAAGTAAACTAATCTGTGTTTTGTTTTATTTAGTTATCTGGCAGTAAAAAACCCTTGTTCTCTCCCTAATAAGCATCTTCCCCTGCATGTATCCCCCAACATGGTGCCGGCCATGTGTTAGTGGCACCCCCTCTTCCACCAGCTCGTGCTCCCCCTCTGTCTCTCAGGAGACAGCTGATCGTATGTTTTTCAGCCTCTCCTGTCCCTTTCCCGGGTTAGAACTGGCCACTCTAACTCGAGATCCCTGCTAACCTCCTTTCCTGTGCCCCAAACCTCAGCCGAGCTGACTCCACATGTTTTCCAATATGGCGCCGGCCGCATGGTCAGGCACGCCATGTTGTCTTCTTCCCCTTAAAATTTTCCCGGGCTTGCCGAAGCCCCACCCCCTGCATCCCTCGTGTTCCGTTGTAGCCCCTCCCCCCGCGTCGGTGGGCGCTCCCTTTAGTTACAGATCCCTCCCCATCTGAGTGTTTCTCTTCGGTGCGGGCCCCTCCTCCCATCCTCCCAGGTGTTCCCTCTCAGCCAGAAGCAGCTATAGCCTGGCCAGGAGCGGAGCCGCACCTCCAGTTGCCCGCGGCAAGCTCGGAGGAGCCCGGTGGAGCTGCGCCAGAGCAGTCCCTGAAGCTGTGCTGCCGTCCGGCCGTGCTGGGGCTTAGTGGAACTGTTGCAGACCCGGCAGAGCCACAGCAGGGAAGAGCTGTGTGTCACCCAGCGGAGCTGCGCTGCGTCCAAAGTTTTCTCCCTCTCCTAAGCTGAGAAAGACTTCGGTAACAACGCCGTTGCTGCTGCAAACCCTGCCTTCATCTTAGCAGCCCCAGCAAAAGAAAAACAGACTACAAACATGACTGCAGTCTGAAAATTCAGCCTGTACTGAATTCCAACATCAAAATCAGCCAGCTGCATCATCGTTTTCCCCATACTCACAGCAAAACTAATTTTGTTATTGCTTTACATTATGTTATTTTACCATTTTCCTGTTGTTTAAAAATTTGCTATGAATGTTTTTAGGAAAAGCCTTTCCCTCTTTAATTTAGTAAAAAATGGGGAAATATTGGGATAATGGCTGCAAGTTCCCCACACCCCTTTCTTAACGACTGTACTTGTCACCTATTGTCCTGCCTTCCCTACTCCACATAGTTCTAGCCACGCCCCCAGTTATCCCTATTGGTTCCTGTACCCTAACCCCACGTGGCCCTGGCCACTCCCTCGGGTTTCCCCTATTGGTTCCTGTACTCCTAACTCCGCCCCTGTACCTCCCCTGTACCCAGAGGTCACCGGGCCAGTGTGCTGTCCCTGCCCCTCTCTGTTTCCCTATAAAACCCCTTACCCTCTGCCATCTTGCTGTCTATGCTCCACGTGTGTCTATGCTCCACGTGTGTTTATGCTCCACATGTGGCTGTGCATGTGAGGCCTTCGCCCTCGAGGCATCTCTGCCTCGGGGAGGTTGTTAGCCTCTGCTGCACCATGCGAATAAACATCTTCCATGGACACAACGCATAGACCCTCCTCGCCTCCTTTGTCATCGCCGGTTGTGGAAGCAGACAGACCAGAGCTAGCCTTATGGCTCCCCGGCTGGTGAGAGTGCAGTGTCCAGCCCTGGGACAGAGAGTTTGGAGCACTGAGGCACTGAACCGGGCTGGGTAGAGAAGCTCTAGAGTAAAGTCTGCTGTAACATCCTCCAAAACCGCAACACTGGACTTAATAAAGATTGTAAGAACTAATTGGGTCTTATATATATGCCTGTAGCAGGGACCTCATACTTAAAATTAAAATACCACTGGAGCATTCTGGGGGAAGAGTAAACATATCATTATCATTTGTTTTCTTTTATGGATGCATCTGTGGTTTGAGATTATCACTTTTTTTAGGTTTGAAATCACTGATATTGTGTATGTGTGTGTGTGTTATAGATATATGTATATTTGTATTTAGAAAGATATATTTATTGTAATGTGTATTCATATACAATATACTTTAATAATTAACCTTTAAACAGGAAAGACTTAGATTAAATATAGTATCTTCCCATTAAACTGTTCTACCATAACAAATGTATTTTTGGATTGTATTCTGAACTGGATTTGATTCAAGCTTGCCATTCAAGCTTTGCATTTACTCCAGCCTAGACATGGCAATTAATATGGTTGAACAACAGAAACTGCAAAATCTCCTTATTGTCCTTGTTTACTCCTGCCTTTTTTCCTGTGTCAGTAATGCTCCAAAGGATGAAAAGGAATCTGTTCTGTTCCTCTCTGACACTATTTCCACATGCCTTGTGGTGTGGAGACCAAATATGCCATTCTCCATACTAAAGTTTGTAATTAGTTTTTTGGTGAGTATCTACATTTTGGCATAAATTTCTTTTCAACAGACTTCTGTAGGATTAGGATATAGGTCTGAATAGCTGTCCCACAAAGTTGCAATGTTTTTTCCTGATAGCGGTGGAAATTGGTCATTTTTCTTTTTATTGGCACAGGAGTGTTTTTACCAAGTTTCAATTTTTGACTAATTTATTTTCAAACACCGAATCTTATTTCTCTTTTTTCCCACTAGGTAAAAGCATTACCTTTTAAGCATTCTCATTCTGATCAGGTGTTGTAGTGCTTTCTCTTGTATACACTACTATAGCCTTGATATTGTGAGGTCTCTCTAGTTTTTGCTATTGCCATTGACTTTACAGGCTTAGAAATGTTAATTAGTGTAACTTTGTGATAATTTTATAAAGTAGTGTCAATTGCTCTTGGATTTCATGGGCATTTGTCTGGTCATGGCCAAGCCCGCGCCAGGCATGTCATGATAATTTAACACATTATTTGAGGTTTTATAAGAGCGTTGCTCAGTATTGCAGCATTTACTTCTCATAGACAGATTATCTAGATTATCCAGAAACTGCTTTTCTGGAATAGCATCCGAGTATTTTGCTGGTGTGGTCATTAGAACTATGGGCACAAAAAGGAGTAGAAAGAATGTGTAGAAACTTTTCATATCTTGTACACGTATCCACCCCATTTGGTTTTCTGCTTAGCCTTACAAATCTCTGCCTACCTATGGGTGCTATTAGTAATATCGGTTGCTAGCAATTTTGTAACACACTCCTTCTTGCACAGCTCTTTTTGTCTGCTGGTCCAGTTTGCCTTCAGTTTCTTTTCCTTCTGATACAAATTTAAAATGTGCTTTTCAGTTCAGCTGTGAGTGTATTGATTTTTTTAAAAAATTTTTTTTTGTTCTCCGTTTTTTGTATTGGTTTCTATTTCACTGATCTTTCAGGGTGGGTTTGTTTATTTGGGTTTTTTCTTATATTGTCAGCACAGGGATTGTGGCCTAGTAGTGTGGGTTTCTTCACATGTGTTAGACTTTTTAAAAACTGCGCAAGTTTTATTTTTCAATATTTTTTTCCCCCAAAGATTGGGTGACATCCATGCCCCTCTGTGAAATTTCGTAGGTAATTTGTGAAAAAGCTACTTCATACACCAAGCATGTTCCTATGTCTCATCCTCAACCCTCAAAAGTTTCAGGTTCTTTAACTGTTGTTCTTTCCAATTATCAGTCACATTATGGTTTTCATTTTTTGGCTTTAAAATCAGATGATTATCTTTTCCTTGTCCTCAATATTGTTTTGTTTGTCCAAAGAACTGGGTGACTGGTGTATACTGCTGACAGTCTATTTTGGCATCTGCGTACACCCTACATCTGTGGAAACTGACTTTCAGTCAGAGCAGTGAGTTTCCATGAAGTGTCCCGTGGTTAGAGCTCTTTATCCTACGTGCTTATCATCACCAGTGCCTGAGTAGACCATTTTTAGGCTTGAAATACTTCTAATTTGCATGATTGAGATTGCTCTCATTGATGTCAAGTATATAACTGTCTCTTTCCATCATATTTTTTGAGAAGTCATGTATTTCTGTTACAGCCCAATGACAAATATGAGACTTGTTTATGTCTATCAGTCCTAGATTTTTTTTTTGGGAACTCTACTTGCATAAAATATGTATGTAAGTGGAGTTGATATGGAGTGAGAGTCCAAAAATGTTCTCTGCAAAACAACCATTTTAACTTAATTTTTTTTCTCTAGCTGCTATTTCTACGAGGTTAAGTAGTCCTGCTGTTACATTATTTGGCTTGAAATGGGAAGTTGTAGTAAAAAAGACGTACTCTTAGCAAGCTGCATTTTATCAACACAGAAAATGTGCTTTCTGCATTAGAGAGAATAAAAAATTGATAAATGATGGAGGATTAAAATAAGGAAGATGACTAAGATAAGAAAAAGAGCTTCAACTGTGCATTTTTAGTATATATTTTTAGTATGGAGTTATTTGAAGGCCAGGTGTTGGCTTAAAATGCTTCTGTAGAAGTCAGTAAAAAAATGTAGCTTGGTGTACTCCAAGTTTGATAGCAATAGAAAATGGTTTCTAATCTACAATGTTCAAACTTTTTGAAGTTTAACTTTTTTGTCTTTTATATAGAAAAAAGATTATATTATTTCTGTTGAGGGGAAGGTATGCTGAAAAATGAGAGAGACTCTTGTTTCTATCATGCAACATGCCTTCTTTAAATTAGTTTCCCAGAGATGATTTCCCTTTATGAAAATAATGAAGAGGAACTGACATGTTTTCTAGTTTCCAGCTCAGTAAGAATAAGGTCATGTTCCTTTCTTACTTCTGCAAAAATTATTTTATAATTTCTTTTTTTATCTGAATTGAAAATGAATTGATATTTGGGTGCAGTTCAATCAGTGTTAAGAATGTAGTGTTCATAACTTTGATGTGTGTTACTGGATTACAGAATGTAGTAATATTTTCTTTAGTTATTAAACAGATTTTTTTTCCCCCAGTAGTTCAGAATATTTTCAGTCAGAATTTTACAGATATCAAGGTCCTGAGTCAGCTACTTACAGTACATAACTGCAAGAGGAGAATTTCTGATGACCTCTCATGATTAAATGCATTTTTAAAAGCCTGTTAAAAAACTCTTTAGTTATTTCCTTTAATTACACTGATTTTTATTTTTTATTTCTTAGTTATCGCTCTTAATACATGATTCAATCTGTTCCACTCTTGAATATTTCTCAGATGTTTCAGAAATGATTTGTCTGCTTTTACAAGAAAAGGCAGGTATAGTAGAAGAAAAGTAATACTAAGTTTATAAGAAAACCCCTTCTACTTCTGCAGGAGTATCAGTCAGAGGATTTACTTGAGAACAAACTCAGTGGAGCAAATTAGAATATCAAGACAAAAAAAAAAAAAGAAAAAAATCACTTATGTTAATAGGAATAGCATCTTCCATGCACTAGAGTAAAACGGGAATGATTAATTCTTATGCTTCAGGGCATAAATTCATCAGTTTAAGTTGAATGAACTTTTCTCTGGTTTTCATTGGTCTGAGTTTAAAAATCACTTATGTTATCAGAAAATTATGATGTATACACACAGTATGCTGGTGTACATACATAGTAGCATGGCATCTGTGCAAACAAGGGCATAGATTATATGAAAGTATTCATATTATTAAAAAAAGATATTTTTTATTTAAACAATCTTGATATTTATGTAATTAAGTAATATACAGTTTAAAAAATAGTATTTACTGACTACATCAGTGGAAAAGGAAAGGTTAAAGACATTTATCTGCTCTCCTGTAAAGCCTTTCACACTGTTCCTCACAACATCCTTTTTTCTAAATTGGAAAGAGAATGATTCAATGTTACTGTTAGATGGACAAGAAACTGGGTGGGTGTTAATATCCACAAAGTGGTGTCAATGGCTCAGAGTCCCAATGGACTGTTATTCAATATCTTCATCAGTTACATAAACAATGAAATCAAGCGCACTTTCAACATATTTGCAGGTGACACCCAGCTGAGTAGTTCTGTTGACTCGCCTGAAGGATGAGATGCCATCCAGAGGTACCTGGACAAGCTGGAGAACTGGGCCCATGGGAACCTGATGAGGTTCAAGTTGAACAAGTGTATGGTGCTGCACCTGGGTTTGGGGAAACTCCCACTGTCAACACAGGCTGGGGATGAACAGACTAAGAGCAGCCCTGCTGAGAAGGACTTGGGGGTGCTGGTGGATGAGAGGCTGGACATGACCCAGCCATGTGCACTCCCAGCCCAGAGAGCCAAACTTGTCCTGGGCTGCATCCAAAGCAGTGTGGGCAGCAGGGAAGGGAGGGGATTCTGCTCTGCTCTGTTCTGCTCTGGTGAGACCCATCTGGAACACTGCATCCAGCTCTGGGGTCCCAGCACAGCAAGGACATGGACCTGTGGTAGGAATATTCCAGAGGAGACCACCAGGATGATTAGAGGGATGGAGTACCTCTGCTATGAGGAGAGACTGAGAGAATTGGGTTTATTCAGTCAGTAGAGGAGAAGGTTTCTCTGACTAGAATGCAACCTTGCAGTGACACCTGAAGTGACCCTACAAGAAAGATATAAAAAGACTATTTACAAAGGCATATAGTGACAAGGCCTTCTGTCCTTGATGTCTCTTTTATTTTTAGTAAAGGGTTTGATTCTAATAGCTTTCATAATGTGATCCCTGGCTGCTCAATTTCTCTTTATTCCTGCTAGGTTACTTGTTCTTGTGTTTGTTTGTACAGGAGGTCCTTTTTCATTCACACAGGTCACCTGTCATTTTTGCCTGATTTCTTCCTTGTTGGGATGCATTGCTTGTGTGGTTGAAGTATTTGATCTGTGTGCATTAACCAGTTTTCTTGGGTCCCTGTTCCTTCCTTGGTTTTATCTCATGGTAGTCTTTAAACAGATCCCTGAAAAGTTTGCTCTCCTGATGTCCAGGATAGTGAGATCTAAGCTCATATAGGAAGAGCTTTAAGCTAGAAATGATGGGGAGAAAAAGAATGACCAAAAGTCAAGGGAGGAAGTGATGGGTTGTCTTAAGCATACAAAGCATGTAGGATGAAATCAGAAAAGCGATGTTGAAGTTGGGTCATCCCACATTTTGTATGTATATGACAGTATGTACAAGACAGAATTCTTGGGAAAGCTCTCATATATTTTCTAGGAGATAGACATAACTGAGTGCCTGTATACTGAAGCATGCAGCATGAAGAAGAAATAGGAGAAATTTGAGGTTTCTGTGCTGTTGCGGGGCATGACCTCATTGGAATCACAGGCATGTGGTTGGATAGCTTATAAGTGAAGTGCTGCAATACATGCATTTAGGCTCTTTAGAGACTGGATAGGAGGGTAGGAAGGTAGGAAGTGTTGCCTTTTTTGTGAGAGCGGTGGGAGTGCATGAAGCTCTGCCTTGAAATTTGTGATGAGTTAACTCAGAGATCATTGGTCAGGATTAACAGGCTGACCAACAGAATAGTTTTCATGTGTCTGCTACAGACTGCCTGGTCAGGGTCAAGTAGACAAGACCACTTTCAGACTACTAGTGTATCTTCACATTCATAGGACTTGCATCTCATGGAGAACTTCAAGGACCACAATATCTGCTAGAAGTGCAATACAGAAGGACACATCGCCAAGGTTTTTGGAATGCATTTAAAAAAGTCTTACAGATATGACTGAGAACATGATGATCAGTGATGTTCTGCTGCACCTGATTTTGACTAGCTAGGAATCTGTGAATGTGAAGTTCAGGGGAAGTCTTAGCTGTAGTGACCATGAGGTGATTGCATTGTGGAAAGCAGTAAACAAAAAAGAATCATTACCCTGAACTTCAGGGGAGCAGATTTTAGCCTCTTTAGGAAACTTCTTGAAACAAACCTGTGGGTTATGTATCTGGAGAGAAGAGGCCTCTAGAAGAATTTGTTGACTTTTTGGAGGTCTTTCAATCTCCAGAGCAGTTGAACCCAATAAACACAAAATAAAGAAAAAGATAAACAAGAAGATATGAACAAAACTCAGATGCAAAAAATAAGTGTACAAGAAGTGGAAAAGGAGAAAAATATCCTGGGAAGAATACAGACAAGCAGTCTGAAGATACTGAGACACGGTGAGGAAAGCAAAACTCACCTGGAAACAAATCTGTCAAGGGACATGAAGGAAAATAAGAAATATTTCTGAAAGTTTATCAGCAGCAAAAAGAAGACTATGGAAAATGTTGCTCTGCTGGTGAATAGGGCAGGGGATGTCATGATAAAGGACACAGAAAAAGTAATTCATGCCTATTTGACCTCTATCTTCTGTCAAGAGCAGCATTTTGGATTCTCAGGAGTGTATGGAGTATGTAAGACTCAGCCTCAGTACAGGAGGATCAGGTAAGAGAACATTTAAATAAACAAAAACCACACAAATCCATGGGAGCTGACAGGGTGTGCCCATGAGTGTCACTCCTATCTTTAAGAAGGGACAGAAGTGGGATTCAGGGAACTACAGACCCCAGTCAGCCCCACCTTGATCCTTCAGAGGGTAATGGTGGAAACCCTCCTGGAAACAATTTCAGAACACACGAAGGACAAGAAATTGATCAGAAATAGTCAGAATGTATTTATGTTTAACCAAACTGATAGCCTTCCATGCTAACTGGCTTGATGGATGAGGGGAGAGCAGTGGATGTTGGTTATACTGACTTCAACAAGGTTTTCAAAACTGTATTCCATAATAACTTCACAGACTGAGAAGTACAGGCTTTGAGTGCACAGTGAGTTGAATTAAAAACTAGTTGAATTGCTGGGCTCAAAGGGTTGTGGTCAGTGGTATGAATTCCAAATGAGAGCTAGTCACTAGTGATGTACTCCAGGAGTCAATATCAGGGCCAAGACTGTTTAACATCTTCATTAATGACCTGGATTCTGTACAGAGGGCATTTGGCAAGATTACAGGTGATACAAAATGGGGAAGAGCATTTCTTCTGCCAGATGTTTGTACTACTAGTCAGAGGGACTTTGACAGGCCAGAGAAGCCAGTAGACAAGAACCTCATGAAATTCATACAGGTGAAGAAAAAATCATGGGAGTAACAAGACCATGCACCAGTACCTGCTGAGGGCCAATAAGCTAGAAAGCAGCTTGGCAGAAAGCAGCATGGGAAACCTGCTGAACAAATTGATCATGAGCCAGCAATGTGTCCTGGTAGCAGAGAGAGATGGACAATATCCTGAGTTGAGTTTGGAAAATTATCACCAGCAGGTTGAAGAGTTGTGACACTTCCTCCCAGCACTTGTGAGACCACGTGTGGGTCCTGCTTCCAGGTCAGGTTCTGCGGTGCAAGAGATTAGTGGCTTTAGTGGAGTGAGTCCAGTGAAGGTTGAAGGGACTGGAACACCTGTCATACAAGGAGGGACTGTAAGAGCTGGGTCTATCTATCCTGAAGAAGAGAAGAGAGATCACTTAGGGGTTATCTTATCAGTATGTATAAATACCTGATGACAGAGGACATAAAAGACAAAGCCAGGCTCTCAGTGGTTGCCTGGCACAGGCTAAGAGGGATAATTCCACCTTAAAATGGACTACGCAGCGGAACAGGTTTCCCAGTGATTTTGGGTAGTTTGCTCAGAAAAGATGTTAAAAATTAACTAGAGAAAGTCCTGAATAGCCTGACCTAACTGTAAAGTTAGCCCCTGTTATGATGACATGTTGATCATTTGGGTGTCTCTCCCAGTTTCCATTAGTCTGTAACTCTGTGGTTGTTCGAATCTGTAGGGACTATATCAGTCTTCTAGCATTAAATAATCAGTTCTGTATAGGGAGAGCTAAAATGCTGGAAATAGCATGACTAAACTAAAAATACCAGAAATTCTTCATACGTTCGAGACCTGACTCCTCCTGAATACATCAGAAATGTGCTGAAGTGGATAGACTGCTTATATGTTGATGTAAAGTGTATACGTGGGTGGATAAGTGGATGTATGGAATAAAAGTAAAAATAATAAACTCTGAATTTATCATCACTGTATCTATATATTGTGTTCCACTCGCTCTTCTTTTTGTATCTGTTTTCTTTGGACTGCAAATTCCTCTGTCTGTTTTTAAAGCCTGAATTGTGAATGGAGCTTTAGCAATCCTATTGCCTGTGATTCACTCCTAGTAAAAATTGAGACTTTACTAGGTGCCTTAAGCAGTTCAGTTCTTGAGCCAGCAAACATTCAGAGCATGAGTCTCTGAGGCACTCTTGGAGACACTGTCAAAACACATGCTATCCCTAAAGTTTAGGAGGTAGAAGGATCTATGGTAGAAGTTACCACCTTTTAATTCCTCCTTAAATCCCAGTAATTCTTAAGTACATGAAAATAATCACATTGTGGCTGGCCCAAGACTCCTGACTTCCATACATTTTAGTGTTGCTTTTTTCACTGTGTTAGCACAGTACTGAAGACAGTACAGCCAGATTAAAAAAATTCTAACAGAGAACCTCTAAAAAAAAAAGATCTTTAGCAACAAAATTCACCAATATTTAGATCAGTGTACAATGGGTAGTTTGTTTTATGTCTTTCCATAACTATATTTTTATCCCAGATTTCAATCTGTTTTCCATGTGCCTCTACTGAAAAACATGACCCCTGAAAGATACATCTGTGTCTGTGACAACTTGGTGTCACCTTAGTATCTCTAGCAGACTTTGAGAGACCTCTGCTGTGCAGTACTTGTAGATTTCTGGAAAAGTTTTCAGCCAGCTTTATAATTTCTTTTGTGTCTGCAAGGCAGTGCAAAGAGGTGAGGATCATGAGCATTCAGGCCCTTGCGTTGAGTTTCTTCATATTTCTGTGAAGTTGCCAACAGTGAAGAGTGACATAAAAGAAATCTCAAAGCTGCACAGAAAAGAAGCTGATTAGGGAAATGAACCTTGCAATTAAGGCCACCAAGAAATATAAATGACAGACAGAACACAGGGGCAAAACAGTGATCTTAAAAGAGAACTGAGGATGAAGAAAGGTCAGGGGAAAGAAGAAAAAAACTAGACAGTTGCTGAGAAACAGATTTAGAGAAAAGAACACTTTCAAGTAGGTTTAAAACTTGGAATTTAAAAAACATTTGTGGAAATGTAAGAAAAGAGATGTTTTAGAAGGCCTAATAAAAACAGTTCCAAAACAGTCTGAATTCCTAGGAGTTATTAATTAGAAAGGCTGTTATTAAAAAGATATTCTAGTTCCCACTATTGCCATATTTACCAGGAATTTATCTGAGCCAGAGCAGTTTTAAATATGAATCTTAATTGGGTTGTGTAGCACCAAATGTGTGCATCCATATTTCACATGTGGGAGATGGTCTTATTCTAACACCAGGGACTATGAGGGTGTGCCCATGGCTACAGAGGAGTCTCACAGCAAAGGGAGAAAAAAGCATTCATGGAAATTCAGCAGTTAAGGGAAGATGTTAAAGTAGGAAATTCTGCTTGTGAACTTTTCCAGGCCAAATACAAATATTTCAAGAGGGAAAATTCTAAACTTTCTTCTTCCTTTTAGAGGTTGTTAAAATCCCTTACTTTTGTTGACAATATAGACTCATACTAATATATTCTAAGAGTAACCTGTGCTCTGCAGACTCTGTCTGAGACAGGGATCTTGCTTGTGGGGTCTCAGTAACTGAAATACTTGACTTCCACACAATTTTGCTAGCCGAACTCTGCTTTCCAAAATATGGTCTGAACTGTCAGACTGAGATTCTCTAAAAAATTAGTGCTTTCTTCTTTCTTGTAAGAAACCATGAGGAATTTGACCTTTTGTATTGGGACAAAATCTTCATCTTTAAAATCACCTAATGCTTCTGAGCACTCTATGGTCTGGTTAGTCTGAACTACAAAAGATGACACTCACATGGAAAAAGTTAGACTATCTGTTAATTACTCATGCAGTTAAAACCTGCACTTTTCAGAATCTTTTTATATTTTCTCAGAGTCAATGGGTACTATGAAGAGATCAGAAAGGTTGGGAATTGGTTGCCTAATGAAGGTGGAGGAGGAGGATACTGAGTGTGGTGAAGTTTAAGAGGCTGAGTGGTGCTGTCAGGTCATGCTGATCTGTCTAAGCAGCTTTGAGAGAGCATAGTTAATTTTTCTTTTTCTGATGTCACTATGTAATGGTAATTAGACTTCATTGCTTCATGCTGTAATGGGTGTTCTGAAGGTTTGATGGGTTATAACTTGTGAGAATTTAACTCTGAAGTACTGGTGAGTTACTGATGTGTGCGCATGCATATGAAGAACAGTTAGTATTATACTTTGCTTGTTGTACTATATGCTTCAGTGGAAAAAACCCAATACTGAAATATAAAGAGGAATGATGTAGATTAAGTCAAAGATGCATTATATATAATAATGTGATATATTGGCTGTATTTACTTTTTTCCTTCCAAATGCTTAATTTTACGTTTGTATTTTGTATAGTACCTTGGGAGCACACACATTTAAACTGAGAAACATAATACTACTGATACTGGACAATTTTCTCTTTTACTCCTGCAATATTTCAAAGAGAGGAAAAAAATCCAACAAAGCTTCACTTGGTATACATAGTCAAACAAGCAATGGTTTTTTGAGAATCAGTAAACTTGATCTACGGAAACAGAGCTCTCCTGTGGAGAAGGAAAGACATTAGTTCTGCAAGACACTCTTCAGGAGGACCAAGAGCAGTAAAGTGTGTATGACATAATTTTGATATATTCAGTAGACTCAAGACTTAAACATGGTTGCATCAAGCAGTGAAAGGAAGCTACTGTGAGGACAGTTACAGAGTGAGACAGGCAGCTCAGGGACAGTAACAAAGCCCTGCACTCAAGCTTTTCTTTGGCATCATTCTACCAGCTGAGCAGAAGACAGCTGCATCCAGCTCTGTGATTTGCTCATCCCTTCCTTCTTTCCACCTTATTGCTAGATGCTTTTTAGACTGTTGGCTGCAAACTTTAGGCAAACAGCTGGTGTGCCTGATACTTCTCTTGCCAAGAAAGGTCTTGGATAACCTAAGCTGAAATATTTGATATTTCTTGCAGTTTAATGCATGAATTCAGGTATAAATTGACACAATCCTTGAAGAAAAATATTGCAGCTGACTGTTCACGGTTATTTCTAACATTTGGTTTGGGTGAATTTTACTACTACAATACTTTTTCCTTGTTACTTTCCATTGTTTTTTGATTCTTAATTGACTGGCTAGGGACCAATTCAGAATGGTGTGAGTTTTAAGGCAATTTCTGCCAACTTAGAGAATCCTTTAAAAGCTCTTCGTGACAAGAGTGAAGTTTATAATCCACCACTATATGTACTACTCTTTGTAACTGCATGTTGCACTTATACAGACTAGAGAGCTGTCACACTGCTTGGTGCAATAAATCAGCAGCTATTGAAAAAAGCTGCCAAGTTCATGGCAGGAAGTGTAAATTATTCAAGTCTCTTCAACAGCAGTTTAAAATGAGAATATCCAGATAACCAAGAGATCAATCACCATGTTAAAAAGCTGCCTTGGTCTGCCAAAGGAAATTAGGGGAAAGAAAGTCCTATAGCTCTGTCAAAATGACTTTGTCATAGGCAATACCAAAAGACAGTGTATTCATGAAAAAAACAGCCCCAAACAAGACCCTACACACAGGGTGCCTTTTTAATGGAACCTATTACTTTATCACCTTGTCTTTCTATACCCAACATAGAAAATTAGGTCAAAGTAACATTTAGTGTTTAGATATTGACTACAATAATTTTTGCTCAATGCCAAGTGAATATAAAAAAGGGCTATCATTCTGAAAGGTACTTCTTGGGTCAGTTATAGCTTCAAAACATCTTACACCAGTACCATTTCTTACAGTGTTTACTGCATGGAATATACATTGCTTACGACTATCGGGAAATACTGTGAAACAGTCTGTTAACGTTTCTTCCCGTCAAGAAAAACATCTTTTAATTGGAGGCTTTTTACACTTTTAGAAATAAAATAGGACAAATAAGAGAGGGAAAATATGAATGACCAGCCCACTAAATTCTTCTCACATTTTCTTAATGGATTGAATAGACTTTATACTCGGAAATTTCTACCAATGCACCAATCGCAGAGAATAGAATGCAAATAAGCTCCATTTGTTTTTATCTCAGGCCTTGAAGAACATAAAAAAGAACAGGATAAGATCGGTTAGAATATGATCAGCTGTAGCCTTTCACTGAGTCTTAAATTTCTTACAGAATTTTTAAATGTCACTCAGAAGTTAACCCATGTCAGAAACTTGCAAACATTATGACCTGTTATGAATTCCAGAATAGAACAGAGTTATTCAAGCTGGCTTCTTCTCTGTCTTGTAAAAGAATATTTGACTAACATGATGAGAATATACACAGTTTCAGCAGGTAAGGTGTATATGATAGATTTTGTACAAAAACTGTCAATGACTTTACAGCTCATATTGAATTTTTTATTAATTTCTTTCACACAGTAAGTTCACTTGGGAAAGGCTGTTCAATTAAAAATAATCCTTGTCTTGGAAATATCATTTTTGTATGGAGTGAAATTGAAAAATATACAGTGACTAGCTAGCTTTTAAAATTTATTATGAATATAGTATTCCTTCTTTCATAAGTAGGTTAAGATGCAAAGTTACAGGAAAGAAGAGAAATAGTATGATAACTTGAAGTTATATAGGTGTATATCTGAAGGTTCTGTGATATGTTCATGAGAAAATTCCATGCACATGGCATGTTTTGATGTTTCATTTCCACCATACCCAGAAAAGGCAGTGGAGAAGGACAGCTATGTATAAAGGAGAACATACTTTGACAAGTGAAAATTCCACCATGTGGGACAGAGATCATCTACTCCATATGTGTCAAACATCTTTGTATACTAACTCATATCAAAGAAGCGCAGTACTGAATGCAGGTGGTATAAACTCAGACACTTCAAGAGCACCAAGTGATGTGGAAAAGCACTTAAGGATCATGTTACAAACTCTGAGAGAGGACAACAACCTGATGAGGTGACATAGCCAGAGGCAAGTGCAAGATTGTTATGAATGACGCTTCTGAAGTCTGCCAAAATACCAGAAGTATTTTCTGAATCTGAATCTTACAGATCTTGGCATCCAATTAACTATCTGATCAACCATAGAAAGGATGGGAGACAAAGGGCTACAAATATGTTTCCACAAGTGATGGAAGAGAAAGAGCCCTATGTTCAGTACAAACAGTATGTTATGTTTCCTCAAGGCTTTCCATCTTATAAAAACCCCCATTTTGAATATACGAAGCCCATGAATTAAGACCTGATGTGTTTTACAGAGCAGAAAGGGGAAAAAACAGAAAGGCAAAGCAAAGAGCTGACGCAGAGGAAACTGAATTCCTCTTGCAGTGCTCAGAACCTCTAAACAAGATTTTTCTTCAGGATGCCTGAATAAGGGAGTTACATTTCCAGATTCTAAGAATCAAATTTAATAATTTAGCTTAGGTCAGAAGCTGGGTGGTATGTGTATTAATTTAATGGTTTTTATGTATTTTGAAGCTGCAAAAAAGAATTGATGTTTATTTTCTTTATGACTAGGCATTTAGCACAAACTTATATTCAGTTTAAAGAAATGTGGCACTGGATTGTTTTCCTTAGGAAGGTGTTGTAACTATTATAATTAATTTAAAATAAAGTGTTAAGTTCAAGGGAAAAAGTAATCACCTTCCGTTTATTGTTAAACTTCCAATAACTAGACTTCTAGAAATTTAATGGCCAATCTGAGGCCTTAACCTTTTTAATGACTTTATTTTTATAATGAAGATTCAGACTTGGAGATTATATCCAAGTTAAGACACGTGTATTTTTTTTCTGGCTGCATTAGTGGTCCTTGAAGGCGAGGAAGGTAGATGCCCAAAGTTAACAGTTTAGTGGTACATTTGTAAACAAGGAGGGAAAGGCAGTTGGAAAAAAGTTATTATAATTAATCCCTATTAATACTGAACATATTTTTCTTCTAGAAAAACCACTGGCTTGCAGCACAAAATAAGGAAGACAGAGGAACATAACAATACTGAAAAGGCTGAATTGAGTGTGAATAACTTACCTAAGAACATGAATATTTTACTACTTCTTCAAAATATTATAGACAAAATAAAACTCACCAGGTGTCAAATATTCTGTTAAATATGATTTTGCTTCTTTCAGTAATTTACATGTATGCAGGGTGAAACCTGGTGTTAATCATGCATCACATGACCCTGAGTGAGCCATGAAGCATTTCAGCTGCCTGTCAAATCATACTTATTTTCTAAGACATGCATAAGATGAGTATAATTATTGACATATATCAAAAAGCGTTGAAAACAAGAAGAGATGGTGGCAAGGGTAAACACCTCATTCTCAGACAGAAAAATCTTTAGACAAGCATTTAAGCACAGGAAAAACTTTGAGTACCAGGAAGACAACTCATCCCAATGAATCTGAAAGAAATATCATGTTTGCATGCTGTGTTTAGTAGAAGTTAGAGCTAAAATAACAGACACTTATGATAACTGAAGAACATTACATGTATCCAGTGTCAAGTTTACCATGTCTGTTCTTGTAACATCCAACACAATACTTGTGACAGGAGAAAGGAAAAGATTTTGCAGATGCAAGCCCAGTGTCAGGAGTGGCAAGCCACAGCAGCAGGCTCACGTAGAGAACATCTCATGTGAATATACTATATCTTCAGAAATCTAGGCTATCTGGATGACCATCAGTAGAGAAACTGTATTCTAAACATAGGTAAGTAAGGAAAGACTCAGTGAAAGCATCCCTTTCATGGATAGTGATCTATAGCTTTCATATGCACAGTATAAATGCTAACTGCAACTGTATCTTGAAAATAGGAAAGAAACACTTAGTAAGGCAAAGGAGATTAATGATACTTAGAAATGAGACAGGATGAGCTAGGAGTTTTTAGATTTGTCCCTTCATTCTTCTCCATTACAGAGAGAATAACAAAAATGCATCTCTGAGGCAGGCTTGCACCAAGTAGGATGGCATCTCTTGGGCTCATCAGCACTGCTGTCCCCCTTGAATAATTTATTCCTAAGAAACTAGTTTCAATGATATTGTCTTCATTTATCCTATGTGTATATGAGCTTTTGTTTGTTCTGTGCACGCACATACATCCAGTCCTGATTACAGTGCAAGTTTTGACAGGTGTCTTTATTACCCAGCGGTAGAGGACTTTTCCCACAGGCATTGCTTTCTGGATGACTTTATTTGACATAACTGGTGTGTATTGTTGAATTCCTTTTGAAATATTCTCTGGTGGGATTTCATGCTGTCATGCACCAAGAATTGTATAGTTCTTTTATTTAAAAATCTATAAAAGAAAAGTTTAAACAAAGAGAAACTACTGATAACAAATACATTGTTTAACCAAAAGAAGGTTAAGTTAATTTACCTTGCAACATACAGAAGTGTTGTAAGTAAGGAAGGGCCCTGAGGTTTTCATTAAAGCAAAGTAATGGTTTTATTTCCAAGTGTCAGGTTTTTTCATGAAAGACTTTTTATTTTAAATTGCAAATATTGCTCATGACCAACTTTTAAAGAAAGATTGACTATTTAAAGGGAAAAAGCTTTTTGTGAAGCTTTTGTGATTCCTCTTGATATGGTCAAAATTAATTTGGTTCCTCAAAGATCTTTGTGTTTTGTTTTGGTAGATATTGTATTATTCACATTATCAAAAATTACCCTCAAATCTATCCTTGATCAAAATCAGAGGGGATGTGACATGTTAAAATGGAAACTATTTTGAAACAGATACACTAGAGGCAGACAAAAAAATCTATTGAAGAAATTGTAAAAAAAATCCCCTGCTTTTGGAAAGGGTCTGTAAAAGTATATACATGCAAAGTGTTCTGAAGCATTTATCAATAAATTGAAACAGAATTTAGAGAATAGCTCATAATTTAGTTAATGTATCTTAATGAATGTAAATTAAAATTTTATATTGAATGATATTACATTATATTACTGAACTGTGGAAAAATGAAAACTTTATATATTGGATCATGTTGATTTTTCTGGTAAATCGAAGCCAGTAACATGGCTTCCCCTCACTGAATGAAGATCTGTAAAATTTTAGGTGGTGGCCAGCATTCTGTAATTTCCCATCTAGGGATTCTGTAGAAGGTGATTATCCAAAACTAGATGACAGCCTGTAGCAGCAGCTGGATCCTACTTCCTGCAAATGACCTAGATAGGGTGGATGTGGAGGTGTCTGACTTGCATTGATGTCTCACTGAATTCATTTTGTGGTGATGATTTGCATGGTCAATGGACGTCAAATTTGAAATAAGATATGCTATGACATCTGAATCCATGTGGCATTCCTTCCTCTGTGAGAATGATCTCTTAGTACACCAGCATTACCATTCAAGTAACAATCTTTGAATGTGAAGTCCATGCTTATAACAATCAATGTTAGTAATAGCTACTGTCCTGCTGTGTTGTTGTTTAACACAGCATGGTGATTGCCAAGTAAAAACACACCAGGAGCTTACTCTGTCAATTTTTCAGCATGTTTTGATATGGTTAAGTTCTGCTGTTCCTGATTTTGATTTCTGGTTCAGGCCTGGCACACCTCTTACTGCCAGTGATGATATTGCCTAATGTGCCTAATGCTTAATCTTGGTATCTATGTTTTTGAAAGCTGATGTAAACCAGGGTTCAGTTCTACCCTATTAAGGTAGCTTTGCTTAGTGCAATCTCCCACTCAGATTACAGTTCTGCCAAATGTGTCCTCTCTTTATGGGTTTCTGTTTTCTAATGGTTGAGAGAATGTTTTTTCTTTAGTAACTACAAGCCTTGTGTGAGGAGAGATGACAGATTAAAAGAAGGGAAATGGTGGTGTGTTATCATAAACAACACTATAACAATCAATTAGAGATCAAGGATTTGGTTTTAGAGAAGGATTTGGGTTAGGAGTGATACTTACCTTAAGCCTCTGGCAATCTTTAATTTTAACTACATGGATCTCAATTTACTGGTTACCATTTTTTTCCCTTTGATCTGCCACGTGAACTGAAGAACTATCATATAGGCCAGGTCTTCACATTCTTCAGTTTAGAAGGATAGATTTCCCTGTTGAAGTTTAATAGGTACCATGCTATGAAATGAGCAGTTTTGCTTTGTTTTATACCAGAAATTACAGAAACAAATTAAGAAGGAGGTTAGAAAAAGTGGGTGATAGGCATGCATTCCTGTCCTAATCTACTGGTACAGGACACATTACTGAATCTGTTTATTTCATGCTTTACTTAAGCAACTGCATACCTTTTTTATGGTTAAAGTAAGAATACATTATGTGAGTGTGAACTTTTTAAATGACGCGGTGAATATGTGCAAGCATAGTTTATAGAAGTTCTATGGCTTTTAGTAGCATTATTTTCTTTTAATATTCCTGTTACTTATGGATTTTCTTTTCTCTTTGTTTATGTAATGCTAACAAAGCTAGCCCAATTTCCTCATGGTATTCATTTTGGATAAAAAGAAGATTGGCAGAGTTCTGAATGTAGATGTGTATATGCTTTGAATTAAGTTTTCTTCGAATTCCTAATGACTCTGTCATTACACATTATACATATATCTCTGGATATGCATATACATATTTTTTCCAAATGAATGACACTAGTTTAATCATTTATTAAAGGGGGCCAATGTCTTCCAGTGATGGAATATCTCCTCTTCAGTGATAAATATCAGGATTGGTATTTTGTGAAAAATGAATGAGTTGTTGTTTTTAGACAAGATATGGCAAAGTCATGTAAAGCAATTATTTTTTTCACACACGTGATGGACAAAGGAAATCCAATCATCTATGGTTTAAAGACTTTGGAACTGTGAAGCAAGACTGACTTCTTGTTCTTTCTTGACTGTGTTACAGATGGTCTATACATTTTGCTGACAAAAAGTTCTGTTGATCTCTGAAGGAAATGATGTATGGTACAGATTTGTAGATAAAATAACATTTTTATTTTCTTCTCTAGGGGTGGATTAGAAAAGATATTAAAATGCAACATTGGAAAAAGAAAGAAAATGTTTTGTTGAACTGGATTAGAACCCTCCTGGTCGGAGGATATAAATGCAGTCTACTGCAGGAAAGTTCAATATAACTTACTCAACTAGCTATACTTGAATTTGAGGCACAAGAAAACTGAAAGCAAGAAATGAAGAGACCAAAATAACCCTGAATACATAACCTTTCTTTTTTTCAGTTTGGTTTTGATCATCACAAGAGAAATGTCAGAAGTTCTAAGGAGAAAATGTTTTGCTCTGAACAGTCCCAAGCTGCTTCAAAAATACCTTTAAGGGTTGAAGTGAATAATTTTTTCAAGAGTATCTATGAGCAAACTGGACAGTGTTTTCTTTTTGTTACTAGGAATGGATATGGGGACTTCCTCTCCTTGGCATACAAAGACAAAGCTCTAATCTCTCTGACAGTTTGCTCTTGGATGCAAAAATGGCAGTAGAGAAGAAAGAAGAATCTGCTTTCACATCCACCAGATTAGCTACAGAAGAAAATAGCAGCTCAAGCTGACTGTCTTACAGCAGTAGTTTCTTCATGTGATGATAGCTCAGATTTTCTGAATGATAACTATAAAACAAAGTTTAATAGAAAGATCTTCTCTCAGTATTTTTCTCCTTGGGTTGTTCATCTATGCTTTGCCTGCTGGGCAATGGCATTGCCGTTCTCAGGTGGTTGCCACTGCATAGAGGATTAGTGGGGAAATTATGTCCCAGTGACCTCTTCAGGATTTGGATGCATGGCCCTTGGTGTTTGGGAAAATTTTTCTCACTTGTGAGTAGCCACATCTGGTGTTCTGCAACAGAGGTATCTGCCTACCTGTCTGATACCTGCAGAACTCAAAGCAAGGGGCAGGATTCTTAGGAAGAGAGGAGAATTTGCTGAGCAGTGCCAGTCTTCTTGCAGCTTTGTAGAAAGTACAACCTCTGCAATCTCTGGCACAGCAGGTAATAATATATGTTTGCTGAATAGAAATTCGTCTTATGCTGTGATGTAAGAGTGACAGGGTATTTGAAGTACACATGCAAGTGCAGAGCTTTGTATTTGCACACAGTGGTGGTTGCTGGTTGCTGTAGGGTTCATTCAAGAAAATCATTAAACACTGCGTATTGACCTTTCACACTGCCTTTTCTGGTTTCCCAGATAGTCTTATTCTCTCTGTGTGTAATAAATAGAGAATCCAGAATATTTTTTGTTGAATTGATTTTCTTTCTGTAGGATTTTTTTTTTTACAAAGTTTCGGGGCATACTGAGGCGTTTGACATGGTGATATAACAGAAGTGAGTATATAATGTAAGGGAAGCGTGTTTTGCAGAGTAGGTGGTATTTATAGGATTATGTAAAGAGGCCTGCCCAGATACAAACTTTTCTATTAATATCTCTGCTCTCCATCAACCTTAAACAGCAGCCACACCTTTCCAAATCAATAAAAAATGATGTTATGAAATCAGAGCTGAGCTGAACATCGGGGTGATCTATCATCCTGTTTCAGATAGAATGTGTCTGATTAATATATGTATGTCTTCCCTTTTTGCCTTAACAACAACCATGTAGCCTGCATCCCTTCTGACCTTCATTTTGGTCTGTGCCTCAGCCTGCACCATTTTGCACAGAAAGCCCTTTCCCTCTGTTGCAAATCTGAAGTGAGTTGCACTCTGCTCAACAAGTCAGTAGGAGCTGGATAATGGTGAATGCTGGATCTTGGCACCTGCTAACAGGAGAGTTTTGGAAAACTTGCCTGCTCTTAGTGATCACCTGTTTCAGAGCACTGGTTACCAACAGAGAGATTAGGGAGTTGTTTAAAAGCCTGAAATACTTAAAATGAACATTTCATGAATATTCAGTTATTTGAGACTGTAAATGAAATGGCACTGCTTGTTTGACTTTTTTATTTGAACATGTCAAAGATTGCAAGTTCTGGCTAACTTTCATGTTTTGAAACTGTAGGATGTCAAATCCAGCCACATAGAAATTTCTTTCCATAAAACCTACAGTTCAGTTCACACTATATTTGTCATCACACATGCTTCTTAATGGTTGTTTCATTTTGTCAAAATATATTTGTGCATTATTAATGAATATTCCTCAGAGATACTATTCACAGATACAGACATGCAGTGAACTGATACTGATGAAAGTAGTAAGGCCAACTGTTAAGCAGAGGCAGAACTATATGGGGTCTGCAGAGTGCCTAAATTCCAGCTGACTTTCCAAGTCCCTGGTTCCATTTCAAACACATGACAAAGAAAACCACAAACCCCCCCCGCTTTTAGTCCACAAAAAAAAAAAAAGCTAAAAATTAAAAAAAGAAATATTACCTTGTATGCCTTTCATTGGGTTTTTGATCTACTTGCTCTGATATAATTTTAAGTCCAGGATGTTGTCACAAGAATGGTTACTGGTTTCTGCTGCAATAAAATTTTTGGCTACTTAAAATATTCAGACATACAGGGACTTATGAACTATGGTGAGGCCCTTCTCCTGGCATCTCCTTGCCAAATGAATACGGTATTTCATTCAGCTCTACACTGCAGGGATCTAAATGGGAATACACTTTAATTCATCAGAGCTTAATATAATGTGTAAATGAGAAAAAACAGTCTATTGCTTGGGAATTTTGATATGTAGTCCAGAATATATTTTTTGTGTATTTGCTTTATTCTCATATTTTTAATTGTCTTTAAATTTCTATTTTGGCAAAAGAAAGTTTCAAAAGATGACTCTGGCAGAAAAAATTTCCAAAGACAGTATCTTTGACAATTTTAGGCACTAGTAAATGAACAACCTTAGGGTATAGCAGGAGATGGTAGGACGAGAGGTCTGCTGATAGTTTCAGGCTTTGTTATTGGCACAATTGCTGTCCTTGGCATTGTAATAAACTTCTATTTGCTTTCCTCATGGGGGAGCAAAGTACTGCTGATAGTATTTATGAACTGCTAGAGATCTGATGGAGATCTGATTTCCTATTATAAGTATTACTGTGATTTTTTTTTCCCTTCAGAAATATCTCTAACAGTGAATTTTTTCCCCCAGAAAGCAGTAAACAAGCCTCATTATGTTCTTAGAAGGCTACAGGATAGTTCTTCAGATGACAGTGAATTATTGATGACTTGCCTTCTCTACGTATTCCTAATATAGATCTCTCTACCAGTTCTCTAGATATAGGACTTCCTGGAGTTATTGTTTTCAAAGACCACACAACCATGCCTATTGTGGTGGATTTCAGTGAGCACATTCCCAAGCTGTTGTCATTCTTCTAACAGAGCAGTTCAAAGCACTGGGTCTCAATCCCCTACCTTAGTAATCTTGTCATCAGTGATTGCAGGGCACAGATGTGCTATCCTTTTTTATTTTTTCTTCCATTATATTTGCTTCAGACAGGACAGGCAGGCTGAATTTTTCTCAGCTAGTGAGCCACACAGATTAGGCCAATATTCTTTAAATTATAGTCTGTGTGTGCTTTTTCATGGCTGGATGATCCAGGGTATGAAGAGGAATGTTTGCTAAGACAAATGCTGCTGTCAGATTCATCAGCTCAATATGGCAATGTTCTTGTTGAACTCATGTTACAGAGAGCAGATCTTGCATGGTCCATTGGGTATTCACCTCCCTCTCCTCGTCTTTTAAAATTTGCTGCAGTTTACACTTGTGTGAAGAGATTTCTAGATACTTGTCTCAGTTACAACAACTTCCCTTGAAAAAACTGTGAAGATGTTGCAGGTGGAATAAAAATTGTGACATGCTTCCCCTACCCAACAACTTCTTTATATACAGTCAATAGTTCTGCTGTGACCACTGAGGCAACATTTCATTGTTTTCTTATGTTCCCCAGAAAAGCATGCTCAAAATCGAAATATACTGAATGAGATGCCACCCTCATTTCATATCTGCAGCTGATTCTAACTTGGAATTTTTGCTTGTGGGAACTTTTGAACTCTGATCTAGGATAACATGAGTCATAGGTGTAGGAAGAGCTCTGAATATATTTTCTGGAAGAACTGATTCACTGAATTTTAGCAACCTCTTTGGGAAGATTTCACAATGGGAGATGATTCCTTCCTGTTTTCTCTTTTTGCTACATTCTATACAAGAGTTGAAATTAGGTGTTTGTTACAGAAGAGATAATAATTCACTGAAAAAGAATTAATCCTTATTTTTTAAATAAGATACTTAAAAGTAAGGAACTGATCACTGTAAACCTAAGCATGATAGAATACCTGCTGAAATCAACTGGGCTGTGCTTTCTTAAATTTCCTAAATTTGTCTTTTGCAGTGGAACTTGATTTTCCAGATTTTAGACATAGTAAAAATGACCCAAGAGTGCCAGTCTGATCTGTTTCTCTTTGGACTGTGGAAAATGCAGTACTTAACATTGATTAAGTGATTCTGCCCTTAAAATGAAGTGTGAATTTTCTGAGAGCATTTCACTGGAATGGTAGAGCTCAGGGCGACTTGGAGGAGACTCAGAAATGAGACAGATAACAGCAGTTACTTCAACCATCCTAAAGTGAGTTTTAAGAGTGAAAAAGTTACAGGAAGATGGAATACTGTCTGTAAAAGGATTGAAATAAAAATGTCTGCTGATAAAAGTATGCATGATGAAAGACAAACACACTATCTTTTTAAATATGGAGGCGATACTGTGGGTGGAACTAGCAGTGCAATGGTGAAGTGTCCTTAAGGCAGACAGCTTTCTTGTGATTCATGCAAACCTTCGGTAGAACAGCTTGTTTTGTGTCCCAAGTGGGAGTGCAAATAAGGTGATCTCTTACCTCTCTTTGACTTAATCTACAGCCTTCAGCTCATGCATTTTGCAGTGAGATTTTGCTGAGATTTTGATCTGGTCCTCTTGTACCACGCTAACATTGCATGTTGCTGATGGACTCCTTTGCTTTTGGAAAGAAATAAGTGCCAACACTTTTACACATCTGCTTGATTAGGGGGTAGTTTTCATTCTAAAAGTCTTCAACTTTTAAATTTTGTTAGTGTATAATTCTTAATGCATAACACATTTTGCAAAGCTATATAAGGAAGAACAAACATTTGTACTCCAGTTCATATTTTGAGTAGAATAAAAATCCCTAAGCAATGCTGATGTATAAATCAGCCTATGCACGATAAACTAATGAAAGATGGGAAGAAAAGATACATTTAAAAAAGTTGAAAGTACATAATGATAACAATTGGAGACCTGTCCCAGCATCTAATTCTGACAACCAATTTATCGCAACTGGAAACTAGGATCCTTGAGGAAATGATTAAGGAATTCAAGTGTTTATTTTGATTTTCAGATGGTTAGTAAGAATAAACAGAGTTACAAATGTGAAGCAGTCAATTTTGGTTTTGGCTGGCATAAGCCTGGGCTGCCTAAGCATGGAAATCTGTCCAGTGATCACCCTTTCATTTGTGAGGGTGGCAATTCTAATCATGCCTTGCATGTGAAAAGTCTCTTGTTAACAATAGTGTTGTGATAGCACTTCATTTTCTAATGAAGCATGGTCAAAAAAACCCAAAGCATGCCCAGAAGGAAGAGATGCCTGCAGCCTCCAAAACAAACTCCTGGAATTCCTACTGAAGCAACTGTTCTGCCCTTTCATATCAATAACAGCTCACTTACACTTCCCAGAGTTTGTAAGTGCTCTCAGATTCCCTAGACCTGTTACACAAATAGTTCTACTAACTCATAAAATTATTTATGCATCTGAGATATGCAGGGTTAGATTCCAACTATCCAAACAATTCCAGGTTTCTTTCAGTGTTCTTCCAACAGTGCAATCTATTTTTAAAATGTGATAAATTGTAATAAATTACCGACAACATAAACATGTAGGTCAAGAAAGCTATACACATAAATGAACAGAACACCAGAAAAGCATTGAAGCCTCAACAGAGTCTTTTAGAAGAACTTACATGAATTTGAATGACACAGTAGTGTAACTGAATTTGAAATAAAATTGTACATCCTATGCAAGCAAAATTAGTTTTGTGGACTCTAGTGAATTAAATATTCCCTTCAGGTGGAGCAGAAAACCCAACAGATTTTATACGTATGTGCATGCATATGCTGTAAAGCTGCCTTTGTAGCTATATCTAAATCAGAGTGAAGATTAGACAAGCTCCTTCAAGGGGAGATAGCATAAAGTTGATGAAGACAGAGAAGAAACAAGGCATGGCTGATGATGGGCTAATGTGAGAATAAGGCAGAAGAAAATAATACCATATTTTCCTGGGTTTGATTTCTTTTTCCTTTGTGTAAAAATACACTTTCTGATCTTTGAATTGTCATTCTTTGTTGACACCTGTAGAAAGAGGACTTGAGGTAAAATCAGAGGAAACCGAGAAGTTATATTCACATCCTAAAAGAAGTTACAGCAGTATGGAAATTACAGTGTAAAATACAATTACTGCTTCCTGAATGGAATCGGGTTGGCATGCTTAAAACCTATGCCATGATGATTCCCTGCACCCACAATCTGCAACCATAGCACCTGCTGAAGAGGGTGGAATGGAGGCTGGAGTGGAGACACTGTGGTCAGACTGTTGTAATCCTTGCAAGGACTGGAACTTGATGGCACTTTGTGGTTGAGAAACTACGGAGCAAAGGGAGATAGGAGAAGATGTCCTGCTGCTGAACCATCACCACCACAAAGGCACCCACTTCCAAGGTATGACAACTCCTCACTGGGCACATGCTCTATAACTTTTTTGACTGTGTCTTTAAAAATGAAGTTGAGACAATTTTACACCAATCACTAACAAAGGTATGTATGACTAGAGCCAGTCAAGCTCCACCTCAACATAAAAAAATAGTATAAAAGTAAGTGGAGAATGGGGGAAAAGTTAGGAAAAAGTTCATCACAACTAATGCGATCCACTGATGGGCTGAAACTGTCTTCTTTCCTGAAGAGATGCCTATTGGGTAGGAATCATACTCTCCATGTGCTGTATACCTTCACTGGGGATTAGAGCTTGTGTGCATATTGCTTTGAATATATTTTTGCAGTCACTGAATCCTCAAAACCTTAAGCTATCACAATATTCTGTTAATAAAGAGTGTTATTCTGTAAACTGTTGGTGTGAGTCCTTCACAGGCAGTGGCATTCATGGGCAGCAGGTAATATACTTGAATGAAGAGGAAGACCCACTGAGGGGTGTCCCTTATGCTGTTGTTGGTTCAACTAAGTCAGTTGAAGCACCCTCTGATCCAGCAGGACTGCTCAGTGAAGAGTCCCCCTGAAAGGATGCTGACAGACTGGTTGGGCACAAGCTTTCCTGGGGTGCTCACACACAAATTAAACACTAAGGGTCAAGGAAATCTCCCCTTTTCACACGACATCTCATTCCATGTTGCTGGCATTCTTCTTCCTCACAGAGCTCAGAGATTGTGTAAAAAGGTTTGTTTCTCTGGCAGGTATTTGTATATTGCTCTGATTCCTTATATACAAAGTGAGACATCGTACTTCTCTGGTTAGCTACCAGCCTTTTCCAATATTTTGCCTATTTTTTAGCCTGAAGTCTTAGCTTGCCCAGCCTACTGCCTGAGTACAACTGTGCTTCCTTCTCAGCAACGGTAAATTATCTACTAGTCTTTCTATTCCTGTGGGAGTATTCCTCAGTATATAGATAATGAAAATTCACTTAAGTTTCTGTGTGTATGCAATATATACTTTATTTCTTGGAGAATTTTTAGGCAAATTGGCAAGTTTATCACTAAGCTAGGACCTTTATATTTTCAAGGAAGCTTATTATGAATAGTAAAAGTAGTTCACATCAGCTAATGATGCATCTTATCATTACCCAAAACCAGGCATAAAATCACTACTAGTTTCCTGCTGAAACTTTCAAGAGTATTTTCTTAGATTTTTCTTCCCTGATGAAATATGCCATAAATATAAACCACATGATTTTCACCCTAATCTTTTTCAACAATCTCATAAGTGAATAAGATAGAGGTTTTTTGCCTCTTCCATGGTTCATTATGCATAATGTTCATGGTTTAATATGGCACCCCCGGAGAACTGTGGCATCTCTTGCTTTTTCATGTACATATTGTTCTAGAATTTCTCAGGTGGGGCCAAAATTATGCAGTTTTTCAAAAAGAGCAAGAAGCCAAGTATTTAGAAATTACTGTAATGGACATGCAAGAAGGAATGGAGAATTACTAAACTTGAACACTAAGCAATTCTGGGGCAACTTCCTGACTTCTGTGTATGTGCTCAGAGCCTTTCTGTGCTTTTACAGCATTAAAGTGATGGTAGAAAAATAATGACAGTATAGTTAGCAGTATCTGCATCGTGCATATTGGCAACCAGTGATTTATTTTATATGTTACAAGAGTTGTATTATTTAGCTCACACTTTCATGCAAAGACATGTAAAATTAATAGGGGTCCAACATCCTTTGGAGATTAGAAAAGGTTTGATTCCTGGAGCAGCAGGCTTTATGATTGCCTAGTTTAACCACGCATCTTATAAAATTTGAGTTCTACCTTTCTCATTATTTAAATCACCTTGAGAACAGCTGCAACTAAAATATTGACCATTTTAAAATTCTCTTTGAACTCAGAAGGTAGCACATGCCTCTTCCCAAATATCATCATTTGAGCAGGAAGGCAAATGAGGCATTTCAATATCAGCCAAAAAGGCAAATTCTGAGTCAAAACTCTTAAACTGTGGCATGAAAAGAGAATAGATAGTAGGACAGGTATACTTGGCAAATTTGCATCATTCATCGTTCATTTAGCATCCTGTGGTCAAGTAATTTAAATGGAGTTTTGCTTTTCTTATTTTTCAGTGTGTTCCACATAGTGCCAGGAAAGAAGGCAGGACGAGATCTGAAGGAACCAATTCAATATGAAGAGAATCACAGGAAGATCTTGATAATCTCTGTGGGAGTTAGAGCATGCTTTTGAACAGAAAACTGTAGAGAATCTACGTCTGCTTATTTTTTTTTTACTGAGACATGTATGAAGCAGCCAGACTGCCACATGAAATTTGTTCATACCAAATATCTATAATCTTTTGCTAGAATTAATTAATCAATGAAATAGACTAACTTCTCCTCATGGTCAAGGTTATCAAGTTTTTGATGACAGATTAATTTACTGAGCTTTTTTCTCAAATACATTTTTAATGGCTCTCTTATGTTTTATGTTTTCTCTTAATTTAAGTTACATTTCTTTTTAATTCAGGAAGTACAAAACCTGGCATTTATCCATGTTATTAAAACAACTTGGTGCATATTTCTCCAACTTAATGGTTACTGGAAAAAAAAAATTCTGGGCCAGCCTATACCTGATTTAGAGGAGCTAGAAGTTACTAATTTAAGGGGTTAGAAGCTGAATAATAATTTTTTGGAACTAATTTAGAAGGTCAGAGGTTGGATAATGATTTACTAGAAGCTACTTGCTAAAACAATATATGGCTTGCTTAACGGTTTTCGCGCTTGCCAAGCAGAAGGGGAGGATGCAAAGAGGAACGTGGGACTATTGATAAAAATTCCTGAGTGTACTGAGCATCCTGCTCTCGGACCCCAGAACTGGCTCAAGTCAGTTCTGAGGTTTGGACTTGGACCAAGAACCAAGAGAGCATGCACAAGGGAACAGGGTGAAGAGTTCATCCTGAGGAAAACCACTAACTTTGTCCCTCATTTATATTTGGGACCCTCACCCACAATTAATCCATGACACTGTGCTTGCGCGAGCATATTTATATGAACTTTGAGCTCATTATAATACGAAGCTGGGATAGGTAATTAATATGTATAGGGGCTTTGCCTAACTTTATGCACATGTAATCTGTAACCTAATATAAACCTAGTGAAGTGCTGCTGACAGTGTGCATGCCTTTGGAGGGGCTACCCCCCATTCACCCCAGGTGGAATAAACACATACCCACATACCTACTTCATAACTATTTGAGTTGTGGAGTCAATCTGTGCCTCATACTGTCCTCACATTTCATTTGCAAGTTCAGTTTACAACTTTTCTTGTTTAAAAGGTCCTAAATTTTTGGTGCAAAAGAACTGCGACAAGAAATGTGAAAAAATGAAGGCTCCTTTTCAATATTGTTGTTGCTAATTGCCCAGCATCATTGTGGCACCAGTCACGTTCAAACTTTCATATGTTGTGGTGGTTTAGATGGATTTACCCTCACAAATGTATTAACTTAAGCTTTTAATAACGTTTTTATTTCCTTTTTCTTTCTCATCCATTCTTAGAAGACGAAAAACGTCTAAGCATTAACAGAAACATTGCAGAGGCAAAGACTGTGGCTTAGCATTGAAATGACCTTATCATGTCATACAGACTCACTTCACTAACTGGTTCTGATGATGGTGGAGGTAGAAAGGCCTCACATCTCCATAAAATAAAATGCCTGAACTTTTGCCTAGCATTGTACAAGCCTAAATTAATTTTTATTCAATTGCAGCAGGGTGCAATTCACTAGGGTAAATGTGGAAATAATCTAGTTTTATTCCAAAAATAAAACATGAGAAAGAAAAATGAAATGAGGACACACCATCACTTGTACAGTGTCCAGAGAGCACCCTGTTCTTCTGGGTTTTAGAGTGTCCTACCTCACTTTTCAGTTGGATTAACTTTCCTTATCCTAAAGTGTAACATAATATACAAGATAGGAACTTTCAGATTAATTTTTAATCCACTGAGGAATTCATCCCAATTATGGGCAAAACATGGAGACAAATCTTAATCCTCTCACAGTGAAGCTGTTCTTTGCTTTGCACAAGACACTGCTCCCAGAGAAAAGTATTTAGAGATCTTAAACATGTGTTGTACCATGAACAAGGAGGGTTCTGTCAGATGAGAAATATGAAGTGAAATGATGGGTTTCTCACAACTGTATTCTCCAGTTCTCTGTTGAATTAAAAATGGAGTTTATGTTGCCCTGAATGAGCATCTCTCGTCACCCTCCATTGACACATTTAATCAAATTTAATCAAATCTTGTATGCCATTTCTGTTTACTGGCTCACGTATTATTTGTCTTACAGTATCTCAGGATTTTCTACCTTTTTTGTAACCCAGTCACATTATCTTGCAAAATCTTCATTTTCTTCTGTTTAAAATCTTGGTCTCTGGTGCTTTCAGATTTGACCCCACTTTTGCCAATCCTCTTTCATTTGCAGGGGTATTTATAATAGTTTTGAAAAAATTAATTTCATCAAGTAAAAAAGCCAGCACTAGCTGTGTTACCATGGTAACTGACTCATCTTCCTTGGGAATTAATGAGATTCTTGGTCATTTGGCCCTGCAGGAACACTGGTTTCACAAAAAAAATTGATACTACGTGACTTTATGTCTTCAAATACCAGTGGCCTGGTTCTCAATTTATATTCATGCTCAGTGATTTAACTTAGCCCATCTTCATCTGACTAACCTCTGGTTTACACTGGTGAGAGAAAAGGAAAGTAAAAATGTTCAACTATGCAACTTTGGTATAACTTAAATGGTGGTTGTTGATGCAGAATTAAATGACAGGGTCAAATCACACACAAAGGTCTTGGAGGCAAAAAGAACAGAAGTCTTATTTAATTTTAAAGATTCAGTCTTGTAGCCTTGAACAAATTACTTCCTGTAAAAACTTGGAATATTTTCCTTATTGATATTTTTTTACTGATGTTATACATCATGAGTTGGAGAGGTTGAGAATAGGAAAAAATAAATACTTTGCTCGAATTTTTATATCAACTCTAATTAAGCAAAAGAGTGTCCTGAACATGTGAGAGATTCTGAGAAAAAAACTAAGGACAGAATCCCTTTGAACTTTGAAATATTTTCATCAGGATCTCAGCTTCAGAACAGGCAACTGCTGAATCTGTATTGGAATAAGCCTGTGTTACACACTTGAAGGTCCTCAAAGTTTTGCAAATTCAACTCTTCATTTTTATACAAAGCCATATTTAATGATTTGAAACCACTACTAAATAATGGAATTCTAATACCAAGTGAAATAATTCAAGTGTCAGCTGTCTTTTTTATCCTGTGCAAAAAAGTTTCACTTCATGACTAAATTTTCTGTTTGAAAAATATATTTGAATTATTATAATGGTCACATTCATGTTTTTCAGAGAGTTAATTTCTTCAAAAATGTGAATAATTTTCAAACTTTGATTGATTACAATTTGTTCACAAGCAAGTTTGAAACTTCCTGTGATTCTTTCACATAAAGTGTATCATAGATTCATAGCACCACTTAGGTCAGAAAAGACCCTTAATATCATCGAGTCCAGCCATTAACCCAACACTGCCAAGTTCACCCTTAACTGTGTCCCTATCTGCAACATCTGCATGTCTTTTAATTACCTGCAGGGATGGTCATTCCAATGTTCCCTGGGCAGCCTGTTGCAGTGCTTCATAACTATTTTGGTGAAGAAATTTTTGCTAATATCCAGTCTAAACCTCCCCCCATGCAACATGAGTAATTTCCTCTCATCCTGCCCTGTCTTGGGAAAAGAGACTGGCCCTCGCTTCACTGCAATCTCCTTTCAGGCAGTTTTTGATTGCAGTGAGGACTCCCTTAAGTCTCTCTTTATCCAAATTAAAAAGCCCAGCTCCCTCAGCCACTCCTTATAAGACCAGTGCTCCAGACTCACCAGCTTTGTTGCTGTTCTTTGAACACACAAGTATAATGCTCTTCTTTTCCTCATTTCCTATTTTTTGTCGTCTTATTTTAAAAAGTCAGCAAGAATCCCTTTTTTAATAGCATCTAAAATTATAACATTATCTTTTATGCTTGTCATATTCAGAAGACTACAGACTACAAATAAATACTGAGTCTTTAGACAAAGTACTTTTATTACCTAATGTTATATATACTATGTTTCAAAGCTGCACTGATTTTGATTTAAAGTCAGTAATGCCTTGAGATATTTTTTCCCTTTCTCACACTGACTTTAGAAATGCTAGCAAAAAATCTCTTGTGTTTCTTCTCAAACACCTGGAGTACTGAGGAATGTTGCCCCTTATCTGTTACTAGGGAAGAAGATTCAAATGATAGGGATGGTCTTTTCAATAATCATAAGGTCCTTTAAAAAGCCCCATTGTGCTGCATGCATCACTGAAGAATTTCACTTAGAGAAACACAGAATATTTGGCCCGGCTAAGGTTCATTACTTTAAAAAGTTTGTCAATATAATGCTAATATTGTTCTTAACTATATAATGAGTTATGGAGGTTTTTTTCAAGAAAGGTTGTTTTAATTAAAATGAAAATTGTTGACAAGAAAATGCCTAATGCAGGTATTCACCCTTCAGCATCATGCACTCATATGTTATAAGGTGAAAAACTGTTCTGTTTTTATGCTCTGCTATGAAGTTGGTGCTGGTATCAAGGCTGCAGCCAGTTACCCATAATAATGAGAGTGGCATGTGTGTGTTTTCTTACAGAATTGCCAATGATTAGTACATTGTGATATTTCCTAACTGCTTTCTCTATCTCTTTACTCAGTAAAAACAGTTAGCAAATCTCACTGAACATCAAAATCCTTTAAAAAAATATGCCTTTACTCTAGCAAATTGGGTTAGTTGTACAACAGGTTATGTATCCACACGACTGTGGTGTGTTCTGTTGTAAAAGTAAGAAGAGAAATTGTCCAGTCTGGGGTGCTACAAGAATCTGGCATTCCTGTAAGCATTCATAAGGAGGGATAGCCAGGTGTGCAACTTGTTTTCCCCTTTATTTCTTCAGATTCCTTAGCCTGCTCTCACCACACATGTACCTGATAATTTTATTCTGATATGGCAATTCCCATTTTAATAGAATCATATAATGGTTTGGGTTGGAAGGGATATTAAGGATCATCTACCTCCAATACCCCCACCA
The DNA here is from genome assembly GCF_008360975.1 of Lichenostomus cassidix. Taxonomy (NCBI): domain Eukaryota; kingdom Metazoa; phylum Chordata; class Aves; order Passeriformes; family Meliphagidae; genus Lichenostomus; species Lichenostomus cassidix. The sequence continues at coordinate 34,616,080 of NC_139511.1, forward strand.
CTGGCAGTGAAACCTTCCACTAGATGAAAGCCCAATCAATTGTGGCATTGAACACTTTCAGGGATGGGGCATCCACAGCTTCTCTTATTCCAGTGTCTCACCACCCTCATGGCAAAACAATTCTTCCTACAACCTAACATAAACCTACTCTCTTTTGGTTTCAAGGCATTCCTTTTGTTCTATCACTCCATTTCCTTGTCACAATCCCACTTCAGCTTTCATGTAGACCCCTTTTAGGTACTGGCAGGCACCAAGAAGGTCACCCTGGAATCTTCCCTTCTCCGGGCTTATAGCACAGGTGTTCCAACCCTCTTTTCGACTTGGTAGCCTCCTCTGGACTCACTCCAACAGGTCCATGTCCTTCCTGTGCTGGGACCCCAGAGCTGGATGCAGCGTTCCAGGTGGGTCTCACCAGAGCAGAGCAGAGGGGCACAATCCCCTCCCTGGCCCTACTGCCCATGCTGCTTTGGATGCAGCCCAGGACACATTTGGCTTTCTGGGCTGGGAGTGCACATGGCTGGGTCATGTCCAGCCTCTCATCCATCAGCACCCCCAAGTCCTTCTCAGCAAGGCTGCTTTCAATGTGTTCATCCCCAGCCTGAGTTGATGTAAGAGATTGCGTTGGTCCAGGTGTAGTACCTTGCACTTATTCAACTTGAAGCTCATGAGGTTCCCATGGGCACACTTCTCGAGTTTGTCTGAGTCCCTCTGGATGGCATCCCACCTTTCAGGTGTGTCAACAGCACCAGTTAGCTGAAGGTGCATCTGATCTCACTCTCTATGTATCTGATGAGGATATTGCATGCAAAAACTGTAGTGCCCTTAAAAGGTACTTTCCCTCAGACCATGTGATTGCTGTACATCTAGAGAGAGAAGCAAGCGACATGAGTGGAACTAGCTTGGTGGAAGCTGAAGCTTCAAGTGAGAAAAAGCTATTGTCAATACTGAGAACCTCCCACCAGAAACATCTTGTTGGGATATTCTCTTCTTTTTGGAAAAGCCAGGTGCTCTTCTAAGATGGAAGGCAGGCTATTTTGAGTGTGTGATGGGAGATGAAAATGAAACTTCCATTGTCATGCCCTTAAAGCAGTTAGAGCAAACTTGCTCCAGCAGGAACTCATTCTTGCAATAAATCTTGCAACCTATATCTAATGGAAGGTTTAATATAGCAGCTGATGTGCGGCCAATGTATAATTCTGCTCAAAAGACAAACTGTAGTGCCCTTTGTTTCATCAAGGGTATGGCAATTTAGCAGAAAATACACCTTCACCCTCAGCTGGTGCTCAAAGATCAGATGGTCTGGGTGTGGCTGAGTTTAATTTATGACTATAGTAAATTTAGCGTCGTAAGTCCGGTTGAGTTCAACAGAACTTGCATGAGCAGAGGTGCAGTTTACCAGTCCAACACTACAGGTCTGGTTGCACTCTAAAGTACTGTGCACAATCCAAATTCACAGTAACAAGGTTTAGTGAAGCTACAGGAGAGCATGCTCAGGATTGCCAGTGATAATTGAGCTAAATACAGATTAGCAATATGTATCACACCAGAAAGTACTATCAGAAATATTTTAATAGTGGTATATATATATGAAAATTAATATTCTCAGGTGTGCTACAATGCAGTTGGAGGTGTAAAACTCACCTAGGGGCATCCCTTCAGGAGAAGAGGAGAGACATAATCCATTGACAGATTTCAAGCAGGCAGAGATGTTTTGCCCCTCCAGATGTGTTTTTCTGATTCAGTCTTTTCTTCATTGAAGCCTTCCTTTTATATAATTCTGGCTTATCCCAAGGGGATGGAACAATCACATGTTATAGGTGGAGTTTGGTGGCTTTGGTCATTCATGCATTGCACAACACATGGTCTCCATCATTTTCATCCCAAAGGGTGCTTAAGTTAATCTGGCAATGAGGGGTCTGATGAGGGTCTCAGTTTGTTTGAGGGTGTCTGACTTTTGGTCAGGATTTATAATTGACAAAAGAGGTAGAATAAACACTTTGGTCCTCCTCCACACGCTGAGATTGGAGTAAAGGCTGTCTGACCTTCATCAGAGATTTTCTGTGCTCATCCTTATCTCCTTAATGAACCAGATTTATAACCAGGGCTGTTTGCTGAAAAGGGTGTGGCAATTGGCTGGTACAGGGGTGTTGTGTGTTTCTGTGCCTCACTGAAATAATATCAGGCCATGAGACCTCTGCAGATGTTATGCTTTGCTTAAGCAAGGTGCAAGGTAAGCAAGAGAGTCAGCTCCTGATTTCCTCAACCAACTTCTTCAATTCACCATGTCAAAGCTATACTGTGCAATTCTGACCATTTGCCACGGCCTTCTCTGCTTAGCCTGAGTGATTCTGTAGCTCAGTCTCATTTGCAGCAGATACAAGACAAATTGTTTTATGATGATAAAGGCACAGACTACTTTGGCAGGCTCTGAATCAGAAAGAAAAGCTCAGTCTTTTCTCACAAGACTGTGAAATAAATCCCATTATATGGAATTTTTTCCATTTATGACATGTGCCTATATCAAATATGTTAGGGGGAAAAAGAGTATCCTCTGACTATGTATTCATGTTACCTCAATTCCCAGAAACAGCCTGTGGTGCTGTGAAAGCACTCCGTTTACTGATTGTAACAATTTTCAAAAACACAGATCTGAATACATCTGTTATTCAGACTGGATTGGTTGGCCCATCAGTACTGCCTTCCTTTTCCCTGCTGTTGTTCATTCCAAGTTCATACTCATATTAGTTGAAGATTCATCTTCTGAATTTCAGTTGCAACTGAGACCCTCTCAGTCAGTGACTGCTCTGTCCCAGTTTTAAGCCAAACACCCAGTCTGAAGTGTATAATACTAGACTTTCGTGACCTTCAAAATCTATTTGTGAATTTCTGGATGAAATTCAAAGTGCTGGTTTGACATTTACATTGTGCATGGCAAGTAGAATATACCTTCTTAAAAATACCTGTCCAAGTTTCTGCATGTGGAAGTGTTTAAACTGGAGAAAGGAAAAAACTTTTTTGTGGCACTCAGTTCTGAGATGTCTTTTTTTTCTATTTATTTGTAATTTAGAGAAATGTTCTCCTAATGTCCTAGATACTTTGAAAAGCAGATTTTTGTATTTTTTGTATTTTTTACTATACTTGAAGAATTGAAGCTCAGTCTCTTCTGTGGAACAAGGGACAATAATTACTGTTAGAAATTTTTTGACAGTGCTAAAAAGCCCCATTTCAACACTTGTCTCTTGTTCTGCTGTGTTAATTAGATATACCATCTGCTAATGATCTTCAGCTCGTATCATGTTAACACTGAATTTTGAATTTTCATGCATTGGCATGTGCATTCACACCCTGTCTGGTACTCCAGCAATGTCTGCTTTGATCCCTGTTGTGTGTCACTGAAAGCTTCTTTGGAGATCTTCCCTTAATTTCCTTCTTCCTTATTCATTTTATATAAATAGGGGAAAAACAAATAGTATTTAATTTCTTTACAAATTCTGCCAATAAGCAAAGAAATGTCAAAGTACTCCCTGTTAACTCAATTAGCTACTATATTGTTCTTTTCAGGTCACAAGTGTTAATTTATTGTGGTCAATAGCAATGTTATTTGGGGACTACATAAAAGACCCTGATTTTGAACTTTGCTGCAGTGAATCGGATTGTGTGCGTGCGTGGGGGGAAATGTTATATGGTGTTTGAGAGTCCTTTCTACAGCATGAAACACAGCAAACTGTTTTGTTGAGAGTTCATTAAGCTTCAGTCACAGGCTGTAGTACATATGCTGCAAAGAAGACTCAATGCCTGTGACATGCTCAGTGTTCTGCACATAAATCTGGAGTATTACTGTATATACCAAGGTGTAGAATCACAGGAAGAAGCTTATTTGTATGCTTGATTTTATGAAAAAAAATAAAAATTTTTAGGACGTGGCAAAGAAAATATGTTTTTGTCCTGAAGCTGTGTGAAATCTAATATATTTGACTTGGAGATGTAGGTTTAAAATCTAAAAACACCTAAAAGACATTAAAGAATCCAGCTGCCCATATCTAGGAAACAATGTAATGGTCTCTTTGTCCTTCAGCCCTTTCACTGCTCTTACAGCTCTTTTACAAATTAAGTTTAAGGTTATAAATAGTATAAACACTTATTAAATTCCCTAAACCACTGGGAGTAATTTTGTGGGCTTTTGTAGGTTTTTTGTTTGTTTGTTTGTTTGTTTTTGCTTGGTTTGTGTTCCCCCCTCCCCCTTCCTCCCCCATAACATATTTTCTTTGTATGACCTCTGAGGTCTTTGGAAGAGAAATAAGAGGCCTTTTGAAGAGAGGGAATATTAAAGCAAAGATCATTGTCTCTGATCAGATACCAGTTTTACCAAAATACATTGTCCAAGGACTCAAAGTAAGGCTTTAATAGGTTGTTTAATAACAGGTTGCTTAATAGCAAGTTGTTTTACGACTTATCAGGTATAATTACCAGAATCAAATTACTGTCAATACACTGTGTGCCAGGATGCTCCCCCCACCTTCTCTCTCTCCCTGCTCGGTCCCAGGAAATGGATGGCACAGATTAGGTTGATTGCCTAAATCAGGGCTACCTGGTAGTGGTGTCTGAAAGTCTGAAAAGACACTACCCTGTGGAATGTAGAGAGAATGTGAAAAATTTTTAGTGACCCCCGTGGCATATTCTTGTCCTATAAAAACTCATGAAATCTCAGAAAAGGTAGAAGCTTTTCTACATGGACACTGAGTGTGAAAAAGACTTCTCCCCTGGGTTGGACACAGCCCTGGGGTAACTTCTTGCAAGATTGAGGGAGGATTTTAGTTCATCCCAGCTCCAAAATTGGATTTTGGTAAGATCATTGGTTTCTAAATTGTATTATTCCTGCTAACTCGTAGGTACCTTTCTTACCTTGCATTATAGTTCAAGCAAGCATTTCTTAACTTGCAATTTTAACTATTTTTATAGTTCAAGCATTTACCCCACAATTGCATTTTGCAGTGTTGCAATTATGCATTTATTTTGTGTGCATGTATGTCAATCTGTTCTATGTTTGTATGTTTGTTATTTTCTGTGTCTAATAAATGGCATTTTTAGACTAATCGGTCAAATATCAAAGAGTCTTGCGAACAGGACTGAGTCTTGGGGAGCTAGCTACCCTAAAGCCTGGCAAACTGCAGAAACTCATAAGGCTTCTGTCTCCCTTGGAAGACACACTGCACACTTATTTTTTAAACGTAACTCATATTTTCCTGTTCATCTGCCTTACACAGCCTGCCCTTTAGCTTGTTGCAGATGCTTTCCAGGAGAAATTGTCATGTTCTTAGTAACTTCCTGTATTGTTCCTTGGCCATTGTAAACCTAATTAAAATTTTCAGCAAATACTCACCTGATGTTTTCCATTAAGCAGCCTGGGAATCACATATTCATGGGAACATCATGTCCTGATGGAAAGGCTGACAGCACAGATCACTGTAACTTTTTGTCTTCCATTTAAAATAATGAATTTAACGTCATTAATGATCATTCTTTTTAATTAATATCATCACCATCATAAAAAAATGCTCTTGCTTGATCTCCAAACACTATCAGCAACTGCAATTTAAAAACAATGAAGTGTGGTTTTACTAACACCTCCCAAATATATATTTTTCTTCTAATATGCCTTAATTTTAGCTTAAATGTCTTATATAGAAGATGGGACATTGTGCTGGTCTCAGTTGGGGTAGAGCTAATTTTCTTAACAGTGGCTGGTATGGGACTATGTTTTGGATTTGTTCTGAACACAAAGCTGATAATATAGAGATGTTTTTGTTATTGCTAAGCAGGGCTTGCACAGAGCCTTTCCTGCTTTTTGTAGTGCCATGCTGGTGAGGAGATTAGGGGTGCATGGGAGGTTGGGACAGGACACAGCCAGGACAGGTGACCCAAACTGACCAAAGGGATATTTCAGATCATCATACTCAGTGTAAAAGGTGGGGGGAAGAAGAAAGGGTTGGGGGACGTTTGGAGTGATGGTATTTGTCTTCCCAAGCCACCATTACTTGTGATGGGGCCCTGCTCTCCTGGAGATGGCTGAGCTACTTGCTGCTCATGGGAAGCACTGAGCTTCCCAAGTTTGGCTTTGCTTGGCTGTGCAGCTTTTGCTTTTCCTATAAAACTGTGTCTATCTCAACCCATGAGTTTTCTGGCTTTCATCCTTCTGATTCTCTCCTCAATCCTGCTGGTGGGGGAGTGAGCGAGTGGCTGTGTGGGGCTTGGCTGCTGGCTGGGAATAAATCATGACAGTAGCTTTTTTCAGCTACCTTGTTCAAGGAAAATTAAGACATTATAATATTTTCTGGCCATCAAGGCTTGCTTTATCGGGTTATACTTCACTTAAAACAAGTGAAGAAATTATTATAAAAGCTACTTATATTTTAAATGAAAAAGTTGCATTGAAAACATGATGCAAGCATAAGAAAGATAAGCATCTTCAAACTAAGGAATTTTTCTTTTAAAGTCTTTATATTTTGGGTCAAATATAGATGCTTACTTACAAAAAAAATGTATTTTGGGGCTGGCCTATCATCACATATTCCTGAACTTTTCTGACTTTCTCATTTTTCATCCTGTAGAACATGAATGGATTTAGAATGGAAGTCTGAAGTGCATCTTCTCATTCCTTCACTATTTGCTTACTCATATGATACATGAGACAGTCTTTAACTTTTTAAAGTAACTTGCAAAGCCAAGCAGATTAACTTATGAATCTGAGGAACCCTGAAGAAGCAAAAACAATATGTGCTGCATAAATGGACTGAGTAGTTTGACCTCATGACCGATAAAATAATGTGTCAGTGAGGCACTTCTTAGGTGGTGCTCAAGACTCACATGTAATTCCATTGGCAGATTCCCAAAAAGGTCCATGAAACCCAAATGTTTTAGATTAAGATTGTAAAATGTAAAATAATACATTTTTCACCTATTTAGCTGGTTTAGGTGACAGACTTATTTTAATAAGCTTAAAATGTTTAACTCCAAATTGATTTTCCAGCTGATAAGCAACGCAAGCCCATATTTTCCTTTTGTACTCTCTCCTGGAATACATCTGCTATGATTCTACAACAAAATACCTGTCATTGGAATGGAAAATGCAAAATATCAGCAAAATTACTGTCTTGATAAGTGGTTTACATACATGCTGTCAAAGGAGAAGTGTTTCATGGCTTTGGTTATTGAGATCTCCAGCATATTGCGAAAGTTTTTGTTAGCCTAGAAAGCCAAATTCACTGCATTTGCTTGGAAGGATGGTCCATCGTAAGGATAGGATCATGAGAGAATATTTCAGATATCTTGGGGAACAGACTGCATAATATTATTCTAGAATTTTAACAAATAATTAGGTTTTGCAGTTTTTAAGAATAAAATTGGTTTTTGCAGTGCATATTTTATGTTGTGTGGAAGTTGGAAATCAGTCTGACATATAAAGAAAATTAATTTAGTCCAATATTTTTTCATTTGCTGTAATAGATTTTTCTTTCCACAGCTTCCACAAGTCATCAGAATCGATTTTCCCCATGAAAAAAGTGTAAAAAAAATACTGTAGATGAGCATAACAACTTTGTTTTTTTAAAGTACAGAGGTGAATAGGCAGATAACAAACAATTGACAATGTTTTCAAAAGTACATCTTGAGAAGGTTAATGAGAACAGGTCTAAAAATTAAGCGTCAGCATCTCTCTCTTGACTGTACTCTGTGAACTACTTTTTACAAATTCAATTTCCAGATGAAACTGGCTGAGCAGATCACTAGTTAAGGTGGCAAACTGCTCTATTTTAGGCTAATTTGAGCTACTGAAAACAATTGTATGGAAGAGAATGCAATTACAGAGAATCCTAACATTAAATGTTTTTTGAAGACCATGGCAAAAGTATTGATTTTAACAAAACCTTTGGGCAAGCACCACTGCAGATGTTCCCCTGCAGCACTGTGTACTAATGTTTTTGTAAGAAAACTAGAGCTATGCAAGACAGTTCATTAGACAAGAGTCTTTTCCTTGTTTGGATAACTGTTGAGATACTTCCTTCAAATATAGAGTGTATAATTGCATGGCATTTCTGAATATACCTGCATACTTAGTTCTGTTTTTGGATTGATGGTGTTGAGTGTATGGACAAACCCTAAAGGGACAAACCCTTTGTCTGTAGGGACAAAGTATGTTTGAAGTATGCTGAAAAAGGTCTCTTGAATAGTTTCAGGCTTCATCTTTTTCCTGCTGCATTTTCTTAATCATTGGGAAGAATGTGAAAGATCTGAAAAAACTTTTCTAATCCATGAGGAAAGCCAAGTATGTTACATTCAGTATTTCTTGCATTTTGTAGTGAGTATGTGGGCTCAGAATGAAAGTTTGCAAACTATGTATATTTTTTAACTGTGGAACTCCAAAGGTGTCAAAATGTTACAATGCATGGACTGATCACTTGAAAAATAATGGGCCAGTTCTATAGACTTGTAGGCATATCATAAAGCAAATGGTAGCATCTGCCAAGATGAGAAAATCACATGGCAAGAACAGTTACAGAATTTTCTGTGACATTAGGAAAGAAATGCTCTGCTCCTCAGCCTGCCACAGAAAAAACCAGATATTCAGTGAGCAAAACTCTATTTTTGCTACGTTCAGGTGAAAGAGAAAATAAGGAGAAACCGTTAATTTCTGGTAGTTAAAGGAAATCTGTTACATCTGCTGTTCAATCCCAGTGGATTTCTGTGTCTTCAAAGGAAACATGAAGGAATAGAACAACTCAGAAATGTAGTGGAATGCACAGTAAAACCTTTTCTGGTTCATAGGTTTGATTCAGATAAAACCCAGAACAAAAAACAATAAGAGCAAAAAGTCAAAAGAGCATGCTAACATGGCAATCCTTTGGAATTCCAGGAATGTGCAAGGAGCTAGTTGACATTAGTGTTCTGCAATGGAGGAAAGAAAACTGAGATCCCATCTCCTGTCAAGACTGGTTGACATCACATACATCTGTACAAAAATTTTTGAGTAATTTCTTTGTTCCTCTGTATTTCTTTCAACAAACAAGGGTCTCAACAGCATCCTTTTCCCACCTCATGAACCTGGTTGGGTATTATAAGGGAAGTAGATTGAGACAGCAGGAACAGCTTGATATGTTCTATTTATTTCTTGCTATGCAGATATCCAAGCCTGATGTCATCTCTCTGGGAATGGCTAGAAGGTCACAGATGAAGATGTGGAAGTCAAAAGCTCAGCCGTGCAACGGGTGAGCAGGAAATAGCAGGACTAGATTATCACTGGCAGAAGTTAAAGGCTGATATTAGTTTTGTTGTGCTGCAGTATAAAATTGAATTTTCGTGGACAGGGTGAAAAATATCGATTTTGGTAGCTAGAATATTTTGTAACTGCATTTCATATTCATCAGAAAGTCTCATGCAAATGCCCACCCTCTTTTCCCAAATTTTGATCTCTTAGAAAGTTTTATTTAGAAAATTCCCAACTTAGATATTTTCATTTTTCATACTAGAAATGTTATTATTGAGAAGTTTACCTCACTTTTATTTTAAAATAATAATGGCCTCTAAGCCATTTCTATGAAATGAAGCATTTTATTAAATTTAAACATGTTCCCTTCAGTTTTAAGACAATTATTTCATCTGCCATGAAAGCATACATAATTTTGCAATTGCATATCGATATATTTTTATTTTAAAAAATTATGGGTTTTTTTGATGCACCTATTTTAAGATAGGTAATCTCACACTTTGTGTGAAGTAAGTTCATTCTGTATCTTTCAAGTGAAATAAATACCAAGAACATTTGTACTGGAGAAACATGAAAGGAGCAGTGCAGTTGGTCAAATCTGGAATTCACTAGATGTGTTGATTAATTAATACATTCTCATACATTACCACTGTGTAAGCAGAAACCTGTAAGTGCGTGATACCTGTACTGAGATTTATGGCATGGTTTGCTGAGCACACAAATAAATAAACATAATTTAAACACCTAACATTTTAAAGATGATTTCTTTATGTCTCCTGAGATGATGTCTCCAAGGTGACTACTTTAAAGAAGGTCTTTTCCTTTTTTAAGGGTGCTGCATTTCAGAATGGTGGTGTCGTACTTTTGCTATGACACAAGGCATCTGATTTCCTTTTAATACTCACATCTCATTGCACTTGCATTTGCGAGCAGAAACAAAAGGATTAGGGAATGACTTTAGAATTCATGTGTAAAGATTTTAAAAAATCTCCTGTAAGGTTAAAGTTCTCACTGTATAGGAATTAGTATATTGGATTTAATATATTTAATAAATTTTTACTTTGTGATCAGGTCACTGTATTTTTTATAGAATTATATTTCAAAACCTAGTCTATTACATTAATTTCCCTTTGTACAGTTTATGAAGTTTTTCATTTTACATATTCCATGTACATTTCTATGTGTTAAAGGCAGTGCCCTGTGTAAACATTTTTTGTGTGAGTGTGAAAATAACTCTTTCTAGTCCTTTTAGCAGAAAAGATCCAGTGAGTTGAAAGCCATTGCATGCTGTATGGAAGTCTGAAGCGCTAAAGACAATAACAGGCTTGTACTTACCTGGAATTTTTTTTAAGCTTTTGAAAATGCAGTTTGGAATTGCTGTAAAGGCCTTAAACCATTTGTTCTAGAACCTGGGCATTTGTCATTGTACCAAGGTATCTAAAGCAGTCTTGCAAAGACTTATTAATCAGCATTTATCTATAACCTAGTGCTGAATGCTGACCCTGAGCTGTCACTAGGAGTTAGGATGCACTATAGCATGAGATGTCCTTCCTTTAAAGCCACTTATTTTGTTTCTGCCTGGATAAAGGCACATTAAAATGGGTGAAATATGGTTTCTGTTGGAAAGGCTGGAAAATAATTAGAGGCTGATACATACTTGCATATTTTAAAAAGACAGTGGGTTTTTACCTGATTATGGTGGAATCAAAGACTCTAAAAACAGGGCCCTACAAATGCTACATAGCACCAAAGTGTATGCACCCCATCAGTGACACAGTATTTAGTACCAAAAGCAAGGCACTGCACCATTAGGAAGATGCCAGCTTAAAATACAGTCTTATGGTATAACCACAACAAACAACTAAGAACAGCACACATGCTCACTGACTGCCCCCGGTGAGTGATGGGGATAGTGGATGGGGAGGAGCAATGGGAAAAGAAATACAAACCCATGGGCCAAGACTAAATTAAATTAAAATAAAATTCAATAATAATAGTGACGACAGTAATAATAATATTGGGTTGAGAAGAGAGTCAACAGACACACAGAGAGAAATAAAACCCAGGAAAGACAAGTGATGCACAATACATCTGTTAACCACCTACTAACTGATGCCCAGACTAGAAGCAATTGGTAGCTCCCAGGAAACTGCCCCCAGTTCATAAGCTGGGCATGATATTCCATGGTATGAAATATCCCTTTGGGCAGCTTGGGTCAGCTGTCCTGGCTGTGCTCCCTCCCAGCTTCTTGTGCACCTGCAAAGCCTTTGGCTTAGCGTTAACACTACTCAGCAACAACCAAAACATCAGTGTGTTATCAACATTATTCTCATACTGAATCCAAACAACAGCACCGTACCAGCTACGAGGAAGAAAATTAACTCTGTCTCAGCCAAAACCAGGACACATAACTTTGAGCCATGCCAATTATGCAAGTAAGAGAGCTATTTTACATGCAACAGTACAGTTATACAAAGGATGTGTGCAAAAATTTAAACTCTGACATTATGTTTACAATGTTTTTTGAAAGAGTATATAATACTAGTGACCATAGTGCAATGATGTAACCTTCAGTCTTGTACACCTGTTTCAGATATAATTATCTTTACATTATACAGAATATGTTCATAAGATAACATTATGTTTAAAAGATAACATTGTATCCAGTCTCTTTTACTTGTTGAGGTTGTCAGTTAAAAAAAATAATCTCAGCCTTAAAGGGAGTTAGCTGTTTTTCGAAAATTTATTTAGTTTTTTAGAAAATGCTGATTATAGTTCCACATCTGTCTTTTCCTGCTGTGTAGCTTTTCAGATTAATCTTGGAGGTTTGGTAAGTAGAGATAATCGTGCCATGTTGAAGAATTTTTCTCCCACCAGTTTCCCGTGCATAAATACCACAGTGTCACTTGTACAGAAGCATTTAAACATTCAAATTCAGTGTATTAATCCTAGGAAATATATTTTCTGGGTCAGACCTGTCTTGTGAAGAGATCAAAATCACTAATCTTTTTCAGTTAGAATGCTGATTAATACATGCAAAAATATACAGTATGTTATTATGCACTTCATTATTATACAGTAAGTTATTACAGCACTTCACAAATACTTTGGTAGTAAAATCATTTATAATTGAAGACAGAGCCAAATAGAGCAAATAGAAGTGTAATAGATTTCTGAAATTATAAAGAAAATAATTTGGGAAGGAGTGGTTTTTGAATAGATGGAGAATAAAAATAATTCATAAAATGGTGCAGGGCACACTAAGGAGGCATATTATAGTTTGTGACAGATCTGACTGAATTGCAGAATGTGGCATTCTTTAAGGAATATTGAAAATAAAGATTTTAAGAGGCATTTATTATTGTATATACATTATTTATAGAAACTGATCAGAGGTGAGCAAAAAAATTATACAGACCGATAAATGTAATATTTGCCATTGTGCATATGCTTTCAGAAAATAAATTATTACTTACCTACCCTTGCACTAGACTAGATTCTGTTATTTTTTTCTCTTAAAGCTATGACAGGCTACCTACTCTGAAATTACTTGATTGTTATCTAATGAATTTATCCCACTGCCAGAGTAATTTATTTATAGTTTTTAAATCCTCCTTGGTCAAGATTTCCTTCAAAAACCTTAACTTCAGATACTGACATTAAAACCAGTGAGGAACAAACTCAGTTTGTAACTTCATTTACCATGCTGGGCTAACCTTGATTCTAGACAGAGAGTATGAGAAGATCTAGAAACCAGGATTTTCATCTATATAGATGTATATATGTAATTTGCAGTAGACCATGTAAGAGAAATAGAGAGTCTTATCAGAACTACTGTATAGAAAATTTCCTGAATAGCCTGAAAACAGCTTAAAGGAGGGAATGGAAGCTGAAGGCAATATTTTTAGAAGGCAGAGGAACAGGGAGTTTTCAGCCATCTGAGCAAAGGATGCAAGTGGAAAGGGGGAAATATAAAAAGAAAGCACAAACTTTTAAAACTAAGACAGTGGCAGTTCCTCCTGCTTTGGTGCTCAAAGTATCCTTGTAAGGTGCTTAAATTGATATGGAGCAACACCTTGATTTTGGTCTCAGTTTGAATCTAAAATCTAACTATTAACTTTGAATAGAAAGTATTCATCTCTGTTTTACTTCAGTTTTAGAATTATATATATGGTCCAAAATATTTTTTGTTACTCCTGAAAATTTCAGCAGAGACTGAGCTTGTTGAATTCCTTTTTGAACTGATGTGAAGGCTTTGAAGTTGTGACCTCCAATTTGTTTGTATGCATGGAGAGGATTTGCCTCATATGTGCCTTTGCCTCCTCTGTGGTGTGGAATTCTGTGAGACTCCATGAGCAGTACATGTGCATTAGTAACAAATACAGCATTGAGCTGCATGGAGGGCATACAGACTAATGAAAAATGATCAGGACTTCTATATTTGGGTAGACATGTCATGAACAGTAAGAAGTTTAAGACGCAACTATGCCTGGTGTGACATTCCTAGTGGGGGTAATACCTAGAGGTCTTGTCTCTGCCCACTGTCTTCATCCAGATGAATTAATTTTGGTTCAAGAACTTTGGTACAATTATGCCAGATACTGAATTTGGCATTATTTAACTTTGATTTATTCACTATTTAGCATCACTTTGCTGGGTGCCTTACAACAAAGAATTACAAATCAAGTGCCATTATTAATGCTTCTGAAGTCAGAAAAGAGATGTCTTAATTCACATGTACTTGTCATCTGACATTAAATGTTGTATTAAATTAAGACTTTTCTTGACTAATAAGTAAGCCTTGAATGATGCTGGAGCCACAATGTTGGTGTGACACTTCTTTCCACTTAGGTAACTACTATGACATCATAGTAATAATGCTTATTTTTGTACTTAGCAGTGAAGACGATAAACACAGAAAAGGAAATGTTTGTTTCCTTGGCAAATTCATACCACATCCTGTCATAGCTAAACATTCTTCACCAGTATGTTACCCATATCTCTTAACTGCTATACCACTGAAATTTGAGAAATTTGAGAAATTTAAAATTTGAATAGCTTAGGTCCATGCCATGTATGTATAAGGTCTCTTGCAGGAAAAGAAAATTGTTTTCCTGTAAAACTGTGGCACTTCTAATTAAAAAAGTAACTGCCTTTTTAAACAATAGTTAATTTGCAGCAGGGCATGGAGTATTTGATAGGCCACTGGAAGAAAAGTTAGGAATGTAAAACATCTGAGAGGTAGGACAGGGACATGTTCATATGTAGGAGGTATTTAGTGTTGGATTTATTTTGAGTCAAGCTGCAATTTTAGTTTGTGGATTAGTTGCATTGCCAGAATCCTAAATAACTGCTTACTTCACAGCTGTCTGTGTGATTTTAAGCTGCAGGCCTGAGTTCTGCTAGAATAAATATATATATATATATTTTAAATCAAATGATAAAATATGACATTTACGCAGGGGATAATTTTTTAAAAAAACTTTCCTCCACCTCTCCCTTCTCCCCCCACTGGCAAGTGTATATTTAGAAAGTCATTTAATTCTGCACAAGGAATCAAGTTTTTCAGTTTTTGTTTTTCAGTCATGAACAACCTGAGCAGTATCAATTTAAAATACCTGACATTTAACTTCTCAAAGTAGTATGGATGCCAAAAAAAAGTCACTGTGTATCAGAAAATTATGTTATTTTAAATCTCAAAGCATCTCTAAGATAACGCCCCACGAATTTCCTTAAATATTACCTTGAATGTAATTGTCATGGTGCATCATTTCAAGAGAAGCAGCATAATTTTTTATACCTGTGAGCTTTTCTGTGTAGATCTGTTTTTGATGTTTTACCCTGGCTGAAGGTTTTGAGCACTGCTGGTCGGGGGGCTGTATTAAAGGCTTTTGGAGGCAGTAAAACCATACTTCTGTGTTCACAGAATAATAACTGATTCTAAAAGTCATGTTTCAATTCTGGCCAAATTATTACATTTAGTGATATAAATCTGCAGCTCCTTAACTTTCTCAGATTAAAAAAAGGACTTGTCAAGCGTCATTTCTCTGTCGTTTTGTTGTCCATAGTAGTTCATACCCTTATTTTGTTTTGCATTTAAGCACAAAGTACATTAAAAATTTATTGATAAATTGGAAGAGAATGCAGTATTTATCATCATCTTCATCATCATACATTTAAGGAAAAGGGTTCATCTTCCATAGTTTACAAAAAATCTTTCTATTATGACATAGCAGAGATATAAATGTGCAGTAAAGCCCAGATCTAAGCTGGATGTAATTTGGGCCTGTTCAAAGTAAAATTAGGATTTAATCAATTTGTCCCTTGTACGGCTTCACTAACTAGGTGATTCTGGCCTTCTCTTTGCTGGTTTCCAATTAAAATGTTGGCATGTCAAAAGGGCACTATTAAAAGGCAGTTCTAGTCTCATTAATTATGGATGCTGTGTTAGGACTCATGTTATGAACCTGTTACAACTTAAAGAAAAGTGCAGCATAAACAGTTCCTTTTGTTTGGTTCGATTCTTGTACAAACAACACAATTTATTCCCCAGACTCCTACTTTACTGCATTCAGTGTTGCCACATTCATTTAGAGTCCCTCAGGTTATTCAGTATAAATGAGGGATGAGGTTAAAGACAGTGTGCTTTAGAATTCAGACTACCTGCTGTGTGTGAGTACTGGAGAGCCACACAGAGTAGCTCAGTAATGAAAGTCAGTTCTAACATACTCTTACACATTCCTGGTGAGCTGTGGTTTTGGGTTTTTTGGGTTTTTTTTGGAACATCTAATAGAAAAAATATTCTGGAGAGCACCAGCCTTGCTGTGATGTTCAGGATGGTAAAATGACTCTGTCTCAGGATCCTGGTGCCTGTGTGTACATGTGAAAAGTACAGCTGTACTTTTGATTTCCCAGCAGGAAGTTGCATTCTCTCATGGAAACGTTATCAGATGTTCAAGATGTGAGAGCTAGCTGTGCTTGACAGTAGATTCTCTTTTTTTTTTTTTTTTTTTTTTTTTTTTTTTTTTTTGTGTTACAGTCCTAGAGGAATCACTATGGTGATGGTTAGTACAAGTTACATTAGCAAAGCAAACCTTCAGCTGGAAGTGTTTTCAGAGATGTTTTTAACTATTGAGTAGGATGAACAAAGAAAATTTCTTGAAAGGTGAGGCTATGTTACAAAACAAAAATAGATAAAAAGTTTTGTTTGGATGAAAGCAGGATAATTTCAAAGGAATTTTTCTGTATCTTTGAACATCAACCCCCCAAAGTCTGTCTTTGTAACTTACACACTGACTTACAACGAGGGCAATGCAGGACTTCATTTTGTCAGAGAATGCTCATTCTTCAGACCTCATTATGCTGGTGGGAGAATCATAGCAATGTTTAGCATTTGCAAGCATGTTCAAAGTGCAGGCTAACTTTGCAACTCCTCAATATACCACTTATCTGTTAATATTTTTGGCCCATTTGTGGATGATGAACTCCAGGAAAATTTATGTTGCAGTGACTGCAGGTTTGCCCCAGAGGACTCTGAACTAGTATGGCTATTGCTAAATACAGTGTTTCCCTGTAGCTATGGACAACCTCATATCTAGGATTTTTACCTATGTTTTGGGGCAGATTTTTCTGTGTTCTGTGCTGAACAGTGTGCATCACAGCTAGGTGAGATACATCTGCATGAACTGAAGGCATTACACTGAGATGTGCTCTAAAATATGATATTTTGGCCAAGCGAAGCTTAAAGCTGCAGGCTGCATCAGATATTGGATACATGAACAGAATATATCATCTTCCAGGTCCAGAAAGTAATTGATAAGCAAATACTGGTATCCACTCTTTAAACTGAGATAACTGTCCTCATATGAGGATTTATCCCTTTCTAATTTAGGGTAATTTTATCATAGAAGCAGTAATCAGTTCACCTAGTCTTGAGTTCCCAGTGCAGTATTTGTTACTTTCTGTATCAGTGCCCTCCAGGGTAGCCTGCTTTATCTTTTGTTCCTAGTAATTTATCTTAGTCAGTGAGGAAACTGAGAGTTAGTGAGGAAACTGAAGGCATGTAGTCCTGCCTTCTTCTTATCTGCTGTTCAACTTTTTACCTCTCAGAAGTGTGAATTTTTCCTATGGTCCTTTGGTTAGAGGTTGATAGGGTATGTTTCTGTTTAGCAAGAGAAGGTATTTTGTGCCTTCCTTTTTCTGCAGCTTTACCATATATACTCATTTCAGGCTGCAAGCATAATCCAGTCACAAATAGTTTTAGCTCTCCTCATGGCTGTGCATATCAGTACAGTCCCAGAAAAATACCGAAATAAACTGATTTGCTGTTTTCATTTCCAATAAGAACTTGGTAGATCATTTGCTCCCACATGCATATCCCTTCACAGTTTTATAAGTACTTTTTTTAAAGCCATTACAACTGATATTCCACTGAGACCAAGTCACAAACATAATTACATTCCCAACATTGTTCATTGTTCAGGCGCTTTCTGGAAACAGCTCAAAAGTTTACATTCTCAACAGACATAGGGAATAAAAGGGAACTGTACATTACACAGATTTGGCACCACAGTGCTGAAAATGTTTTTTAAATGTTACTTGGATGAGTATACCACAAAGAATATGTTGCCAGACTGTTGCTGAAATTTTTATGATGTGTAAGTACTAAAAATTGTTTAACCCATTACAAGACCTAAATGTTTGGATTGTGCTGTGGAGTTTTTGCTGCAATTTCCCCCATAACATGATGAAACTCAGTATTTCCTATCTTTTTGATTGCCCACTCCATCTTATCTTTGTCCTGTTGATGGATAGTTAGAGACATCTTGAGTAGTGAAGATTATAATCTGTAACAGCTTGTCATTTTAGGTCTACAGCTTTTCAGTTAAATTCTCAGTGTGTTATCCAAGACGGTGGTAACTGTGCTTCTATTCAAAATGACAGATGTGCAAAACTTTTATTCCCTGGAAATGTAAAGCTGACTTAAAGTTTGGGGTAGCTATATTTCCCTGCATAATTACATGTTTTTGAGTTGGTGCTGATAAAATAGACAACGAGAGCAAGTGTGGCTGGATGGGAAGCCAGGGAAGAAAATTTAGTATTAGAATTGTGAAAGCAAAATAATTATACAGCATAAGACAGATAAGAAGAATTTACTGTATTAGGATCTAAATAATACACTGTCTTCATAACTAGTTATGAAATCAAACAAGAGGGCATTTTCCTAACTCCAGAGTGGCTGTGGTATCTTCTTAGAGCTGGTCTAAAGCTGGCATGTGCTGACACATTATATACTCATAGATGCATTTTTGTTTCAATATATGGATGTTGACAAGTAATACTGTCATAGGAAGGCATGACATGCAGAACAAGCCAGAGTTTTGCTGTAGATGTTGTATGCATACATTACAAAAGTATATGAATATATTACACAATATTTTCAATGTAAACACTATCTTAGTGCTTGATATTTATAACATCTAATTTTAATTTAATTACTCTTATTTGTTTCAGTTAGGTTTCACTGAATGTTTCTGAGTAGAGTATGGATATTAATCCATTTATTAACGTGTATGCAGACCACTCTGCTACTCTGATACAACACTTAGCATTGGATGACCAGTAGACCAGCAAGAATTTGGGCAATAACAGGAGGATCCAAAGGGTTTATTCAGGTTCATTTTTCCACTTAGATTACCAGGACATGTCTGTAAAGCTAGTTAACCCTTATCTAGGACTAATTTTCCCACAAAACCACAACACACCGATTTTTAGATATAGCTGAGAAATTTCCCTGGCATTAGACAACTCGTCATAGCCACTTTCCATTTGGGGTCACTTGCCAGATCAGAACTGGGATATGATGCACCTCCTCAATTTTTTTTCTGACAGCAAGGAGACATTAAGCACAAAAGGATGTGTATTTCAAGTAACAGTTATAAATCTCTGACAAAATAAAGAAAAAAAAATAAAAGCATATAACTTCCCACCTACAAATAGGAAACAATATTGCCATATACAAAGCAATATAAAGGAATGGAACTTGAAAAGATATAGGTAAAATCAAAAAATATTTGAACTAAAATTGTATGAAAATTTAACTTTCTCCTTACATTTTGTGAGAAAAAATTGCATGCAGAGTATTTAGAGGGAAAACTTACCATGCAGAAAAAAAAAATCACAATTTTCCATTCTGGTAGTTGAAAATTTTAGCTGTCTACATAGATGGAGAAAAAAAATTATTATTTCAAAAAACTTCCAAAATTTACATTAATTAAGTATTTAAAATTAAATTTGGGTTGAAATGTGAGAGTCTTAATGCACGTTGAAGGTAAAAAAATCCCTAGTTACTGAAAAACAATGACTTCAGTTTACACAGCAGCTGTAACTTCACATGGTACACAGGCCCCACTTTCACAGCATAATGACATGAGGTAATAACCATGTAAACTTTGTAAATCTTAGAGGGTTTTTGGCATACACTTCCCAGACTGCTGTTTTCTGAAGAAGAGGAAAAAGTTCCATTTGACCTTTCAATGACTTTTACAACACTGCACTTGAATCTTTCCAGGGACTGTATTCATTAATTATAGGATATGATTTAGCAAACATGAAAGAAAAAGCTTAAACATATATGTATGCTAAGATAAAGAGAACTTTTTCAAACATATATCTTAAGGTTTGCTTTTCTATCACTCTTGACTGAAAACTGAAAAAGCAGCAGATTGAAATCTATTACGATACTAAATCAGTTAGCTGTAGAGAGGCATGAACAAGACCAGTTGCTTGCAATAGACAGAGAATATTAAAAGAAAGCTTTTAATTTTTAATTGAATAATTAAATAAAATTCTTCTCCTTACATACCTATTTGTAACAATCAGTACATTCCTGTGCAGTGATAAAAAGGTTGTATGTTACCAAGGTGGAACACGGAGATAGTTCAGAGCTGGCATTTCAAAATAAAGGAAAACAATAGCAAAATTGCGTAATGAAAGTTACTTAACATTTGTACAAGTACTAGGGTAGATATGTATGATTTTTCATTACTTAAATTTCTTCTGAGCCCTGTAAATTGTGTACCTATAAATGGTAATATGATACAGCCCTTTTACATGAATAATTGATAAAAAATATTGTGGGCTCCAGGAACACAGATTGTGTTCTTGCAGCATTAAACATGGAATGGTGGTAGATTTCCTCACCAGGGAAACAAACAAATAGAAGTCATATGTGAAAGAGATACAGAGCCCTTTCACTGTAGTCAATCTTGACCACAGGGGCTATAAAATGGTTTGAAAGATATAACCACATCATATAAAAGGAAAGGAATAGATCTTAAAAAAAAAATCAAACAATAAAGACTATAAGAAAGCACACAGGGAAGTACCTATTCTGATGATAGGATGCAACTGAAAACCAGTGCCAAGTGAATGGAATCTTCCAGTTTCAAAAAAAGGAAGATATAAAACTAAACATAAATGAGTTTTTGGGAAAATCAGCTCAAAGCTAAGAGCAAAAAGAGAAGTTAGGGGAGAAAAGAAATAAATAGGGGGAAAAAAACCCAGAATAAAACAAGATACCTTTCTTTTTACAAAACTTCTGTTTCTATGTGACCTTTTACTTCTATCTTTTTATCGTAATGTTTTTTCTTTTCTATCAGCTTGAATAACTGACTCTACCAGGTTTCCACCCCTCCTTCATTGTTTCAAATTGGTAGCTACTATATTTTGTTCAAATATAAACCAGAATAGAATCCTTCCACTTCTCCTGAAGGAAAGCTGAGTGAATCACAAGGCTTGGGTATTTCACCCTTCTTCATAGGCCCTGATTAGTTGTCCAACATAAGGGTGACCTTACAGAATCATAGAGTGGTTTGGGTTAGAATAAACCTTTAAGGGTCATCTAGTCCAGCCCTCCTGCAGTGATTAGGGACAACTTCAACTAGACCCAGTTGCTCAGAGCCCCGTCTAACTTAACCTTGAACATTAACAGTGATGGGGCATCTACTACTTCTCCAGGCAACCTGTTCCAGTGTTTCATCATCCTCACTGTGGTGCTGCCTTCTGTTTCACTGTTAAATGCCTTGAGGCTTTTACCTTGCAGGACAAATGTGCAAGGATCACCCTGTTAAAACTAGCTCTGAAAAGAAATGAGAGTTCTGAATGTTGTAGCTTGTGTTTAAATTGTATCTTAAGTGCAAAACAAAGAACATCAAAATCTTCATCCAGCTGCTCTATTCCAAGGTCATTAAATCCATACTTAACTGGAAGCATCCACATTTTTGCATCTTAACATGTCTGGAATAGCTACTCATGAGCCCAGCCTGGTCCTGATACTCTGATGGGTTGGCTGCAGATAGCATTCAGGCACCCACCCAGCCTCATCCTCGCTCTATTTTTTCTAGAAGATGGAGAGAAAAATAGAACAAAGGTGAAAAATCTCATCAACCAAGAGAATGATAGATAAATAAGAAAAGTAAATGCTGCCTGTGCAACTAAAGCAGAAAGAGAAGTTCCTCCACTGCTTCCCATCATTGGCCAGATATCCAGGCATGCCTTAGAACGCAGGGCCTCAACCATGCAACTATTACTTGGGAAGATGCTGTGCCTCTGAATGTAGTGCCTTTCTCCTCCTTTCCCTCAGAATTTACTGGTGAACACAATGTCAAATGGTGTGGAATATATTTTTAGTCTCTTGAGGTTGGCTGTGTTCCTGATAGCATAGGGTTAAAATGTTTCTAAAATCGTGGTAGCTAAAGTAGGCCTTGGGAATGGGAGTGTGTATTGTATTTACTGCAATTGTTAAATCATGTGAACCAGCACCTGTGTACTAACTGTACAAGCACATGATGACATTGAATATTATGATTGCTTAGAAAATATTGGGAATTGTCTTAGCTAAATCATGTGGACTTGCACCTGTGTAAGAAATCAGAAATATTGTGGGAAGAGGGGGCTTAAAGTCACGCTTGGGGGAAAACAATAGAACAATATCAAGTTGATGATTAACATATGATTATACAACAGTTATATAAGGAAAGGGTATAAAATGTGTCCACTTCGAATCCATGTTGGAGTCAGATTTGGGTTTGTCTGTACCTCGGCTCTCAGACCTCTTCAATAAAAGCACCTGCATACAATCATCTAGTGATTATGTGTTTTCCACGCTAACATTCCCTCACAGCCTCTTGTCCATTCTCAGACAGTTGACTTTTGTGAGCAAGCAAGGAGAAAAAAATTTGGCAATCTGAGAGCTCTTTTTGGGGGCAGGCAAAACACTCCTATGTTACCAACATTGTTTAAGCTTCATTACAAAATACAAAATACAAACCACAACATTATATAGACCTCTCTGAATAAAATTAATGTCGTAACTTTATTCCAGCCACACCCAGTACAGAGGTTTGGAACCACGACCCACAGTAACTCCACACACAAAGTTCTGCTTTGTCTTACACTGTTTTGGGCATGGCTAATAATGCTGATGAGCTGCAGCATTTAACACATCAGGCTTATTCATGAGGAAGAACCTAATGTTTTAAAAGCATGAAATGAAATAGGACATCTTCAAATTAATGCTCTAATTACCCAGTGCTGTTGGAATTGTGTAGGGCAATTTCTTAAACATGCTCTGCTTTGGTCCAATTGTTTAGACTGCCAAGTTCCTTCTCCGTCCTGTGCACAATACCCTACAGGCTGACACTTTTATGAGGATGTATGACCTTTATTAAGCAGCAGAAAAATGGAGTGAATATGTATCTCCTGCTTTGTGTGTATACTGGAAGGTACTGCTCTGGCTTGCATATGAAACATGCATTGAATTCAGAATGGAGGGTAAAAATCAAAAGTCCAAGACATTAATTTTTAACTAGGGAATAAAACCTAAAATGGTGTGTAGAAATACATAATATTTGGAAGCTCTATTTTTCCTTTTAGTATCTGGCTCTTTAGTTTTACACAATATATTTTGTTGGGTTCAGACGAAAGGAGAATGTGGTTTTTTTTGAAAGATATTTGGTATAATTTGTATTTTTATTCTTTCCATCATCCTCAAGTGGAAGAAAAAACAATCCCAAAAAACAACAACCCTTTCTTTTATAGGATTAAAGATTTTAAATCACCATTTTTCAAGTCCTTTCAATTCAGGTGTTTCGGGTATTTTTGAAGATGAATTGACTACTTCATTCCGGTTTGAGAAAAAGAATGATGAGAATGGACTGATTTAAAATCATGTCTAAAGATCAGAAGCTAAAGAAACATTATTCATATAAGGCTGCATGAAAGTGGGAGTGAAAGCTCTTTATATTTGGTTGTCTCCTATTCTTGACATCTGCATCTATCCCAACCCAGTCATTAAAACACATTAAATTACACTAAAATGTAAAAGATAGAAGGTGGAAACTGGATGTAAACATTTTAAGTGGTGCAGTTGTGTTTATTTTATAGAAATAGAAATTAAAATTATGAAAAAAATTGAATTAATTATTAAGACAACTAAATTCTGAAAAGAAAAAAATGGGCAAAATGTGCTTTTAAATTAATTTGGCAGCTTATACTAACATGTATATAAACCTCACTATTAGCAAAATATTTTTATTCAAATAAAGTAGTATTATCCTTAATAACTTCTCTGTGTTTTGAAATCTGTAAGAATCATCATCTGTTATGCAAATTATTTCCTGCCTGGTCCAAATATGTTTAGAATTCATAACCCACTTTTCAGGAAAAGAGATTTTTGAATTGCATATGCACACAACATATGTAGAAAACTGAATATATTGAATAAGCAACTTGTTTTGAATAAATAGAATGTTTTCATCCTGGTAGATAGGGTACAAAAAAAGCAATTTGATCATGGAGAAAAGAAAAGAAACAAGACAGTTCCTTATTTATTTCATGTTGTGCTTCTTGCAACAATAGAGATTTTTACAAAAATATTTATATAATTATGACACTCTGCTTGCCAGAATTACATAAATGTATACTTACACTCAAATTTGTATGCCTATTTACTATACTTTCACACAGTTCTGGGAAAATTTTGCATGCAAATTAGACATACAGGTATATTTGCCATTTTGAAAGCCTATTCTTAGCTACCATTGTATAAAATTAGATTGTTCAGATGCAAAAATACCTGTGTATGTATAGTCTGCAATAACAAAATTAGATATACCTGTTTGTGGCAGCTGCTAGTCACTATATTTAAATGCTGAGGTTAATTCTTTTTTTCTTGAGACACATGCATTTTAGGCTGCTTGAAAATAGATTTCAATATGGTATTTATTTGTTGTTTGCCAACGCAGCAACAATTAGGGTATACAATCTTTTTAATGTGAATTTCAGTAGCTTGGAAGTGGCAAATATAAGTAGCTCTTGATGAGTATGGTAGCACTGAAAACCATTACCTCTCTCTCCTCTGACCTCCCTCTTGGTAAATTCTGTCACCATCCAGTTGTGGTGGAATTAGTTGTGCCTGCAAGACTGTAGATGACTTCAGGGGGAATCACAGGGTACTGTGACCTGAGTCACTGTTTTCTTAAAACCTGAGCTATTGCTTATGGTAAAGTGACACCTCCCACCCAGAAGTCCTGCCTTGATCGTACAGCTGGGCAGGGTGCAGCCTTCTAGAACACTCACGTCAGGAATGCCTTGACTCCTTCAACCCCCTCCTCAGGCCCCTCTCTGGGAATACATCGCAACCCCCACTAGCCTCTGTGCTCACCAGATTGGTTTAAATATGTTCTCCTTACTGCTAGTTTAATTTCCATGGATCAAGAACTTTACTTCAGGCGCAGACCTCAGGGAACTGCAAATCTTGTCACTGGCATTTCAGCAGGGTAGGATGAGAATAAAAACTGCTTTAGTCATAGCAGCGTTTCAGGTGAAATGGGGTCTGGATAAAATCAAACCTGCTGTCTTCTGTTAAGCAGCTATTTTGGTGTATGAATGTATGGGATTGACAGAAAGTTAAGGGAAAAAATAAAACCACTATATTTTTGTTTGGAATTCCATTTGTAGTAACTTACCATAACATTATAAATAGAATAATGACATGGCTAAATGTAATAGCATAATACAAAGGGCTAGCACAATCCATCTTAACAGTTTGAAGAAATTGCTGTAATGTCTCATGTCAAAAAAGCACTGAAGTGTATCAGTGAGCAGCTAATCCTGGCTCAGCCTGACAAACTTCAGAGTAATATGGCAGGAAAGAAGATGCCTAGTGGTTGCCAGAGTTTAACAAGCAATATGCCTTTTTTCTATCTATATTTAATATTTAATAAGAATTTTGAAAAAGCTATAACGGTGGGAAGAGTGGAGCAACTTAGGAAAGCGTAGTTGTTATTGGTTCTACAACACTTGGGTACTCAGAATCTATACAAATTGTTTTGCATGAGATGCTAAAGTGTTTGCTTTAAAAAAAAATCTATGTGATTTTATGCTTACACTACTTATTCTATCTTTATAGGCAGTTTGCCTGTGTTTTCTCTCATTTGCATTTGTTACTTTGTGCCATGAGCAAGGTAAAAAAAGGGATGGATAAGCTTACAATTTTTATGTAGAACATCTCAATGCATCTAAGCACTGGAACAGGCTGTCCAGGGAAGCACTTCTGCCACCACCCCTAGAGGAATTTAAAAGGTGTGTTAGATGTAGCATCTAGGGACATGGTTTAGTGGTGGATTGGGCAGTGCTGAGTTAATGGTTGGACTTGATGAGCTTAAAGGTCTTCTCCAACCTAAACAAGTCTATGATTTCAATCCTGGTTCTTCCAGGTCCTTATTCTCTGGAGACTCTGTTACTTTTTCAGCAGACACTTGATTCTGTATAAGATTTTTCTTCTTTGCCTCAC
Source organism: Lichenostomus cassidix (assembly GCF_008360975.1). NCBI lineage: Eukaryota > Metazoa > Chordata > Aves > Passeriformes > Meliphagidae > Lichenostomus > Lichenostomus cassidix. The sequence goes on from NC_139511.1 coordinate 34,642,194, forward strand.
CCATAACATCACCTAAGATCCTACTGGTACATCCATGCCAGCATGATGGATTTTTGGGTCTGGAAATATGGCCTAGTGCTTTTCCAGTTTCATTCTTTGTAGGAAGGAAGTAATTATACCAATATCTCTCTTTATCATGTCAGGAGGATTCTAACTTGCTCTTTATTTTTGCTGCATGCTTTTGTATCTATCTGACTTAATAGAATCATAGAGCTGTAAGTGGCCAGATGGCAACAGAAAGTAAGACTCCACAGCACTGGAAGTGGCAGAGTCTTTCTATACAGACATGGGGAAGCACCCAAACAAAAGACAAACCAGTGGAACTGCTGTCCTTCCACATCTCTTTGGGAAGCAATTTGGAGACTTTGCTGCTTTGCTGAAGACAGCCCTGGGCCTCTATAGCAGGATACTGGATTGCCCTAGAAGGGAAAAATAGTCCTCTTGCATCATCTTACAGGAACCCACAGTTTGGCTTGTAGGCAAAATTTTGCAAACATTTCAAACGAAAGTCTACTAATTGGTTGCAAATGTTACTTTATCCTGGGGCAAGTTCTAATATTTGCTGGTCTTTGTTTTCAGACGAATCTCGTATGATATTATAACCTCAGGGGTTTGAAACAGTCATGTTTCACACAGCTTTAGATTTCAGTGCTTGAACTATTTTGATATTTAGACAATAAAGAATAATGCACCAAATCATCAATAATAGCAAGTCTCTGAAAGGGAAAAGAAAGCAAAGGGCAGACAGATGGCACAAACATTGACAGTAGAACTGTTAGAGACAGATTTTTCTAAAAATAATTATTTGCAGAAGGGCTTCTGTGTTTTGGGTTATGGTGCCATTTTTTTGTTTTGTTTTGTTTTTTTTTTAAATAAATATGCCCCTATTTCTAGGCTTCTTGCCCACCATTTTGCACAAAAGTGTGTTCATAAATGCCATTAAGTATCTTTAGTATCCTGATGCACTATGAAATAGCATAAGGTGAATGTTGCTTACACCATAAAATATATTTGTCTCCTTTTCAGTATTTTGCAGATGTAATTTCATTTGAGTTGCTCTCTTTGGTCTCTGTATAGCATTATGACCTCCATATGGGTTTTGGCAGGTCCAAGTGTTTGTTTATAAATTGTGTTGGTGTAGTTCCCAATAAAAAAGTTCAGTTAAAGTGATTCTTAGACTATTAATATTTTTGCACAAATAAATGGGGTGGGCCTATTTACTCATCAGAACTGGGGGGGACCACATAAACTGTCTGTGCTGCAGGTTGGGGTTTTGAATTTGGCAAGAATCCCATCTCTGCAATTTCTGGAACTGACACAGCAAATTTGGGAAAAATAAACAAAAATTTAAGTTCTCTTAAACAACAAATTCTATACTGATATTGACTCTTAATTCTCACAATATAATCACAGTAAATAGCACTTTAAAGTTGTCTTAGAATGAAAATGCATATCTTGTGTAATAAAACTTTCATTTGAAGTTAGAGACGCCACTGCTTCCTTAGCATAAAGGTGAACTGTAAGAAATGTAAGAAATACAGGTCATCAAAAAGGAATGCTACTGTGCTCCTTTTGTTTTGAAGAGCTGGTTAAACCACCTGTCCTTGGCTCCTTCACAAGTTACGCTTCAGGGCAGGCTCTCACAGCATCTCATCCACCTTGAACAAGTTTCTCTCCATAAATCCAAGGTCATAATTTTTCTGAATGTCCTTGTCATACCTCCTGTTCAATGCAGCCGAGGCCTCTGTCAGTATTCATGACCCCCAGCTGGTTCTATCTTGTTTATGAATCAAGGTCCAGGTTTGTTAGAATTTCCTTAGAAGAACTAGGACCCACAGAGAAGCTGTTTCAGGATACCTGTGAAGATTATGTTCAATTCATCTTATTACAATCAAACAATAAAATGAAAAACAGTCAAAGATGTTATAAATCTCCCTTTGTATCATTCAGTGATGAAGTATTACTAAGGAAATCATTGTCAATAATGAGAATATAGCCTCAAAAAGTGGCAATTTGAGATAAATAGATATTAAAGAGTGTGTGTGTGTGTGTGTGTGTGTGTGTGTGTGTGTGTGTGTGTGTGTGTGTGTGTGAGTATGTGTGGTATATGCATACATGTATACAGACCAATGAGTAACAAATATTTTGTGGAAGACCTGAATCATACTCAGCAATGATCTGAACAATGCTGAATGATTCAACGACTTCTGTGGAACTGCAAATTGGCTCTGAAAGTAACCTCCGGGATGTTAAAGGGATGTCTGTAGCCAGCAACTTCCAATTCAAAGGTGTTACAGGCAAAGGATCAGTAACTTGAAATTACTATGCTACAACTGAAAGCCTATTCGGCATTCAATTACTTTCTACTCTTGCATCTTTGCATATGAAGTGACCTCTAGAAAAGATTTTACTGAGAAAAGTGTAAAAATCCACACATATAATACATGAGAAAAGTGTATTTTCCTATTATAAGAATAAAATATCACTCTTGCAGATTTTCCAGCAGAGAAACCCATTGCTGTTTACATGCTTGCTCTTGCAGTGCTGGTGAACTACTCCCAGTACCTGCAGAGAATATTTTCCTTAACTTCAGGAACCTGTGAAACCTAGAAAGCAAGGACATTGATGGATGAAGGTCTTTTGGAGGCTTGACATTCAGTTTGTGAGAAGCAGTGGAGAATGCAAGCACACTGCTGCAAGGACAGGCATGGGAAGAATTTCCTAGTTACAGTGTTAAGGACTGTTTCAGAGTCAGAAAGTTCATTCCAGAATCCTAGCCAGGGATGAGAGCAGAAAATAATTGAAATGAGACCTTGTCAATTTTACTGACACATCTTTCTGGTCAAAAGATGTAAAAGTAATTTTTCATAGGCTGATTTCTTCTTCTTTGACTGATGTTATATAGACGTGCAGTTTTAGAGCAAATTGGGGGTCATAATTAGATAGAGCTAGAATGACTTAATTAATTTTATTCTAATGTTGTGGTTTTTTTCAGAGAACAATGACCTTGTTAAACTTTCATCTTTGGAAGTAAAATGTTTCCAGAAAGATTAAGGGAAATGCTTTTTGCTTCAATTCTTATTTGGAGAGTAAAATAGGGTAAAGGTGACATTTGTAACTGGAATCTTTGCCAAGAACTTGCTTGTTCTTGTGATTGGAAAAAAAAAAAATCTTGTTATGTCAGCCAGAGTCACATGTACCTTTTTGTGTAGAAATTATCCAGTTTCAGAAAGATGGTATGATGTGAGGAACACTTGTATGAGTTCTGCCCAAGTGAATGATTAAATATATTTTTGAACAGAAAGCAGTGGTCGTGTTTGGGTGCAAAGAAGGTACAGGAGAATAGAGTGATATCAGAAACAGAACTTTTCAGGCACTGTCATGGAATGATAGAATGCTAGAATTATAGACCAGTTTGGGTTGGAAAGGGCCTTTAAAGGTCACTTAGTCCAACCTCTCCTACAATGAGCAGGGAAGTTTTCAACTGGATCAAGTCTCTAAGAGGCCTGTCAAATTTGACCTTGAATGTTTCCAAGGATGGTAATCTACAATCTCTTTGGACAACATGACCCAGTGTTTTTACCACACACATAATAAAACATGCCTTCCATATACCTAGACTGAATCCACTGATCTTATACTTTAAAACCACTACCCTTGGTTGTAGTGCTACAGACACTACTGAAAAGTTGGTCCCCATTTTTCTTATAGGCCTCTTTTATGTAATGGAAGGCTTCTCTAAGTTCTCCACAGACAATTCTCTTCTCCAGGCTGAACATCCCCAGCTCCCCCTCAAATCCTCTTCATGGCATCCTCTAGACTCACTCTAGGAGGTTCATGTCCTTCTTATATTAAGGGCACCAGAACTAGATGCAAGGCTCCAGTTGAGATCTCACCAGAGTGGAGCAGAACTGGAGAATCATCTCCCTCATGACTCTTCTTTGGATGCAGCCCTGACATGTTTGGCTCTCTGGGCTGTGAGAGCTCATGGCTGGGTCATGTCCAGCCTCTCACCCACCAGCACCCCTGTTGCTGTAGAGCTGCTATCAGAGAAAGGACTCAGGTTCTCAGTGTGGCAAGAAAAAGAGACTTTTATTATTTTGATTTCAGTTTACACAGACTTTTCAGAGGTCACTCAGATTGGTCAGCTAGAAACCTCCCCCTAGGCCTGATTGGCCAGGCCCGAACTGTCCAAATCTCGAGACACTGTTTCAACAACATTAAAACTTCATCTTTGTTTATAAAACACAAGAGAAAGTTCTCATGGGAAAACTTGTGCTAGCCACACACCCCCAAGTCCTTCTCCTGAGGGCTGCTGTTCATTCCTCAGCCTGTAGTACCAAGGGTTGCCATAAACCAGGTGTAGTACCTTGCACTTGGTCTTGTAATACCTCATGATGTTCCCATGGGCCTCAAGATTTTCCAGGTCCCTCTGGGTGGCATCCCACCCCTCAGACATGTCAACCACACCACTCAGCTTGGTATCTTCTGCAAACTTCCTGAGTGTGCACTGAATCCTTCTGTCCATCTTGTCAATCAAGATATTAAACAATATGGGTCCCCATATGGACCCCTGAGAGACTCTGTGATCTGTCTGGGCTTTCAGCCATTAACCACTACCCTGCATTCTACTTCACTACTGTTTGCACACATTAGAAATTCTGAGGGGCTAAATGTATACATCAGATGTTGGATATAATTTACAACATTTCCATATTTTCCTACTCAAATACTGTAAGCCAACAAAAGAGAAGGAATCTGGATTTGACTAAGTGGGAATAAAAAAAACCCAGAACCCAACAACAAAGAAAAGAGGACTCTTTTCATACTCTGAAAGTACTCTTAAAGGCAGACTGCAGGGAATAAAATATCAGGAGCTAATAATAAGGGTGGCTGCCTTGTAGGAAAGGAATATATAAAACTTATCTCGATCTTGGAAGGAACATAATTTCGCATGGATATCAACCAATTCCACATGATTTGTTGCTGATGTGCTCATTTAGAATCAGATCTGGCAACACTTTCTTTGTTTTTTTGACTTCAGCATGTTAAGCAGTTTCAGAATCTTTTATCATTTGTTTACAAGATATAAGCTGAAAATAATACTCTTTTAAACATATTTTTGAAAGCCATGTTCAACAGATGTAATATGTAGAGTAAATAGGAGATAATTGCTGTTCTTTGGAGAGTGAAGCTGTTAAGTAATGAGATAGGGAGCTTGTAACCACCTTGACAAGTCATCCTTAACCATGTTAATTAATAGGGGGAATGCTGTGCCCATACAGATGAGAGCCTCTGATATCCTAATGCTAAGAAGAAAGCATCAACTTAAGAAGTGAGCTTTCTGTCTTTGTACATGTATATGGAGTCCTAAGTGATATAAGAACAAGATCCTGATATTTCCTAATCTTTGCTTCAGATAGAACCACAACATAAAACTTTGAGTTTAAAAACAGATTTAACACCTATGAAAGAACACCTATGCACATAGAATAATGAACATTTTAAAATGCTTTTTCTTAAAAAAATACTTCTTAAAACCATTTTTTTTTCTTTTCCCTGAAAGCTGGAGATTGCCTTTATCTGTCTTTTTGCTTCCCCCATAAATTTCAAACACCAGGGAAGAAAAGATGGTTCTTTGCTTTGCCACTTATCTAGTGAAGAGTACTGCAGCACAGCAAAATGTATTCAAGACTGTTTTCATCTTAAATAATGTTCTCTAGTAGGTGGAGCTCCTTTGGATATCTTCTCAAAGAACACTCTTCCGGAGATCCTATCTGCAGGATGGAACTTCAAGAGTGACCAAGAAACCTGTGAAGGTTGAGCTGTCACATCTTTCTATCAAACAACAAGATAACTGGTGAAGTGCAAAGATCAGAGATAGTGGTGAGAACAGTTGAGAAAGTTTTACTGTATGGCGAGGGGAAAAATGGAAGAAATAATCAACATGAATCAAATCTCTGATGTTCTCTGGAGAAACAGTCAGACATGGATTCATTTTCAGGCCATCATTTGTTCCCTACCTTAAGCCTCAAACATAGGTCTTTCACACATGCACAAGCACCCATGTGCAACCCTCCCTGCCCCAAAACAGTCAGTGATTCTCATTGTATGTAGGTATTTATATAGAAATATATATTCTGGAGAGAGACATACATGTACATGTTTATCACGTGCTTTAAAAGAAAAGAAACACTCAAGTAAATGTGTCTAAAAGCAAATCTTTAAATGTAGGTTTCAAAATCCAGACCTAAATTTAAGGTGAAGTGGATTATTAGATTCACTTTCCTTTTTTGTAACATTTCAAAGATGAACTCTTTTTAAAGAAAAGACACAATCTTCTTGCTATTAAGTAACTGTAGATCCAAATATTGGACAATTCCTGATGTATTGAGAAATGGGATCTTGTTTTGTATCCTCAGAATAGTAGTCAATTTCCAAGTGCTTTCAGGCTGCCATCTCATTCAGCAAATTTTCTCTATTTCTGTATGATTTAGATGGTGAAGTGCAGCAGTTGAATATTTTACAAACACTTGATCACAGCTTGCATCAGAAAAGTGAGTGGTGAAATTAAAATTTCCTGCCATAGTCAGTGGAAGAGGTGGTTTGCGTTCTTCCTTCTTGCTAGAAAGGGACATTGTTCAGGGAGGGAGCTACAAAACACACTGGTGTGTCTGTGTGGGTGTTGGGCTGACCTGTGAGTCAGAAAATTTGTGGGAGGACTTAGGGCAGGTAAACTTTTACTCCATTCCTGCTTCCCTGGAAAGTTGGTGGCAGCCTGTTAACTCATTGAGAAAATCTGCAATACTGGAGTGCGAGAGGCCTCCCTGAAGCTTCCCAGGCTTTGAAGAGGTGTTTCTTCACATACTTCCTACTTCCCTGCCCATTTTCTGCACAAAACTAGTAGACCCTCCTGACCTCATACCATCTTTGGCTCTACTGATGCCTTAAAAGCTGATAAAAACATGAGGCAGACACAGCAGTACAGGGAAAAAGACTATTACCTTGGTTTTAATAGGATCATAAGTGCACATTCATCAAAAGTGGAAATGCCAAGACACACACCCATGTACATGTATAAAAATTTACGGAGCTCACAAATTAGCATATCTACCAAAAATCTCCCAATAAGAAACTTAACAAATGAAGTAATTGTCCCTCTATTCTAATTATCCCCCCAAGTGAGACTACAGCCTAGCTTACAAAACCATGTTCCAGAGAGGAGGCTCCATCCAAGGTTGGCGCCTCTAGTTCTGAGATAGTTATGAATGTGTCATCTTCCCCCCTGGAGAACCCACAAACTAAGCTAAATATCAGACTACAAGAGTTATAAACATGTAGGGCTAAGGTACAAGGAGTGTTTGTGAAAGGTACAAGGAGAGGGAAAGGGTATAAAGATGCATAAAAGGGTATAAAAGGAAAAATCATCAGGCATCACTACCACTTGGCTGGGGAGAGGAAGGAGAACTGATTTGTGCTCCAGCCAGCATGTTGTGTGGGCTAGAGCTGCAAAGTGTGCTCTTCCAGCTTGTCTGATGGTAAATGCTGGGCAACTGAAAAGACTTTTGTCCTCAGAACCTCCTCTCTGACTCTCACTTTAACTGTTGAGCTCAACATCTGTCAGAACAAGAACTGAAGGAAGCTTGATGGTAAGGATGCAGCCATGTAGGTTTTAGTAGAGTGCTTGTGCCTGACTTACGTTTTTTGGCTAATTAAAGTAATCCTCTGGGTTGCATGACAGAACCGTGGCCTGAATTTTGCTACTTAACATATCTCTGCTTGGAGATTGACAGATGTCTCCTTGATATGACAACACTGGCTTTACCGACTCCTTCCTGGACCACAGTGTGGGAAGCATTGTTCTGTCTCAACAGTCAGTAGCCTTTATTATAATTATTTTTTCCTCTTGTGCCTGTACAACTCCATTTGGCATCTGGGAGCTCTACATGCTAAATCTTGGTCCCTAATATAAGTCTATGAAACTAGAGTTATTTTTATTTACTTTTCATTAAAAATAATTTTTGCAGTGCTTTTGGACTTTTGTTCTGTATGCTGTTATTTCTAGGTATGTGTGTGGTAGCTACATGGAAAAAATAATTGATTTTTACCTGTTCTCAAAGCAAAAACTGGCTCATGTAGATTACTTCCATCTATGTATTTTTCAATCTGTATCTCTACATGGGTAGAACTGGCTTCCGGTAAAAGGATTGGTTTGAGAATCAGGGTTTAAATAACAAATTCAGCCTCATATTTCTCCTGTAATCTTAAGCAAGTTGCACAGTAAGTTACAGAAACAGCAGATGTAGAAGAGCTGAACTTTGAAATATCTTGTTCCCATCGTGAAGGTCTGGAGTGAAGTGCTAAATCTCTCTGTAGAATAATGCCAAGTATATTAGGCATGCTCTAACAGATTTTGAAATAACCTGCTAAGCAAATCCAGTGCTGCTGGCATTTTTCTGCCTGGAGACAGCCAACACGAAAAGTGTGGAGCAAGGGAATGTTATAGATCTTTGTCTATTCCACATTAAGAACCTGAAATCCTTTCCATGTGCAAACTTTATTTCAAAAACCCACAGGTCTGAAAGGAAGGGATATGTTCTTTTCTATTATAAGATAGTCTTGCATTACAGAGCTCAGGAAGTAAGTTATTTTCCAGATATAGGATTTAAAGCCTCTCTAGAGAGAGTTCCATAGCCCTGGATGCTGTCCACATCACTTGCTGAAGATACGCAACTGTGCTCAAAGTGCAAAAGGGGGAATTTTTTGAAAGAGGCACCTGGCTTTCAGTGAAAGATGAAATTAATGTGTTTGTATCCTGTCACTGTTTTGTAATCAATTTTATATTGCCTTTAAATGCTGTGCTGCTCACTATTAGAAATTGAACAGCATCAATGCTTTCCATTGCTACCTTTTCACTGACCTGTTTCTAAAGCAAGACATAGCTGGCTGGTAAGGGATTTGTCCCTGACATGCCAAGGGTGCAGAAAATACAGATTTGAGCATCACAACTCATTTATGAATAAAGGTGATTCTTGAGTGTGAAATAAATTCAGAACTGTTCTCACCAGTGAGACATGCTTGTAGGCAGTCTTATGGATTAGATAAATATGCTGTGGAGATTTCAATGTTGAAAAGAAAGACAGTGTTCAACTTAGGTAGCTGAACAAAACTTTTGGGGTTATCTTGCTTCTAGGTGTTTAATTGCTGCCAAAATTGTTCTTTCAAATTCTCATCTACCAGATGGAAATTGTGCTTTAGATTATGAATAACAAAAAACATATAACATGAATATACATATCTATAATTAAAATATATATTTTTAAAACTTGTACTTCACATTTGTATGTATTTATCAAGAGATATAACTGGCAGAAAAATTTGTGTTCAGGATCAGTTTTTGGCTTTAGACAATGATTTATTTATTGTAGTGACAGTAGCAACAATACAACCTCACTGGGTAAAGAGGTCATCATGTTAATGTCATCGCTGTCATCATCAATAATAACAACAATAAAGTCTTACTGCATTAGCTGAACCTTAAATACTCTCTCCATTTTAGTTGCATTAAAATAGCTAATAAAATTCAAGATCCCTGGTTGTGTTGCCGTCTGCCTTGCTAATGATTCTACACTATGTATATAAAGTAGGTATTGTACTATTTGTTACTTATTAGATCCTATGAGGAATTTGCATTTTTCAAGAGCAAAGTTCAAAGCACCGTATAATAATTAGCTCATTGTAATTGATTTTCAAATATATTGAAAACATAAACTCTTCACCTTGTGTTCAGTTGACAGCCTTTTGCCCTGAATGATGCTTGCTGGTACTAGCAGCTGCCCAAGTACATTTGCATTTAGTGTGGCATTGGTTAGTGTAGTATGCTTTATAATATTAATTGCTTTTGCACTATATTCAACAATAAAAAATGGTATCACAAGAATGTTGTTATACATAACTGTATCACTAACCTACTGGAGCAGTTGTATAACCAAGATGGGTATTTTATTTGCTCCGTTTGAATTTTATTCAGAAGGGCTGCATGCTATCTCAGTCAGTTTGCAGCTGAGATCATGTTGGGCAGGAGAGTTGATCTGCTGGAGGGCAGGAAGGATCTGCAGAGGGATGTGGATAGGCTGGATTGATGGGTCAAAGCTGATTAGATGAGGTTCAACAAAGCCAAGTGCCAGGTCCTGCCCTGGGGTCACAACAACCCCAGGCAGCTGTACAGCCTGGGAGCAAAATGACATGAAAGTTATTTGGCAGAAAATGATCTGGTGGTGCTGGTCAACAGCACCTGGGCATGAGCCAGCTGTGCCAAGGTGGCCGAGAAGGCCAGTGGCATCCTGGCCTGGATCAGCAACAGTGTGGTCAGTAGGACCAGGGCAGTGATTGCTCCCGGTACTTGGCACTGGTTAGGCCACAGCTTGAGTGCTGTGTCCAGTTCTGGACCCTGCATGACAGGAAAGACATTGAGGTGCTGGAGCATGTGCAGAGAAGGGCAGTGTAGCTGGTGAAGGGTCTAGGGGGTAAATCTTATGAGGAGCAGCTGAGGAAGCAGGTGGTGTTTAGCCTAAAGGAAATGAGGCTCAGGGAGACCTTATCACTCTGCACAACTACCTGACAGGAGGGTGTAGCCAGGTGAAAGTCAGTCTCTCCTCCCAGGCAGCCAGTGACAGGACAAGAGGATACAGTATAAAGCTGCACCAAGTGAGGTTCAGGTTGGACTTTGGAATATTTTTTCACAGAAGGGGGGATTAGACATTGGAATGGGTTGTCCAGGGAGGTGGGGGAGTCATCATCTCTGGAGGTGTTTAGGGAAAGACTGGATGGGTCATTCTGTGCATGGTCTGGTTGACAAGGTGGTGTCTGGTCAAAGGCTAGACCTGATGACCTCAGAGGTTTTTCTAGCTTGATTGATTCTGTGATTCAGTGATCTCTGCCAATGGGCTCAGCTGCAGCAAAATTAAATTCGTTTCAGGTTATTTAGACCTTCACTATTGTTTTCTCATGCTCTTTTGCTTAAGTGCTAGGTGTAGCTGAAAGCAGATGAGATGACCTGTGAAGCAGTACAGCCACAGTGTTAGCAATATTCCAGCAATCTTCTGTTTCATTCAAACATCAGTAAGTAACCGACTTCAACAGCAATTACCCTCTTCTAAAAAAGGAAATTTTAAATTTCCTTTCTTTAAATTTTCCTCTTTTAATATATACTTAAAATTCAATATTTTGTTTATAAAAAGGTCTTAGGGAGCTCAAGGTTATCTCAAAACACCACCAGGAATATAAAATTTTAAGTAGTAAAACCAAAACACAATTAACATTTTTTCTCAGGTACACTGAGTCAAACCCTGTTTTGACTTTCTCAGTTAACAATGTTTTGATAAAAAGGAGTCAAGACAAATAAATAAAGCATACTAATACATGAAACCATGAAATCATATTCTATCAAGGGGTCTCGGTTTTCTCTCTTTCAGTTTCATTCGTTAGTTACGGAGTGTGGACTGCTACACGAGTAAAATATTTCTGAAATGCACAGATACATAAAAACATAATTTTGTTCCTATCCAGCAGCTGTGCAAAGTCAGTCAGAACCTAACTTGCCAATATCCGCAGGAGAGGTCAGGATGTTCTTGAGTTGTCAAGAATTAGTGGGTTGATGCATCCACGTAAGAGTTGTTATCTCTGCTGACAAATATTGTGCTGCCTTTTTTTTTCACGTTTTGAGCTAATATGTTTAAACCAATGGCTTATTTTATTTTTCCCCAAAGAGAAGCTAAATATGGAATAGCAAAGGCAAGAGGGAAAGCTAGGACTACTTCCGTTTTCCTGAAAATGCTTGAAACAATGTATAGGAGAGAACAGACTAAACTTTCAATATTTTTTTTTCCTCAATTGTACGAATAATTCCAAGTGCTGACTGAAAAACCTTTTATTCTGACTAAGTGAAAGAGAAAAAGTCATGAACTGATTACAAGTGAATGCTTTCACCCTGAAGTAGCAGAACTGTCTTTCTTCTAAAGCCAGTTTTCCTACTTGTCCCATAATGACTTGTCTTTTTAAGACCCATAGGCTTAATTCATGGATCAGACCTACCTTGGAAATGAATAGCTGATACTTAACAAAAGCCTTGGTTATTATTGAAAAGAACCTGTGTAGTGGTCTTGTAGTTTGGAGTGCAAATGAGTATTCCTACAATGCGGACTATTATACAGTCATCTTTTTTCCATGGAGAATAAACTTTATGTTAAAGGAAGACCCTAGAATTAGAGAATGATATTTCCTCACGGGCAGCAGAATCAGCATTGTTCTGTTTTATGTAGTATTAAAAAAATTATAGTTTTCATAGAAACAAAGATTTTTGAGGTACTTGAGAAAGGAAAATCCAATGTTTAATCATGTTTTCTGAATACCATTAGGAGTTCAGCTGGATCTAGGTTTGGCTGGCATGAAGTAAAATCTGCATGTCGGATCTGTAAATTACCTATCTATATCCATTTATTTCTCAGTAATGTTGCAAGTATGACATTTTTTCCCTCATGCTGAGATACCTGCTACAACTGGAGAACCTAAGTGGCCCATTGCTCCAAAGGTCAAGTCAGTCTACATGTAATATTTAGTTCTTTGCAAAACTTGGAATTGCAGAAGTAGAGAAAATGAATGTCAAAAAGTCTTGGGCTCGTCTTCGCAATGTTTAAAAATGTTGTGTTGCTTGTCTCCATTGTTTGGAATAGTCCACGTATTAGTTTATTGATTTAAAAAAATCTGTGGGTCATTACTGGGCAAGGCACAGAATTACTACACCAGTGTGGAAGAAAAAATATGTTTAAGGAAACAATTTCCTTCTTCCTAGAGCACCATCATTGATCATCGTTTTGGGTTAGGAAGTTCTAGAATTCAGTTAGAATATTTATGGGCCTCCAGAGTTAAGACCTCAATTCCTTTTCATTTCAAAAAGAATTTGTAAAAATACTTTTTCTGCTTAAAAGAGGAATGTTGAAACATTATAGGAAAAACTGACTCTGAAGTTTTTTTTCAAACACATTGAAAATCTTAGACATGTGGGCTTTTTTTTTGGGGGGGGGGTTTGTTTGTTTCTTTATTCATTTTTTTCTTAATTAATTCTCCCTGATTTTGAAATTCAGTAGATGTTTGCATGATACTCATAGAACATTTAGTCTCCCCAGTGGCTGGTAGATACTGGATGTCCATGCTCTATGTAAGTTACTTCTCACTTCTGAATGTCAGCCCCTCTGATAAACAGTTAGCTCTCCCGTCTAAAATGAGAGATATACCTTGGTTTTGCTCAATAAGGACTGCCTCTTTCCTTGAGCATGATATACCATGGTAGGTATATGCTTCTCTAGTTGTTTAAAGTTGAGATAGCCCAAGTGTAATTAACCATCTAAGTATATGTTTTAAATGTGTGGAGACTTGAAATTTCTTAGAATTTCAACAAAATTTCTTAGAGTTTCTTAGAGTTTCAACAAAAGGAGCTGATTTATGTGCCTCTTCTATTACTTTTGTACAAGTTGACAAAATATAGGTTTTCAAAACTCATAAACAAATTCTTCAGTGTGTAATACTCTAGGACTCAGAAAAACTTCTGTGTGTTTGCAACAACAAAAATCCAAGATTGCACATCTATTTCTGTGTGGTCAGAAGCTGAATTCTGACCTTTCAGAGAACAGGAATGCTTACTATGTCTTTAGGCATAGAGAGCTATTTCTAGGGAGTGGGCTAGGGAGTGGATTGGGAGAATCATAGAATCATGACATGGCTTGGGTTCCAAGGGAACTTAAAGATCATCTAGCTCTGACCCCACTGCAATGGACAGGGACATCTTTCACTAAAATACATTTCTCAGAGCCCTCGAGTCTGACCTGGAACTATTCCAGGGACAGGACATCCACAATTTCTCCAGGCAACCTCTTCCACTGCCTCAGTACCCTCACAGTAAAGAATTTCTTTCTATTATCTAATCTAAACTTACTCTTTTTCAGTTTGTATCCCTTCCTGCTTGTCCTCTTGCTACATGCTCTTGTAAAAAGTCTCTCTGCATCTTACTTGTAGGTTCCCTATTGGTACTGGAAGGCCACAAAGATCACCCCAAAATCTCCTCTTAAAGGGTGCAACTTCTACCTCTCTCAACCTTTCCTCATAAGAGAGGGGCTCGATCCTTCTGATCAGCTGGTGGCCTCCTCTGGACTGTCTCCAACAGGTTCATGTGCTTCCTATGCTGGGGACCCCAGAGCTGGATGCAGCGTTCCAGGTGGGTCTCACCAGAGCAGAGCAGAGGGGCAGAATCCCCTCCTTTCCCTGCTGCCCACACTGCTTTGGATGCAGCCCAGGACACATTTGGCTTTCTGGGCTGGGAGTGCACATGGCTGGGTCATGTCCAGCCTCTCACCCACCAGCACCTCCAAGTCCTTCTCAGAAGGGCTGCTCTGATCTGTTCATCCCCAGCCTGTGTTAGTATCATGGGTTGCCATAGCCCAGGAGACCTTGCCCTTGGTCTTGTTAAACCTCAGGAGATTCCCATGGGCCCAGTTCTTGAGTTTGTCCAAGTCCCTCTGGATGGCATCCCTTGCTTCAGGTGTGTCAACTGCACCACTCAACTCGGTGTCATCTGCAGATTTGCTGAAGGTGCACTCAGTCCTGATGTCTATGTCATTCCTGAAGATATTAAATAATACTGGTCCCAGTACAGGCCCCTGAGTGACACCACTTGTCACTGATGTCCATTGGGACTCTTAGCCATTGACCACTACCCTCTGGACATAACTGTCCAACCAATTCCTTTTCCATCAGTTCACCCACTGAATCCATCTCTCCCCAGTTTAGGTAGAAGGCTGCTGTGAGGAATTGTCGGTAAATGACATCTGTAGCCCTTTCCTTGTCCACTGATTTGGTCATCACTTCAGTGTAGGTAGTATATGCATTTTTTCTTGTTTGGCACTGTTAGTAAGCAAGGCCAGAAGACACTGTTAACAGAAGAAGGCCAGAAGACCTATTAACACTGCTATGCATAATCTTTACAGCAGTATCTCGACAACTACAGCAGGGAGCATGGTAAAGAACCTAGAAAATTAAATGTCTGCAATCTGATTATTCTTTCATTCTAGGCTGAGTAAAGTTCATGGTAGTAAACATATTTAGTGGAGAAAATCACTTCGTCTAAAATAATTTCTTTTAAAGGAGATTTTCAGCCTAAATTATTGAATATATTAGTGTATGGTTTACTTGAAAAAATATATTTTATAATAGAGACATTAAAATTATATAGAGTAACTAACTGATTAACTGAAAACTTTGGATTTTTACCAGGTTAATGGCTTTGAGGCTGACATAATAGAACATGTGCAATGAAAGAATGCAGCAAAGGATCACAAGAAGGTGTGCATTTAGGACAAGAAAATGGAAATCGATGTTTGCACATTTATACTGCAGGCATTTTGACTTGTTTATCTGCTCTATCATTAAGTGTGATGGACGGTAGGATAGTAGAGGCCCTTGTATTGAAACCTGACATTTAACAAAGTGGTAGAAACATGACTTTGGTAAAAATAGCTAAATAAATAAATACAGAAATGTACATACCATTGTGCCCATTGCTTTCAATAATGCTGGAACACAATCATAGCAACAGTGTAGTGTGAGATAAGCAGTGTTCCTCCATAACGAAATGAAAAGAACTCTTGTAGGAGAAACTGTAGGCTGCTTGATATATAAAAAAAATTTAAGTATAGAAAAAGGTAGACGAAGTGGTTATTATAGGTCTGCTGAACTGACAGACATTTAACTCTTTCAGCAATATATTTCGAGTACGGGTATGCACAACATCTTTTATCTCCTGGTGTATCATCCTGTAGTATGTGCCAGGCATGCCTGCACCAAGTGGTGACAAAGCTGTCACCAAATTAGTCTTTATAGTTGTCTTCATTTTACACACAAATTTGTTATTGAAAAAACTAACCAAACAGACAAATTAATTTCAAGTACTTGGGGAGGCTAGTATCTACATAATGTCTCAATTTTTTTTTATCAACTTTTTAATTTTGACCACTGTTTGGTTTTCTAGAACCTAAACTAACTGTATGTTTTTATAATGTTATATACAGAAGTGACAGCTTTTAAACAGTATTTAGCTAGCTAGAAATGCATGTATTTATATAATTTGTCTTCTCACAACTCATAAATATCCCATACTTACTGAGGTACTAATATAATGGCAGTGTTTAAAATAAATTATGATAATTATTTATTGTAAGTCTGAAAAATCCCCCAAAGTAATGTGTTTTATCAAAACCAGTAATTTTACAGACTTTGCAAAAGTTTGTTTTCAATTTTATGAATAACAAAAACTATTCAGCTGGAGCAAGGCTGTTTGAAACTGCAGAATCCCTCACCATTCTTCTGAAATGAGTCCCAGCCCTCCAGAGGCATTTGTCACATTCTGGTTCTGAAGGTACATATTCTCACAGTCTGGGGACTAAAAGGATTTATCATTTCCATGGAAACATCTCAGAACAAAATTTCAAAATGCTCTCTGTGACAGAAGTCACTTATTTATGCTTCAGTTTTGTAGTGGTATCAACAAATAAAAGGTATCTTACTTCAAAAGAAAGTGCAGGCTAACCAGGTTCTGTACGGTTTCAAGTGGGTGGGACCTAAGACCTATAGTATCTGTCATACAAGTGATACAGCAGGGAAAAAAATGAAAAATAGTTTCATGTTTGACATACAATAGGACTTTTGTCTTTCTTTAGCCAAGTATTTTTCTGCATATTCCGTTCTTGAAACATTATCAAACCAGGGCTTCATCTTCTAAAGCCATGTTGTGATGTAACAATAGTGGAGAGAGTATTTTATAGCATAATTACATGAAAATATATTCAAATAAGATTGAATTTAAGATTTTATCTCTGTAAGAGTTTAAAAAATGTGCAGATAATTTGTTAAATATCTTATTGCTTTTTATCAATTTTTCTATCAGCTGATGATTCTTCACTTTCAGACTACAACAGGAGCAGTGCATTGGCTGGAGCTAAAATAGGATGCTTGGGCAAATTCAGCTTATTGCAAGATGCTTTGAACATCAAGGTCGATTGTCATATTCACATTCCTGGTCAATCGTCAGAATTTAACTGCATATTTCAGATTTCCTACATTCGTACACTAGTATTGACATAAGATTTGTAAAAAAACTCTGGCTATTACATTTTGTATCTGATTTCCCAGGCAGAGCAGCAGCCTGAAATTCTGTTTCTCTTCAGAGTCATCAGTGTAGATTATTGATGCCTACTGGTTATGTATTCAGTACATTTGAATTTAATTTAGTTGCAGGGAATCTGTATTATCCTTATTTAATTTGTTCTACAGTACTAGTGTAGAAGGGAACCTTCTTGAATTGCTGAAGAACATCCCTATTTGTTTACAATTTATTTCAGGTGAAATTTGCATCAGATTTAATATCCAAGCTATAAGGATTTCTTTAACTGTGCTTTGACAGGCTAAGAACTGAGAATCAAGCTTTATTTTTTTTTTTAATCTAGAAAGTATTAAAACAAACAAACAAACAAACAAACAAACCCACATGGAAAAAAAAACCCCAAAAACTCAAGAAAACTCCCCAAAACCCCACCAAAATCCAAACCAAATCCCAAACCCACAACACAGCACAATGATGTATCAGACTAAACCTTACATTATTTATTAATTCATTTAATTATTTTAAATCAAGGAGTAAGTCTACACGTTCATGGAGAGGTGCATGTTGAATCTGACACACCAAGAGATCATCCCGCAGGTTGATAGCATTTGAGAATGACAATTGATGTACCAGTTGTCATTTATGTGGAAGGCATGTGGCTTCATTAAAGGAGTTAGCATGCATTTATCTGGAAAAAAAGTTACGTGGCTTTCAGCTCTGGGTGTCACCATGATGGTGTTTGCCTTGTGACCCTATAAGAAACACAAACATATGAAGAAATCTTTCAGTCCTGTTCTTGAGAGACACTTAATGAATGTCCCACTCAGATTTACATGAGCCCTAAGGCAAGGAACACAACTGTCCCTGAGGGATCTTTCAGTCTGGTTCAAGCCAATTAGTTTTTCAAACTGCTTTCAGTCACCTTTTATGATGGCTGCATTTTCCATGCTTCAGAAACTATCCGGGCTCACAATATAGAGAATATTCACTGCATTCATTCATGAAATAAAAAAACTATGGGACTGAAAACAAGTTATTTGTAAAATGGATTCAGAAAAATCTGGGATCAGACCCACTTCCTTTTCCAGAAAAATTATTTCATAATAGATCCCTAGGCTTAACTCCAAATATGATTCAAATGTTTTAATACAAAGAGAATTAAAAGATTCCAATGTGGCAAAACAGAGCCCCCTGGGGATGTCTCCAAATTGAGATTTCATTATATATGTTGTTACATATCAAGTGAGGCAGTAATTTTGTTATAGAAATCTTGAGAATATGTAGGATTTAATTCAAAAACTTTAGTCCTTTCAATAAAATATTTTTTCTGTTGCATTTTTTAGCTAAACTTCCCTCTGTCTGTATATGCATCTGGGGCTTTTTATGTCAGCATTTTTCACTAAGACCTTGTATGTAACATTGCTTTAATTGCATAAAATAATCATGTCTAAAGAACATATTTATCAGTGTGCAGTTTCTAAAATATGTCTCTAAGACTAGCTGTTTTTCCCACCTGCTGTTCAAGTGACTGCAAAAGATCAAGAGCTATATAATCTGGGGAGTTCATGGAAATGAAGTGAAAAATTCTCAAAAGGGCAAATGCAATCTGCTGAAAAGCACACTTCACTTGCTGGTTCTAAAATTAGATGGAGGCACTGAAAGAAAAAAGGGGAAAAAGTTGGTAAAAGATCTGGCCAAAAGTCAATTAAAAAAAACCAGCAAGGGTACTGTCATACCTGTTGCTTTAACTCTGATACTCTCATTATAGAGTTAGCTGAGTCCCTTTCCAAAATATTGAAGGTAACATTAATTGGAAATTTCAAAGCCACTCTGATATGGCACTATGTTCTGAACTGTGGTGGTATAAACGAAGCAAAACTTTGTTGGCTATAAAGATTCTGTTCTTCTGGAATAAATATTTACATCTTGAAATGTAACATTATAAAACATTAGGGAATCCATTTCTTGTTCCTAAACGATGAGCTTTCACAGGGGAAAGATTGTAATTTCATGTTGTTAAACTAAATTGGGATTGAAGTGGTTTATTGATTTATTAATGACATGTAATTAACTGGCAATCAATGAGCTATACAGAGATCAGTGTCAGTATTGCAACTCGTAAACAACACAATCATGACCCCTTCAGAAAATGCTGATGAGCACCCCCAGTCTCTGAGCACCCCTCAGTAACTCATCCCAAGCAGTGCAATCCCCTGCTGCCCCTCTGGAGAAGCCCCAGGTGATGGAAGCTCTCCCCTCCTGCCATCCCTGGCTGCAAACCCTGCCGGGTGGAGCTGCCGTGAGAGCTCCCAGCCAGTGCCCTGGCACAGATCCTTCTTCATCCCCCAGCACCTGGAGCAGGCAGAGAGGAGGAGAGGATGCTCACGGCACCTGGGGAGGGCAGAGGCCAGGACAGCCCTGGGTGACTTGTGTGGCATCTGCTCCTGCAGCACCATCCCTTCTGCCACTGAAGCCCCATGCTTCTCCTGGACCTCTCTTGAGGATGACTCTTTTACTGCAAAAGCCTCTTTGTAGTTTTTCCATGACTGTTTAATATGGCTGCTGATTTTTCGCCACTTTAGTTGCCATGTTTTGGGCAAATCCCCTCTCGAATGGTTGCAGGTGTACCCTTAACATGCACTGGTATATGTAGGTTCATATTTGATCTCGTATTGTTATGCAGCCTAGTTTGCCAGATGAGGGCCTGAGAAGTACCCTCACAACAACTGGGTGTGTCTAAGGCAAGTGAGGAAGAGAAAAGTATATACAATAACTAGTTATCTATGCCTCAGATTTGAAACTGATGAAGAATGATTGCCATAGTAAAACATAAAATTAAAAAAAACCCCAACAAAACAGATAAGAGAAGAAAATCAACCTAACTATACTATGCTATCTTTCAGCTGCTCATTTTTATTTCCTAAGGTACATTAATACCTACCCTGCAGGACGAATTAACTGCTTTCTGATGCCATTCTCTGAAATAGGTCACACAGTGGAGAGCTCTCTTCCTAAAGGCATTATGTTTGAACTTACCTCTGCACAGACATAAAGAGATTTTGTCAGTCAGCCATGTTATGAACTCTTACTGTTTTGATTCCTCTTAAATATGCAGGACCTTCAGCAGGGCTCATTGCAAATCTTTTGAGTGACTTTGTTACTCAGCAATCTCTTCCTAAACATCTACTCAGGGAAAAAAAGTGTTTGTGTTCTGTTAGTTTGTTTATTTTTAAGACTCACTTTCTTTTCTTGACGCATGTAAAGGAACAACTCTTCCTATTTGTTAAGGTATGAGTAATTTGTTCAGTCACATCCTCCTCTGTTTTTTGTGTGCAGAAGAGAGCAAAGCAATTGACCTTTTTCAGTGCATTATCAATGTATTTGCATTATCTTTCCTTGGGTAACAGTCTATATAAATTAATACTGATATTTATTATTCTAATTCAAAGGTTATGGTGTTCTCCTCCCTAGAAAATGGTAGTGTTAAATTGTTTCATTCTCTGCTTTACTGGCATAAGGATATAACAGTGATCAAAGTGACTTTGGGTACAAAGTTAATCTGAGTTTTTAAAATGAATAAAAATTCCTGTGTAGTTTATTATGAGACCCAAGTTGGTACAAGAAACGTAGCTAAAGAATCACTGATAGTGTGAAAAAATAAAATCCTTTAGGTAGCAAGTGTTTCTACATGGCTTATTTTACAATATTTTCCTGCCGGTATTCCAACTGGATACCATCAAGGTGGAAATGAAAATCACTGAACACTGAGTCACTGAATTTCCCTCAGTGTGTCGCAATTACAAAACCAGCTTCTGCTATATGAGCCTCATTTCCTGTGAAAATGTACAAATTATTCAGTTGCTCCAGAAATGCCCCATTTATTACCCATATTGAGAAATTCAAATGGGTGAATCATGAGTTTGACTTCATCACTTTCCCCTGAATCTTATTACAAATCCCTCTGTGTCATGTTTTCCTGTAGTTTAAAAAGGTATAAGATACATTTCATTTTGAAGTAATTCTAACACTGCCTGGGTTCTACAAACTATTCTAGAAAAGGATTTGGGAGACTCAGAGTATTTTTGGCATACATGGAAATAAATCTGATCAGCTGAGATGGAATTTGCTCTGGTCAGTAGCTCACCACACTGGGAAGCAGACTGGTCCATGAAGCACCTAGAGATCTGTGCTGAGGTGCACAGAATGAGATTGTAAACTTCCCATGATCGATTTGTTTTAAAATTTAAAAGTATTAGTTAGCAGCAAGGAACTATGACGTTGAGGGAAAGTTTTCCTTTTCCTTAATTCTACATGTGGCATCTAGTCAGAATACTCATTGAGATGACCACTACTTATTTGTGTTATTATTGGTACTTTAAGAAAGAAAAATACAATGAGGTTAAATGTGAGATCTTGCTCAGTAAGAAGTAACATTAAAAAGACCAGTGTATGTATCTAAAACAAATGTCCTGAAGATTTTCATTTTTAGAGGCTTGATGATGTGTGGATTTGAACATCCTGATCTGTGTATTCTAGTTGACAATGAAAGTTAAAAGTTTTTGTGGAAATGGAAATGCAGAGCTTTAAGCAGCTTGCATAGAGTATTAAACTTTGAGAATAAATGTATGTGATATAGTTACAGTAAAATACAAAGTCAAAAACAAAGCTTGCTTTCTGGCATGCTTTATTTGAATGACCATTACCTGAAGACTACCCAAAAGTATGAAAAAGGCTGTTCTGAAGAGCAGAAAACAAAGATAAACCACTGTTTGGATCAGGTGTACAGTGTCCTAGGTTACAATATAGATGTAGTTAAGTATTCTATTACCACCAGCTGTGGGCCGTTAGCTGTAATCACCTGCTAATGACCCACCCCGCATGACAGGCAATGGGCCATCAGGGACCCACCGTGTGACTCATGGACTTATCTCATCCCATTGTGAGATGCTCCACCCAGGAGGGAGGAGCCATGCATTCCCACCTGGATATAACCTGGCCTTGGAACTACCTAGTTAGCCCTGTCCACTGGGTTCCCAGAGGACAAGAGCTACCACTGGATCTTCAGCTGGAGACCAGACCTTCACAGGATCACCGCTTCAACTGGACTACTTCAGTTGGACTGCTACCACCACCCTAACAGGGTATCAGGTTGTATCTGAATTTGTCAGTGCTTTTCCTTGTATTATTTCACTGATTTTTAATTTTTCCTATTAATTTTAAGCCTGACTTGTGATCTCCTACTGGTTTGTTTTCAAACCAATACATACAGGCATTTGCAAAAGTGACTTCCTGGCAGTTGTCAGCCCGCTCAGGATTTTAGGTCTTTGCTGGAGCAGTCAAAAGGAAAATTGAAGGGAAAGCCACTGTGCTTTTGTTAAGAAGAAAAGTAATTCTCAAGAAGGTTTGTTTTTCTAGAGAACAGATGAAGAGGAACGAGCAGCTGTTTAGATCTAGAGCTGATTAATTGAGGAAAAAGGCAAAGATTCTTTACTTTTTTTTCCCCCCTCCATTACAGATAAGAGCAGAAGTTAGGTTATTATATACTTAGAAGATGAGATCGGGGAAAAAGATTTATTTCCTTCAGTTGAAAATTGAGTTGTGACTGTCTGAGCTTGTTTAAATACTCCATGAGGATTTTGTGATGCAAAATTTAGCAAAGAGAAAGATGAGCTCAGGTTTAAAACTTGTTTATTTTCTTTTACACCTGAGAAGTGAATCCTGTGCAGGAGCATAAGGACAGAAGGAAGTTGGAGTGAAGCTTATGTTATGAATTAGGCAGAATTGGGTAGAAAGAGGTGTGTAAGAAAACATCAGAGATATATATGTGTGTGTGTGTATGTATGTGCACCTTCAAATAGGAACAGTCTTCCGTGTTTTGTGTTTATACTTTTGTGGAAAAGGGAGAGAAATTGAAATAAAGTGAAAAATAATAATTCCAGGTCTGCTTGGATATCTGTGAATCATATTTTAATCAAATTTTTGTTCTCTTCTGGTTTTTCTGTCTTGGAAAAGTCCCATCACTCTCTAAAGAAGTAAGGATTGTAGGAGAAGGAAGACAATGTAAAGCGAACCCATGCTTATTGAGAGAGAATTTGGGTTCTAGATTTTATCCTTTCAGGCTTTTTGTTCAAGGATGATGTGAAAATATCAAACTCCTTCCACATCAGATAATTTCTGTGCTATGTCTTTAGGAAATGGTTTGGACTGGGGATATTATAGAGATCTTCTCAGAGAGATATTTAGATTGCTGATGCTCTGCTACCTCCTGAGTACCCAACTACTGACTTGACTTTGTCTCCTATAAAGCACTGCATGTGCTTGGCTGGATGAAAGACTGTTATAAAGGCTGATTAATGCCACTTAGAAAGAGAAGCTTTTCATAATTGAGGGTGGAGGCATGCTGTGCATCCTTTTGGTAATTCCTATGCGACAGTGAGGTATTTCAGGAGAAGGCATATAAACACAGAATTAGCCTGGGGCAAGCAGGCGCATGCAAAAACCCACACTATCTCAAAGCTGCCAGACACCGTTAGTGGATCAGCTTTCCCCTGAAAGGAAGGAAAACCTTAGTCCACAGACTTATGTAAAGCAAAATTAACATTTATGTGGCTGTTCCAAAGTCCTTGAAAGCTGAAGAGGATTTTTCCTCTGTAGACCTCAGTGAGATATAGATTGGGCTTTGTATATAAGAGTTTAAGCAGTGCTTTTTAACTCATGGAAGTTAAATCCCTTATTAAGCCATACCTTTTTTATCCCAATCATTTTATTTGCTACTCACATTCTTGTCCTTTCTTCTCCCTTTCACCTTTTTTATTTGGGTAATTAAAGTTCTACTTTGGCATTAAAATGAAATTGAGAATGATAAAATTCACTGTAATCTAGACACAGGTTGACAGGTAGGCCAAGACCCTACCATCTCTTGTAACAGTAGAATTTTTCATGGTGATTTAAGAAAGGCTGTGTTCTAATTTGCACTGAGATTTGCTGATAAATTAAACAGTATTTAAAAATACCCCAAAGCTAAATTTCTTTCAGATTTTTCCCCGTATCATGATCCTGTTGACTGTTAAATTATATGTCACAATACAAAACATACTTCAACTACTAGATTTTCTTATTACATCTTATGGAAATATTGCTGTCTCTGGAACCCTTTGTAACTGTTTTTGTAGTGCAAGGCTGTCTGCTAAGATACCAGCTCAAGAGCTCTAGGCAGAGAAGCTGTCTGGGTGAGTAAAGACTTAACATTGTATGGTATATCAATAGGTCATGGCAAAGAGAAATATGGGGCGCTTTGCTGCTAAGTGATATTTATAATTGCTCTGATGGAGGCAATAACACTGCAAAGTAATAGAATGAGAGAAACATTGGGTATGGGGCAGCTGGATGATATGTTTCAAATGTCATTTCTTGGCAAAATATACTGAATGTCATCTGAACACAGAATTTTCTAGGTCTGTTACTGAAACGTGTCAGTGTATTGGAGCATGAAAAATTTAGCTTCAACAAAAATAATCTATGTTGCTAACCCCTCCTAGGTGTTTTGTCTCAACTCTGACATTGTGTTAGCATGCAGAAATTTTCTGCTTTGAAAAATACTCATGTAGAGTTGTAGTCAGACAGCCAGTTTGGAGGAAGGTTACAGGAAAGCTGTGTTTGGTAACAGCAGGAAAAACAATGCTGTCCAATGACATATTAGGGTGCAAAGGCAAAACATTTAACAATGCAGGGTGAGGGAGACCTAATAATGAATGTAATACAGTAAAGCTTTTTCATAAGTCCTTTCTTTTTAACTTTTGCCTCTGCGAGGCATTCACCTGAGTTCTACCAAGAACCCAAATATGCAATCATTTTTCTCTTGTCTGCTAAGGAAGACCAAACCAACAGTATATGAGTTTCTTCTATTCTTTCTTGTTTTCTTTGCAATCAGATGATAATCATGAGAAAAATCAGTGAATTTTTTTTTTTCTTTCCAATACAAACAACAATATATCTGTCTCAATATCATTCAATATTTGTTCTTTAAAAGCTGCCCTTTGCCCTCATAATTTCTGGATTGCATTTAGCTGTAGTGTCCAGAGCTCAAACTCTTGCGTAATACATACACGAACAGTAATGACATAGATTTACCAGCAGAGGCTCAGCAGCCCGTCTAGTGCCAGCTGCACTGATGTTGCCAACAGCACTGAAAGAAGGTTGTAGTTTGTTATTATACTAGAACACAAACTTACTGATCATGCAATGTGTTTTTCCCTCTTTATTTCTCCTGGGCTTGACTTACGCAGTTTAAAATGTGTTTCTTGGACCGAATTCATTAGGGTATTTCTCTTGAAATAGGACACTGGTATTTTCTGCTAGGAGCTATGCCAACAGAAAAAAGTGTTTATGAAATGCCATTTAAGCAGGGGCTATGCTGTGAGTTTCCCTTTCCCCTGAAGGAAAAGTAGTACATCACTGTATTGCCTCAGGAACAACCTGGAGAATTACTAAATCACAAAGGAAATGCATCAGACTTGTTGGTTTCCCATTTTTTTCCTGACGTGTAACAGAGAGAAAGAAAAAATGCATGTGCCTGTCCTTCACTGGCTGAAAAATAGCTCCCTAGTTCTTTTGCCTTAGTGCTTCTGTATAACAGCCTGATGACTGGGTCAAGGTTTGCTAGTACTTCCTTCAAAATGCCTGTTCCCTGCTTGCAAATTGGCAGGAGAAGGAGCAGCTGCACAAGCAAAAGATGGTGAGGATTTTTTGTGGTAGTAGAAAACATTGATTTTATGGCTAACTGCCTTCAAAAGCAGCAGTGCTTAATGCTACTGTGATAGGTTTGTGGAGTGGATTGAGGGCCTGAGTACTGTCTTGTGGGACTCGGAAATGGTCTGCAACTATCAATATTTCCTTGAGCCTAAACACACTGTTATTGCTCTGTAGATGCCCCTTGAACTTATTTATAGCTCCTCAGGGATTGCCATGAGTGTTTTGACTTCAGGTGCAAGTGTCTTTCACAGCTGTAAATGATTGTCCCGGAGGCTGAACTCATGCTCTGGCACCAGAAGTATCGACACAGAAGGATCAGGGACAGGGATTTCCCCCAAGCAGTCTAGATTTTCCACTCCATTTGTTAGTGGTTCATCATATAAAAAAATGGAAAACTGAAGGGATTTTTATCTATGTTTTTATTTCTATTGTTACCTGCATGCACCTTACCTCTAAGCAGTCAAAATTATGTTTGTACTGGTGGAACTTGAAGAAGATTTTAGAGTTTGCTGAAAATGCTCCATAAAGTTCTCAGAAAAATCAAGGAGGGAAAGTTTCATATTACCTCAGATCTCCTGCTCTCTGAGGTAGATGGGGACTCTATACATGTCTTTGCCTGAGTTAAAGTGACTTTCCGTAGGTTTAGCTTGAACATTACCTACAAGACTTATTATTTCCCAACCCAGATATCAGAGATCAAATTGATATGCCCGTCACAAGCAGAGGATACTTTTTAAGTATTCATTTGCATATTTAAAAGTATTGGTACAAGATTCTGAGGCCAGTAAGCCCTTAGGACTCAGGGAGTTTTACTTTCAAGCAATAGTGACCAGATGATCTGATGTCCCCCATGGTCCAGCCCTTTGCCATGAAGTTCTTCATACCTTAAGAGAAACTTCAGCACAGGATGATGTTAGAAGGAAAGGCAATTTTGTCAAGTCATTTGGTCATGACTTGTGGACGTTAGCCCAACAGCACCCTGAAATTGCTAATGCCTTGCTGTTCTTATCGGAGGGGGAAAAATTACTGTTCTAGGTAAACCTGACTGCACTGTGCATAAGGGTAAGGAAAAGCCTGCCATCATATATATGCTAAATAATGCTAATATCTGTTAAACGCCCCAGAAAACAGAGTTAGCAAAGTACAGATAAAGTTCCTATCCCTATAGTTCACAACTAGAAAATCATGGTAAAATATAATTAATAATGCAGCCAACAGTCTTTGAGTCTGTTCCAGAAGTGGCAGGGTTTTTTGTATTGTTTTCTGCTCTCTTTGCAGTCTTGGGACAAAATTAAAGTCTTACCAGGTGGATGAAATAAAGGACGACATTATTTTTAAAACAAACCTCCAACATCCTAAAAATCTGTTACATATTCCAGTAATAGGAGTCACCTGTCAACAGAAGAAAAATATCTACCTACCTATCATTTTACTTCTCAGTTTGTTGGAGAATTTTTTGGCATATATTCCTGTCCATATGTGCACTTTTTTACTATACCATTTAAAAAGTCCTTAGCATACAGATGGTTCAAAATAAAGTGAATAAAAATTAATAGATTCCTATTACTTTATTTTCTTTAATTTTGCTTTTATTACAAAATCTATTTTGTTTCTGTCTAGGAATAGTTTAGACATCACAAGAATGCTTAGCAACTATTAAATGTAGATTGCAGCCTGAGCTCTAAAGCAAAGTAAGTCTATATAATTTAATAGCTTTTCAATTTAATGAAAATCTGTTGCCAGATTGTGTAATCAAGAATTTGTCATTGTTTGTGCAAATAATTTCATATAAAATTACCAACAGTTGCCTACAGTTTTGTTAGTAGAAATCCTAAAGAAAAGCTTCAATAAAGCATAACCTTTGCAATATCAGGAGTTCATTGCAGAAAAGTGTCAACCCATTCAATGTAATTTTACAAGGAATGGATCGTTACATTTCAGGTGAAGTTAATGACACATGTGGCAGAAGCATTCTGCAGGTATTAAATATATCTGACAGCAAATACAAATCTAGTTTCACAGAACACAACTATAATTTGAAGCTTATTGTGAGAGTATTTGCAGCTGTGAGCTCTTTATAAAGGGTGATCTTTATATTCCTCAATAATCTTAGTCATACCATTAAGATGTCCATCAAACTTGTGAAGCAGAAAGCTGGCAAATGTTTAAATCACAGGCCTTTGGTAATTTACATTGACCTCTTAGTCATCAGGTGAATTATTAAGCAAAAAACAGAAATTGATGCACCCTTAAAACCTTTGGTGACCAGGCTGGATAATGATGAGTTCTCAGAGTTGTTCAGTTGCATACAAAATATAATAAACAGGACAGCTGAGAGTGCACATCGTTGAGAAAAAATAAGCACTGATCAAAACGGCAATGCAGTGCTTTGTGCTGGCCTCTTCACCTTGGCAACTTACTTTCAGTGTGGTGGAAAACAGGTGCATGCACAAGAGTGCAGAATATCTATTAGAAGACTAAGAAGCATCAAACGAAGGTGAAAGAAATAGCATATACAAAGCTGGAGTATGATGAACTGAGAAGGAAACTTCAAAAACATTATAATCTAAAGTTCCAGGTGTGGCCCAAGAGTTAGAAACTTTTTCTTATGCTCTTGTGCTTCCCAGAGACCTTAGAAGTTTTCACTGCTCCACAATTTATGATGTTCTGTATTTTGTATTAATAACTATAAAATTACTACCAATATGGTCCAAAGGGAAAAAATAGCATGTCTTTAACATCTTCTAAGCATTGCGTGTTATTGGTCACAAAACCCCAAACCTAAAGCTAGATATTAGTCTACTTCCTAATAAAGAAAGCTGTTGGTAATATTCTGATCTGTTAGATAGCAGTCACCTCTTCTTTGATTGGACTTGTAAATTATAAGCATTCAAAAATATTACCATTTTTGAAAGAATTTCTCCAAATGGATGCCCTTCCTTCTTAGTTTATAAACTAAAAAGCCTTTTCTTTGAATCCTGCAGAAATGGCTGTCAATAAAAAGATGTGTCCTCTCTTCTAAACATACCAAAGAACATGAGCATGAATCATATATTGAAGCTCTGTTAATAGTCGATTTTCTCCAAAAGAAATGTGAAAGAAATGTGAAGAACATTGTCATTACAAACATTTTTAAAACCTTAAATTTAGATTTGGATTAGTAAACATTTATTGTGTTTTTGAAGATACATGTATTCTGAACTGTGAACCAGTCCAGTAAGTATGCCATAAATTGTATCCAGAGGAGATTCCCAGGCTCCTATCTGTATTGCATACATTTATTACTGATGCTGGCATGGGGCTTTTACATAGATAATTTGGAACAAAGACCAACATGAAATTTCACGGTTCTAGCTGAAATTTAAGTCCCTGCTGCTCAAAGTTTAAGAAAAGGCAATAACTTATTTAATGTTAAATGCAAAGATTAAGAGTTTCTAGGTCCTGCTGTGGGTTCATCAAATTTGCAAAATATCATGCAGTGCAAAGTTATCATTTGTTAGTTTTAATTTCACTGAGAGTATGAGAGTGCATGCATACCTGCATATACATATATCTACCAATATTGATTGAAAAAGACTGTTTTGCCTTACTCCTTCATATGAGGTATGTGACCCTCCTTTTCTTGTCTGTTTATGGGCTGAAATGTACATATGTTTTCCTTTTCAATTCAAGTTCCATGAGTGCATCAAACCAGAACAATACATAGAAAATGCTGAAGGCTTGCACATTATGTATGCATGCTTTCCTGCAGGTCTCAGAATTGTAGTTGCAGTGGTTTTTTTTCTGCCTTCAACACACATTGAACGAGAGCTTTGAGATGAAGTTAGAAAAACTGAAATGAACAGAGCTGTCATCTACGTCTCTACATACTGGTATGTAGCCTCAGGCTGTATCACACTATGCGCAGACTTCTAAAGCAAGGTTTTCAGGGGGAAAGAGAAGACTTTCTTGCCTTACTTTACTGCTGCCAGGTTCAATGCAATTCAAATACGGTTCAACCAACAGAACTTGCACCAGTTATATCGTTTGTTATTTTTCTTTCTCTTGGGGCATGCCACTAATGTCTAAGACTTGAGGGTTTTTTTATATTTTTGCCTTTGTAAGTGCTTTTGGTTTGAATTAACCTTTTCATGACAGCCCAAACCACAGTATTGCATGGAAACTGTGGTGCTGGAAAATGAAAATGGTTATTGGAAACCTCTGCTGAGACAAACTGTTGCCCATTTCAAGTGTTAGTCTCTCAGGCGCAGCTTCTATTTTGTCTTTGCTTTTTTACTGAGATACTCTGCTCAGGTGTCTCTGTCAAAACTGTAGGGTAGACACAAAGTAATAGCTCATATGTTGACAACCAACTCAGTGATCAACGCTCTGCTGTAAAGGAGGTCTGTGATGTTTCATGACATGTATAAAGGAAAAGCCGAGGCCTGCTGAAGATTAAGAAAAACATATCTGCTAATGTTTCCTTGACAATTGTCTCGCCTGATCTCATGATTTGTCTTTTGAAGATTCTAGAACTCTCACAGGCTGTGTGAATGTGATGGTTTTGCCTTCTTAAGTGTATAGAATGCAGATTGCCACAAAACCCAGAATATTAATCGAAAATGATGTTATACAGTGTACAGTTCCCATGTCTTCATTCCAGAGTTTTCACAAGGCAAGAGTTTTTGTAAAAACTCTGTGTCAGCATTGAAAAATTTGGAAAACATTATACAGAATAAAAGTTATAATTTTTTTTTTGAGGTTTAGAAAGTCCAGAGATTCTTTCCATTTCTTTTCCAAATAATTTTCCATTTTTCAATGGATAAAGTTAAAAGGCTTATTTTTAAAATGCTTCTATAAAGGTAGATGAAGTCTGGATAATTTGGTGAATTCTAAAGTGCAAATGTGTAGTTGGAAAAGACTATGGTTAAAAGCCACTTATCAGAGTGTCATACATTTGCTCTAAAAATCTGTATCACAGTTGTGATATAACACTAAAATAGACACACAGAACATTAAAGTGCGCCCTTAGAGCTCCTGTAGTTATGGCAGCCTTTTAGGGGACAGGTTTTTGTCAGCTGAGCATTTTTTAAGGAGATATTTCTGCTCTTTGGTGTCACAGAGATATTTCCTGTGTGTATATGACTTTTCTGCCTGTATGTGGGACTGAGTCTGGTTTTCCTCCATATGTGCTGCTCAATTTTCACACTGCAGTTACTCCTTATCCTATTTTCTCTGTATGTTATTTTCTTCTGCATGGAAAAATAAATGACAGAGCATTGTGTTTGTTTGCAGGAAAACCTTAAACTGAAGGAAATTACATGCATGAGAGAGAATGGCAAACATGTTACTCGATTTCAGAAAGCATGACAAAAACACTTCCTTTATTCCTTGCTCATGCTCTGTACAACACATTTTGTAATAAATATATATTCCATTTTCCAAAGCATTTAGAACATGCCAAGGGTTATGAATAATATTATTCTTCCTGAAGATTTTCAGGGCTCTGTTTGAGCTGAAATAAATTCAGAGTTTATATTCCTTAAGGATAAGTAGACTTACCTTTGCTTAATACAAACATCTAAAACAATTTTTCTTAGAACAAAACTGTCAAAAATATTTTCATTTAGACCTGTTTCTAATCTAAAATTTTATTTCAGCTGATTAACATAATTGCTTTCAAGTTGATTGTATGTGAACTTTGTTTTTGCAAGTTGTAGACTGGCTTGACTGAATTACTGAAAAACTGAAACCAGTTTTGCCTTCTATCATCTACATTTGGCATCTACTATGGCTGGTGACGGAAATACAAATCTTGTGATGTATGAGCTGTAAGGTAACTCCTTTGAGATCATTGAAGTTCTCTGCCATTTCACAGGAAGGGACATTTCAAGGAAAGTGTAAATCTGGATATATCGAACTGACTAGAAATACTTCAACAGCAGAAAATATAGGTTAGAATAACTTAGATGGCTTTCTTGTCTGGGCAAAGAATTATATCTTTTGTCAAAACTAAATGGGCTTTTCTGTAGACCATTCTAATTTTACAAAACCAGCATTATCTGGGAAAAAGGTTTCTTTGAAGTAACTTATTTTCAAGCAGTGGTCAATAACCTAACACTAAGGAAAGATGTGGCTACAGGCTTTGAAAACAAAGTCACTGAACTATGTTTCTTAAAAAATCATCTTCAAACTGACAGTCAGGAAGACTTCATAAAGTTTTTGTACTTTAGTAGATATATATCTCAAAGGAATTACACATATATTATTAATTTAAAGCATTATTTAGTCTCTAAAACAGGTACTCTGCAATATGCAGGGGAAAACAGGCAAAGAAATCAAACCCTGCATTCAGATCTTCAAAACAGTATGAAGTATGAATTGATCTTGCCAATAAAATAGTCTGTTTTATGATTTAATTAACTATTTAATAACCTATATAGTGACTACACTTACCAAGAATTGGTGGGTAAATAGAGGCAAAAATAGGTTAACTGGGTAGTTCATAACTTCCATGCAGTATGAAGAAGTGAACTTCAATTTAAAGAGGATACTTGTATTTATAGAAAAACCTTTTTTTTTTTTTCCTGTTATTTAAAATTTTCACGAGAATAATTGTGTCAATTTTATTATCTCTAGCTTTAAATGTCAATATAAAGGCTAGCAGTTTTGGAAAATGGATTATTCTATGCAATGCTGAAGATTTTTCTCTAATTTAACAACCAGATGGTCACATATTGAAGAATCCTAGATTATCCCAAAAGTGTTTACTTTATAAACATGGTTGAAAATACTATACTTCTGGCAAGCCTAAAAAGTGCTTTGTTACCAGTAGGAAGCTGTTCAACAAGAATCATGGCAATGACATGTATGTACCCTGTGCTTCTTGACACTAACAGCTCAAGAACTTCAGGCCAACTTTAACCAGATCAAAGGCAATGAATTTCTCATAAAAATGAGAAAGAGAATTAGTGCTAGTCAGGAAGATTAAATCAAGTCTCAGTTAAATTAAATAGAAAATTTTCATTACAAGTTGGGAAATCAAACCAAATTACTGAACCTGGATTCATAGCCTGACTAAGTGCACGTGCAACTTTTAGTACATGAAAAATCCAGCTGCATGCAGCTCTGGGGTCCCCATCACAGGAAGGACATGGACCTGTTGGAGGCACTCTAGATGAGGGCCACCAAGATGATTAGAGGGATGGAGGACCTCTCCTTTGAGGAAAGGCTGACAGAATTGGGATTGATGCTCTGGAAAAGAGCATCAGGGTGTATCTAACTGCAGCCTCTTGGTACCTTAAGGGGGCCTACAAGAAAGACGAACAGAGACTATTTAAAAGAGCATCTAGTGATAGGATAACGGGGAATGGATTTTCAGATTTAAAGAGGGCAGGTTTAGATTAGATATTAAGTAGAATTTTTTTACTGTGAGAGTGGTGAGGCACTTGAAAATGTTGCCCAGAGAAGCTGGGTATGCTCCATTCTCACCAGTGTTCAAAGCCAAGCTGGATGGGGCTCTGCGCAACCCGATCTAGTGGAAGTTGTCCCTGTCCATGGCAGGGTGGCTGGAACAAGATGATCTCTACACAGGCCATTCTATAATTCTGTCAATTCCATTAAAGTAATAACTGGAGTAATAATTTAGGGAAAGCATTGAAATTGGAGAAATTCTTATGAAATAATGTATTGTCTTGGAGGTAGCTTACAAGGTGCATCCCAGTGTGTTTGTAGAAGTCATGCCCAAGAAGTGGAATAGTTGTCTATCTAGATATTGAAAATTCTTGGTGCAAACTCTTGTTGGAAACAGTGAAATAAAGACACATACAGAAATAAAGACAACTGAGATGCTGAAAACACCTCGGAGGCTTGGAATATATTTTTCCAAAATTTAAGCTGTTCCAAAATCCACAAAACTCTATTGTAAATATACAGTCAAAAAGGGAAAAAGAAACTATTTCTGGTACTGGCATTATTTTTTTGTCAGAAAAATTCATTAAAATCCCATTCATTTGGTAGCATAAATTTCTGTTGCTATTTTGGTTTCAGTGACATCGGATGTTACCACAGCAATTAAAAAAAAATTAAGAAAAATAAAAGGAGAAATTAAATGGATCTTGCTCTCATTCAGAAGTAAAAAGTTGCTACAAGAATGCTAATGGAGTGTGTGTGCTGACAGTCAAAGAAATCTGTCTGATACATAACCAGCAGCATAGAAATGCCTGAATAATTTATTAGTGGATTTGGTTATTTATTTGAATTTAAGCAGAAGGCTATTATATATTTACTGCAAGACAGATTAACACTGTTAAGAACAGTTTTGTTATTTTTCATGGGTACCTGGCTTGGTGTCTCATTTTCATGTGCCATAGGTAGCTTGCCTCTGCCAGACCTCTGTTTATGATTCAGCTGTCATAGATGTTGCTGTGACTCTTCCCATTCACTTTGAGGAGTCTTGGACTGAGCTGCTAAGCTACATTTTCCTTCATGAATATCAATGGAAGTGGCATGTAAGTGCCAGATTTCATTTTATTCTTAATGCACCCTGCTGGATAGAGTGCATGCTTTGTTCATTCAATGAGTACGAAATACCAAAACCTGTCAGAGAGATATCAGAGGCAATTATAGCATATTTAGAGTACTATACTATGAGAAAATAGTTTCAGAATAACTAGTAATTTATTCTATGCAAATTGTTTCAACTACAGTGTGCAGAACATATAATTGACAGCAACTGATATCATAACAATGTTAGCCAAATTACATTAACTGTAAGTTAATGGGTCTGCTTTATTTTGCTGGAATAAAATGTGAATTTTTGGTTTTTAATAAAAATAGAGCCCCTTGCACGTAAGACAGAAGGAGTATTCTGCATAAAGAGGTAAGTACAGTTTGTGATTAAGTTTCTCATAATGTAGATATTTTTTATCTTTGTGAATTTTTCCAGGCAATAATTCTCCATTTGTTTTTAAGGTACTAGTCTCATAAATGGGGATCTATCAGAGAAAACAGGTGATAGTCTGTTTTGGGATGTACTTTCCCCCATCAAAATATTTGTATCAAGACATCCTGTGAAATTTAGCATACATAAAGTTGGTTACATACTTAAGTTGGTATAGTAAACAAATAATACATGTTAAGAGATCACAAAAATTGAGTAACTGATTTCAAGTCTCCGTTTGACTCCAATTTGTGACCTTATCATCTGCTTGTACAGAGTAAGTTAAAAAAGAGAATTGATCTTTTCTGTTGCATACAAGTTATACATTATCAAAACAAGTATGTACAGCCCATACACTCACATTTTAAAATTCAACATAAGGAACTGGGCTAAATGCAAAAAAAGTCACAGAAGTTACTTCCAAGAGGCAGAGTAATGTTTATCATGGGGATACATAAAGAATTTGCACTTCACATTTGAGAGAAAAACCTGAGAAGTGACTTGATTGTGGTGTATAAGCACTTTCACAGAGAGAAAAAGCCAACTGCTTAAGTACTTTGCAATTTTCCAGGCAGAGAAAGACATAAAAATAACCAACCCAGAGGTGGAAACTGGAATGAAACCAAAGGATAGACTTTGAATGGTGAAAGCGATTAAACCCTGAAATTAGCAGTAGTGGATCCTTCATCTCTCTAAAAAAAACATTGTCTGCATTCTGGAAGGTATTAGCTAAAAATAAGCTACCAGATTTCATACAGCTGTATTTGAGTAATATAAAACAAGTAGATCAAGGGTATGTGTGAATGGATGATCTTATGGCCACAACAGCAATTAGGAATGGGGTGAGAAGGATTTTAAGTTACTGTCCTACCATCCAGCAGGCAATAAATTTAGTCAATGCAAGCACCATTTTTGCTCCCTCCTCTCCTGTCCTCTAACTGCCTTTACAGTTAACAGAAAAAGAGGGAAGGTAGATACTCCAAGGGATAATTTAGACAAAGGATCAGTGAAGGATGCTATGAATTACCCTTTTCTAATTGAGTGTCTTTCTATCAATCAGAGAAGACATATAGATGAATTGGTGTGATACTTCTCCAAATACTTCCTTGGTAAATTAAATTTTGGTGCAGAAAGCTCTGTTTCCTA
Source organism: Lichenostomus cassidix (assembly GCF_008360975.1). Lineage (NCBI taxonomy): Eukaryota > Metazoa > Chordata > Aves > Passeriformes > Meliphagidae > Lichenostomus > Lichenostomus cassidix. The sequence goes on from NC_139511.1 coordinate 34,678,220, forward strand.
GGGACAAAATAACTTATCTGCTTCTATGACATTATTCCTTCTCTATTTTGCAGTCATCTCTAAGTTCACAAAGGGAAATATGGTAACTTTTAAGAAACACTATATCAACATACTCATTTTAAGAAATACTGTGTAGAGTTTTGGAATAAAACAGGACCACCTATAGGTCAAATGGTTTCTAGGTTTTGCAGCAGCATTTGTTAAAAAAGATTTTTGTAGTGTCTGTCCTCTAAAACTGTGTCTGCAAAGATAGTCTGATTAGCTATCTATTTGCCCTTCAGTCTCATAAAAATAAGTTGTCACTGTGGGCAAAGAATAGGTTTAAAAGTAAAAAAGGTAATCTTGACACTAGTGAGCTGCTAAAAAAAAGATACTGAAGGAAAAGAGTGTGAAAATCTTCAGAGGACATTTACTGGAATATGTTTTCTAGTTACAAGCTTCAGTGCTGAGTCGAGGTGCATCATTCAAAGAGACTGAGTATTCTCACCCATAGAAAAGTAAGGGCAGTATAATGATTATTTGAGCATTTAGCCCAAACTGGTTATTTTCAATGCTCCAAACATAAACATCCTTAAAAATAAGAACTGAGACATGTCCATCGGAATTTGGATTGAAATAAACTTTGTAGAAATAGCTGAACATTTAAAAGTTATTTTCTAAAACTTAAATACTTCTGGTAAAATAGTCTAATGAACGGGTGCAGGGGCAGCAAACATTCTCTTACTAGCGGGCTTCAGTCTACAAAACCTCATATTATTCCTGGGACTTTATGGAGTACTTGGAATCTCAAACTATGGTTCTTGAAAAGTGTGAAAATTCCTACAGATTAACTAAAAGACTGAATTTAAATAGTTTAGTGCAACGATGTTAAATACCAGCATCGACACTATTTTCTTAGTGCAGGAATGGATGCATTTAGTTGTCTCAAAAGTAGTTATTGTTTTGGTCAACATCTACAAAAGTAGCTACATTATCACTGTTAGTCAGGCTAACTTGTAGAAGAACTCATCCTAGTATATGAAGCCACTTAGACTAACTAAATTATTTTTTTATGGACAAATAAACTCACAATTCAACTCTCTGTCTGTTGGATGTACCAGTTTCTAAGTTTTAAAGCCCCTTTTTGTTTTTTGCATTTAAAGCAGTTCCACCCCAGGGTAAAGAAACAACTTTTCATTGTTTAAGGAACATACAGCAGCTTCCAAATCTATGGATCAGAGATTTCTTCAAGTAACTTCTAAATAGCAGTATAGTAGTGCTGTAGCATAGTAGTGCTATAAATGTGCACGCTTATTGTGTTTCTAATCATAAGGCAATGTAATATTAAAATTAAGGAGTATCTCACAGTTACTTTTACTATATATTCTTTCTGCCTTTTTTATGAATACATGTTATCCAAATAGCCAAAGAATTTGAGACCAAAAAAACCAGGACTGAACAAAATATTTATATATATATATATATGTATACAGTACTGGTAAACCATGAGAATATGCAGTGTGCTGATCAGAAAACAGACAATCTTGCTTTCCTTCAGACATAATTTCCTTTATTGTTTTTGTCTATTCCAATTTATATTTTATTTAATAAGACACAAACTAAAATAAATGATATATTCTAATCCTTCCTAGTATGAACAATCACTTAAAATAAAGCCAAGTAATAAATATGAAAGTTAGTCCAACAATTCTTTGTCAGACCAAAAATCAAGTAAGAGACCAATTCTCTTAATTCTGTTTTGTTGCAGGACTGAGTCTTCTCAGGCTTTGAAACTGTCTGAACAATTATAAGGATATGCTTGAGTTTTAATAAATGACATTAAACAACATACTGAATGATGGAATACAGGACAAAACTAGAACTTTTTGTTGCAATGACAATTCATCCCTTCTGTTGACTGTCAAAGCAAGATATAAGCAAACACCACTAACAACAAAAAATGGGCATTTAGAAACAAAATTAATTTTCCTACTCAAAATACTGTGGCAGATTTTAGTTATTTACATTATCTTGTCTTTACCACAGAAATACATCTGTAGTGGAAAACTGGCAAAATAATGACAAAACAGTCAGGGTAGTTATTGACTTCTGATGCTGAAATTTACTTCAGGATAATCTCCACACTAATGAAATCCTCTAAATGTAATTATTCCTCTTGAGGAATCTTTTAAGCACTTCTAGTTCTATTGACTTGTTCAAATGGACAACTATTTTGTCTTTCTCTCTTTTCCAATAACACTATTGATTTAAAAAAAAAAAAATAAACCAGTCAATCAGTGTTCACTGAATTTGTAAGTGGAAAAAGTTGCCTCTTCCGAACAACTTCAGTTTTACTTCTAGTGTGCTGTTTTCACCTGCAATTGATTATAAATTCATACAGTCTGACTCCATTAATTGTTGAACTGCTGTATTGGTCCCACATACATGGTGAGGTTTTGGTAGCAGGGAGGCTACATGGATTGCTTCTGTGAGAAGCTGCCAGAAGCTTCTGCTCTATCTGGCAGAGACAGTGCCAGATAACTCCAAGACTGACTTGACACTGGTCATAGCTGAGCTCATCAGCAATGGTGGTAGCACTTGTGGGGCCACATGTTTAAGAAGAGGAAGAAAAGGTCCTGTTGGAGATCAGTATCCAGAGGAGAGGAATGTATAAAAGCAACAATCCTGCAGACACCTATGAAATTGGTAGTTATGTTGAGTCCAGGAAGAAGGGATTGTAAAGGTTTGGGTTTTATTTCTCATTATCCCACTCTAATTTGAGAAAAAAGCTAAATTTTCCAGTCTCTTTAGCTCAGGAAATTGTTGAGCAATCTCTGCCTGTTCTTATCTCAATGCAGGAGCCTTTTGTTATACTTTTTCTAGCTGAGGAGAGGAGGGATAATACAGTTTTGGTGGGAACTTGAAGTCCAGCCAGGATCAACGTGCCACACCTGAAAAACAAAACTGGCAATAAATTTGAACAGAATCTTCAGTAACAATTTAATAAAGTAATCAATGTTATTTGCATTGAAGCATCATGCATTGTATAATTCAGTAATATCCTTGAATTGAAGATTGTTAAGCAGCCAAGACCAAAAGTGAAAGAGAGCAAGCAGATTTTGAAACAGACTAATGACTTACAGCAAGCCATAGAACACTTTTCCAATTCTGACGTTAGTGTCAGAAGCCTAATTTGAAGCATTAAATGGTAGCATTTCATTAAATAGTCACATTTTATTATTTCATTAGAAGAGTTAACATTGTAATAAGGCACATTATATACAGGCCTGAATGTTTAATACTCTTTAATTATACAAAGGTGGATTTATGCATTTTATTAAAGCAGTTTGTTTTATTATTATTTGCCTGTAAAATATGTATATGTGCATTTTATACTAGTCATAGCAACATGTTTCCACATGGAAAATGATGTGTGGTTGAGAGTGGTCTCCTGGGCCAAATGTACCTACATGTCTCTTAAAGAATAACTAAAAGGCAGGAAATGCAACACAATGGAGAATATAAGATTATAATATATGAACCTGTGTCCATAAAACTGAAAATGATTTCACAGAACATTTGTAGACTGTATGCTCAGTCAGTTTTTATTTTTCTCTAGGTCTTATAATGTGTTTTTTTTCATTGATTCATCTTTCAATATAAAGTTTGCAAAAATTTCAGGGATTGCTGATTTCCTACCAGAAATGCTTTGCCTATTAAACACTTTCTTCCTCAATCCATATGGAATAGGAACACATGAACAGTCTGGTATCTCTGTTGCCTATAGTAGAATGAAAAAAACCACCAAATCCTGGAGTGTTCTAAATATTATGTGAATCAAAATGTGAAACCTGCTTTTAATTCCACTTAATGCATACATGCACAAACACAGCCTGGCAACACTAGTTTTTCTACTTGAACAACCAAGAAAGTTGGGTACAAATTGACAGAAAAGTGATAGGCAGCGTCACCAAAAGGAATTCTCCTCCAAGGTGGCATTTGGGTACTTACATACAGGTGCCAAGTGCCACCACACAGAGCTGATCTTCTCCATTCTGGAGCGACAGCATGAGGCAGTACATCTCCCAGAGCACCTGGAGGTCACATACTTGAAAAGGTAACTGTTACCACCCTGTCTAGAGAAGAGGAAGAGGAGTAAATAACTGTACAATAAAGTCTTGTTCCAAGTTTCTGTTTTTGCTATGTGTGATAAGGTGCCCATTTGTTTGAAAAACTCCAGGAGACAGATTTACTTGGGCATTTTTATTGTTATGAATGTTATGAATCTTTGACTCAGAGTAGACAAAAAGCAGCCCATTCTTATTTGCTGGTTGCATGCTGCTCTGCATGATGCTCCTATACAAGGCACTTTTGATTTCCTTCTTTTACCTCTCTTGCTCCAATAGTAATGCAGGAATTCAGTGGCCACTTAAGCAAAAGGTAAACAGCATTGGTTTGAGCAAGTCAAAATGCAAGCAGAGGCTTTACACACAACTCCCACACAGCTCTGCTAATGCACTTCAATCCTGTTCTGTACTATCAACTGTCTAGTTTATTTCCAGGCTGCTCCTGAGCTTGCTAGATGCTTGCTAGACATACTAAATTGTACAAAATTGTGGGCTTATGCTGCAGACAAATGAAGATCTACTGGGATTGCCAAACACATTTTCAATTCTCTGAATTTGGTCTACGCTGCACAAATAGAGCATTGCTAGCTGGCAGCTACACACTTAATGTGAGAAACCTCTTTACCTTTTCAGTAGTTTCATTATTTTAATTTAATTTTGCTCTTTCTTCTGACATTGGGTGCAACTGTGTCTGTCTCTGGAATGTTTATTTTTCCTTTTCTTCCTTTTTTTTCTTTAGTCATTCAAGGCAGCAGGCATGGCTAGTGTTGGGCAGCACTACAGCAGCACGGTCACGATTCACAAGCGGCCACCCCACGCCGCAGTGTGGAGGGAGAACCCGCCAGGCAGACACGTGGCTGTAGCAGGCAGTGGAGCTGCGGGGGACGCGAGACTCCGTGAGGGTGTGGCGATGGAAGAAATACAGGATCACCATCTGAACTTTCCAGGGATTTATTAAGGTCCACAGTCGAGGGTCAAAGGAGGGTGGAGAGGGACGGAGAGGCGTGGGATGGCTCAGGGCGCTGGAAAGCCAAGATGGTGAACCCCGAGGGAGGCTTCCTCAGCAGGTTATCAGGAGAGGGAACAGAGGCGTGGTTACTCAGAAGAACCAACTAGGAAAAGCCAGAGGGAAGGAACCAGGGAGGAGAAAGGGGTAAACCAATAAGATTACAGCATGGGATGGTACAGGTTTCTGCTAGGGAGAAATCTCCAGAACAGCATAAGCGCATTACAACACAGCACGCATGTTAAAAATGTAAGCTGATTCTAAATTTTGTAAGAAATTTCTGAAAGTGAAGTCTCTGCCAACAGCTTTAACCTTCTTTAAATATTTCCTCTTGTGTTATGGTGCTCTTTCTAGAGTAGGACCAATGTACTGTTTTAATGATTTCCTGTGGCAGCCCTCAAGAGGCATTATATTTAACAAAGAGATTCCTTTGGAGGGTAGTGTTGAACTAATAATGAGCAGAAATACTAGCTCCCTGAGGAATAGGCTAATGTGGTGGAAAAGCGATTTTTGTCTCCAGTAATATCTGTAGGGATTGTATTCCATTTTGACCAGTAAGAATGGTCAATAAATGGAAGAACCTGGTGATCCTCAAATACAATCTTTGAGCAATGTCTTTGCATGTGACACTCTCAAACATTTCATAAACAAGACTAACTGGAAAAATCAAAGTGTAACAGAATGCCTGCAGCAAGTGTGACACCCTGCCCTGGGGAAAGAGAGCACCCAAGATTTCTAAATGCATGTGGTTTAAAGAAATGACAAGAGTCAGAAGGTCTGCAAAACCACAGAATTTGATTAGTAAATGACATAGTTGGCATGGAAATAGGTATGTTAGTTCCTGATCTACTACGTAAGCACATGTCAGAGTATTTTGGAGAAAGGAATAAGATTAAAAGGAAGTGAGAAAGGAAAGAAAAAATAAAGAAGCGAAGGAAGGAAGGAAGGAGGGAGGGAGGGGGGGGAGGGAGGGAGGAAGGAAGGCAGGAAGGAAGGCAGGAAGGAAGGCAGGAAGGAAGGAAGGAAGGAAGGAAGGAAGGAAGGAAGGAAGGAAGGAAGGAAGGAAGGAAGGAAGGAAGGAAGGAAGGAAGGAAGGAAGGAAAAGAAGCTTCTATGACAATTAGTTATCATGACCACTTCTCTCTTTCAGACATTTCAGGATATGGGTGGAAAGGCTTTGGGTGTCTTGATCCCCCCTACAGTCCATGTCCAGTTCTTGGCCTCATTCTTGAGCTTGTGCTGGACTATGGTGTGCTTATCTCCAGGAACTAGGAGAAAGATGTTTGCCCTGGAAAACTTCTGCCCTACCTCTGCACGGCTCCCTCTTCTAGCCACCTCTTGTTCTTTCCCACAATGTGCTATTGCTAATAATCCTGGGCTATTACCAGCAATCCTCATCAGTTATTACCAACAATCCTTGGCTGGCTCCACAACCATCCAGCTATTGGTGTTTGAGGCTCACACATAAGCCCTTTATCTTCTGGGATTTTGCAGTGGGGTACTTGATATTATTTCCACTCAGAAAAAAATGGGACCAGTGTCTTGGAGCCTTTGAATAACTCTTACTGTGATGTATCTTTGTGGGAAAAAGATGGTAGGTAAAAACACATTTTAACAGAGGGAGATTGTGGTCAGGATGCCCAGCATCCCTGTCCCTCCCCTCAGATATTGCAAGGGAGAAAATGAGGTTGCTACTCCCCGGATAGAATGTGGTCTGCATGCCCAACTTTGCACATACAATGCAGGCTAAGGAGGGATTAAATGGAGGGTGGACTGTGGAGACACCACAGCCAGACCCTGCTGAAATCCTTCTAGAGGAGGGAACTCAATTGTACTTTTATCTGATAAATCACACAGCAGCTATCAACCAAGTGAGATAAAAGAGCATGTCTTGGTGTTGAACCAGCAGCTGGGATGAAATCACTCTCTTCAGATGAAATACTGATGTGTATCTCCATCCCAAGGTTACCTTTAGATGTAATACTGGCATTACATGCCTCCAAGGTACACCCAACCTTCACTGAATATGATGTTAGATCAAAGTCACTCATGTTCCAGCTAAATGTTAGAAATATATGTATCAAGCTATGTTTTGAATGGGGAGAAGTTAGGGAAGACTCTATCGTCACTTCTGGGATAGTAAATGGGCTGAACCTTTCTTCTTCTGCATAGCAATGCATATTGGGTAAGAACCATACTCTGAGTGCTGAGTGATTATCTTGAGCTAGTTTTTGTTAGGCATAGAACATGTTTGTGTATTGTTTTGAATATATTTTTGCAGTCAGACAGTTATCACTGGCAATCCTCAAAACTCAATGTGTCACAGTTTTTTAAATAAAGAGTGTTATTCTCTAAATTGTCGGTATGAGTCCCTCAGGAGCAGTGACAATTGCTGGCAGTGGGTAACATACTCAAATAATATTGTGGTGACCTGGAGGAGGTCTTTCTTTTGGCCTGTGATCCTGTGCAAGTTGGTCAAACTGCCCTCTGTTCTACTGGACTGCTCAGTAGAGAGTCCCTCAAACAGGATTCTGACAGACTGGTCAGGCACAGAGATGTTAGCTTTCCTGAGGCACTGGCAGACTAATCAAACACAGAGGGTTTGAGGAAATTTTTCCTTTCACATGATGGTCTTCATTCCAGAAAATAGCATTTCATGTTAATGCAGAAAACAATATCCCACCACAAGTTGCATCTTTCAAGTCAGTCTTCAACTACTCTATTTTGAAATAGATTAAGATAATTACAATTTCCTTCTGAAAAATAGCATAACAGAGTTAACTCTTCATTCTTCAGAACTCTTGGATCTGTAATAAAGCTGCTTTTCTTTTTTTCCAGGAAAGGATCTGTAGAATGAAACCAAACAAAGGAATTTAAATAATACATATCCTCAGAAAATTCTAGTGGATTAATTAAAAAATTGAGGGACTGCAAAGACATTTCTAAAGTCTCAGCCTACTAACCCTTTTCATCTCTTAGTTTGCAAGATGAAATCTACATGTCTCACTAAGGTTGCTTTCTTTATTTCATGGAGCATCAAGTCTGCCGAGATATAAATAGGGTTACTAGTTGGATCTGCCAGACTCTCTCAGTTAAATAAGCAAATTGTGGTGTTTGAAACCAGTCTGCAACACTGTGCTGCACGACAGCAGTCACAGAGTCCAGGAACCATGGCTACAAACAAGCTTTCTTATAACCTTGGCAAACAGCACAGTGCAGAATTATTGAATTAGAGAAGAAGTCTGAAAGCTGTTTTTCCCATGGACTAAATAGCAAGCAAAAAATCAGAGGACTAAGTTATAAATAAAGCTATCTTCTTCTACTGTCTCCAGACAACGAAAGAAACCTGCATTTCCCTCAGAATGGGACCTTTATTTTGAAATAGGTAGTTCAGATCCTAGATACAGGTATTGCAGTGCAGTGTTTTATTTGAATTGGAAAGATGGCTGACAATTGGGAAAGAAACTATGAACAAGGCACAGTAACTCTAGCAAAAATATTGCCCCACTTGTAAGAATACAGTTTTCATCATATATCGATTTCACATTATAAACCAATTTGTATCATGCTGCCTCATGGTAATATAAAAATAGATGTAATTAATTTCGCCTGCAATTAAAATAATTGTTGACAGAAATAAGATGAAATTTGTAAGCTAAATATAGAAAACATTTCTCATTAATGTCCTTTACTAGGGCCTCTTTATATGTGAGATTGCACAATATTTTCTTAAATAATAAGACCATTTCCAGTATTGTTCAAATCCTTTTTAGAAAAACCTGCATATCCTTTGAGCTTCTCAGGGTTTTGTATACAGCCTTGTATCAGCTGTCAGAGCTAGGCAGAGCACAGTTATCTGGATATGCATTGTACCAGTGGCTTGTAGGAACTAAAACCAGACAGAGTAAGGGAAACCCTGGTAGGTGCAACACCATAGTCTGTAATTTTTAACATTCTTTAGGGTAATTTATGCCAGATTCTTCACTTGGACAACCAAGAACTGAATTCCTGTAATTTTTTTCCACCCACTTTATAATTTCAGAGGGTTCCGAGCTTATATAGAAAAATCTCTAAGAAACATGGATAAAAAGTTCCTAGTGGTTACATATACAGACTTTACTGTTTACTTACCAAAACTCTCTTAAGGCTCTTTTGAATCTCATCTGTCTCTGTACCTATTGGATGTGAATTTTGTAGGAAAAGCCTGCAATTCTCTGTATGCTACTTTTATTCTTTTTTTGGTATTCATATTTATGACTATAAGTAGTATTTAACATCTTTTATTATATCCCACAGGGTAAGGAGAAAGTAAAGATAAAATAACTCAGGTTTGTTAAAAATGTATTGTCCCACAGTGCATAAATTTTTGGCCTTTAATGAAATTACTGTGAAAAATGAAAGCTGTATTTTTGTGGCAAGAATTTGCAAAGTAATGTGAATCAGTTATTAAAAAAATAAATCTTTTTCTTTGCTACCAATTCACCTTAAGAAGCTTGCGTTCATGAATACTCCTTGTGGTAGGTGAGGATTAAAGTAAAAGTAACTGTCTCACAGTGAGGTGTGGCAGAAGCCATGATAGAACTGATTTTCCTGGGCAGATCCTGTGTGATATTATGCATGTTACTTAAGCAAATCTTTACTTTCCTTTTTTTTTTATTTCTCCCCTAGGCCTCCTTCCCCAACCTTTTTTTATTCTACCAAAAAAGCCCCCCCAAATGAGGAAAACCTGAGTTTCATCCATGTGTTACTTATTTTCTGAGTGCCAGCCTGTTGATAGTCTCAAGACTAATATTCAGTTGCAACTGAATTTAATAGAAATTCTAGTAGATGATCTAATAATAAGTGGCATAGAAAGTCACATGAGGAAATTAATAGCTTTGTCACCAGAACAGCACTGGAAAAATATGTGATATCTAAGGCCCAGGGCAATCCAATTAATGATGAAGAAAGAACAGCATATCAAATAACTGATCGCTAAATGAGAACCATCCATTTTGTATACTAACTGAGGAAAAATTCTATGAAGAAGGAAAAATATGACTTTTTTAGTTTAATAGTGTAGCATAAAGTATATTCACAATGTTTTTGAGTCAACCTTCTATGTCCAACAGTTGCCATATGACAAAGAGGCCCTTATTAAGATTTCTTTGAGTTTTCATGTAGAATAAGTACCTTTCTATTTGTTTGAAATGCCAGTTGTGAGAATCATAGTACCTGAAATTTTGATTTGTATTTGGGGTGGGTGTTTTTACTTGTTAAGGTTTGAGTTTTTGATTTACATAGGAAAGACTGAGAGGAAAATGGACAGGAAAACTGTGTGAGCTTTATTTATACCTCTCCTTTTTTGCAGTGTGTTAGCCATACACTGCCAAATTCTGTTAGAGCAATCTCATGCCTGGCCTAATGTAACAAGACAGTAAGAAGCATTGCAAAGAATAGTAAACAAGTATATTCAAATATTCCCACCCTACCCCTGATCATTTCAAGTCCCTAATAGGTAAATCCTACCAGACAGTTTGATCTCTTCACAGCAGTAGTTCACACTGCTTGCGAGGACTAACTGCTATAAGAAATCCTCAGTAGGGTACTGTATTTTTGTGATTTTTTTTCTCATGTGCATTTAATTTCAGAATGCAGAAGCATGTGTATCTTGGAACATGTAAACACCACAATTATCTCCAAAGCTTAATCTTGCCAAGAGGTACCCTACCTTCTGAGTTGCTACCTGATATCTGATGTGTGTGAAAAAATTTTCTACTATGTGTTTCATCGCTTTTTAAAAATATATCTGAATTAAACATAATGGTTGCTCCTCTTTGGTCAATAAACAAAGCTTTAAAGATGTAAAAGAATGGGAGAAAAGAATTTCTCCCACTATAATTACCATTTGGAATAGGACACAGAATGGCTTCAGTTTATCCAAAACTGTGAGCTCTGGACTCCAAACTGAAATATTTTGGATAAAGAGTACACAACAGAGGTATGGGAGTCATAGCTATTATTGTTTAAAATTAAAAATGAAAATTTAAACAGCCTTCAGGATTTTAAGAGTTTCTTTAAGAACTTCTTCAAGGACAGATATTTTTTGTTGAAATCAGTAGGACTTTCTGATGCTAGTTTATCCTTCAAGAATCCATGCATTGAGTGTTTTGTAAAACCCTACAAGCTCTCCTGTTAACATAGTTTAAATGGTTAAGATGACCTGAGGTCCTTTGAAAAATTGTATCTCATAGTTTAGCAACTCAAAGCTACTTAATTTATTAAGACTAGCTGCTGTGAATGGTCAACATAGTTTAAATCAGGCCACATTGCTTGAATATGGTCAACCTTTTCCACCTGGTTTCGTAAGAGATATTGAGCATCACTTTTGTCTTCTAGTTACAAGCACAATAACCTGAAAGACAGTTCAAAGATCACAACAGCTCCATGGATCTTGGGGAAGAATCTGCTTTTACTCTAGTATTTGCAAGCCTGCATTTGCAATTCTGAGTACCAGTTTCTGACAGCTGTTTTCTACTGTTTCTTTGCTACTGTTCTCATTTCTTTCTTGTTTGTATTTGTTTATTTTCTGTTTGTATTCTGTTGCTCTGTTGGTTTAAAAAAAGTTCTCTCAGTGCACCCTCTGATCTGTTACCATGTTAGCCTCATCCTCCATTTAAAGAGCAGAGTTGGTCAGCTGCTGGATTTTTCTCCAGTTCTGAGGGACAAGCTACCTACAGAATCCTGCAGTTATTTTTTAAGGGTTGTATGTGTTTTTGCCCCTGACTTTTGATAGATAGATAGATACACTCTAAAGCATTTTCAACAGTTTTCTTCATTTCATAGTTGTTGCTGGTGAGAAAAAGATTACTTTCTCCAGATCAGAGCATTTATTTGGACCCTGTTGCCCTCCACACCATCAAACATCTGCTGTATCTTTTTGTAACTGCCTTGTGGTGTGAAGTGTTAAATGTCATTGAAATGGCAGCCTGTGGAAAGAGTGCAGAGCAGATAAATGTATGATCTGTTTTTCTGGAATTCTGCAAGTGCCCTGTCAATGCACACAAAGACAGAGAAATGCCTTTCTCCAGATATGTCTCCCTTACTCAAGCTTTAACATTGTTTCCTTGTTTAAGTAGCGACAAGTTCAGTAACCACGCTTGGATAGTCATTCTTCCATTCCTTTATATAAATAATTGTGTTGCATGTATTAAATTTCTATAGTTCTTTAAAAACATTTTTCTTTGGATTTTTTTTTCTTTCTTGCATTTCCTTCACTGTATTTCAAAGGTGTTTTGTGGTGAAGGCATTATAAATATCTAGGTGTGTCTTAGTCTCAGCTGATTAAAAATTAAAACTCTTTGCTATTGTATTTGAGTTATGGATTCCATGGTGAAATGCGAGTACTGTCCTGATACGTTGAATTACCTTTTAATTATGATGTGTTTGATGTCCTGTCCTTGAAGATGTGAAAGGTGACTGTGTAGGTATTATGCTAAAATATTTTTTTGTGGCATTGCAACATAGACTACTGTGACTTCCCATATGTGACAGAATTTGAAGTGCTGTAATTTCATTAAAAAAAAGATTTAATATAATTTTAAGTTACCCACAGAAACATATTTTTTTCATACCTTTATATTAATTTCTACCTGTTTAAAATCCTTACATTTTCTTTACCCTTGTGAATGTGCAAATTCAAATTTCTCCCCCCATCAAAAATTAAAAAATCAAGATATTTACTCTTTCTTTCTCACCAATAAGACCCTGAAATTACACAGCCTAAATATATCAATAGTTATTTTATTTTATTTTTTTATTTAAATAATTTTGTTTCACTTAGGATTATTCATAATTATGTGTTAGAAACAGTGGTTTGTAGCTTTATTACTTTATTTCAGCTTTTTGACCTTGGTGCTCAAGTTGAAAAAACCTTTGAAACCTAAAAACCCAGACGCATTGGGCTCTGTATGATCACCATTAGCCAGTATTGAGTTTTGGGCTCATAGTTTTGCTTTATTAAGAGCAAATCTGGTTAGTTTGTTGAGTAGAGTATTTATTTCAGTTAATTACATAGAAGAAAAACTGTAGATTTCTCTGCTCTACCCTTTAAGATTATACTTTGTAGGCTAAACAATGGAGTGCAGGTTTGAAGGTAAGAGTTGAGGTAGGAATATTTTCAAGTCAAAGTAAGCCTAGACTAACAAACAACCAAATGAGAAATTCAGGATCAGATGCACAGTAATCAATATGCGAAATGCAGCTTGTGCTATCCTTTTCCTTACTGATGCACGCTGAAATTTTCATCACTCAGTGGTGGCTGGGACAGGAAACTGCTGTTTTTTAATTTTAATTTATTGCTTCTTCAGGCATCAGTTGATTTTGTTCCTAGCAGATTATTTTGCTTTTATTTAGAATGATGAAAATAACTCTAGATAAAATGCATAAGATATATAATGCATACTTGTCTTGCATTGCCTATTTTCTTTTGCCCATTGTCAGTTGTATTTGAAGTTAAATTATATGTTTGATCATATTATTCATTGAAGCATGTTTAGTTTTTAATGTCTGTAGGTTAGTAATGTGTATGTTGAAAACTGTTATGAATTTTTATATTACACAATGAATGATGAGCTTTTTTCAGATGAAATAAAATGTCTGAGTGCATATAAAGCCCATATAAAACTCAGCTGTTTATTTATGAAGTCTTCTGAAGATTAATCCAGAACTAAAGACTTAATTTCAGGCATAATATATAATGGCAAAAGAATGTAAAAGGAAATAAATGACACTAGGTAGGTAAATACACGAAATAGAAAGCATGGGTTCAAGTTCTGTTTTTGGACAATGTGCCATTACCCTATCATCATTTTGCATGGAGAAGAAATATCACCATTGTTTCTGGTGGCACCTACCTAAATTCTTGCGCTTGATCAGACTTAACCATCTGGTCTCATGCTGTTTTTCATCTCCTAGGTGAGACAGAATTTTCAAGAGACTCTAGCTGAACATCTGCAAAATCAAATATTCCATGTGAAGGTCATGTGGAAACAGGTTTAAACTTGATGTAAGAAGCCAAACACATAATACATCTTTTCTTAGTTACCATTCTCTCTTGCGCCCCCCTCCCACCAAATATTTGCTTTGAAACACATTGGTATTTGCCAATACGTGAAACAAGAAACCAAAGGATTTAAACTCATACATGAAGAAGGTAAAGACTGTCCTCCCATGGTCCTCTCATCAGGCCTTTTCAGGTCAAAATGATGTGGAAATTTAATGTTCAAAAGCACATTGAACCAGACTGACATGGGACACATGGGTTTCTAAGGTCTTTTGTAACACCAAATGCATACACAAGAGTACCTCTGACTTCACCAGTTTCTGAGAATATAAATTCTCATAATAGGTTATCTTCTGAAGAATGATTTCATCTTCATAAACTTATTGAGTCTATTATAGGTAAAATGCAATGGCTTGTGATATGCAGGAGATTAAATAAGAAATTTTTCATTCCTTTCTGAACTTGTCTTTTATGAAACATTGTAACTCTGGAATACATCTTTTTGAACTCTCCATTTGTACCACTGAGGGGAAGGTGACAGTGAATAAAAATTTTTAGACACACATTAAAGAAATAAGTATAAACGCTTAAGCAAGCATTTTTTTAAGTGAAATTAAGTAGCATGACTGTAATGGAGCTTTATTTTCAAAGTAAATGAGCATTAAGATATCATTTCAGTACTCAAACACACATAAAAGGCATGCTGATTTAAATAGGTAGGACTTGGCCCTCATTTTACAGTAATTCTGAGATTTTTTTTTTTTTTCATGAACATCAGACCTCGTTCTAAAGCTTCTGATGCAACTGAAACACACAGATGTGAGGCTGCTGGTTGATGGTTTACATCTAGTGGCACTCACTGATATTAGCTGATGTCAGTGAAGCCCTCCCAACAATAAGTTGGTCTTTACTGGGTCACTGAGAGCCTGTAACCTAAAGAGAAAAATTAAAAAAGAAAGAATTAAAAAAATGCTTATACCTTTTTTTTTAAATAGAAGAATTTCTTGATTTTTTTTTACTGAGCTTCAAGGCTTTCATACACAGCAAGAGCAAGTTCAGGGGAACATTAAATAGAAACTTCCAGTGCGGCAGGAGGCTATTTTATATTTCATCCAGTACTTCAAATATAATGGCTCTTCTTTATACAGAACCTCTCCACAAACTTCCAATAGGAGGCCTACTGAAATAAGAGGAACAGTCACATCCTGTAAAACTCCTGGTGTCACAGAGGTTGTATAAATTGACTGCCTCCCAGTTAATCCTTCCCTATGTTCCTGGGGTGAAATTTTCTCTATATTTCCATGTGACATGCAGCTGTTGATTTACTTTTATAAGCCTAAGAATAAAAATATCTCTACTATCTGTACTGGAGATTTTCACTGCATATTCTCTTATTGTGCTTTGAGCTCCCTTTTTTGCCAATGGGATTTTCTTGCATAATAGAACAAGTAAAGCATGTCCAACTAGAAAGCAATATGAGATGAGAGATCCCAATGTCATATGTTGTACCAAATTTTTTTGTCATTCTGGAATACATGAAATGCGTATATGAGTAATGCCTTATGCAAAGAAGATTTGATAGCTTTTTGAACCTCAGCAACTTTACAGAAGCCACAAACTTTATCTTTTCAAAAAGAAAGCAAGAAGTATTGTATACTGGTTTATCTGGTGTAACTAATACAATGTTAAAAGTCTAATAAAAATATAATGTTATCCACCGGAACTTGCAATTAGTTTATAGAGGTTGACTTCTCCATGCAATAAAATGTAATTTCTTTTTTAACTGAATTCTTAAAAAAAAAACATTGAGGAAAAGACTTAGTAGTAATAATCTCTCTCTATTTTTTCTTTCTTCCTTTTTTTCCCCCTTCTTTTTTTTAAAAGAAAAGAGGACGTTTCAAACAATTTTTTGAGGCTTTCCTCTGCTCCAACAGAGTGATTACTCTATTTCAACAGAATGATAATAGCTGTAAATTCTGTAAATTACTCAAACATTCCTTTGAAATCAGTGTGTGAGTGAAGCAGAAGTATTTTAGGGAGGGTTTCTGAAGGAAGAAAACTGCTTCAACAAACATCACAAGTAAATGAACAAGAAAATGGTGTATGTTGATAAAGAAAAAAACAGGCTGAATAAGGGAGTGCAAATAGATAATAGAACAACACAAGCACCTCAAAATGTTTAGTCATGGAAGATATACTAATTTAAGAAATCTATATACTGGGAAGAAAGTGATATTGACTTTAAATTAAATCTTCAGTTGTGAAAGACTTGGAATTTCTATTGACCTCTGTATTGAAATTTCCTGATATAACGATCAGAATTTTAGGGAACAGAGGAGTTGTATCTCACATAAAACAAGTTCACTGAGTGATCTCAGAAGGGAGTTGTTTCTAGTGAGGTCAGTAATAATTTTTGTGTCTACTGGAGTTCCTTCATATTATTTCTTTACGCAGTAAGACAGACTGGGTGCTATCCTTTGGTAAGTTGCTGCAGTGTAACAGTGTGCCTCTTAAATATTGTTAAGTATCAAAACTCACTTAGGAACAGTAAAAAATAAAGTGAGCTATATCTGTGAACATTGCATCTAGTTCTTGCTTCTTGTGTTCTGAAAGTGAAGGGAATTAAAAAATGTCTTCAATCTGAAACAAGCCTTAACAGACATATTTTCATAAGCTCTGCAAACCTAGCATCTTGTATCAAAAGCTGTAATGTGACCACTGCAGGGGTTATGTTTTCTGGGTCAGTGAGGGAAGATGTTATGATGCAGGGTCAGCTTCACTAATGCTGTAGCTTAAGAACCTGGATCCAAGGTTCTACACAAAAGGGTAGAGAAATCTAATTGTAAAATGCTCGCAGAATCACAGAATCTGCTGAGTTGGAAGGGACCCTCAAGGATCACCAAGTCCAATTCCCAGCCCAGCACAGCACCACCCCCAAGAGTCATACCATGTGCCTGAGAGCATTTTTTCAAATGCTCTTGAGCTCTGTCAGGCTGGTGTTGTGACCACTTCCCTGGGGAGCCTGTTCCAGTGACCAAACAGCCTCTGGGTGACAAACTTTTTTTTAATATCCAACCTAAACCCCCCCGACTCAACTTCAGGCCATTCCCTTGGGTCCTGTCACTGTCACCACAGAGGGGAGATCAGTGCCTGCCTCTCCTCTTCCCCTCATGAGGAACTTGTAACTGCAATGAGGTCTGTCCTCAGTCTCCTCTTCTCCAGGCTAAGCAGACCAAGTGACCTCAGTCTCTCCTCAAACGACTTCCCCTGAAGGCTTTGGAATTTCAATACTGAATTAGCTTATCAAAGAAAGGTATGAAGTCTTACTTGCAGCTTTTTAGTCCCGAATATGTTAGAAATCATATTTTGCCAAAATAAAATACTTCAAATCACATAACTCCGTTTTTCCTCATCTTTCCACCCTCTATCTCTAATTTCTGTTTCTACTTAAGTGGAAGGGTTGGTCTAATCAATCACAGGTCTTTATGTGTCAGGTCACTACTGGGAGATGTGTGCATTGAGGCTTTCTATGACAAATCTTTCATAATCTATCCCTGAAATAATTTTTTTCTCAATTCTTTATGTGGAAATATCTTACTACTTTTCTTTTTGTCATTATGTTTTGTCAGTTTGTGATTGAAATAATGGCATCATGCAATGATCTGCCAACTTCTTCTGGGCTGTCAACAGCTGTGAAATCCGGTAAAATATTCAAGGTAGCATATGCTGTATGAATTACATTGTCTTGAGATTCAAATATTTATTTACTTCTATTGTGATTTTCCTTGCAGTAACACCATCATTACTGGTGAGCATACCTTATTTCCGTATTCCTAAAGGCAATCTGCTCTTAGTAGGTCCACTTCCAAGAGTTTTGACACAGTATTGAACAATATCATACAAAAACCTAAACCTGATCCTGAAGCTTTCAGATAAAACTTTAATTATGCTCAAAAGTGATGACAGACTGTAAACAAAGCAAGCTGGTTTAGAAGGTGGAAAGAAAAAATTCTTTTACTGATTTGTGGACCTAAAGCCACAGTAAGTTTGACCAACATAAAATACAGTATGGAACATAAAAACCTCTGTTTATTTTTAATTATACTTGTTTTTGTTGGTTTGTTTTTGTTTTTGGATTTGGTTTTGGTTTGGTTTTTTTATGTTTTTTATGTTTTTTGTTTTTTCTGTTTGGTTTGGTTTTTTTTTTTTTTACAATTTGATTGTATTGTATAAATAGAAAATCCTCACAGGACTATGAAAACTAATTTCAAATATCAGCCTGTGATGTAATCTTAATGTAGAATGAGGATATACAATAATGAAAGTATCAAAAGAGGTTAACTGAAGGAACATTAACACTTCTTGGCAAATATGCACAAAATTTTAGAACTCTCACTGCACAAGTGCATAACATCTCTCAGCAGTAGGTAAAAACACCTCATCAGATTGAAGGAGCCACATCAAGGATGGTCAATGACTGTAAGAAATTTAAAATTTAATTTCAAGTACATATATATGTATATATGGTAGCTAAAGGCTTTGAGATTTATGTCTGCAAAGACTACTGTCTTCTACTGTGCTCTTTCTGATTGTGTATCCATACACTTGAAGGTGTAGGAATATTTGTCTTGAGTTAGTCACAAGAGGATTTCTTTGCTTTAGAGCTTTATGGAAGGGAGGAAAGTAACAGAAGAAATTCTTACCAGGAAGATATTGATCATGACCAACTACATGAACTACAAATACTCACCATGTGTCTCTGCCTTTTAAAAAAGATTTTTAATTTGTTTATCCATTATCTCTCAAATATATTAGTTTTGTAACACTTGCTACTCTTAGTATAAGAATATGCAGTAGATCATTGTGAGGATGGGATCTGTTGCAAAACTGTATTGAGAATTGACTATTCATGTCGTTTGAAAGTAGCTAAGATGACTTTTCTATTTATCCAGCTGATAATTTTGAGATAGATTTCAAACACTGTTTGGAAAAATGCACAGTATGTTCTCCATTATCTCCTGTTTTTTATTAAAAGTTTCAGAAGATAACACCTGAGGAAACAATCTGATTCAAGAGTAATCTAGACTAAGACTGTCTCTTTTCCAATTATTTCCTCAAAGTCATTTTATTATTATGTCTTTTCCCACCTTACCAGCCACCGAAAGTGTAAATTTTAGTTGCTGTTAAGTCAGGCTTAGAGAGTTTTTAAATTTGATTTGAATAACACTTCATTTGTGGATGAAGTTTTGTACCTAACACAAGTGCTGATTTTCTCCCTCACATTCCCAGTTTGCCTTTTCAGAACGAGCATCTCCTTCCATTTAACTCTTGCTGTTCTCTTGTCTGAAACACAGAGCTCAGGCTTTTATGAACACAGCTAAAGAACATATTTACTGCATTCTAGAACCTATTCACAGTGAATTAGCATAGCTTTCAGTGACTGAAGATCATGCTGTCCTACCTCAGCTGACAAACATGGCTGTATTCTAAAGCTATAACTTGTTGTTTTCTACAGAAAAACTGCAATATGACATATCAGAATACTAAAAGGTGCCTGAAGTACATAGTCTGTATTTAAATTTCAGTCCTACAGCTGTCACCTTGTCACCAAACAAATCCTAATCATTATTATTATGACAATTTATCATCACGTTTTCATGAAACTTTTCTCAGCAATTTTTTTTCATTTTTGCTTTACATACCTGCTTTTAACACTCTTCACTCTTCCAAAACCTTTTTTCATTTTTCACTTCATGCAGGCAGTTAAGGGGCAGGTAATTACTTTCTGCCCTGCTACCTTCTGTCCATATTTCATAGAGTTTTAGAATGAAAGAACATAGTATCAAAATCAGAGAATGGTTTGTGTCAGAGGAGACCTTAGAGAGATACTTGGTTTGGGACATCTTTCACTAGACCAGGCAGCTCAGAGCTCCATCCAACCCAGCACCAAACACTTTCAGGGATGGGACATTCACAACTTCTCCTGGCAGACTGTTACAGTCCCTCAGCATCTTCACAGTATATAATTTTTTCCTAATAACCTATATTGTTCCACCCTCTTTCTGTTTAAAGCCATTCCCCTTTCTCCTATCACTACATACTCTTGTAAAAAGCCCTGCTCTTGCTCTCTTGTGGGACTCCTTTAGCTACTGGAAAGTGCTATAAGGGCTCCCTGGAGCCTTCTCTTCAAGTTGAATTACCACGGCTCTGGCACCCTGTCTTTTTCATATGAGGGATTCTTCAGGCCTCAGATCACCTTTGTGACCCTCCTCTGGAGTCACCCCAACACGTTTGCATCCTTGTGTTGTGGCCCCAGAGCTGGACCCAGTACTCCCGGCGGGGTCTTATGTCACTGGAGTAGTGTGCAAGAATCTGTTTTACAATTTTTCCTTGATACTTTCTTCTCTCAGGAACAGTTTTTTTGAGGGTTTTATTGCTGAATTCCTGCTGGGTCAACAACAGAATGTGCCCAAGATGGTTATTCCCTTGAAGGAACTAAGGACTATCCACAATGCATATGACTGTAACTGTGGGCTTCACATAGGATGGGAAGAATATTTTCTCTTTTCACTTGAGAATATGTCCCATGAAACAGAGACTTTGCATACTGTATGTTTATTCTGGTATGAAATGGCATGGTCATGTGAAATTTGGGAAGCCAGGGGTAGGCGAGAGTGGCCAGTAAACCCCATCTCCTTTGTCATATTCTGTTTATCAGTAGAATTTACTGGTTTAGCTGTTTTTTGCATGTTTTACATGCACAAAATTTACATGTTTTGTGCAGGATCACAATCTACTAGCAAGGACTTATAGTGCTTTTGGGAAACTGGCCCCTTGCTTCCACAGGACTGGTTGAAAAGTGAGAGATTAAATGAGTGAAAATATGTGACTAAATGAATTTTTCATATAGACTTTGTTGTTGTGTCTGACAGTGCAATAAAAGATTATAGACTGGCCTTATATGGGCTTTGTTTTGTGTTTCTTTTTTTTTTAATGGTTGTAAATTTAATGGAATTTGGTTTTGTTTGTGCTTGATTTTTCAGCTTTTTTGTTTGTTTTTTTTTTTTTTTTTTTTTTTTTTTTGCTTTTGTTTGGGTTTTGTTTGTTTGGCTGGTTTTGGGCATTTTTGTTTCATTTGTTTATTTTGATTTCTCTCCCTGTAGTGCTTGACTTTATCTGACATAACTTTTTCCAACAAAAAATTGAACAATATGTGTGTAGTTTTCAGACATGTATTGTTCAAATTATCCACTCTGTTTTCATGCTTGTGCAGCTAACAATGCTCCTCTTACATAATTGATATTTAGATGGAGATTTGTAATTTGTTTAATTTTTTGTCTCTTACAAGATATATTTTCATTTCTGCCTGCTTATTCATGCAGCAACTTGAACTAGGGGAAAAATAATCCTGCATTTCTGTATAATTATTATAAAATCAGAACTTATAAATGACCTATACAGAATATTTAGCATGAAAATGGACCACTTTCCCTCCAGCTATTATGATGTGCTTACAAAGCTTTTCCAGAAACTGCATTATCATTGAACTAGTTAATTAATTTTATTTCATAATGCAGCCAGAAATTTAATGTAGTTTTTTTCCTCCCATTGTTTTCACATTCCACTTTTTACAAAGATCCAGATCTTCTAAAAACTCAGGTAGCCAAAGCGTGTGAAAATACAGCTAAGGATGAAGCTACTCTGATGTAAAAAATCTCTTTTGTAGCAATATTTTGAGCTCTATGGTAGTATTTTTCTCTCTTCTTCATTCATATCATCAAAGCCCAAGTTAATAGAACTAATTGAAAAATCAGAAACTGATCACATCTCAGCTGAATGTCATCATAAAAATATTTTAAAGCACTTTAATTAACCCCTTGAACACCAGGGAAACATGCAAATTAATTTGCTTATTTCCCTGAGCTCTTTTTGGAGCTATTTAATTAAAATGTTTTTGCAAATTCTCTGTTTTAATAGTAGCTCTACAGTTTGGGTACAAGGGGAACTATCTCTGAATGCAGGACTAAAACTGGTGGGGTTTTTGCTTTCTTTAATGATTGAATTTAATCTTCAAACTTGGCACTAAAACAATCTACAGATGATAATTTTTTTTATATACCTTTTTGGCACAATTTTTTTGGCACAATTGCATTTATGAAGAAAACATTCTGAAGGACTTCCATTGTTTTAGAATTATATCCTCTAAAACAAAGTGACCCCTGCCCTGTGAAATATTATAGATGTTTCCTGTGGTTGGATTAAAATTTGAGTCCATGGGAACTGTGGTCATCATTAAATCTGGATGAAACATGGTGTAAAATAAGGCAGCAGTTTGTTTGCCAGATATTGAACACTTTCCAGTTTAGACATTACAAACAAGCATGAGACAAAGTGTTGGCTGAATACCAAATAAGTGCTTTCATAAATAAATCACTTTACAAATTTTGCTGGTGTCTACTGAATAATTCATGTGACAAACAGGAGACGGTCAGAAACAGTGTTCCTTGAATACAAAGAACATCCCTGTTAATTGAATATTTTAAAATGAAATATTAGTAATTTTCACTGAGTTTTATAATCAAAAATAGTTACTCAATTAGGTTTACAAAATAGCAGTCAGAGGGCTTCATGTTGCTGGTAGAAAGACATGTTGTCATTTGAGGACAACTTAACTTTTCTTTTGTACCATTTCTGTAAGGGTCTCTACCACTTTTGTTCCCGTTCAGATCCAGTGCTAACTCCAGAAAAAAGCTTGTCTGCTTGGTGTACTAGAATCATCATGTGACTTGTCATTGGCCCAACAATTCTTCTACTTTCACGTCACTGGCAAAGTTTCAGTTTCATATTACTCTGAATTGATACACAGGTCCTTATTAATATAAAACAGTTAGCTTGTATCTGAAAAATGTATAATGTCCATTTTTACCCATGGAATTTAAAAAAAATCTAAACATAAAAATTCCCCAAACATAATATTGGATTCTACAGTTAGGATCTGTACCTGGTCATTACACCAAAATTAGGAAAGTGATTCCAATGAACTTGAAGAAGAATTTAGACTCTGGATTTGTTATTGCCAACTGTTTGGCTGTGTAGGATGTATTTTTGCTACTCAAAAACTTAAATGACAAAACCCTCACATTAAGAAAACCAGTTAAATTTGAAAACATTTCAAATTTATTTAAATTTGAGAAGATAAAGAGGATAAGCTTATGGCTTTGTCAATGTGTCTGGCAACTGCTAAAATGCACTGGGATATCTTCATTTACAACTGTGTCATACATGTGTTGTTCCAGTTTAGCTCTGTGATTTAGGTCAAAGTATAAGATCTTCCTCACAATCTGTAAAAACAAGGAGATAATTTGATTATCAGGGAACTGATGACATAAATATTGTGTTGTCCTCTTTTATTTACTGAATAGTCAATAAAATATCTGGATTATTTCCAAAATGTTTCTATAGAAGTTAGCTGTATAAGGGCTTATGGAAAAGCCATAGCACTCTTCCAAATGGAACCCTAGGCAGCCTGTTTCTATTCAAATGTTTTCTAATAAAACTTTGATTACACATGGAAATAACTGATAAAAGGGAAACAACCCTAAAAAATCCAAACATGACCACATGAATATTTGCCCAAAGGTTTATTTTCAGCTATTGTCAACAGTTTGGCTGCTCAAGGAAATGCATCAACACAGGGGAGTAATGGATGCAGATTTATGGCCTTCATTTTACCATGTGAGTGCACTGGGATAATTCCACATTAAATAGATGATCCTGGAATATATGACTGAAAAGGAAGGAGTTATTGAATGTCATGTGATTGAAATAAATATATTTCTTTAAATAAGCATCATTTAAAATATCATTCAATAGTGGTTATTTTCACTATAGCAGGTGCATCTTGACTTGGTAGAAAATGGTATCACTGCAAAAAGGAAGAATATGACATGTTCAGGATAGGAAACAGATGTAGAAACTGAAGCAAATGCTCCATTCATCCAGTCTGTCTTTCAAAAGAACAAATTATTTCTGGGTTTATGGCCAGTAGCACTGATTAAGCTGCAATGTTTCTACTATAAAAATCTCCTAACTTGATATAAGAGCTGTAAGAGAAAAGAAACTACCATGATATTTGGTAAATTTTCTAAGGGAAGGGAATTAAATTTTTTCCTGTATTTCTTAGATACGTTAGGCATCAGTAACAAATTGTTACCCCTATCTAGAGCTTTGTCCTTTTAGTATTTTATTTTCAGTTGTAATAATGGTAAAGAAACATAAGCAAAAGATGAACAGGTATAATCAATAATGCAGGAAAGATTGCTACATGAACTCAGAAATTGCCTGATGGGTTTGTTTAGATGCTTATCTTTAGGGTATTCTTAAAAAGTGCCATAAATCCCTTTTATGTCCATTGTACAATTGTAACATTAGTTTTCTTTTTAGCATAGGTTCTGGATAGAATATCTAAGAAAGCACTTTTTCTGTCTGAAAACTCAATGAAGGTCAAGATGTCATCTCTAAATTCAATTTTCACTAGTCATATTGAATCTGCACTTTTGTAGATTACAAGATGATGTTGAAATACTGTGACTCCTCGACTGGTCTTGGACTTTCTATCAAACCTTCCACTCACATATGATTCTCTTCAGAGAAATAATCTCATTAACATTCCCAAGACTTAATCAAGGCATTAATCTTGAAAAACATGCACCTCTGACAGATAGACATTCATCCAAATTTCATCTGTTGAAGTATGTTAACATTTCTATTCTGAAATTTTCTGTTGAATTAACATTATTCCTAAGGACAGTTTTGTATTTGTGCTTCCACAATTTTTGTTTTGTAAAGTAATCTAGGTGGCTCTGTTGGCAAAGTTTATTTCCTAGAATGTGAGTCATTCTTTTTTTACTCCTCTTTGGATTCTGTAATATCTTTCAACTCTCTTCTTGGACTGTGCCTCCTTCTGCAATACTTTTACAATTCTAGTGAGTGCACTGGTCAGTAAAGATTTCCATTATTGACATGATCATGTTCCACAACATAAATGGGACCCTTATCTTATGTAGGTTAGCTTAAGTTGTATTAGACGAATGGCCTTAAACTGAAGGAGGGCATTTTTTGATTAGATATTGAGAAGAAACTCATTACTGTAGGGGTGTTGAGGCACTGGAACAGGCTGACCAGAGAAGCTGTGGCTCCCCCATTTCTGGTGCTGTTCAAGACCAGGCTGCATGGGGTTTTGAGTTACCTGGTCTAGTGGAAGGTATCCCTGCCCGTAGTAAGGGTTTGGAACAGATGATTTTTAAGGTCACATCCAACCCTAATCCTTACATGGTTCTCTGATTCTGTAACTTGTTTACTAAATGATGTAAATTATTCTCTTTTCTACACACAAACCTTTTCACAATCTCATAATTTCTTTCTGACTTTTCTTTCTGATCATCTGTTGCTGTAGCACACCTTTGTCACACACTTTCTCTAGGACAATTCCTAGTTTTCAAGACATCTTTAGACTCTATTACCTAGTTTTCATCCAAATTTTTGGCTAACAGGCTGCCTTTAATCTTGCAGTCAGAGGTACGATGAAATACAACTAGTAGCTAAAGCTGGAAAAAATTCTGTTGTAAATAAGAGATTCTTTTGATGGTCATAACCAACTACTAGGAATAGCTATTTAAAGATGTTTAGGAGTCTTTTACCCTCTCCTAAACTGAAAGGCTTATTAAACACTTGCAATCTTATGGAGCTATTAGTATTTTTAAATATACAAATGAAGCAACAGCTTTCTAAAGTTTAATGAAATTAGAGGGCTTTAATGGGTTTTTAATTTAAGTTCCTATTTTTCACTTCATTTCACAATATGCTGCTTATTTTTAGTCCAACAGTGAAAGATGGAAGATACTGATCTCACAAACTCTTCAGAATATTTTTTATCTTGTAACTAGTACTAGCAAAAATTGATATTCAAACCTTTCTTTAGAAATTTGCATTTCGGTACCAATCCCTGTCCTTCAGTGCTTTATTTCATGCTTCTATTACAATTTTCATCCTCCTCCTTAGCCAAAAAACTACACTGGCATCCTGCTTTCAGTCAGCAGGACAACAGAGAAGACGAGGGAATGGTAATGCTGGAATTGTAATGCTGACCCTCTGCTGGGAAGCTGTCTGCTGCTTTTTCTCACCTCAGGAGAATCGTGCATTAAAAGGTTGCATTAAAGTATTACTTAATTTTATTCTTTTTCAAGATCTTACAACTTAAAAACTGATATAATTTTATTAAGCTATAACCTCTGTAACTTCAAAGTACCTCTTCATAATTCCTCAATGATCTTTCTTTCTAAAGGAATGTAACAAAACATTTTTGAACAAACGGAACAAGTAGGTGAGACATAAAAGCTGCAAAAGTTACATTTTAGTTAACCAGAGCATTCCTTAGCTTTGCATATTTGCTTTTTAATGTGATATAGTTTTTATGCTCTTCAAAATAAGATCTTAGTGAATAACGGGTAACAACATTCAAGTCACCATAAAAGAAAACGACAAAATGACTTCATAAAAATGCCAACAAATGCAAGCTAAGAGCATTTTCAATTTATCTGCCAGGTTTCCAAGCACTCATCCAAAATAGCTTTGTGATTTTACTTCCAAAGCTATTATCTGAACCTAAATAAGTATCTGTCAATAACTATCAGCTATTATGCTGACCTTTTTCTGTCTGAAGCAAAATCAGAACAAGTCTGTTGAAAGCTATACCTAGCATCCAGTATAGAAGATCCCATTAGCTGTTAATTCTTTACTCATGTCTGAGGTCAGTGCTCTTGTCACTGCCTTTATGGCAGTCCTGTAACACTTTAATAGTAATATGCTCAATTGCTGTGGAGTTCTAGTTATGCTTGAAAGAAAATTATTGATGAAATATTCATGAGAATAAAGGGAAACATCCTTTTTTCTAAATGGATTCTTTATTTTGCCTTGAAAAAAATTGGTCTTAGATACATTTCATAAATCCATATGTTTTATAAGAAGATATATAATGAGTCATATTAGGTTATATCACTCATACTCCATTGTCATGTTTTATTATGTAATGCAAAAAGGCTCACAAGTCTTACTCAACTTTCATGAACTGGGAAATAAGATTGGTGCTGTTCGAGCATTTGCCTCAGGAGGAAAAAATGTTCATTTCAAAGAAGTAAGAACTACTGTGATTACAAAATAAGCACCAATTAATTATAATGAAATTTAATTAAGCTTCACTCATGTTTGCATTCTCTCTTGTGTTTTTAAGGATTGATCTTTAGGAAAGACTTAAAATCACATTTCTGAAGTAAGTTGCTTCTTATTTAACTGTATGTGACGAGTTTCAAAAAAACCCCAAACTCACAAACAAAACAACTACCTAATTTAATCTAAAAATGTAAAACTCTTTGATTTTCAATTAAGATGTAACTGCTAATCCTGAAGTTACAGTTCCCTATACACTTATGTTTTCTAATTAACCTATTGTCAGGCTGTAGGCAGATGAACAAGGGGGTCTCGCAAGAGTGACATTTTCACACTGGGGAGATTATGACACCACAGAATCAAGTTTTGTGTTCTCTTTATTTCTATGTCTTCAGTTCTTACTTTCTCATGCACTGACCTCTGTGTTCATTATGCTACATTCAACCACAAGGCCGATCTAGAAGCTTTTGGTCAATTTGAAATACTACCAGCAACAGATGCAGCAGCACACCAGATTCATCTTCAGCCTCTTTGTAAAAACTTCTCTTCTTAGTTCTCTATTGTCCATAATTATAATTCAAGATATATCTAGTCAGGAGTAAAAGTATTCTCCACTTCTTTGGTTTTTTTTTTTTTTTTTTGCACTGTCTTCTGACCTTTGTGCCTTACCAAAATTATTTACCAAAAGTGATGTGCTTGTGATTACACATACAAAGTCCAAGCAAATGTCTCTGACGAATGCAACAACACAGAATTACTCTTTTTGAGGTTTGGGAACTGGCATGAAGGACAAAATTGATGCTAAATAGTCCTAATCTGTAATCATACAGACATGTTGGAATAGCACCTTGGCACTTTATTTTGTAGTACTTGAAGGGTTTGTGAAACAGACTGCCTACTTCAAAAAACAGCTCACTCTTCAGCAGCAATAAAAAAGCATAATGGAAGCATAAAGGAAAGTGTAACACTACTACAGCACAAGTGACCTGTTTGAATTGTTCAGATTTTCAGATTTGTTTTATCTGTAAACTCCAAATCACGTTAGTTTTGCTTTTTCAGGAGAAACCCTGTAAGCTAAATATTTTTGCCTTGCCTTGCCTCTTTCCTTCCCCTTCCCCTTCCCGATTACAGTGAGAAAATACTCCTGAGGAAAGTTGCACACAGGCATTCAAGCCTTTATTTTTAGTTGACATTTGTAGCAGAACAAATTTTCACGTAGTCTGTGATATCTATGATCCCTACATATGCACACATATCTGTGAGTATAAATTGTAAATAAAGTTAGAATGAATAAAAGCCATAAAAAGTTGCTTTCCTAAGGGTAGAAAATTGCATGATCATATATGCTTTGGTGAAGGTGAAAAAACATTGAAAGATAGTGTAAATAATTCCTTTGTTGTCTCATTTTAATCCGTGTGCTTAGGATTTATACAGGTGCCTGCCATTGTTTGGGAGAGATTTAATAAACTATTACTTCAACTTTTTGATAACAGTTGTCATTTTAACATTTATTTTGATTGTCGGAAAAAAGTTTTGTCTTAATACAGTTAATAATACAAGAAGTTAAGACTGTGACTTAAATTCAAGGTAAGCAAGAGGCTTACAAAGACTTTAATGACATAACAAATTTTAATGCATCACTTATAATTTGTCATTGATGTCAAACACCTTGCCAATATCAGCACATCATCTTCTTCATGAACTAATCTGATGTCATGAAAGATTTAGATTTTGTATAGACAAAAGTTCTATTATATCAGTAGTCATAATATTTTGTCTTGGGATATTTTTCCTCTCCTGAATGTTCTCCATTAGATCATTTATTGACAAAACCTAATTATGTAAATAAATAATCTGAAATATTTCATATATTTTTATAAAACTCTTATGTTTTTCAACTGTCAGGAGATACTTGGACATTCATAAAACAGTAAAGAATGTAAGACAAAATTATTTTTTGAAATTACATACTTTATTTGATCTCAGTTCAGTCAAAATAATCAGAACAGTAATTTTTACCAGCTTGAAAGTTATGCTTAGTACATAAACCAGAAGCTGCCTTCAATTTTTCTTCAAATCTTTGCCTAGTATCAACAGCAGATTGTGTTATGTATGTGTTGGTACAGAAACTAATGTGAATTCTAACCTTACCATAGAGAATATGGTGCAATACTCTTAGTAGAGTAGAGAATTTTATACTGAGGTATTGGGAATGTTTTTTGGTGGTCTGTGGTAAGCTACTTGAAGATGCCTTTTGTATTGTTTTACTTGTGTAGTAGCTTGGCCTTCCCGGGGCACCAGGTGCCCACCAAGCCTCTCTATCTCTTCCCCTTCCCAGTAGGACAGCAGAGAGAAATTAAGATGGACAAGAACTTGTAAATTGAGATAAGGCACTTTATAAAAGAAAGAAAAAAAACACAAGCAAAAGTTTGGTCATGCATAAGCAAAAGGAAAAGTCAACCTCTACTTCCCATCAGCGAGCGATGCTCAGACACTTCCTGGGAAGCAGGGCTGCAGCACATATAGCAGCTGCTCCGGAAGGAAAACATAGCAGAACAGCAAATGCCTGCCCTGTTCCTCCTCCCTCACTTACATTTGAAATGTGAGCTGATGTGGTATGGTGTGGAATATCCCCTGGCTCACTGGGGTCAGCTGGCCTGGCTGTGTCCCCTTGAAGCCCCGCTGTCCAAGGGCTGAAGAGGGACAGAGCTGCTCAGCAGCAGCCAAAGCACTGATGTGTTACCAACACCTGCAGCTCCCTGTGCTAAGCACAGCACTGTGAGGGCTGCTAGGGGGAATGAACCCTACCTCAGCCAGACCTGATACAACTTGTACCAAAGATATTTCATTTTGCAAAGGCAGAAATCATTCATTAAATGCTTTTCTTGTAAGCAGTTTCTGTAATAATCAGAGACCATTAATACAGCACATTAATGTCATCAGTGGAAAAAGAAGTGGTCTAAGAAGTAATCGTGCCTCGGACTGTGGCAAGATTACAGTATAAAAGTTTTCAAATTCCTATGCCAACCAGTTAATCATGATATATTTGTGAAACATGACCCCTGAAACTTGTAACATACACTAGGGAGCTGTAAAAATAAATATTAATAGTAATCATTTGTAAAAAAAGGTGAATTAATAAAGTGATTCAAGAATTTTATCAACCCTCTCTCCTACTGACAGCAACTTTAGGATGAGGATACTAACAGAAGGGTCTATTCCCAATGGAACATCTACTTTCTTAGCACATTTTCTTAAGAATCTTATGCTCAAGGCATATGCTGTTGTGAAGACTGTCCTATCTAATGAATAAGCAGTAAGCTGATTCTCTTTCTCTAAGTTTACAAAACAGTTTTAGCACACTTTCTGACAGTAGGCAATACATGTAATATAAATACAGATGTATCGTTGGTTATTATGGTAATAGGGTTTGGGTAAATGTCTAGCTGGGTAGGGACTGAAAGAAAATTAGTAACTCATAATTGTGTCATGAAGATTCAGAAAAAGAATCAAGAATAGAAGAGTGTAGCAGTAGCCATATGAAAGGAAAATTAATCCACAAACACCAAAGGTTTATGTACAAAAAGGAGGAGGAGGAGGAGTCCTGTAACTTTATTAATGAATAAAGGGAGAGGTCATGGGCATTTCCCATGGGGTCTCTCTCAAATTGCTAGAGGACACAGCCTCTTTTATCCTAATTTCTCAGCCGCATTTCCTTCTCTCTTTCCCCATTGGCTGAGGTACTTGAGAGGTACAGGCTTCCTGGAACACCTAATTAATATACATCCCCCCCTAATACAGACAGCCCTAATACACATTCCCTTTTTCTTG
This sequence comes from Lichenostomus cassidix, assembly GCF_008360975.1. NCBI lineage: Eukaryota > Metazoa > Chordata > Aves > Passeriformes > Meliphagidae > Lichenostomus > Lichenostomus cassidix. Next base: position 34,709,430 of record NC_139511.1, read on the forward strand.
TGTCTCTGTTCTTGTAGTTCATTAACACAGTCTTGGGTAAGTCAAATTAGGGAAATTCCTATGGAAATCCTGCCCATTGTTTCTTCTATCTCTCAGTATCAATGTTATCTTACCAGCAGACTCAGGTCTTATCTTTACCAGTCATTTGTCTGTAAAGACACTCCCTTATTCCTTTCACCACAGAAGTAGTTAATACACAGTGAAAAAATGCTAATACTTATATACTCATTCATGGGTAGTGAGACAATGGTTGCAAGTTTTGTCAATAAATTCTCCACCAATGCAATCCATCAAAAGACTGAAGAAAAAGTCTCTATGCATGTATGTAAACCAGATGATGAAACTTAGCCAGAAAGTTCTGCCATTTAAAATTACTCTTTCCAATGCATTCCAATGCTTTATTCTGTGTAATGCTGTATAAAGGACTGAAAAACAGCGTGTTAATAATTTCCCATGTGTTCTACTAAAAACTCTGCATGATTATGTCAGAAAAAAAATCTAATACGCTTAATTACTATGTTTGAATGGTTCACAGTGCACCCGTAGGCCTATGCTATTTCACTATTATGCATAGAACTCCATACATTAATTTGCATATTTATGAATTCAAACTGAGTAATTTCACAAACTATAGGCAAATTAGAGTCAACATTTTTCTACTTCACATGGTAGTGGAAGTGCTCATGCTGGACATGCATACATTCCCTTTTGTTTGAACACTTGTGTTTGATTTACATTCCTGTGTCCAACAGAATGTTTTAAAGGGGCAATAATCTTCATGTAGACACTTCAGCCAGTGCTGTTGGAAGAAGGTGGGTCGCTTCTGAAATAGAACTAACTTTTTTAATGTAAGAGTGGGCATCTCTTCTATAGCTTAAGTCAGAATAACATACCTTGCTTTATGAAGATTAAGAGAAATCTTACTAATCACATGAGCAATTCTAAAATTTAACCCATATATCCATTGACAATCCTTGTACATGTATGCATCTCCATAGCTAACAAATACTGAGATAGGACAGGAGTCATCACCTTTAATTTAAGACGTAAGGTAGCTCACATTATTATTTATATATTCAAATGATGGCCTAACATTTTTCGTATCTTTCATGTTTCACAGTAAGGTTCTTAGTGCAGAGATTTTGACTCTTATCATACTTTTATTTTCCTGCTATCAGAGCTTGTTTTACTTTGGAGGTTTGAACCTCCACTGTGAGACAACAGATTCCTTTGCAAGAAGAGGTAGATTCAGGCAGAATAGAACATTTTGGTAGTCAAGGATGAGAAATGTGCAGCTGACACAGAGAACTGAAGTGTTTGTATTAGGCCACAGTCTTTTCAATCTATGTTTCCTGCTTTCAATGTGGTATATTAAGATTTTTCAGAAGCATTACATATCTATATAAAATGGAAAAGAAGCTCTTAAGTGGCAGTCATGGTTTAACCCCAGCCAGAAGCCAAGGCTCACACAGCCACTCCCTCACTCCCACACCAGCAGGACTGGAGAGAGAATCAGAAGAATAAAAACCAGAAAATTCGTGAGTTGAGATAAAGACAGTTTTACAGGAAAAGCAAAAGCTACGGACAAGAAAAGCAAAACAAGGAATTAATTAAGTTCTTCTCTTGGGCAGGCAGGTGTTCAGACATCTTCCAGGAGAGCAGGACCCCATCACACATGATGGTTACTTGGAAAGACAAAATACATCACTCCAAATGTCCCTCCCTTCCTCCTCATTCCCACCACCTTTATATCCTGAGCACAATGTCACATGGTCTGGAATATCCTTTTGATCAGGTTGCGTCAGCTGTTCTGGCTGTGTCTCTTCCCAACCTCCCAGCACCCCCAATCTCCTTGACATCATGGTAGTTGGAAAAGCAGAAAAAGCCTTGGCACTGTGCAAGCACTGCTCAACAGTAAAAAAAAAAAGTCTCCATATTATCAACTCTATGTTCAGCACAAATCCAAAACCTAGTCCCACACCAGCCACTGGGAAGAAATCTAACCCTATACCAGCTGAAACCAGCACAGTGGTCCTTTAGATTTCATCAGGTCACAAAAGGGACCTCATAGGACAGGTTTAGTGACAGTTTTTGATCAGTCATCCTGAGAAGAAACCTTCTACTTCACATCTGATGATATAAATTATTATATGCAAAAATTCAAATCAAGAAAGTAAAAAGTATTTCTGCTTTTTCCCGACTTGGATTAATCTGATGCAAGATAAATGAAATAGCTAGATAGGTCTTGATTTGGGCTGTTGAACATTCTAGCTTTTTAAAATTTAGAAATAAATAATAATAACAGTTTTGCTGATAAGTAGTTAGACATAAAATTATAGTGCTGTAGAAATGAACATTAGAGCTCTCATTGACTGCATATTGGCTGAATTTCATGCAATGCATTTAAAATTATTTAGGACAGCATTAACATTAAAAAATAACCCCTAGTCTTTTGAAAATGCAGTAGATCTTTGATAGATAAATCAAACTCAAGTACTTTGGCTTTTTTATTACAGCACATCTGCTAGTGAAACAAAAAATCTGCACCACATACTATATTCAAGTAGTAACAATCTTTGGATGTTTTACTTATGGTTTAACTACTGTCTTTCCATTAGCTTCCTTTATGGTGATTAAGCTGTGCTATATGCCTTACATTCTCCCCTCCTTCTTGGCTAAATTATACAAGGAATTGATCTTTGGAAGGCCACAAATAATCAATAAACATTATCAAGAGACTCACACTTGTCCTCTAAATCAGGAAATTTACAGAAAAACATAGAGCACATAAGGTGAAGCTGTCATCTTAATCAGTGGCATCCCACATCTTCCCTATGTTTACTAGAGTCTTGTGCAGTACAATATTTGCTTTTTAAAGTCAAAAGTAGTGCCTAACAGAGGAATTTTTATTATTCCTTTTGACCTCTAGATTTTACCACACAGTGAAGAGTCTGTTTTGAAATCCAGCAAGGGGCAGACTGTTTTCTCCTATCTAAAATGCAATGGTTAAGTTAAGCATTAAGATTTAGGGGGAAGTTGCCTGCTTTTATATTCAAGCAGACAATTATTCTTCATTAGAGGTTGAACTAGTTCCCCTTGCAGCTTCTCTGTTATACAATCTTTCACCAGAAAAAAGGTAAACCTGAAGTCAGTCTCATTTTACTGTAAATCTAATATAAGTCCATTTTCTTTGTTGCTATACAAACCAAGATGAACATGACCTGATTTCTCAATATTCAGGGCAGATGATCACGGCAATTCTAATATCTTCAGCAGCAAATCTTTAGGCTCATATTGATCACAGTTAGGTCAACATATAATCTGATAGATCTCTGACTTATTATATGAGATAGGTCTCATATAATCTGATCGGCAAATTTGCCACTAGTCAAGGAAGCAAAAATTCAGATTGTGTACACTATCATCATTGAAAAAGGCTTGTTAAATTGGGCACTGCCTGTGTCTAAAAATTTTTTCAAGAAGTTATAATTTTAGTGAGAAGAAAGGTCATATATGAAGATGAATTTAACCAGACAAATTAAAATAAAAATAATGTAAAACCAATTAAACATATGAAAACCAGAAGGAATGAACATTTTTTCTTGCAGACATTTGTTTCACTCATTTTGTCTTTATTTATTTGATGACTGAAATATTTCTTAAAAGAGTGGCAATGGTAAGAATGCATAGAATGCACTTTCTCTTATGAAGATATCCTAATACACAATGTATTTGCTTAGGTTACAGCCTTTTCCTTAGTTGCAGCCTCCATTCTATGTCTAATTACCTGCTTTCACAGTCACTTTATGAATTTTGTGGACTAACTGCTCCTCCTGTCCCCATCAAAGTTTGCTGTACTGGACAATAATCTCAACAGTTATTATTGCTTCATCAGCATAAGCATAAGTGATTAGGTGAGACTTGCTTACTGGGTAACTAGGATATCAATGTTCAAGGAAAATTACCTTTGTTACTACTAAGGTTATTTTTTGGCTTATTATACATTTTCACAGCTGGGAAAAATACTACTCTGAACACAAGTGACCTGTTTATTAGTTTGAGCATGAGTAAAACATTCATTTGGTAACCTTCACGGTATTGTGGAATTTCTAAAGTCTGTTTTTTAATTTCAACAGTGTCGCAGATAATGTATTACTTTGGCATTTACTCCCATGAGCATGCACAGGTGAGAATGTGTATACTTGTACAATATTCTCGGTGGCAGTTTTCTCTGAAGAGAAACATAAAAGAAACAATTTGCCCGCTCAGCAATTCTCACTATTTAAAAAGAAAAAGTTCTCAAAAATGCCTTAGATGCTTATATTTTTATCTCGGCTTTCCCTTTTATGAAACAGCTTAACGCTATGTATGTGTGAGTGTGAATATTTCTCTTTGCACTTAATTTTATGGGATTGTTTTCAGGGCTCTTCTAAGATTTCTATTTATGACTTTTTTTCTTTAAAGAAAAAACAAGCAAGCAAATAAACAAACCAACCAAACCACAATCAAAAAACTACTGCCTTCTTTTACAGTTAGTGCGAATTGCAAATATAAATCAGTGTGCATTCATTCATGATGCATACATGCATAAAACAATATTCACCGGGGAAAAGGTGAATATATAGAAAAGTTTTGCTCATGTTTTTCAACTATTTCTAGTCAATATCCTGCACATTAGAAAAAACAAAAAAACTCACAAAAAAAATCCAAGTTTGGTGAAAATAGTAAACAGAAATTAATAATAAGCATATACAGGAAGTCTACATATAGCCAGTGTACTACATTAATTGATGTATGCACAGGGAGTCAGTACAGCAACAACTACCAATGTTCTGCCCTTACTGAGCTGGAAGCAGTTAAGTCTTCAACTACTGGATATTGGTATGTGAAGTATCACAGAATATTCTGGATTGGAAGGGAACCACAAGGGTCATGGTGTCCAACTCTTAAGTGAATGGCCTATCTGATCTGCCAGATCACAAATCAGATCGCCAAAGATCACAACCTTGGCCTTTCTAGCACCATGCTCTGACCAGCTGAGCTAATCTCAGTGGCATAGGTACTAGGGTTCTTCCCTTCTTGTGTGTTTCTTGACCAGATTGGTTTATCTCTCCATAATTTCAGACTGCTGGAAAGTTGACGTGGAGTGGTGAAGAAAAAAATAGAAAAATAGAGATGAAGCCTTGGATTTGCTATACCTTTCTTAATGTCTAAAGTATGAGTACGGCTGCATCAATAGATAAAAGTTGCATGTTTTAAAACAGATCTCCTTCACACATTTTGCCTTGAAATGATGTAACAGCTGGTGTTTTTTAGTGCCAACTGACACGTAAAACAGCATGACCAAAGGGGTGACTCATCGAGCAGCTCTAACTTGTATGATGTATTCATCCCTTCTCTTAAGGCTGAGAGACAAGATGCACCTCCACAGCAAGGAAACAGTACATTCAGCAGCTGGATGAACTTTGGAAGACCGGGAATTCAGGGTGACTTAAGAACACATGCAACAGGTGCCAATTGCAAAGCATTCGTTGGAGGGTCATCTCTTCCTCCAATGAATTTAGGCAGTTCCCAGACTACAGATGTAGCATCAAAATGAAAAAGGAAATGGCCTTTCTCCTTTTTTCATTCTATTTAAAAGTTTTCTATAGGTTGGCTTGCAAAGTTCTGTAGGCCCAAAGTGTTATGCTCCTCAGTCTGATGCTAGGCAATACATATAGTGTTCTTCAACAGGATTTTCCTTAAGGAATGCTTGGGCTATTAATGGAAGTGATTTCTTATAACCCATGCACTTCTCATATATTCTATGATGCCTCAATAGCTGTAACAGAAAACTATTTGTCATATATGATGCTGATGAGTACCAGCAATAAATGTCAGCTTCATAGAAGTACTTTATCTCTCTCCTTTTTGCAAAATCCATATATAGAACCTGTCGGTACTTAATGGCCCACTTCCACAAATGACACAGGGGACTTTTTAGTAAATTTAGGTGAGAGACTCCAAACTGGCAACTTTTCCTTTCTCTTTTATTCTAAGAACAGAAACTTCCCACTGTCTTTCCACTTTGGTAGAACTTAAAAAATGCTTGTGTAATGCAATTGCCTACTGTGGAAAAGGACATAATATTCTGACATGTTGACCTGATGCTACACCTAGTTATATTCCTTTTGCCTAGGAAATGCTAAGTGCTGTTTTTGATGCTCTTCTTCTCTCATTTTTGTCTTGCACTTCTTTACTAATTAAATGAAATCTATTGGAAAAAATAATCTCCAGAGAAAAAGCAGCATGTGTTTTCCTAGTAAATAAGCCAATTCCTCTCAGACCTTCATGGTGGTGTGCATGATAAAAAAACTTTAGTACTAAAAGACTTTGTGCTCTTTGTGTCCTATAAATCCCCACATTCTTTTATCCTGGGATGCTCTCTAACATTTTGTAATCTTTCAGAAGTCAACATTCATTCATTGTAATGATAGCCAACCTCTTGACGTTGCCTTTGGATAGGCATATTTTCTAACTAGAAACTGTGTGCTGAAAAGCTCTACATATTTAAAAATAGGTATAGTGTGGATGCTAAGAACAAAAATGTACTTTGAACTACAAATGCAGTAAAGATACTGCACAATTAATTTCACTATTTTATATGTGTTTTGGGGTTTTGGGGTTTTTTTGAGGTTTTTTGGGTTTGTTTTTTTTTTTTTTTTGCCTCTAAGATAGTCCACATATTGATACAACAACCTGAGGCCTAAACAGAGAGAAAAGTCAAGACTAAACAAACTCTTCTTTACATAAGGCAACAATATCTCTTGGGATCTCACACTTCAGAAACTGTTTTATATTTTCAGCAATATGTTCTCTTGGCACAATGACAGATACTACTTGGTATAACTGAAAAAGCACATTTTCTTAAGACAAATGAAATTTTCTCCCCTGGCAACTTTTCATGTAGACCAAGAGTCACATATTTTTTGCCTCTGTATTAATTAGCAGAGATTTGCCTGCCATGAAAGTGATGACAGTCCCTTGTTAAATTTCCATCCATGCTAACAGAATTGCATTAATATCCCATGGATAATCAGTTCACTCTGTACCTCTTCAACTGCTATCAGATGAGTCTATATAAATTAGTAGCTTCCCAGCTATCCTACCACATTCCTTCATTCAAGAATGACAGTACTTTCTTTCCCCTAACTCCTCTGCTATATCTAGTAATAACATATATTGTAGGTGGCACCTTGGAATTAACAATTGCTTGAATGAGGTTTGTGTAAATTTAACTCACTTTAACACCACTTAATGAACCCAACATATGAACATAACATAACTTAAATTGTAGAATAACATCTCAATGATACATTTTTAATCAGATTTATATGGGGATTAACTAACTTGTGCACAGTATTAACGCATATTTTTGTAACAAATGCAAAATTAGAAGTTTGTCCTTGGGTGTTTTAGGTTACTAGGCATTTCTGTTCCTTTTCTCATTTATACAGTAATATTTACTAACATCAAGAGGTTCAGCTGCTTAAGCAATTGTCTGGTAACAGTTGCCAGACCACAAATGTTTCACATCTCCTTTTTCATTTTTTGAACTAATATAGTACCAATATGAAGATTCAACATCAATATATGTAGCAACGTGGGGTTTTAGGATTCCATGTGCTCCTCTGTGCCTCTGCTTTGTATACCATTGGTTCATTTTGAAATATGCTCTGCTGTACCCCAAAATCTATTGGTGGGTTCCCTATGCCTGTCTTCCCTTCAGACTCCCCGGGACTGGCTCTGGGGGAGACAGTCCCTCCCCTTCCTTTCCCTTTATAAGGCAATGTCCAGAGCAGCTTGAGGTCTTCCATCTCCGAGCTGCTAGCATCTGCTACCTGCTACCTTCCCCCTTCTCCTTCCCTGCAACCCCCTTTTCCCCATTACCCCAAATAAACATCCCTAGCAGAACAGAGATGGAGTCCAGTTCTTCCTTCGTCTCACTATATTCCTGCTTGAATTGACGTGGTTTGAAGACTGACACCATGCCGCAGAACCTCGGGGGCTGTCTGCCCCAAATTTGGTGGAATTACATGGACCAGAGACCCCGGACCAGGGTGCCACCCGCCCGGCCCGTGCTACATCAAATATATTACAACCTGCTTGCAAAATGCCTGTTTTATTGACATATCACCTTTCAAGTGTCAAAGCTAGGCTAAAAATAAATTTTAAATACCATAGTTTCAGAACAGTTCTGAAGAGGAAAATCCTTAGACATCACATACTGGGATTTTTTGTATTCTGAGATCTAATCTACAGTGGGATTAGAAGGGATAAAACCCACAAGAATTTAAGGCACAGGATATTTCAAATTAAATTGTAGTATGATTTTACTATTCTCCTCTTTGTTCCCCCTATCTTTTCAAAATGAATGCTACTGTATGGCTCTTAAAAATGTGTTTTGAAAAGAATTAATTCGTTTTTGAGCACTTAACATCTGATGTTATCATTAATCTCTTTCCTGGATTTACAGATTAATTTATTTTTCTCCTATCATTAGTTCTTTCTCCATTTTCCCTTGCAGAATAATACTCAGATGCAAACACAAGGTAAAACAACCAGTTATTTTTCACAGCAAATATTATGTATATTCAGTAAGGAATGTATCTTTCAAAATGAAAACTTTTGGAACTTTTTTTTCCAAGTGCATTTAGTATATCATATACCTCACTCTAATGAGAGCATTGCTCTCTCTCTCTCTAGAAATATATATATGTAAGAATATGGATCCAAATTTTGCTGAATAGTTCACTTAAATATTTTCTGAAATCATGTCCTGTCACTGCTTACAAAAAACAAGTTCATAGTTCACTTTGAATATGTAGATATTCTGGTGTTTTATCAGACTGGAAATGTCCAAGTGTCACTTTAAAAGTCATATAAGATAAATACAAAAGAGACTTAATACAGCTGATCCCACAAACTTCTCATACCTTTTCTAAGGATGATTAATCTGCAATAACTCATACCACATCATATTATACACGTGTTAAAATAGATGCTTGGGAAATAAAGAATTAATTAGTAATTTCCATTTTTTCTCATGACGTGATGCCTGGTTTGTTAAAATTTTTCATGTGGCACAGTATCAATAGTATATCAAGAATCAGCATCTCAAAAAATGCAAATCAACAGAAATATGCTAAAATCATTTGCTGTGAGCAAACTACTTGTCTCTGTCAATATATTTTACATATGGATATAAGATTATTTCATTTCTTATAGAAGTTACATAATTACTGCATGTGTCTGAACTTTCTATAGAGAGATATATTATCACATGCATTTATTGAGCTAGGTTGGATTATGGTTTAGTGTAAAATCTATGAGTAATTTTGCTGATGATGTAGTCAGTGACATTATTTAGCTGTGGAACGTCCCCAGTCAAATTACTGGAGTTATGTGCCAACACAATAACATAAATAAATAAATCCCCCATAGCTATATACATTAATTGTAAATTTTTATGTGTGATAGAATTTGGACTGGCAGACACCCTCTTCCTCTTTTTCTCCTTTTCCTAGCTCCGATGTCAATGGTATAGAAATTGCAAGCTCTTTTTCTGTACATCCCTTCAGTGTTAAAAATTTCAACTCAGTGCATTTGCACTAATGAAATTTGGTTATCTAACACATTTGGTTAATAAACTGTGTGTGTTTGTGCATGTCTGTTCCACAAGCAGGAAATTTTACCATATCACTTGCACTTGTGGGATGTGACAAGGTATTAAAAAGGAAGCATTCTTACAAAATTATTAGGCAAAGTAAATACTGTAATTTGAAAAAGTCAGCTATTTAACCCAATATAATTTATGCATATAAAGATCTGGGCTAACTGCAAAGGAACAATGTAGCCTGAGGCTATATGTTTTTCTAACCACCCTCTGTCTTTCTTCAAATTTATTCAAGTCACAAAGTATGGCAAATTAACTGATATATTTTCTTTGCTGGAAGTCCTACTGAATATTCTATTCATTTTATGTATGTCATATGCAAAACTTGAAGGAGAAATAATAATTACATACTGTATATTAACCCAAATGTGTTGCAATTATCTACATTATTATCTCAGTGGTCCATCTTGCATGCAATCAGTGGACACCAAATCTGGCAGCACACGACATTACTTGTTAAGCATTAAGTTGGTTATGTACAATTTGCTTGACAGTCTATTTGTATTACACTGATGATCTCTCTCTTACGTATACCAAATCATACATTTTATTTTCACAGAGCAAGATGAAAGATGGTACCAAACTGTAACCTGCTGATTGGCAAGTGAAAATGTTCCTTATCTCATATCAATGTGTCTATCTGCAAGGGTAGAGTGGTGTCTATAAAGTACTGTCTAAGTCCAGGAATATTTCTAAGGGTAGGAAGTAGGGTACAGAAAGAAAGACAGAATATATTGTAGAATAGAGTAGAACCTGAGAAACTTATTAATAATGGAGTGGATTTTGAAGAAGATACTTAGGAAAACTTGGTGCGAAGTGTGAAAGGGCAAAAGTCTGCTTTACAGCTAATGTTAAAAAGACATGTTGGAACTATTTACCCATAATTTTCTAATCGACTTTTCTATAAATTTGGCTACAAAACCTAGTTTTGCAGAGCACATGTTTATGTTTTAAACTTGTGATATTTAGATGCTGTACTGAAGTGACAGATTGAACCAATATGAAACAGAGAACAAGAGCGTGTATTAGGATAACACAAAGAATTTCCTAAACAAAAGAAAAATGTAAGAATGATAATTAGGCAAAAACCTTTCGGTGTATCTGGCTCTGCTGCTTGTATTCACATGTTTGGCATGAATGGTGAATTAAGAGGAAAGAGACTTGACCAATGCACGATATACTCAGTTTCTACAGTTTTAAGGTACTGAGCTCCTGTTGCTTTTAAATCAATTGAAATCATAAAAGAAAAGAAACAAACAAACAAGCAAAATATACGAATTATTGTTCAGTTAAGGAAAAAAATGGCATAATATTGGTGGCCATTATGAAAACAGTTTACTCTTTTTCGTTTAGGTAGTTATCACACATAATTAACAGTCTTTCAAATATACCATAGGTTGATCAGGCAATGAAATTCCTGATCAATTATTGCTCCAAGAAAAATCCTGGGGCTCCAGGTTGGTGTTTAAGATTATTGGAAGAACATGAGCTATGAATGTTTTCCTGTATATCATAAATCATCAGCATGTCTTTTCTCTACCCCTCTCACCCTTCTTGACATCTCACAAGAAAGCTGCCTAATTTAGCATAGCATAAAATAAACTTTAGAGATGTGAACTTGGTTGGAAAGAGTATTACAATTATATTCTTCTTGCTGACATTTACAATTAAAAGCAATGAGTATCTTCTGTGAATAATCTCTTTGATGGATTGGGATTTCAGGAAAGTATTAACACAGTTGAAAATGAATAGGTAAAATATAAATCTCAGCATGTAAAATGATAACTTTTACTTCCAGAGCTCAGATTGTTATGATGTATATACACATAAAGTCCTATATTAACACAGAAGGATTTGTTTTGAAAAGCATCTTTTATGCACACAGCTGTGGATTTCATTATGTGTTGTTTATCTTGGTTTATTGTAAATCCTCAGAAAATGACAATGTTTCGAGATAAGGTAAACAATTGTACTTAATAGTCTAGAGACTGTTGTGCTGGAGTAGCTCAGATTCTCTAGAAGCCTAGATGGTCAGGGAATACAGAGCTGAGGTGAGAAAAAAAAGTGTTTGGCACATCAGGGATGGCTGAAAGAACTCATCCTTGGCTTCCTTCCATGGAGAGGACAAGGTAAAGACTCTGTGATGATTTATCTTTCATGTAAATAAAACAGTATCCCTTTTTTTTGTCCCCAGATGTACACCAGAACCTCTATGTGGGGAAGACTAATGCTGTACTTTACTCAGGATTTCATTTGACCACAATCAATACCAGATCTGTAAGGAGGAGTATTTGAAGCAAAACACCTCTTAGTTCCCTTCACATTTGTGAATAAGTTCCTATACAAAATAAGCAAAACCTTTGCTGTCTTGAAAACGTAGTTTGCATTACAGTACTCAACATAGTGTTTCATAGTCTTGCATGATAGATGGCTAAACAGGCAGAATCCTGCAAGAAGACAGAAGTCTGGGAGGCTTCTAATGGAAAAATAAATTCCTGGTTGCAAGTGCAAGGGAAGACTGTTGCTTCTTAGAAGAAGGAGGAGCCTTCATAGAACTTTTTTTGGATAGGGAAACCTTAAGTCTGTGAGAACAGAAGGCAAAACTTGAGGAAAAGAAGATACTACGGATGAGTGTTATTTTATTCTCAATTCTATATATAATATAATTTCTGTGTTTTAATGACATGCATATGTAGAGATTGGAAGCATTTTGATGTTCTTTAGAAATCTATCTTTAAATAAGTAGGACAGTTTCACCAAAAGGCTCTTCTTCCTCTGTGGTCCCCTGACATAATCTTCACCCACACTGCATGCCAATAATAAAAGTGCAATTTTTAATTTAGCTAGTAAGTGAAAGCCACATCTGTTACAAAATGGCCAGTTGCAAAACTAAATTTCCCAAAAGACAAAAAACCTACAGTTAAAAGCCTTAGCTTCCAGCTGTCTCTCAAAGACAGAATAGCAAAATACGAAATAAAATCCCAAGGTAGGAAAGTTTCCTGTGTCTCACAAAAAAAAAAAAATACCCTCCAAACTATTTATCAAGTCTGTGTTTCACACATTGATTTTAGTTGTTATTGACACATATATAGTTAATGCAAAATTATATGTAACTTGAAATACTTCAAGTAAATCAAATTGCTTGATAGTTAGAATCCTGAGCTTCAACAAATGTGTATCACTTGGAACTTTGTTTCAATATACCATTCATTATCCATCCAGCATATTTTCTTCTGAAGAAAAGTGGAAATGATCTGGCCAGATGAATGATGGCTCTTGTCAAGCTTTTGCCTTAATCAGTACAATTACTGAACAAAATATAGAAATAATGTACTGTGCAGAAGCTGAAGCCCTGGTTCCCCCTCCCAAGTCTGTGCTAACAAGGAAGATCAGAGCTTTGGTCTATTGTGCTCCCAGAATAATTACATATTCTGTTTCCTTGACAAATGGGGCAGTTGCAAGAAAGCTGGTAAATACTGCAAAGAGAAAGCTCCCCTTTGGCCTTCCTTATAGCCTTGCACTTCCCCTGGTGGTGAAAGATATGGCCTTGAATATCCTTGGGCCAGGAAGAGTGCTGAGTACAAGATACCTCTGACTCAGTTCTCTAGCTGCTGTGTATGTACAGCTCTTCATATCTGCTTTAAAATGAAGCAACTACCTCAAAATTTAATAAATAAATAATAACAAAAGCCTGATCCAAAGGCTGGCTTTTCAGTGTCTGGAGAGCACTGGCAAAAAAATTTTTAGTTTTGGCTTGGAGGTGTGCATGAGGTATAGGCTATTCTAGTCTGTAATGGGTATCCTCAAAAGCACAAAAATAGAAGTGGTGGATTTTTTATGTGAAACACTGTGATTTATTATATCTATTGAATGTTCTATTAAATGCTTGTACGTTCTTTTAATGTTGGCACCTCCAGTGTTATATAAGTCCATGGGCCATTTTGGGAGCGATTTGGATTTAGATGCAAGTACTTCAGTTTTGCCTAAGGCCACCTTTATGTACTTCAGTCAGCTAATGAGTTGTACCTGAAAGTTCTATGAACAAATCTATATTCAGTCTAAATTTAGAAGGTGCTACAGATATCAGCTCTTCATTTTTAGGCAAGAGAAAAACACAGAATTCTGTACTGATTTTGATATTTGAGTTTCTAGGGTGTTAATTGGTGTTTCTGAGATACAAACCCTGCATAATTGGAACAAACACTTTGTATAACCTCTGTAAGTCTCTGTCATGAAGTTTTGCTCTGAACACTCACCATTTTTCCAGTTAGTTTTCTGAAGAGTCCTCATGTAAAATGCAATTTAACTTGATACGTGAACCATTTTTCAGTCAGAAGACTGGTAATAGAGAATTAATAGGGCAGAAACATGAGGCATTATTTTATCAATGTTTTCTGAACTACATTTGGTGTACTGAATTTCAAACTGAGCCATTGATGTTTTCCCAGAAAATATGACAATTTTAAAGGCTAGCTTTTAAGAACATGCTCCCTTCTTCTAGAATAGAATTGGGTTATTGCTGTTATAATGCTAATTCTGCAATGCCCCCAAGGTGCCAAGGTCTGCATACCATCTATATGTTCTGTTGAATTCCTAAAACTGAAAGCAAGCCCTTCAAGGTGTGGCTACTGCCATCATTGCTATTTTTCTTACCTTTTGCAAGCCACTACATGTTGGGATTTTTTTACAGATTCAAGCCTGTAGTCTAGCATTTCTTTTTGTTAAGTACATAAATGTGATATTTAAAAACAAAAAGGAAGGAGTTAGAATCTGATGAGCTCCTACACCTTATTAAATGGCCTTAAAGTTAGAGAATTTGAAGACTTTCTAGAGATTTTCAAATTGCTTCACTGAATTACTGTCAATACACCTGTGCAATGAGCTCACTAAACAGAATTCTCACAATACTAACAATGTTTTTAGAAAGGAGACATTTGACTAAAAAGTAATGTAATTGCCAATTTCTTTAACGGGCATTCTTAATGAACTTTATCAGAAGACTGATTCACATAGAACATGCACAATTAGCTGCGCCCACATTTAATACACCACAATTGCCACATTAAACTTGGTTTCATTACTTCTTGGATCTGCTTTTCTTCTAAAGTGTATTGTACAACAAGAAAATACCCTTAGCATTATATACAGATGAAAAGTCACTCTTTAATTGCTCATGTTCCCCAAATAATGATGCACATACAAAACCAGGATGAGTGTACAATACAAAATGTCTTAATCAGCTGATAAAGTGAAGGGAATCAAGTCTCTTTTGAAATTCGGGTTGAAGTAAACATACGGAGATGTGATTTTTTCTCCTTGACTGATTAACAAAATTCAGTAGACTTTAAAGTTAAAACCTGTTGTATTAAAATACCAACAAAAATTTATACCAGGTTAAGGTTGTAAGATTGTGGCAACACATTTTTCCATGATATATATACTTTTGCTTCCTAAATATATTGATTTTGTCTTGCATAGGAGTATGTTCAAATACACAGGAGGAAGTTCCTGAAGTCAAACTAGCTGTGCAGTTTTTAGAAAATCTTCTTACAAGTTCCTTTTATTTTTCTTTAGGCTTTTGTTTATCCTTCCTTTTATTCTTTCACCTTCTGTTGAGACTTAACCCAACAATTTAATTCTGAAATCAGGTTGAACATTTCAGCTTTCCCTATCAGGGAAAACAGACATATGGATCTATCTCTTAATAGCACTGAATAAGAGCTGCTACCCTCATATGGCACACAAACATGCCACATTCTCTCTTGTCCTGATCAGGCTGTAGCAAGCAATGCCACTGTAGTTGCATGTGGGTAATCTTTGCTGAGTTGTGCAGGGAACTGCACTTTGGCACTTATGCATCTGTCACACAAGCTGAATTCTCAAGACTTATGAACTCTCTACAGGCACCTGAAATATGAAGGCTATTTGTCTAGACATATTGCCTATAGAGACTCTTTGAAAGTCTAAGACTATTTGTTCCATTATTTTAATCAACTCAAATTTATGACTTGATTGATTTTTGCAGACTGAAAGTGTTTTGTCTGTTTCAAGTAGCAGGTGACATGAATTTATGTGAGAACAGTAAGAGACAGATACTGCAGAGAATTAAAACAGAAGTTACTAAAAAATACCAAGTCATTAATATCAAAATTTCTATTTTTTTTTCCTGGAAAATGATGAATAAATATCTTGAGTACATTTTTTTCTGGAAGATTCAGAATTTTCACAACGTTGTTTATATCTTTTCAGAAAGTCAATTCTGCTCACATAGAACTAAAAGCAAAACAATTCTGCAGAAATATCTGATAACTGAGCTAGAGATAATATTGCTAAAATTGTCTAGATGTAGATATTCTAAGTTATTGTGAAGTATTAAAGTCAAGTGAGAAGGGTTTTTGTTCTTTACTATTGATCTGTTGATCAGTTTACTATTTACTGTTGATCCAGTGGCAGGCTATTTAAAATTTTAATAATATTTCTTTGTTTCTGTACAGTTTTATAGATGACGTGTTCATATATCCTTAAGTATAACATACAGCCATTAGTACAATAAAATTCCACAGACTGTGTTAAAGAATCACAGAATATCTGAGGTTGGAAGAGACCTCTGGAGCTCATTTTCTTCCACTCTCCTGCTCAAGCAGGGCCGTGTAGGGCCCATTGTCCAGCATCATGCACAGATGGCTCTGGAAGATCTCTGAAAATGTCTAAGACAGAGACTCCATTTCTGGAGAACTTCTGCCAGTTCTTGTTCACATTCTGTCAGAGACTGAAATAGTTCATGCCTCAAACATTGATATAAAGTTTTGCTCATTATAACAAAAAGTGTATAAAGAAGCTACAATCAAAGAAACCTCCCTGAAGATACCTGACTGGGACTTTGGACTGAGTCAAACTGCTGAGATTAGATAAAGGGAAACCCTATTGTTCAATCATCTCAGGCTGAGGGAAAGGAATGCATACACAAAGGCCAAAGCCACCAGCTGCACTGAGGATCATCCCTGGCTGAGTTTGGGGTGGGGGCAGAGCACAGCTTACAGAAGCCAGGTTTACACAGACTGGCCCAGCTGTGGAACCCCCAGCCTCACTGGCTACATCCACGGGACTTTCACGTGAGAGGAGCTGAGGGGGAGTCACAATCCATCACAGACCCCCCAGAGTGCTAGGCCTGGCACCACAGGAGTGCAGGTGATGCAAGCAGAGTCTGCTGCTAGAGACTGCCCCCTCCCCCGGGGGGACATGCCTGGACATTGACCCTGGCCTGAGTGTATATTAACCCATGGCATTCTGTGCTTTTGGGGGGACCACCACCACCGAGAAGACCGGCTGGAGAGGATCAACGCAACATCGTTGGGATCCATGGATGGTGATATTTTCTCTTTCCCTCTTTCTGTCCCCTCCACCTCTTTTCTTACTTCTCCTTTTCTCTCTTTTCTTCTCTCTCTCTCTCATATTTTCTATCAAATAAAACCCATACTATTGACTGGCACATGGTCTCGTTTGTACCTTAATTCGGGCAGAGGTATTTCTAAAGAACCTTAATAACTGGATCATAACACATTCACAGTAAAAAAATTATTTCATGATGTTCAGGAGAACCCTATATTTTGACTTATACCACTGCTATTGCCCATCAATGGCACATCAAAAAAAGCCTCACAAGCTTTGACTAAATAAAAGACCAGAATCAGACCATGAGTACACAGACAAACAGGGACAGACAGGAACAATATTTAGTTTTCTGAAGGCATGATAACCAAAAGAGTTTTAATAATTGAATTTTAGTAGAATAAAGAAATTGTTTTGCAGGAAAAGGAGAAGAAAGGAGAAGAAAGGAGTAGAAAGAATTCTAAATTTGTCAAATATGAAGCACAGGTTGTCATTGCAGGATGAGTGAACTACAAGCAAAAATTACATGTAAGAAATATGCTTTTTAAACAAAATATTTGGAAATAATGTGGTTCTATCAAGGGGGATGTGGTGGATTTTACTGAAAGCTAGCCTTGAAACTGTAAATATCCCCCTGAGTTCTAATAAAAGACTGTCTGCTTGGGATCATTGAAGAAAAAAGACCTAACAACCTCCTTCCCACAAAAAAAAAAAAAAGGCCAAACAACAAACAGCTGAAAAGAGACAAAGTCTTGATCTGACTGTCTAATTTAGGCCCTTTCATTCAACACTTACAAGACTATTGAGAATTTGCCAAGAAAAAACTAATATATTTTAAAACTTGTTTTTTTATTAATTAGCAGTGTTTTGACACAGTGTACTGTAGCTCATAAAATGAATATGATAAAAAAAGTCCATGTGAAATAAAAACTGTTACATGTTATTAAACAGAAGTTATTTATATTTATGGCAAGTAATTTTTACATCCTTCCTTATGGAACTACACTGACACCAGAAACTACCTGTCAGATAAATTGTGTCTGAAGGAACTGAAAAATCTGAAAGATATTCAAATAGTGACCTTGCATAAAGGACAACAGTAAGGACAATAACACAACACAATAAGTGTTATGCATGTGGATACCACATACAATAATTCAATTCAAAAGGAAAAGCCATGATCAAGGCACAAGAAAAAACCCTGTAGGAAACATTATTGTACCTGCTTCCCTGAGATAAAGTTACTAAAAAAAAAAATTACAGTATAAGGGAATTGTGGATTCTCTATGTTTGCTGTTTATGACGGTCTTATGAGCATCTGATGCTGACCTGCAATGTAGTGAATATTAGTTTTAATGTTTTGCTGTGAAGTGTAGGTTTAATGCATGAAAGTTATGGTTCATTCACATTGATCCTCAATACAATAAGACTCAAAATAATGCAGCACCAGTGTAAAGGGTAGAAAAGTCAGATTTTAATCTATATTTTGTGCAGGCAAATTATGGAATGGCACTTGAAAAGCATGTGCTCCAGTTATGGATATATTCTTCAGGAGAAGCCTAAGAAGCTTTAACTACTAGAAACTATTGTCCCTGGAGATTTACTGTGAAGCTGTGAATGTACAGATGCAGACAGTGTTGGGTAAAAATCTCACTGTATTGAAGGCTTTGAGCTATCACTTGATGAAAGTGATGATGCATGCAATTGAGGCAAACAATGTCTCTCAGCTGCAGAGCAGGCACAAGAGTTGTGTCCAGTGTCATGCCCTTAGACAGTCATGTCCTACGAGGAAGGTGTTGTTTTATCTCTCTAAAATTCAAAAAAAGAGGAAAAAGAAAGGAAGAATTTTTATCGGTTTTACTAAGAAAATCTCGGGCAGATGGTAAATCAAACAGTTTAAAGTGTACTGAGCATTCTTAAATACTCTTTGACACCTTAGAGTATGAAAAAATGGATCAGTGGGATACACTGAGCATTTTTAAGGCTATGTTTAATCTACTATTCTCTTTAGAAAATAGATCTGTGTTTTTTCTTGCTCATGCAAATGAGTATATATACATATATACTCATATATTTATTGTGTACATATATTTATTTTACTTTTGTCAGACAAGCCCAGTATTCTGCAATGATGGCACTCCATGAACGAATGACATGAGATTTCTTTCTGGTTTTTGGTTCATAAACCCTGCAAACTTGGGTCTGTAATGATAACTATATTTGTCTGGAACGCAAGCCAGAGTCTTGACAGTCCTCAAACAACTTTCAGTCCAAGTATAGTCTTTACTCAGTTGCACATGTAAGAGTTTTTTCATTTATAACCTGGGAACATTCAGTAGATCAATTTAGAATGTTTTTCAAGAAGTTCAATTTTATGTATGCATAATTAGTATAATCTCTGAGGAAAGGATCTGGAACTGTCTGGAACTTCTGTTAAGACCATTGGAGGTAATTTATGTGGTGTTTTCAGGAATAACCTAAAAATCAAGAAAAGGTGAAAAAAATTAATGATTCTTTATGTCTTTGAATTTGTTCAGGAAAAATGTACTTCAAAGAGAAGATTAGAGGGGATAGAAAAAAGCTGAAGGAGTTTCAGGGTTATTTCTTTGTGGGAGGTTCTTTTTCTGCCAGCCAGCTTCCTTGGTGAATGACAGCTTTTGCTGGAATAAGTGATAGGGAAGACAAATTTTTTTCTTATTGTGCCCCATCACAAACCCACAAAGGATGCAGGTGGTCTTAACTCAAAGTTTCACATAAAACCTTGCCTGCTTTACTAAATTGCATGTGTAATGTTGTATATTTAGTTTTTAGAACCTTATCTTTAAAAACACTTGCCAAGAAGTGTGTGTGTTTGACTTGCAGTGTATTTGGGTAGTATCTCTATCTCATTATTACCTATTTACTGTAAACAATCAAGTAGGAAACTGGAATCACTTTCATGACTGTGGAAGAGAAATTCCGATGAAATTTCTCTTTGTGAGAGAGATTTGTTTTTAAACAAATTTAAGAGAGATTTGTTTTAAACAAAAGAGATTTGTTTTTAAATTCTGGTGTATACTTAAAGTGATATTTATTATTCCTCAACAGTTTACTGTAATGATAAAAGAAGAATGCATGGATCTGCTACAGCTTATGGTATTTTGAAGGCCACAGTTGGTCACATTTAAAAGATATGATGCAGAATCATTATTTAATAGAATTTACAGATCCTCTATTCACAGTGACAGCACATTATCCAGAATGGCACTTTAAATGCTGAAAACTGAACAAAATTTTTCCAGTACAATAATTTAAAATTTGAATGCCAGGCAGCAAACTCAAACAAAACCAAATACAGTTTGCTATCTTTCTCCATAAATATAAATGTAGATCTACATAGATATATAGATATTTATAAACACACACACACATATATACACACTCACACATACATATATGATGTTGTCATGGTTTAAGCCCAGGAAATTAAACACCACACAGGTGCTTGCTCAATCCCCCCCTCTCTCCAACCCCCTCTGGTGCAATGGGGAGGAGGTTCAAAGTAAAACTTATATGTTGAGATAAGAACAGTTTAATAATTGAAAATAAACTACAATATAGTAATAATTGCAAATTATAATAACAATAATAACAAAAAAAAGAAAAGAAGTGATGCTCAATGCAATTGCTCACCACTTGCTGAGCAATGCCAGACCCACCCCCTGTGAACACCCTCTTCCCAATAAATCCCCTAGTTTATATACTGGGCATGACTTTCTGTGGTGTAGAACATCCCTTTGGTAAATTCAGATCACCAGTCCCAGCTGGGCTCCCTCTCAGTTTTTTTTGCATCCCTCCTCACTGGCAGAGCATGAGAGAAGAAAAAAGTCCTTGACTCAGGACAAACACAACTTGGAAAAATCCAAAACAACAGTGTGTTATCAACAGTATTCACATTCTGAATACAAAACACAGCAGTGTAACTGTTGCTGAGAATAAATTAACTCTACCCTAGATGAAACCAAGGTGCATATATATATATATATATATATATATGAGAGATATATAAATATATACAAAAAATATAAATGTAGTACCAAAGCTTAGTAGAGTGAAGTGAAGTCTTTGGTTCAATCACTGTTGATTTTTCCATTTTCTACTTTGAACTATAAAATTTTGCTAAAAAATTGGAAGGAGGAATATCATTATCTGCCTAGTTCACTTAGTACTATTTATGTAAAAAATTGCTATTCATCTATTAAACCATTCTCTGATGATGCACTATACATTTTTCTTTGAGGTGTACTTTCAATTTCTGATTTGTTATTTGGCTTCTCGTATCTTATCAGCTGCCAGAGTATTTCCTCTTTTGTACTATCCTTCAAAATTTTCAGTGTCTTACAGAAACTCAGAAACCCTCAAAACTGAGAGAATCTTTGATACTTACAATAAGCAATTCTAAAATGAAGTTCTTTTGATATACTGATAGAAATTATTTTCCCCATTGATAATGAAAAATGAGAGTCTATTAACACTGATTATTTCCATGACGTGAGTTCATTACTTTTCTTGGATAATCAAATCAAAATTCATCATATAAAATGACTATTCTTTTTCATGTGGCAATGATCCATTTTTCTTTCTAATTACCGTCTTAATTTCTCCAAGATGTGCAGGAAACTATAAAAAAATTCTTTTCACCCTATCTGATAAAAATTCTTAGAACAGAAAACTTATCTCATGAAAAGATTTGTATGCATACTTGGTAGAGAAACCATCTCATTTAAGATGGACAGGAATTTTATCAGGTCCTAATAAGTAGAAAATAATCTATAAACATTTTATGACCACTCAAAGATAAATTACACACATATGAAACCAGAACAGAATAAGTGATTTTAAAATAAATAATTAATATCTGAAGAATTAGAAAATTCATATTTTATGAGACTCTAGTGACTATTTGAAAAGTTCAGTTTGAATATTTCCTTTATACAAGATAGTGACTTCCATTACCTCTACAGACAACTGTCACAAAGGAAAATGTGGCTGTATTTAAGGACAAAACACAACAGCTGTCTTGTTAGAACCTAAATTCCTCAATCCTCATGGGGAGAAGTATCTACTTCATGTAGTGAGTAATTTAAATGAGGCTTGTTATGTCAAGAAAAGGAAAGGAAAAAAAGGGAGAGTGAGAAAGAAAGAAAAAAAATCACTTTTTTGAGAATTACAGAATCAAATATTTTGGAAGAGACCTCTTTGATCATTAAGTCCAACCTATGACCAAACACCACCTTGTCAACTAGATCATGGCACTAAGTGCCACATCCAGTGTTTCCTTAAATGCTTTCAGAAATGGTGACTCTTCTACTCCCTATGGCAGTCCATTCCAATGCCCAGTCACCTCTTCTGGGAAGAAATACTTCCAGATGTCCAACCTAAACCTCCCCTGTTGCAGCGTAAGACTGTGTCCTCTTGTCCTGCCACTGGTTGCCTGGGAGGAGAGGCCAACCCTGTCTGGCTACACCCTCCTTTCAGGTAGTTGTAGAGTGATAAACTCTTCCCTGAGCCTCCTTTTCTTCAGGCTGAAGAACTCCAGCTGCTTGTCTTGAGACACGCTCCAGATCCTTCACCAGCTTCGTTGCCTTTCTCTGGACCCACTCTAACACCTCAGTGTCCCTACTGAAGGACGATTCCTCTTCACATTTACTGAGGCAATGCTAATAGCTAGATTATGATTCAGCAGTTAAGTGCTAAAGCACTCTTCTATTTATCTGTCACAAGGCTGTACTTCCATATAGCTTCTAGAGTTGTTCCTGATTGACCCTCACAGCTTTGTTTAATCCTGGCAGACTCAGTGCTTCTGTAGTAATATATATTGTTCAAACAGAAAGGCTGGAGATTCAGCATTCAACGAGGTGCTTCTTTTCCTGTCAAAATTAGTGAAAAGAAAGCCTCTGCCCCCTTCACGAGTTCACTTAGTTTTTCTGTGTAACTTTGAGTAAAAACTCTCCAAGTTATTTCAATTTTAAATTCTTCAGAGAATATTTACAAAGCTGGGGGTGGATTCCCACATTGTTTTCTTATGGAGGGAAAATATAACCACTCTATCTTGATGGTTTTTAAAAAAGGCAATGGGCAGGATATGGTGGATAGTGATGTCAAAGAAGAAAATTGGAATGACACTAATTTTGTACAGTCTGATACATTTTTTGTACTTACATTCAGTTACACAAATGCACATACATGCTTCCATGTGCAAACCTGCACACTTTGGTTCTCTGCTATGCATTTGTTCTTATTAGTGTCTTATATTTTAATGGCAGCTCCGACAATGTGTCAGGGTCTACAGAAGCTTATATTTTAGAACATTTGGCACATATAGAAAAAAACTGTTAGAGACAATTCAAATTAACAAGGTCCACAAGGAAAAGAGCAATTAAAATAACTTTTAGCAAGCAGAAAAAGAATTAACATTGAGAAGGATCAATTTTTGGGGGGATGAGAAAGCTGTGCCTTCAGAATAGTTGAAAGAAAGTGTGAATGAGAGAGCAAAGCTCATTTATGAAAAGTTACAGTTACTGTGAACAAACAAATATTTGCAGCAAAAATTACACAGAGATGACAAAGCAGGATTCTTTGATCCCTGAAGTACCCACCAATGGGTAGAGCTACCTATTTAAATGTCAGTTTTACATCTTTCTAATTTTAACTTTTATTTCCCATGTAGTAAAGCTTTTTTTAAAAAAAGTCCTTATTAACATGCAAAAAAGCTGGATGGGTTTTTTTTTGTTTGTTTTTAGTAAAGCAACTAAAATATATATATAAAGTGAGATTGTACCACTGCAGAGTTTTTATATTTGATGTCCTTTGTTTCATTTATACACTTTTTTAATTGTAAAAAAGAATGAATAAAAGGATGTATCGTAAAAGCCTTTTGTTGCGTGATTGAGAAACTGGCAACCCATATGTAAATTGCTTTCTTTCTATTGATCAGAAGTGCCTCAGAAACAATAAATATAATACAATGTTAATTGATGTTTGAGATTGCAGACACAGCAGTGCCAAAGAGCAACTCAGGGATATTAGGAGGAAGAATGATGGCTTTTAACTTTGTTAGCCTGCTATTAAACTTCTTCATATTCGGAAATCTTTCTTTTCTTTAAAATAGATGATATTTCCTAAGGAAATGGGAGTAAGACCACCATGAATCTTCAATAGTGAAGAGAAGATTTTTGGCAATAAACCATGTTTGAGGTCAATTAAACGATTTCTCATTTGTTCTG
The DNA here is from genome assembly GCF_008360975.1 of Lichenostomus cassidix. Classification (NCBI taxonomy): domain Eukaryota; kingdom Metazoa; phylum Chordata; class Aves; order Passeriformes; family Meliphagidae; genus Lichenostomus; species Lichenostomus cassidix. The sequence continues at coordinate 34,733,799 of NC_139511.1, forward strand.
CAAAAGAAAGGAATAAACTGAATCCTCAAGGCAAGAGTGAACAGGTTTCACAGTGTCTTTAAATGACTTCAGTTAATAGTACTGAAGACTCCGTTATTAAAACAATGAGAAAACACTATTTTTCATATTTATGTAATTCACTTTGAGCAGTACCTTGTAGGTCAATGAGCTATGAGGGAAGGCAAGAGTAGGAATTTGCACATTTTCCCTCCGTTTTCCTTCTTTTTTTACTATGGTAGAAAGTATCAGTGTAAAAGCCAAACTGAAAAAAAACCAAACCAAAACAAAACAAAATGAAACAATAATTCAAGACTTAAACTGTGAAGGAACCAGCATCTTTTCCACACAAACTTACAGTATAATGTTATACACTGCATCTTAAAAGCCAGCTAGAAGGGAAAGTACTTTCCGACTACAAGGTAAACTTAAAGGAAGTGTTTTGAATGTCTTGGTTGCCAAGAAAATACAACTTGTGATATTGTAAACGCTGGCCTCTGAATCTATTGCTGAACGGAACACTCACAAAGAGCAGCTATTGCTCTGCATTCCTGAAAATTAGAACTTGTTAATTTGTTATTCTGAATAATAAAGAAACTGAGAAATATGCTGAAGCACAGTTGAAACTTTCACAATTCTTTAAGCCTTCCTACTCTTCAGATAATGGGTTGGAACCTTCTGCATGTTTACAGAAGTGACTTCAGAAAAAGAAAGAACAAGAAAAATTTTGGGGTGCTACAATCTCTGAGTTTTCAAAACTTACATCTACAAAGATATTTAGTAAACACACTGCTTTGTTAAACCACTTTGGAAAAATTCCATATGCATTGGACATGATAATCCTCACTCAGATTTTATTGTAAAGCTGTAAATTATTGTATTAGTATACCATTTTCCTTGTAATCTGGCAGAAACTTCTAGAAATTTCTTTTAGTTCTCAGGATTGTTTATCCCTTGGAGAAACACCAACACTGAATTATTACGATGAAAATAAGAGGCAGCAAGTGATACCTGTTCAAAATGCTCTTCAGCATTGCTTCTGCAACTGATTCCTTTGTTCTCTTTGAGGTTGCTTCCTTTCCTTTTATTTTTACTTAATTCATGGAACTGCCCCATCTATTGCTCTGATGATATTCAGTTCTTCAATAAATCCCTTTGCTCTGATCTAATGCATCTCTCAGGATCAACAGAATCCTGAACAGCAATTGAACAGCAATTCAGAGTCACTACAAATAATACTTTTCAACATCAAACCGAATTTTGAAGAACATTTTTCTCTTTCAAACTGCACTGAAAACTATGGAAGTTATGCTCTATATCACACTGTTGGGTCACTACAAGAGCAGGAAAGATAATACCAAAACACATATTCTTACATTCATATTCTTACATTCAGTAATGTATGTGAGGGTAGATTCTTGAAAATTTTAGTTGATTATGTACTTTATTCAAGTATGGGATGCTACTAACTTTGCTTAATCTAGCAAACTACGATAATTTTCACCTAAATAAATATTAAAGTTTTTTTAATATGTACCATACATACTTAAGCATTTCATGTGAATTTAAAAACACACTTTTCACAGCAGAATCCAAATGTTTTAATTCTTTCTGCTCCTGAAATAAATTTCTTGTTACTCCTTTCCAAGGGACCCCTTTATTAGAAATTTCAAATACATTGAAAGTTAGGTGGGCTTTCACATATAAAGACAAAGTCTTCTGATTCTTCCTACCCTCTCTAGATTTAACAGTAGATGAGAAATCTGTGTTTTCTGTATGGCTTAAATAGTGTATAAAGCCCAAAGGAATAAGAGAAAAAATTTTTGATGACTTCACACTGATTGACTTTGATATATGCTAATGCTTAACCCATACAAGTAGTAATTTTAGGAAATAGTTGTCTTCTGTATGATGTGCTAACATTATGGGATTTTGTTTATAGTTTAGAACAAATTTTTATTATATTTATTTTTAATTTTTTTCATAATTTTTTCTTTTAAAATGACAGATCAATGACTGTATATTATAGCCATACACCAAAGAAATGAACACTTCTAATATTTTTACTTATTTCAAAATATAAAACCATTTTTTAAGTTCCTGCATGTGCATTTGTGGAAATATTTGAGCTAGAAATTGAATATAAATGCAAGATTAGGCAATATAAAATTCTGCAATGTCTTGTTAAATATGTTATGGAGGACGAAGATCTAGCTGATGCCTTTCCAGTAAAGATGAAGTACAAGTGCAACTAGTAAATTTGAAACACTAAGTCAACAAAAGTGGCAAGAAAATATTATTCTATAAATTCTGTTCTGTGCAATGTTATATGCATGCTCCAAAACTAAGAAACACTTGTAAAAACATACAGAAAGGATGTTAGGCCAATTAGGAAAATGGAAAAGACTTAAAGGCAAAACTTTTGAATGTATGGAGTTTTTTACAGTTAGTCATGCTAGTAAATCAGAACCTTAGAAAAAGCATTGTTTCTAATTATAAACACATGGAGACAAATGCTGGAATGCGGAAATTTCATCTAAAACCAGAATTTGGTTATGAATAAATGTTACTAATGGAAATTAAAAGTTCTTGTAATCATCAGACACATCCTATTCTGAGACAGCTTTCATATAGAAACATTAGAGGCAAATCACAGTTCCATTTTAAAGTCGGAATATACTTGCTTTATGAAAAAGGATGGGGTTATAAAGGCTCAACTTGGTGTTCTGGGAAGTTCTTTTAATCTGTTTAACGTTAGCAGCATGTTGTTTCACTATGAGCTGATAACATTGGTTCAAAATACTGACCTTGAAATAAACCACTTTTCAATTTGGGATTGTTAAGGAATGGAGTGAGCTCTGATCTTGTGTATACAGCGGTGCAGTGTTCTGTGATATTGTCAAAGCAATGTTGTTAGGAAAGATTAACGCAAAAGTGTGTTATAATGATGATACCACTGCACAAAAATAACATATTGCCATTCTGATTCACCACTGTCACCTGGATCACCATTCGCAACAGGCAGGATTTTAACACTTGTGGAAAGGAGAACAGCCCATCTGAAGACATGAGAAAGTGCTTGTAATAAATGTATCTGCTCCTGCATCTTAAATTATTAATATAAAAGGCCAAACAAGTAAAAATTTTAAAATTAATTAATTATAAGATTTGAGTATGTTGTGAGAAGATGAGTTAAAACACGTTAAAAGCTGAGGGCTGAAAGCGTTTGCCCTGTCCTCAAGGGAAAGGAAGCTTTTCAGGTTGTCATATAGTATTATCTCTAGCACAATCAAGCCACTAAAATCATCCATGGGCAGATATATAGGCAGACACCATACTTGAAGCTTCTCAGGAAAAGAGGTAAGTAAATAACAAAATCAGCAAAAAAACCTATAAAAATACCAGCTTTGATTGTCCTCTTTCCTTCCTCAATCAAATGAGGAATATATATCTAAAATAATTAATCCTTCATGTAAGTTTGAGGATAATTTCATCCGAAGTATTCCTTAGAAATATGTGATTTTGTGTGCATACATCTCATTTGGGGCACCAAACCAAAAAAATCAAAGCAAAAGCATGAATAACTAGTCTAACCACTTCAGACAATGCCTTGAGGAAAACGTTGATTCTAGCCAAAATTTTCAGGGGAGCTGTTTTAAGTCTGACAAGTCTGAAGTCTTCTGTTGTAAGACAGATATCTAGTTCACAGAAAACATGTAATAAAGGTCTGTTAAGTACTATCTGAAGCATGAGCATCAAGGTTGTGCAGATGTTTCAAGAACACATCTCTCCTCCCACCGCTGTCTCTTCACATAAAGCTGCAACCGGAGTGAAACAGTGTACTCTTTCTGTGGAAAAGAAATTAAATGTTTTTCTAGGTTACCAGAAGAGATTTTTCAGTACTTTTTTTGCCCTTTATGTCCTTTAGAAAGCAACTTGCACTTATAGACCTGCACGGAATATGTATGAAAAATAAGTAAAAGCAGTACAACTATTAACAAGGAAAAAAAATATAGAGGGTAGGTCCAGAAGATCACATGCAGATAGCATGCAATTTGAGAATAGGGTTTGTTGTTACTCAGCTATAATATGCTGAGAAAAGAAAGCACGATACACTAGGAAAACTAAATATCATGATAACAAAACTACATATATGCCAACCCATGTCTTACATTTGCATTAAAACATCCTACCATGTACTTTCGTGTTTGTTTCCCTCTATTACTTGATGAGAAAGTCACAAAGTCTCTAGCCTGAATGCATTTGTGACATGCATGCACATTGCCTCCCCCACATATGTCCCATTGCGCTAGGGACCGATTTACCAATGTTCTAACTACATTTCACAATTAATCAGTGACACTAGAAGCAACATTCCATAGAAAAGGTAGCTTTTAGTATAAATAGTTTCAATGTGCTTCTTAATATTCTGTGTTTGAAGAGCCTGGCAAAGTTAACTAAAAACCTTCAGCACTGTTAAATGGACTCTTGGGATGGAGTATCTTTTCTAGTAAGAAAATTCCATTTCTAAGGTAATGAGCTCTGTTGGGGGTAATTTAGATTATGGAATGCTTTAGATTAAAACATTATTGTTTCAAATTAGGTATGCCTTTAAAAGGAGCATAACATTTTGAGTTACCAAATGATTACTGAATATTAATTTCCTGCTAATTAAAATATGCAATTTTAAAATATTAAGAAAAAAAATCCAAAAAATGTATTGCGTATATTCAGTAAATAAGGGAGTACAATTTGGTTGCCTAATGAAAATAGTTGCATGAATTTCAGTAACTTTGCTTCAGCACTACAAAACGCACCGTCTCAATACCCTACCAATAGATCTGGCAAATGGGAGGCAGATGAAAGATTGCTGAGCAAGCAAAGGGCTCAAAATTCCAATCAGAACAATTGTGAAACCTCAGTAGAAAGTGTTGTAGCATTTCCCTTTTTGTGTATGATAAGAGGAGAAGCAGGTGTCAGATGGGCCAGCTCCTCTGCTGATGAAAATTAGCCCATCTAAACTGATGTTCTTGGAGATACAGAAATTTATACCAGCTACAGAGATGTTGTAATGTGTATATATGAAATATAGGTAGGTTTGTTCCACAGTTTAGCATCTCTTGTCTCTGGTGTAAATTTACCTTTTCTGTATGCTCCCCATCTAAATGTTTCCACCAGGAAAATCTTTGTGGATTTTGCTGTATAACATTAGCTGAACTTTTCATCCTATTCAAAATACAAAATAAAATAATAATAATAATTACAACAATAGTAATAAGAAAAGAGAAATTATTAAGAATTGTAAACATTGAGAGAAGGCATGACATATTGGGAATTGGATTTCCAAGATAATTAACTGGCATTGGATAATAAATAATATTGTAGCCAGACTCAGCTATGATATTAATTGTTTTTGGAATTGCTTACTATTACATAAAAGAGCTCTAAATAAGTAGCTGAATGAAGTGTGTTGTAAAATTGTGAAAAAAAATCAGTGTATTGCTGTTGTGTGCATGTCATTTCCACAGTTTGCCTGGATATGTGAACTCTGTGTGTAGAATGCCCAGGGTCTGCCATGCCCAGGTTTCTCCTGTAAGATGCATCACCAGAAGGCTGCCTGCAGCTGGTGGCTCAAGCAGAGGTGATGCGATGAATGTGAATCCTGTATTTAGCTAATGTGTTGGTTACGGCTAATTCTGGGTTCTTCATTGAGTTTATGAGGACTCACCATCACTCCTTGAAGAAAAAGCAGTATTTCGTGAGCTATGTGCCACACAGATTTCTGGGTAGATCATAGGAGAGGACCCCAAGCTAGGTAGTCCAGCCCAGCCCCATTCCTCTGGATGTGGGTGTCCCTGATGGTGCAGAGCAGCCAGCAGCAGTGCACCATGACAAGTATCAAGGACGAATAGCTATTCCTCTTTCTTTGACTTGAAAACTAAGACTAAAGGCAAAAGGTGAATTGCTGCAAGGACAAGTCTGACTTAAATAAGAAAATCACAGATACTTTTTCTTCTGAAATGGATGTTGCTACTGAAATTCGCTGTGCGTGTGTGTGAAAAGACTAACTGCTTTGGGAAATAAGGGGAAGGCAGGGTGGAAATAAGAGGAAGGCAGGGAACTGACAAGAGCAAAGCAGTGATGATTGAATACTAATGGATATGTATAGTAATCTCCACGAACAAAGAATATGGAAAGGTGGTTAAGAGGGAAGTAGAAATTCTTTATGTACAACAGAAAATAATGTAAATTATTGAAATAAAACTTGCCCAGATGTCTGAAAATGTTTTCAGCTGATCATGCTCCAAGCTAAAACTAAGTTAAAATATTTTAGAAAAAACAATAGAAATTAGAAAGATTTGAAGCATGAACACACTAGCAGCAATGTGGCCATTAAAAGACCACAGCTGTAGATGAACTATTGAGTCGACAAAATGCAATCAAGCATATAGTGCAACAATAATGTGAATGAGATATGAAGTAAAGTAACCACAGGTAAAATGGTAGCAAGAAAGACCTAAATGAAACAGTTAACCAGAAAATGAGGTTTTTAAAAAGTAGTGCTTGATAACCATTAACACAAATTTATCTAGAAGAAAATCTATGGTGTCCTAAGGACAAATGTGCAGTACTGAGCAGGAATATCTCTAAATATTCTGGTATTCTCTAAAACTGGAAGGAACCTTCGAACAGCAACAGTCTTTACAAAGTGCAAACAGGACACATTTTCCTAGTAGGAAGGGAAAAAACAAGAACCCAAGAATAAAGATGGAGAAAGTTTTAGATGTTACTTACAAAGCACACAGGAAATGAAAGATCAGAAATAGAAGCTGTAGGTTTTCATAATTCACATACTGAATTATTGGATGATAGTGGTAAAAAAACGAGAGGAATCTTTCTTTGGAAACTTCATTGACAATGACCAGGACGTCAAAACTTGAGAGATTTTTACTGGAAGACAAACAGTAGTAATGGAAGAAACCAGGACTCAAGCTTTGATAAAATAACAGATACTCAGAGGATTTGTAATTGTCTCAGGGTGGAGTCGGGATTAAGTGGTTATTTGTGTTCAGTGCTGTCAGATTTTTTCCAGAAGTCATCATCTGGTTCAGTCCTTCTGAATTACAATAATTTGTCCTATCTTAAATTAAGCTGGGTAATTAGTTTGATTCTAGTTATTTAGTATTCTAACTAGATAAAATTAAACAAGATAGTGCAGTGTGTGTTTATGAAATTAAATTTTCTTGCTCTTATCCTGTTCAAAACTCTCAGTATATTTTTTCCAGTCTGAAAACAACAGGTGAGCTCTCCTATACTGAATTAGCACTGCATGAAATTCTATTGACAATAACAAAGTCTGTCCCATGCAACTTTAACTGATCTCCTGTAAGACTTTAAAATGTCAGGGTTTACCTTGTTCTAGAAACCAAATCTATCACCATTTATTGTCATGATGCCAGTGATTTAGCTGATTAGGTAGGACTGAGTAGTGGGAGTAAATCCCAGCTTATGTTGTTCTCCCCATTTTGCAAGTCCCTGCCAATGGGATATTCATTACCCTCTTGAAAACTGGGGAGTTTTGTTTAATATTGGAGCCATTACAGCCTAATCATGATCTCTTTTCTACACCTACTCCAGGAAAAAAACAAAAACAAACAAAACCAATCAAAAGACCAAAGCAACCACTGGGACTGAATTTGTTTCATCCAAGGAGAGCTGCTGCCCCACATTTAAGTCCATGAAGATCAGAGATTCTTTCTGCCAGTTGAACAACGTAGATGGGTCTGGGTATTGACACATTAGTCACATTGTGTGAGTATAAAGATTAGGGAGAAGAAAGTAATTCTGCACAATTTGATAGCTATCACACAGAAATAGCCAGCAGAAAAGAAGCAGAGACTTCAACATGCTTTTTACTTTATTTTAGTCTAGTTTCAATTAAAGAGGAAAAGTGCAGCTGAACAAATCTGATACAGACATCCAGGAGTGCCATTAAGAAAAAGACCTGCCGTGACAGAGCATAGTTTTGAGAGAGGATAGTCCTAATTAACCAATTTGTTTTGCAGAAAAGTAAAATCATGTTAGAAAGAGGGATCTTCCTTTGCACAGAACTTGACCTGTGTTTTTTGTAAGCTTTTCTCCTTTTTTGCTTCTGCCTCCTAGGAGCCACAGTTTCCTATGTGGGCCTGTGGTGCTCTCTTTTTTTTGTCTGCAGTATTTCAGAAAGCAAAGTGTCAGTACTTTGAGGACAATGGAAGAAATGGAGACAGATCTGGTATCACTGGAAGACAAAAAGATTTAATGTATGACCACCTGCAAAGAGACTAACTACTAACTACAAACAACTGACTGCAAAACCAAAATAAAGGAACACGCTTTGATGTTGCAAGAAGGATTTCAGTGGCTGTAGTGAAAATTCAGGAAAATAATTTCTCATTTATATTGTAGAGCAGTGTGTGTGCAAAAACTCTCTTTGGAAAAGTAGATTATAAAGTCTAAGTTTTTTTTAAACTTTTTTCACCTTCTATGATGAAAAGGAAAAATAAAAAACACTATGCAGAGAAAGAAAGATGAGTAAGAAAAAAATATAAGTGAGAAGAAACACTACAAGAATTTCTGACCTGTCCCACCTATTCATTACTGATTAACAAACTGATAAAAAGATTCCCTTGTGTTTTCCCTTGAAAGGGGGTATTTCACTAACTAGGAATGAACATAAAAAAGAAGATTAAAGGGAAAAACAGCATAGTGAAAAATAGCAAAACTGTAATTAATTTGAACTTTGTAACATATTTTTGGTCCTGGATCCTGTGTTTTAACATACTGAAAAAGGAGGAAATCACAGCCAGGGTTGGTCTTGCACAACTAAATTTTGTTTTGCACAACTAAACTTTTATTTTACTGAATTAGTTGCACCCACTGATGAAGAGTGAATTCAGTATCTTGTATTCAACATGTCTTTTTAAAAATCTTGGTGACTCACAGCTTCTTTTTTTCCAGTGCATTTGATTACCACATACATCTAGACTAAATATGGCATTGGTATTAAGAGATCTTCTGCAATCAAAATCATCTAGACTGCCAGAAGGACTAAGATGCAGGATGAGTCTAGAGTTTGTATTAGTATGGCTACTTTGATCTTTTTATTATAATTTTTGTTATTAAAATTCATGAGAAATAACTTTATGCATATACATATTAATTTTCTTGTTTAATATTAACTTTGAAATGGGACTGTTTGCTGGTAGTGGGGAAATTCTGTAGATAATAAGGACAGAACAAACCTCCAGTGAAAGAAGTGTGGCAAATTAATTATGTGATTCAAGGACAGTAGAACACCATATCATTATCATTAAATCCATAACAACACCATAGCTTCTACAAAAGTTTCTTACATACAGAAGAGAAACAGTTGTAAAAGACTCAATAATTTTTAAGAAAGGGTTTAGATTGCCAGTCATTTCATACATACACTGCTTGTGACTCAAGTAATAATTTCCACTGCAGGTATTCTTTCAACTTTATTAAGCATTCCTGTAAATACAAATCTTATGGTAGATTTTATTAGTTCTCTTTAACAGAAAGCCAAATGTTAAATGATGTTCTAACACTTCAGAGAAGACACTGTTGAGATAGCTTATTTTTCTATGCATGCACATTTATATTCATATAATCCTCTATTTCATGTAAAAACTTTTGAAGAACCTGAGTAAAAGGATCAACTCACCTTCTCAGAGGTGGAAATAAAACAGACAGACAAGGTGTTTTCTGGATGCCATCCCATTGACAAAGACCTTAATCCTTCCTTAATATAGAAAATTCTGGTCAAAGGTGTTGCTGCTCCAACCTCTCTACTATTCTCTTGGGTTACTGAGGAAAGAATTTAATTCAGTCCTCTCTTCCCAGTGATTAGCAACATTTCAGCACTCTGAAGTTACACAGCTGTGGCCTGTAACAAACTCTGGATACTGCTCCTGAAGGCAGTAGATTTTGAAAACTAAAAGAGAAAATACCTTTTTTTAGGCTTTGTGCCTCAGAAATACAAATGCATTGCCAAAATCATGATTGAAAAACAGAAAAAAGGAAACACAGAAAATGTAGTAAACATCAAAAAGAAGAAACATCAAAAGTACTGAGTAAGAAGTGGGGAAAGCCTTGGTCCTAGGAAGCAAAGAAGAAAATTACTTAGATGGCAAAATCTTAGGTCAAATTAATGAAGTATATATATGAAAGACTGAGCAAACACTTAAGTCTGGGGTCTATAAGTTAAAGGCAGAATGCAACACTAGTGTAAAGTCAAAATGAGAACTGCATCCTGTTTAAAGTTTTTGATGTTATCAGAAACCAAGATCCTTTGCTGTTTTGTCTTGGAAGAATATCCATGATCCTGTTCTGACTGCCTTTGCGATAAAAATATTTTCCAATTTGTACCTACCAGCTTGATTTTGAATTTGAAAAAAAAAGTACTGTTTGGAATTACATTTGAAAAACACTGCTCCCCAAGATGGCAAAAAAGGGGCAATCAAGAATCTAGATAATCTACTAGTAGCATTGGTACACAGACAAGCACAGCTTTACTGGCAGATTTGTAATGATAATTAACTACCCATGAACAGTTGTTCTTAATTGGTTAAAATATTTACTTTATAAAGCAGTAAATGTATGAAGAATTTTTCCTCTCTTTCTGAAATAGAGTTAAAAATTGCTGTTTTCTGAGCCTAATAAAGGATTGCATTTGACATTTTTTAAAAAAAAGGTCATAGCAGGACATAATCAACGTTACCACAGCCTGACTGCACAGATGGGCGTGACAGCAGTACCAATTTATACTCAGCTGAAAGACTACTGTTGTCCAAAATTTATTTAATTTGTTGTCAATGCCACCCTCATCCAAATGAAAATGCACATTATATAAAATACCATACTCAAGCTTGTCATTTTTGGTTTTTTAGTTATGTTCATAATTATTATATGTAATTTAAGGAAGGAAAAAAAGGCTACAGGGCTTATAATAATGTCCAAACACTAAATTAAGTTTCACACAATGCAATATAAATGGCAAAGACCTTGGCTAGGAAATCTCACTGTGTTACTGTTCAGAGTTTCAAGGCCTGTGGTGTCAGATGAATGTCTGCTTGGTTTTGCTTGCTTTTGTGTGTGGCGGTGTTGTTGTTGTTTGGTTGGGTTCTTTTTCTTTTTTAAAGTCTTTATCTCTAGCATATCCCTGGGTTTAGATAGGAGATATCTTTTATAACAGAGCATTTAAAGGTCAGTGACTTAGGTTAAACTGTGCATGCCCTAAAATTTCCAATAAATAAATAGAAGGACTAGATCTAAAGAATGTGTGGAAAACATATTTTAAAACAAACTTTTTCTATTAAAGTGCTGCCTTGAAATAAGCATATGTCAAGCTTTATTTTAAAATTACTGAAATATCTGAAAAGGTAGATAAGTTGCATGTTTTGTAAAAAGGAAGCATTAGCTGCTTTGAACTGAGATTCAGAGGCCCAATCCTGAACTATATGGGTATTTTAAAAGGCTTCCCTTTGAATCAAGAACAGCTGATATTATAACCTAGATGAGCATTCATTGTTTCCTTAAATTCCTTTCTTTCATGTTAAATTACTTACCTACTAGCCTATTGAAAAGCTGTGGAAGAGACACAAATTTCTAAATACTGTGTAAGAGAACTAGCAAAAAATTCTCTTAGCCGATGCCTAAGGAGTTAGCTATTACAAAAGCTGAAAGAAAGAACCGCTTCTGTGTCTTGTCTTCCATCTCAACATAAAATTTTCCTTTATTGGAGGTTTGTCATGGTTTAACCCCAGACAGCAGCTAAACCGTATGCAGATACTCCCTCACTCCTCCTCTCCTCAGCCCAATCGCCACCCCTCCTCCCACATTATGATGTAGGATAGAATCAGAAGGCTGAAAATAAGAAAACTTGTGGGTTCAGATAAAGATAGTCTAATAGAAAAAGCAAAAACCACACACAGAGGTAAAGTTAAACATGGAATTAACTCACCACTTCCCATGGGAAGTCCAGCCATCTCCAGAAGAGCAGGGCTCCATCACATAAATCTTTTACTTGAGCAGACCAATACCATCATGCTGAAATCCCTAATTTCTCTTTCCACTCATATACTGAACATGATGCATGGAATATCCCTTTGGTCAGCTGGGGTCAGCTGTCCTGGCTGTGACTCCTAATTTCCCACACACCCTCATAGACTCGTTGGTGGGCTGGTGTAACAGATAGAAAAGGCCCTAATGTTGAGCAAATAGTGCTCAGCAATAACAAAAATATCTCTGTGTTATCTATATATTCAGCACAAACCCAAAACATAGCCTCACACTAGCTAATGTAAAAAAGTTAACCAGCACCAAGGGTAGGTTGTTTTTATTATTTTCTGAGTGATGAAAGCAATATTGCCTAGGATTTTCAGATTTCAGTTTGATGGAATTCTATGTGACAGTACAGGTAAAAAGAAACTTGTCTCTTCAGATTTCTTGATTGTAGTTGGAGGAATCTTATTATTGAATAAATTTATTACCAAGTAATCATTGTGTACCTTGATATACAACACCAGAAATATTATATTGCATTCTTTCACCTGGTTTCTGGTTATTGCAATATCCAGGAAGGGACATGCCAAAATAACAGCTTTTATAATAATCATATTGAATTCCAAAATCAGTAGGCATACATTTATGTTCTGGAGGTGATGGCAGTACTTAGGCATGCATTTTTTCACTGAGAGGTTTGGAGGAAATTCTTGATAAGCCTGCTTGCACCTGTGAAGTGTGTCTAGATCTTAGTCTCTGTGAAATTAATATAAAGTAAATTATTTAAAAAAAAATAATCCACTGTAAATGCACTCTGTTAAAATATTTTACATCAGTACTCACATTTGAGTGGTCAAATGAGATCACATCATGAGTTTCCCATGGGCTGATATAGATGTAAGTCAAGGGACTTTTCTTTATTTTTGCCCCACTTCTGAGACTCTCACTGCCAGCTAATTTTCTATTTCAATATCTGAAAGATATATTTAGAGTAAACAATTTTCAGTAGTATACCTGAAGGATTTCACCACTTCTTTATCAACCGTAATGTGCTGTGTTACAGTAAAGGGCTCATTATTTTCAATAACAAAGTTTTTTCTGAATGACAGTGGATTTTGTACAGCTTTTTGTCATCAAGCAAAGTTGTTCTATATTTTTCTCCTGCAATTTAGGATTTTTTTAACTGATGAACAGGTTATATGCAAAATAATATCGATATTTCCCATTGTGCAAATCTAAATTATCATTTTTCAGTATGGATAATTTGTGGGGAAGCCCACATATTAATTTAAAAAACCATATAGGATATAATTTTTTCTTAAAAATCTTAGTTGAAAGTAATGGATACATAAATAAGTCTTGTTGTCCTTACTGAAATAGCAGAAAAAAATAAAACCTTTGTCTTTTCTTGTTTAGAAGAAGTTAGTAGAATGAAAAAGCTATCATGCTAAGACCAACATGATCTTTATGAGTAGTAATATTGAGCAAGCAGTTCTAAGACATGGTGTAAGACATCTCTTATTGATGAAGCGTAGTAAATCTGAAAAGCATTTGGTAATATAAAGCAACAGGGAACAGGAAAATAGGAGCATAAATTTGTAAGCTGTAAAAATGAAAGAGCATTTTGAATTGACTATTACTAAAATATTCTGTACATAGATAAGTCATCTAAAACATAACTGTGATCATGTAAGAAGGAAAACCTTCATCTTAAATCATGGTCTCTTGTACAATGATTTGGATTTGTTTACAGAGGAGTGTTGTCCAGATGATCCACAATGAAGAACAACTAATGAATATTTCTTGACAGGACTGACCAAATGATGTGTAAGAACTGAAGTAAGAATACAGCAATTATATCATATGTGAAATTGGAATGCTGATGTTTTTCAAAGGAAATATACAAATTTAAAAACAAAAGGAAAGCCTGTAATCCATGATTCATCTAAAATAAATCAAATCTAAGTTTTCAAAGCATACTTATTTTGAATTGCAGCCACATAGTCCTGCAAAACCACTGTAATCTCTCTGTTTGTACTTTTGAATGTTTAAAAATGTTATGCTTTTAGGGAAAAGTGTTTTTTCAATTTCTTTTTCCATTTACCATGTGACATTATCCTAAAACCTATCTTTGAAATCTGACTGAGGCATTTTGTTTATTTTCTTTAAGGGCAGGAGCCTGTCCTGCCTGTGTTCTTCACTTCAGCTTGCCTGGGGGCCTCATGTTTGTGATTTGAAGTCTTTGATCCCAGAGGACAAACACATTTGAATAAAAGCATTACTGCTGAAATCTTAGGCCACCCTACAGTTAAGAGGAATGCAAAGCCTCTCTTACTTATTCCATTTAAAATCTCATTCATCCATTCTGACCCTATTTTGGATATGGCAACATAATTTCGAATAAGAGATTTAGGGAAAGAGCAGGAAAATATGGAGAAAAATACAGCCCGAGTGTCTACATTAGATTGAAAAGGATTGTTACTGGATGTTTCTGCTGTATTTGACTGAGCACAGCCCTGTGGCTGGTTGGTTCCTTCTACAGAACAAAGAAATAATGAGATTGTCAATTAAAACCAAAAGCATTTTAATTTAGAATTTTTCCTCTTTCAAAAGCTGAACTGGTTATACATATATCTGTCATATTACAATGGTGTTCATCAATTGTTCATCTTTCAATCCTGCTTCCTGTGAAAATTTGTATGGTGACATTTTAGGTATACAGATGCAAAAGGCAAGAGAGCATAAGAAATGCATAAGAGACTCTGTGTCTCTGCTTGAAATGGAAATTTTGGAAATTTCACAAATTTCTCTGCCATTTCTGGATATCACCTAAAACATCTCAGTTCTAATTCTGCCTAATATTAGTAATCAAAGTTGCATTGTAGACAATAGTTTCAAGCAAATTCAAACAGATTCAAATTTTAAAAAAGCGACGAGTTGTTATTTTTTTCTTAAGAAGAAAAAGCCCCAGATACATGTTTTGTGTTTGGTTTTGGCAATGACAACTCCTACCTAATTTGTTGGCTTACCTAAATATTTTTGCTTGTACTCTTTGAATTTTATCTTTCTAATTCAGGAAAAAAAACCAAAAAAACAAATCAAAAACCCGTAAATCCTGAATTTTTCCGTTATATAAAAGACATTGAAATAAATCACGCTGACTTGAACCTTGTCATACATTATTTCAATCTGGAAGTCATAGCAAAAATAGACCTGTTTTCCTAGAAATGTGAGATGGAAGAAAAAAAGTAACTTTTCAATTTTTTTTTACTACATTTTTGAGGGTAGCTATGATCATATGGGAATGCTCAAAACCAGCAGCTGACAACAATTTATTAAATAAACAGAAACATTTGTAAAGATGTGTTCTGCAGATGCATGGAAAAATAAGGCAGTTTAGATGCTACTACCACTACCTTGAGAGAAATTTTATAAGAACATTAAGAAGATATGTTAATTCAGAATAAAAATGTCTCTTTATGTAGTCAAATTTATAAACACATTAGATTACACATATAAAGGTAATGATGACGTTAATCCTAAGAAACCTGTTCAACTAAAGAAGAGTGATCTTCATTGTTGATAAACAATTGATGTCATTGTTTTCAAGTTTACCTTGGACCATCTGAACAAAATGAAGTCAAGTTGATTAGGTTAGCAGAAATGGCAAATTCCCATGCAGGACCTGTTTTCGCGGCTTTGGAAAATGCTTTCTCTGGTTCCATTTTGAAGTAAAAAGTATTCCTATTAAAAAAGTCCAAAGCCGTATGTGAAGGGTACTGTTTTATTTGGAGCTTGTTGTTTTTACGAGCAACTGAAAAGTTCCTCCTCCTCAAGACTGAGGAGTCCCGGGATTGCTTTTACATTGCCATGGAAGAGGGAGTGGAAAGACCTGTATGCATTTTGACTCCAACTTCTGTGTTATAGTATAGGTGTTGATGGGCTGTACATGTATGAACAAAATTCCATGGGATGAAATTCTTCACAAATTTTTCCAATGTGTCTCCTTCCCACATGCTGCAGTTTTTCAAGAACTGCTGCATTATGGGTCTTTTCCCACAGACTGCAGTCCCTCAGGGATGGATTGCTCACAACATTCCCACAGACAGAAGCTCCTGCCAGAAAACCTTCTCCTGCATGGGCTTCCCTCAAAGGGCTGCACTTCCTGCCAGGAGCCTGGTCCCATGTGGGCTCTCCATGGACTACAACTTCCTGCAGGGCAACATCTGCTGCAGTGTGGGGTCCTCCACTTGCCTCAGGGGGATAGCCTGCCTCACCGTGGTCTGCAGTGGGATCTCTCCTCCAGGGTCTGGAGCACCTCCTCTCCTTGTTTTTCATTGATCTTGGTGTCTGCAGAGCTGTTTCCCTTATGTGTTTCTTTTCTCTCTTGCAGCTTCTATGCAGCAGTTTGTACACTTTCCTAAATATCTTATCACAGAAATACCACTAGAGTTGCTGATGGGCCTAGTTTTGGCCAGTGGTAGGTCAGTTTTGTAGTCACCTAGAAAGAGCTGTGTCCAACCCAAGGGCCACTTCTGGTGGCTCTGCCTACTTTGTAGTGGCTTTTGCATATCTTTACATCTGAGAAATACAGCCCTGTGTTGTTGCAGTGTGCTACAGGATTTTTTGTATATTAATGCTGTCTCAGAGATTTCTCTCTGGCTGGAGTCTGTATGGTTTTCCCCTCCTTAACCCCTACCCTCTGGCTTTCCCTGGTTGGCTCATATAAGTTAACCATGCCCCTCGTCCCTCTCCTGATAACCCCCTACGAAAGCCAGACCCGGGGTTTGCCATTTTGGCTTTCCAGGACCCCACACCCTCCCCTGCCTCTCCGCCCCTCTCCACCATCCCCAAATGCTCCCCTTTGGACCTTTATAAATCCCCTGGAAACCTCAAATAGTGATCCTGCACTTCTTCAACTGCTACGCCTCTACAGCGAATTGCGTCCCCAGCAGCTCCACAGCCCGCTGCAGCCACATGCGTGCATGGCGTGCTCTGGCCCTGTGCGGCCCACTCCACATTGCAACGTGGGGTGGCCACCCCTGAATTGCGTGACTGTGTTGCTGAACTGTGTTTCTTCTGTGTTTCAGTCTTAATTTTCCCCCATCCTATTACTAGGTTATTTGAAAATACAATTTCAGATATATTTTTAAAATAAAAACAGTCCAATCCTGTTTTCAGCAGAGGATCATTTGAAGTTAGTAGGCATCTCTTGAGGTCACCTAGTCAAACCATCTGCTCAAGCAGGGACAGCTAGAAGAGTCTGCCAAGGAATGTGCCTAATCAGCCTTTGAGTATCTCCAAGGACAAAGATGCCACAATCTCTCTGGACAAGCTGTGTAATTTTGGACCACATTTTAGATGGAATTTCACGGTGTTTTATTTTGTACCCACTACCTCTTCTCCTTATAATTTATCATACCTACATTTAACACCTGAAAAGAGCAAATAATGAAGAAGACATCTCAAGTAATGTAGGAGTTACTGTAAAATATGTAATGTGGTTTTAATGCAGAAAAGGGGGCTGTCTCTCAAATTGATAGAAGTTTCTCAATGTAAAATCTTCTGTCAGGCCACAGAAAAGTACAAGGACATTGCAAAATTAATCAACCCAGATTTTCACTGTCATGTCTTTGCTTCTGTAAGTTAGAGGAATACTTTTTTCTTCCAAAGTTCTGAGTCAGCTATTGACAGAGGAAGGAGGCATATTTAAACTGCTTACCTTGGCCCAAGACCAAAGAGGCTGTTATGGCTAGATTATAGCCCTATTAACCAAACTGCCTGTAAAACCATTTGCCTTGGCTAATGTCTCTGATTCCAAGGTCTGAGAATGTCTAAACTCATTTCTAAATATTGTAAAAGTTAATTAACTTTATAGTCTGAGTTGAATGTCTGTTAAAATGGATAGATCTGGATTACTGTTTGGATATAAAATAATATAATGAGTGTTGCTGAAAGGTAGATTGTAAATTGGCTTGATGAAATCTGCATAAAATATGACACCAGAAGAGTTCCTTAATAGATTTTTCTTTAAGAGTAATTACAGAAGAGAATACTCAGGTTTCTCAGATTGAGGCAAAAAAGGTGTTCATCCTAATAATATTTTTTCCTTTCACTCTCCATTAACTTGCTGCAGATGGGTCATAAAATTATGAGGAATCTTTACACAGCCTAAACTGACCCTGAAATGAGTCATAATTATTATATGTGATATTGCTAACTGATTTTTCTCTTTGAGCTTTTAAGACATTCTGGCATCATTAATGAAAGAAAACTATACAGTGACTCTATCATTATCCCTGCTTTGTACAGGAAACTCAAAAAATGAGGTTAAATGCCCTGCCAACTGATCCTGTTTAGTCAAGAATTCCTATGAGGCAGTTATTCAGCAAACCAATTTCCACCACATCTGATTTTTATTCATCTCTACATATGCATTGATTTTTGTGAAGAACTTGCACAATCTGCAATGAGCAAAGCATAGCAATTCAAAGACAGCTAAGTTAGTGAAAAATGAAGTAGTTTTGGTATTGGAACAATATAATCACATTGTCTGGCTGCTTCTGTGAAACCCAGCAGAGCTTTGTATTGTGTTGTACTGTGGTGAGTGGGATTATTCTCTTGCTCTGAGCTGGCTGCCACTGGCTGGATGTGTCACAGATGACTCAACGGGAAAATGTACAATTTAAGGTTAGAGTTACCCACAGAAGAAAGCCAGTGTCATAATTCCTAGGAGTTGAAGGACTTTAACATTGTATTTACCAGATGTATTTATTTACTTATTTTAGGTTTAGCGTATTGAGCTAGAGCTGCATAAAAGCCATCATAGTTTTTTCTAGGAAAAATGGGTAATAAACACAGAGATCATATTTACTACCATAATAACGAAGACAATAAAGCATGCATCACATTAAATAGGCTGAATGTAGTTTTGACTAGCATGTGCTAACTACCCATTGTTCTTCAAGGAGAAAATCTTCTACATCACTACCTTCAGGAAAAGCAGTATCATTCATCACACCAAATGAATAATGGTAAGATGCAAGGACTAGATGCAGAGCACATTAATTGAGTGTATTACTTTACTTTTACTACAGGAAACTTTGATTTCAAGTGGTTTCTGCACATTAATAAGTTTCCTAAAACTGCTATAAATTTTTATGGATGAATTACTTTGTCTGAAGAGCTCACAGTGAATTACGATTTGTACAAGGGTTTGCTCTCTGAGACTTAATATGTGTTTCTCTGTCTGTTGAACCAGACTTCATAAAGGTTCTCCAGAAGTGCTAGGCATCATTGAAGATAGAAATAAGCTCTTTCTCTCTTTCACTGAATTCTCTCTTTCACTTATTGCCTTAATGTAGTAATGTGAGTGTCCTTTTTTTCTTTCTATTTGATTTTCACTGTCTCTATCTTGCCCCTAATTAAGGAATTAGAAAAGATTACCTTAGGAATGCATCCAAATGAAAAATAATTCATATTTTAGTCTGTGCCAATATTACCCATAAAAATTAAAATATGTACATTTAAAATATCAACCAGTAAGGAGAATTAACTGGAAACCATATGCTTTATCAAAAGCCTTGCTTCAAAATCTGAGCTCTTGGTGTGACTTGCCATTATTTATGTAGGGCTGAGTCAGTTTACAAGTGTAAGTATCCCTATTAAATATGAGAGCTGCACATTTAATAACTGTTCTCACAGTTCTTCTGCCTGCAATTTAAAAAAAGAGAGAGTTTGTGGACCTGCTAACCATGGGGGAAAACTCCACAAACTGTACAGACAGCTACAAGCCATTAAAGTCAGAATGCAAAGAAAGAGCCTTTAAAACTCAGCTGTAAAACAGTACTACTTTTCTCCTTTTCAGTCTAGCCAGACAAACAATCTGTCCAGTCTGTCTTTTGTCTACTGGGATTTGACATTATCATGGGCTGAGGGCTGTGCTGGAACTGACTCTCATAAACTACAACATGAGGGCACTCTGATCTGCACAGATCAGACACTAGCATCAGAAAAATATGACAAGGTTATTTTTCTGTTTTCATTCTCCTTAAAAAAAAATTCCCCAAACCCAACAAAATGGTTATGCCTCTTCCTTTTCTGCCTCTCAGATCAGAAGTTCATACCATGATTTTTCTAGGCACTGAAGGCATTTCCCAGGCTTTGGGGTGTTCATTTGATTCTCAGTGTACACTTGCAGCTTCCAACTTGTACACCAGTTATGTCAGCTCTGTATTGAATATCTAATAGCAGAACAAGGAGAAGAACAAGCTGGAAGACATTTGGAGGCAGTCCTCTGATCTGGATAAAATCCAGCCTGTGCTCTTAATACTTTTGATAAAACACATCCCAAAACCTGCAAGGATATGTCAGCTTTAGCATGCAGAGAGCTCACTGAACTTTGATAAAGTGTTAGCTTGGTTTGGATCTTAAGTACAGAACTAACACATCATTGAATCATCCAGTGAATGAGCCCAGACTTTGCAATGCACAGAATATAAAGGTGACACAGGATCAGAAGAGTATAGTAACATTTCCAGGCTTAAAGTATCTGCTTCTTTAATGTCCTGGGGTGATGTTATGAAGCTACTTTCTTCCCTAACCATCTGTTTAATGTCCAGGGCTTCTGTACCTTTAAGATGGACCCGGGGCTCGGGGCCGGAGATGGGGTCAGTTCCATGGCAGACCGAATGGTCAGTTTAACCAAACCAGCACCTGCGGGCTGGTCAAACGGCTCGGCCCAACAGCCCTGGCTATGAAAGCAGCTCGGCCCAGCGGCCTCGGGAAGATGGCTCTGTATGGGACTCCTGAAGGAGACAGCCCTCCGCTGGGCTTCGTGAGGGAGTGCACTGGCGACGCGACACTGCCCTCAGCACTGCTCTTCCTTCTAGCTTAGAAAAAGGTTTTGTTTTCCCTTCTCCTGCCCCTGGCCTCCATACCTTCCCTCCCTTCTCTCCAGCCCACCTGCAAGGTGCCCCGGCGGGTCTGAGCTCCGAGGAAGGCCACGCCTGTCAGTGAGGGCAGGGGCAGAGTCACCGGAATCCACCAGCTTCGCTGGCTGTGCTGTCGGCTCCCTTGCGGGCGTCCCTTTTCCCTTTTTTTGCTTTGTTCTTCCCAGTTTCATTCTGTGTTAATAAATAGTTCAGGGCTTTTTTCCGACTTTCACTTGCTGTTTTTAATTTTTTTCATCGGAAAGGGGGCACTTTTTTCCCTTGGAAGGAGGCACTCCTCCCAGAGCTTTCCTCCTAGAAACTTTGACTTCAAAACTGAGACATTTAACATGATGAAAAGAAAACATATTTTTCTTTCCTTTCAGGGTAATAAAACCTGAATATAGTACTTCAAAGAGGCAGTGTTCTATGTGGGATTTTGGTGACATATATTTTATCATTGATTAGATTTTTATTCTAAATGTACTTAGGTTTCTGTAATGGTTTTGTTTGTTTGTTTTGAATCTTTTTTGGCAGCTTAATACCAATTCGTCTTCTAAAGCCTCATTCACATTAATGCAATTGAGTTGAAGAGACAAATCTACAGAGACAGATGGGCTAGTAAATTCAGAAATAATATTGGTGCAGCTTTTGTAAATGTGTCCCATAACTCAGTTTACAATTTTGTCTTACTTGTAAATTTGCTTCTAAAGATTTGTTTCTATTACTTATTGTTAGGGAGTTTAATTTCATAGCATATCATTTTTTGACAGAAACTTTTATTTCTTAGCTTAAAAAGGACATTCTAGCACAGTGATAGTTTTATGTAATCTCCTCTTCCTGGGTAATTTATGCACATTCCTCTGATTTAACAAAATAAAACCATCTTCCTATTGTAATAATGACTCCTGGTGCAACAAGGTATATGTGGGATCTGTATTCTAATTTCTTTCATGACATTTACTTTTTCCTGTACTAGTTGATGTTGCCTAATTTTTCAATGTTTCTTTCTAGCAATGAATCATCTTATCATAGCTCCTTCCTAAATAGCAATTAGTAGTATGAGATAAAACATGCAATGAGTTTTTAAAATCAAACTCCTCATCCTCCCTCCATGAAATAGAAACCTCATTATATGCAATTCTAATGTTACAGTATGTCAGAACGAATACTGCAGAGGGTGGATAATTTGATTTAACAGAGGTCTTCTAGTTAAACAAATCTTGTATATTGGTAATACAGATGGAATTCACAGGCTCCAAGACTGTCCAAGATTATGGCTGTCCAAGAGAAAAACCCTAGGATTTAATGACCCATGTTCTTTGTTCAGAGAACAAAACTGCTGTGTAATATAGTAAAGATACAGCACAGTCAGGTTTTCAGAGGATATTGTGATTTTTAGTCCTCTTGTATGAGGAATAAAGTGACTCCTTATACAAGAGTGAAGCTGGGTGCAGCTGAAGGAATCATATTAGACTTTTCTTGGCTACAAAATATGTCATACAAATGCAGGATATTTGGAAATAAAACCATAAAGTATAAAATGCTCTCCCCTTGCCATACCCACTGCTTTGACCCTCAGCATTATTTTAAAGCAACTTTGTACCCAGCATACAGCAGTTGATTTTATGCTGCATTTTTACTGTGAATAAAAATGCAGTAATTCTACACAAAAATGTCAGGTTGGTATATATTTTCTTGTATTGGTTGACCACACAAGGTGAAATACTACATTCCACAAGGGAGTATAATGGATAATCATTTTTTCTGCTAGGAAAAGAAAGAGGTCAGGGAAGCATTTCTCTGTTTCCTTTTTTCTCTGTTCCAGCTAAGTGTTCATTTTAAGCTTCAGTTAAGGATGCAAGTAAGATAATTTAATTTAGAAGAGTTTACTTTATTTGTAGTTTTTCACAACATCAAATTTAAAATGTTTTATATTATCTCAATTTTCATTCATGTTTAGGATCTGGGATATAGAAACAGAGCTACCTAACATCTTAAACAAGATTTCTTCTAGGCTTTGCTGTCAAATATGTTGTGATGGACAGATTAGACAGTATAAACCTTTTCCCCAACCTAAGATGCTACAGTGCTGCAGCTAACATTGCGGTACTGATATTGATAGTAGTTCAAGATTAAATGTTCTTTTCATTGTCAGTGATGGACAGTGAGGACCTCAGTTTCAATAATCTTCTGCCAAAGTCTCAGAGTAATGAGCTTGGGTGCCAGTCCAATGGCAGGAGAATAAACAGTAGTTTTATACCTACCATAATATGTTCAGTTCTGTGTTTGCTTGCATGTTTTTGTAATTAAATATAAAAACCACATGTGATCAAATACACCAATTAATTTACTAAAATTCAAGATAAATATAAACCCCCTCAATCTTAACATTTCTTTCAGTTTTATTTCTGGCCACAATGTTTGTGGGTTTAGACCATAAATATTCTCTTTTAATATATAATTAATGTTCTCTTTCTGTCAACTGAAGCAGCTTGTAAAAAGGAAAGATTGGAGGACTTGATATCTGCAGCATTTGTAATTCTGAGCTTCACTGTTTTTAACCATAAAGATCAACATCTCCCTTACTTAGTTCTTTTAGACTCTGAGTTACATCTCTGAAAGAAGAGAGTATGAGGAAAGGATTTATGTATAAAATCTAAAGTGATGACTCAAAATTAAATGATGTCATTACCTGGTAAACCAGAGCTGTAACAGGCTTGGAACTGAGGTGCTTACTCCTGATTATCAAACTTCTGTTCTTCAGTGTATAGTAAAGTAATTAAATTTCTTGAGCTCAAAAGCCATTAGGATTGTAGACATATTATTTCAATTAAGAATTTCATTTGTTCAGTGTTTGATTTATTTATAAATGTGAAATATGTAGAGGGGGTGATACAGCACCTCACAAGATGAATGTTTAATGCATTATTGGTGGAGTAATAAATTTAATTTTCGTTTCTTCCATTTTACTTCTTTTTATATTACGTACATCTTTCCATTTTGAAATTGTGTCTCAGTTTGGTGGTAGTGAATTCTGTGTAACTTTGCTGAGTAAATAAAAGTGTTGATGTGTAATATTTGTCTATCCTGCATTCCCTTTTTTTTTCAGCAGCATCCAAGTGCAGTGAGTGTACACTAAGACATTAGTCTGTAGAGGTGTGTGTAACCATGCACACTAAAGGCTTTGGGAGAAAATGGCCACCCCTGCTAGTAAAACAAGCTGTAGCTTTTACCCTGGTTCACTACCTGAAGTAGCTGCCAAACTCCAGTGCTCTACAGCACATGAACATTTCTTTTGTTTCTTCTGTTATGGTTCTTCTGAGGGATAGGATTTAGTGCCTTTCACTTTTAACATGCAAAGGAAGTGTTTATTTCCGCAACTGAGAGAGGAAATTTTTTGTTTAGTTGGACAGCCTTGAGAGTTTCAATAAAATTAGTGCTGCAATTTGCAATAACCTTGGGGGGATTCATGCCACGTAAGATTGCTAAGTACAATACACTTTAATTAGAACCCTCCAGCTTTCAGGACACGGTCTTAATCATAGATGCTAGGAACAAGTGGCATAGAACAAGTTATGGCCCAAAATATCATAAAGTGATATGAGAGTCCCCCTAACTATGCTCTACATTGAATCATTATCATTGCAATGAATAATTCACATAACTTCTACTCTGGTCTGGTAATCTTATGCTCACAATATGTTATGAAGGTAGCTCTTGAGACCCTTGTGAAACAAAACTAAATGTCACCAAAAAGTACATCATAGTGGAAATTCTTTTCAGAGAGAGATTTTTGATCAGGACAAAGAAAATATTGAAAGTTAAAGAAAAGGTAAAAGAAAAATTTGAGTTTTGAATACCTTTTATTAGCATTCTGTATTTTAAATCCCATGTCACATTTTCAAACTTTCACCTAGTCTCTAAGGATTTAAGGTATCATTTTAGATTATTTCTACTGACTTCAGGAGCTGGGGTACTATGAACAACACTAGATATTCTAAGACTTGTGGAGGAGATTATGTGAATTTCTAAGTTCTAACTGTATCTCCTGTTCAAGCAAGACAGAAATGCGTCTCAATATGTGAAAAAGACGTCTAAAACAGCAAGAGACAGACTACAACATGTTTCTGGAAACCAAATGTCAGCATTATAGGCTGGAGGTGAAGTGTTCCTTTAGATGGATGACATAAAAACATTTGGGTTTAGGGCTAACGTGTAAGTACAGTGTGCCATGCCTTGAACTTATCTGTGCTGTCACAGGAGATATCCTCTGTTCTAGACATGATTTTGGTCTATAAACTTACAAGTCAAACAAATTCCTAGTTTTCAAAGTAGCATTATTATCAAGGTGTATTTTCTTCAAACCTGCCTGCTTATCATGTTTTATGGTGTAGATGTTAATGTATTGTAAATCACAGAAGACTAGGAAAGCACATGACATGAGTGAGAACATGCTCTATTTGTTTCTACTGTTTACATAGCAACCTACAGAAAGACAAATTGAATTTTTTGACATATATTGCAAAACAATGCCCTAATTCTTTTTAAGGATTATTACTAGAAATGCAAAGTGGGAAAACAAACTGCTTGAGAAACACCTTGTCTTGACATGTATGATAACAGGGTTCATGTAAGCAGAAACTCAGTCAATGTGAAGAATATCTAGTTCTGGTTGGACACCATCATGTTACAAGTCATGCTGTATCACTCACTATGGCTGGCACCACAGCTGGGATAGGGCACAGTGTTTCTGAAAATCACAGACTATGTCATAAATTCTTATTGACTAAAATGCTCTTTCTACATGAAAGAAGTTTTAAGGATGTAACTCTTTGTCTGTGCACTGTGGCTGGTGTTTAGATTGATTTTGGATGAGGACACAGTGCAATCTTTGGATCAAAATAGATTAGATAAATCCAGTTCAAGGATAAATACTGCCAGTGAAAGACAAATTTGCCTCATGATGTTTGCATTTCTAAAAGAGAAATATTTTGCTTAAATATTAAGCAGAAGGGAGGTTCAAACTGTAGGTTGTGTTGTCCTTTCTGGTGAATGACAGTCTCCTAAGGTCTTTAATTAACTTTTCTTGGTTTGGAAATGAATGTTGTTCAGCAAGTTAAATGGATTTCATCTCATCTCTGAAAAAATAGGAGAGACCACTGTCAGAGTGCTAGAAGAAGAGCTGTGCAAGCCCACTGATAGTATCAGCATAAATGTGTAAATGATCAGGAAGCATAGAGTACTGTTTAGGAGACAATTTTTGGAGTTAACCAGTGTGGAGCTAGAGTCATCTTTCAAGATCTGACTAGCAAGTATCAGATTTTAAAATAAGAATTATATATTTAAAAAATGTACATATTTGTTAGACAAAGATAAAACTGACATGGGCTTTATCCCTTGAAAACAACGAAGAGTATTTTTTTCATTGTTGCTTTTAATTTCCACATGGATTTTATATATATCCTCTTCCTTTCTTCTTCAGTAGTTCCTCAAATGGCTTCCCCCCAAGGGCCTTCACTTGCCTTTTTTGGATGTTCTCTAACGCCTAATGTGGTTGTTTTGTATTGTGGTGACCAAAGCTGCCCCCAGCAGTCGAGGTGAGGCTGCCGCAGTGCAGAGCAGAGCAGGACAATCCCCTCCCTTACCTGGCTGGTGATGCTGTGCCTGATGCACCCCAGGACACAGTTGGCTCTCCTAGCTGCCAGGGCACTACTGCTGACCCATGTTCAGCTTGCCATAGACCAGGATACCCAGATCCCTTCCCACAGTGCATTTCTCCAGCATCTTGTTCCTGAGTATGTCCAGGGTTGCCTTTTGCTGGATGCAGAATCCAACACTTGCCATTTATAAACTGCATATGGTTATTCAGGTTGGGCAAGAAAAATTTCTTCACCAAAAGGGTTGTCAAACACAGGAATGGTCTGTCCAGAGAGAAGATGGAGTCACCATTTCTGGAAGACTTCCTGAAATGACTGGATATGGCACTTAGTGCTGTTTATGAAGGTGTTGATTGGTCAAAGGTTGGACTCAATGACCTTGGAGGTCTTTTCCAACCTTAATTATTCTGATTCTATAGTGGGTGATTACCCATCCCTCTGATTTGTCCAGGTGTCTCTGCAAGGTCTCTCTGCCTTCAAGGCAGTGAGGAGCTCCTTCTAATTTAGCACCATCAGCAAACTTAGTATACCTTTGAGTCCTATGATCCAAGTAATTTTATGAAGGTGTTGAAGAGAACTGGTCCTAAAATGGAGTCTGAAGGAAACCCTGGTTACTAGGTTGGTGTAACCACCTTAACATCAGAAGAGTTAAAAAGTCAAAAGAATCAGGAAGTACTTCACAACATAAAGAAGGATTGTAGAAGAGAAGTGCTAATTGGAAGTGATGAAGCTGAAATTATGGTACAGATGTGCAACTCAATTCACATATTATCTGCCTTGACAATACACTCTTTTTTGAGTGTATTTTTTAAAACCAAAATATTCACTGATTTTCTTTACTATTTCAAAAGTGTTTCCTCTGCTAATTCCCTGTGCCAACCACTAGATTCTTTGAGAGATGACAGTTTAAAAGGAAAGAAAATGGCTACCATTATTTAAAATTTCATCTCATTACTGTCATATGCCTACAAAAATGTGCAAGTTTTTATTTGAATTTCTTTCAAGAAATTATGGAAAAATTCTTTTGTTCTGTAACATCCTTATAATTCTTTCTGTGACCTGAAAGAAAAATGGGATACTGACTAAAAATGTTACGGAATAAGATTAAAATATGATGCATCAGTAAAAATGTGAATAAGTATCTATAATTTATGACTGCTCTATAATTTCATAAATTTAGAATTTGGCCAAAGAATCTGATTCTGCCACGTGTCTGACACTCAAATTATCCTGTGGATGACTATCAGGGCACCAGTTTTCACTAGAAAAGTGTTCACATGGAGTGTATGGAGTGGGCATCCTGTTCTTATGTACACAGCATGATAAATCAGTTTGAACGTTGTAGTTCTGCTGAAGAACAACGGGATTATAATGGGTTGATATACAAATATTGCAAGTTTACCTGTAGAATGAATAATAATAATTGCCACACACATGGTGCACAGCTCTGAAAATATAAATTGGTGTGGCTTTAATGTTACCTATTTTGCTGGCCTTAGTATCTGACGAGCAAATTCTCCAGTGCAATATTGTTCACACAAAAATCCCCAGAATGTGAATAGTCCCTTATGACAGAGACATTACTCTTTCCCCAGGCCAATCTTTATAGGCTTATAAGTCCTGACTATAAAGCTGAAAGGCTTGACAGCCCTGCCTAACTGAGCATCCAGGCCCCATAGTTCTTGAAATCCAGCTTAAATGTCTCATCTAAACTCAATAAAGTGTTAGCTTGTTTTATAATGGGGAGCTTGTGATTAAGGTAAGCTAAATAAATTTTGCTCTGAATTTTACTTTGAAAGATGAACCAGAGCTGCTCAGGAAGCTACATGTGCCTCTCGTGATCCACAGTTTACCAATTCTGCAATAAGGTGCTGAGACTGGTTTGCACTCAAAAGACAGATTGGCAAATTGGGGCAAAAGTGATGAAACCAAAAAATGGACCCAATAAATATATATATATACCCTTTTTTGTTTATTTCATACCTTTTTATTTTGCTTATTTGGTTTTTTTGGGCTCTTTTGTAACTTTTACAGCATAAACCTTTTCTTATTTATATACCTTATTATTTTATTATTACATATACCTTTTATTAAAAACGTTTTTTTCCTATATATATATGTATCCGTATACAGGAAAATATGTTTTTATCGACAGTTACTATGAGGATGGATGCTTGAATAACTGTAATAACTTAAAGTAGACAGATATTTTGATCCAAACTATAGAAGTACGTAGCATGGAAGTGCACAGCCTTGCACGAGAAATCACTGGATTTTATTCATTCCAAACACTACTGAAATTACAGGATGATTACTTAATAGAGAGAGTATTTAGTTCTGTGTGTGAATGATTGTGTAACCAAAGACAGATATTGAATTTTTCTAGAATTAATTCTGATATCTGAGTCTGCCAAATGTTAACTAATCTTTACTTTCCAATACTGCATCAAAAATAAGCATTTTAGCCAATTTTCTAAGTTAACGTGCAACACTTCTTTCTTTTCTATGTTCACACAGCTCCTTGAAATGTCTCTGCTTCTGGCATTCTCTTCTATTTTCAATATTGTTGTTTTATGGAGATAGACACCTTCTCTGGGATGTAGATAAGATCTGAAAAACAGTAGGGGGCACAGAGATGCAGGAGACTATGAGGTATTAAAGTAATTCTGTGTCTAGAACCAATCTTTGCAACTTCTAAGGAAAATTAAGTCAACATTCTTTGTTGAAAACTTTTCTTTTTTCCTTTTAAAAGACTGGGATCCACTGCAAGGACATGTTTCTCTGTCTTGAGAGTTCTTGATTGTTTTATGCTGGTAATTTTTTTTTTCAGCTTTTTAGGGAAGTCTGGAATGTTTTCTTTCAGATTATATTGCTTCTCAGGAGAATCAACAATTTTTCTCAAAGTTACCATGTGGTATCAACTTGATTTCCACACTACTTAAAGGTATTGTTCCCTTTTTAAATGCTTCATTGTATTTTCCTCCTGACTTCCTGAGTGTAATCTGTGATCTGGAAAAAAATTTTATTTCCTCAAAGGCTACTACAAAGACTATCACTATTCCTCCTAGTGATTGTATGGTATTCAAAGACTCCTTTTGATACACCAAATCTACTCTGAGTATTCAGTCATGTTAATGTGCCAATGTACAGAAAGCTATACTCTATAGATGAGCATTCAATATGTGAGAATCTGCTATGTGAGAGCAGGCATATTCTTACTCTCCTTAATGAGCCAGTCCTTGAAATGATACTAGGCCTGCTGAGGTTAAAATATATGCTTTTGAATTTCTAAACAGAAAACACAATAAAGATCAGATGCAGAGAGAAATGGAAAAAAGTATTTTGAGAAAGAGTCTGGAATGAGACCAGCAGCTTGTCTGTGTCCAGAAAATGCGATAATTTGTGCTAAATCCTGCTTTCCACATTTGGTGGTGGCATCTGTCTCTAACATATTTTTTTCTGTTTTCCCAATAAGTTGCATTCAGAGACAATAGCTCTCCAGTTCATTTATACATGTATATGTGTGAATATAGAGAGGGTGGGTGGAACATGTAAGGAGCACATTTTTCATGTATCATACAATTTCTCTGTTTTGCTTTGTAGTTATATATAACATAATACATATATACCTGAACGTAATATGTATTTCTGTGCGGTATTATTTTTATGTCTGGAGCCTTCTGTTCAAGTCCATGTTGGATTTCTGCAACAAAGTATCAAATAACAATAGATTGGCCCAGAAGAAAACATTAGTGTGATGGCACACCATACTTCACAGACTTCCCCTAATGATCTAATGAAAATCAGAATTACATGGAAATGTATGGGACTACAACCTTATTTGTAACTACAGACAAGATCAAATGTTTAAGGCATCAGGGAATGCCTTCCACAAAATTCTGTAAGGTAATGAAATTATGCTAATTTGATTTCATTTGATTATGCTTTAATTTTACTTATTATGGGTATAACTAGGAATTTAATGTATTATCTGATGTGGCAAGCAATAAGACTTGCAAATGAATCTTGAATTGGTATTCTGCTATTTTCCCCTCAAATCGATGTTTCCTAATGCTTCTACAAAGCAAAGGTAATTGGCAGAAATTCCTTTATTGTAACTAAACAATTAGTAAAGAATTTTAATCTATTTTTTTAGATTACTTACTTTATTTTTAGAAATGTATATTTGTTGCAATTTAATTTATGGGTCCTCTTTTAAAAACACATCTCATGACCTTTTAATATTTGTTCATATAAAGGGGAACTAAAATAGAACCTCTCCTTGTATTTTCACCTTTGACAATGGATGAAAAAATAATCTCTCCTGCACTACATCAAATAGCCTTGTCTTTTCTAGCATTCTGCCTCATCCATAGTGATTTCTGAACCTTCTGCAAACTCCTTCTGTCTTCCCTGTATTTCACAGTTATTTTTCTAATGTGTCCTTATTATTTTATATTATAAATTCTGCTTGTAATTAAGATTCTCTACTCAGTTAAGCAGCTGAACCTTAATAGTGGGCTATTAGAAGACATTTTGTTTCTACTAATTTTCAGGGACTACACTGCCTCTTTTTCACCTTGAAATATTAAAAAGTTTGTCCACTCTCAAACAAAATCAATGACTGAGTTCCTGCTTATTTGAACTGTGCCAGGATTTTCCCATAAAATATCTAGGAAAAGTAGTTAGCACTTGCCATTCTGAGAATAAAATATTTTGGAAAAACTCCGTGAAATGCAACCTGAAATTTGATTTAGAAAACTGAAGTGTTGTGGAACACATTTCACAGCAAATTTTGAAACCTGCAGTTTATTCATAGGTGTACCAGTGATAACAAAACTCACTGGATTACTCATGAAGTGGTTTCACGTCTTCTGTCTTCATCTCATCTTTCTTACCTTGCTGTTATGACCCAATTATTAAAAGAAATGTTTCCTTCACCTCGGTTAGGCCTGGAATTAGAGCCTTCTTTTTTGCCATTTGTGCTTATCTAAAGTCCCTGTTCTTGTGGCTTGTGAAAACTTTTTTGTTTGTCATTGTTTTGAGAGAATTAATTGGACTCTTGAAGTTCTTGCATTTGCCCCATAAGTAGTGATAAGATAAAACAGCTACTGTCTCTCATCTCTTCCCTCTTGCAGCATAACACTAGCTACACAATCATATTGTCTTTCTAGATCTATTGGAGAACACAGTGGTTTTGTGCTAAATATGTTTATTGTCCCTTCTCCTGGCATATGGAGTTATCTGCAGTAATACATCCCTCTTTCAGTGGCCTCCTTTCAGGGATAAGCTTTCCATCACTAAGGAGGCTGAAATCAACTCAACGAAATAAAGAAACAGTATAAGATTCATTAAAATAGTTATTTTCACCAATTTATGTGCATTCTTTTAGATTTCTCTAACAATATAGAAGCAATTATGAATTCGCATGTATTCTATTATATGCTGCAAAATAATAAAATACTTTAAAAAGTTAGGACTTCAGTTAGGAAGTCAGAATTTTATTTTATCTTATTTTATTGTTCTGTTATTAGTAATAATTTTATGATTTCTAGTTTTAGAAATAGATTTACATATTACAGATAAATACATTTATATATTTTTGTTAATTTAATAAGTTTAATAATTATTGTCACTAATTGGAAAGTGCTAGAAATGTATACAATAGTTAAGAGTAAAACAATACAGTTTTCTTTAGATTTATAGGGATATGTGTGTTCATTTGCATTAATATCTCTGACATGTTTTAAAGAATTTGCATGAAAAATTGTAAATTACACTGGGATCTCATGATAGTTGGAGCTGGACACAGATGTGAGATAGCCAAGGTCTATAAAGGACTTATGATTTCCCCACTGAAATGGTATTAGCTGTAAATATAATCCAAAGGGTAAATGGCTCACAAAGGTGTAGGAAGATATTCACGTAGCTGGTGAATCATATTTTCTCACCTTTCAGTAAGACTATCAATTTCCTTTCCTAAAACACAAATAAATGTTTGCAGCTTATCTGTCTCAGCAGTCTGAACATTTTTGCCTTTTAATTAGCTGAATGGTCTGAATATCTATGTGAAAAATCTGAAGCCTATTCTGCAGTGAGGCTATATTGATTAGTTGTATACAATCTTGTATAATTACAGTTTATCTATCAGCAGTAGAAAGCTTTTGCATACTTGGGCTCCTTCTAAGCAAAAGTGATGTATCACGGTCCGGGAGGGCTGCACAGGCCGGCTCCCCCCCGGTCTGGGGTCCCTGGCCCGTTTAATCTCACCGGCTCTGGGGCGGGCGGCCCCCGAGGTTCTGCGGCATGGCTTGAGTCTTCACACCACGTCAATTCAAGCAGGAATATAGTGAGGCGAAGGAAGAACTGGACTCCATCTCTGTTCTAGCAGGGAGGTTTATTTGGGGTAATGGGGAAAAGGGGGTTGCAGGTGAGGAGAAAGGAGGGAGGAAAGGCGGGGACAGGATAAGGCCTGCCAGCCCAGAGATGCAGAGACCTCGAGCTGATCTAGACATCACCTTATAAAGGGAAAGGAAGGGGAGGGACTGTCTCCCCTAGAGCCAGTCCCGGGGAGTCTGAAGGGAAGACAGGCATAGGGAACCCACCAATAGATTTCGGGGTACAGCAGAATGCATATTTCAAAATGAACCAATGGTATACAAAGCGGAGGGACAAAGGAGCACATGGAATCCTAAACCCCCATGTTGCTACAGGATAAAGCTCCAGTCACACTGAAGACTTTTAGCCAGAAAAGTAAGTGAAAAGTGTTTTGCTTCCTGAAAACTGAAATAGCAAACAACTAACTTTAAAACACATTGTATATATCCTTTTGTAATTTCTACCAAGATATCATATCCTATATTCCTCGGTGAAAGCCATGTGAGGCTTTAAAAGAAGAAACAATCCAGATACTCCTGTGTTCTCTCTGGTCATGGTTTTCTCAGTCTTGTCGTCTAGGAAGCCAGCGTTAACACACAGGTGGACAAATCTCTTTTATTTTTGCTCAGTGCCCAAAGGCAGAACATAAGAGCAGAGAATCACCAGACAAGAAAGAATAAATGAGACTCTTTTTTTGCTCAACGTCTTGGGTCAAATCAGGTTTTTAATCTTTCTGACATTCTTGATATAAAACAAAAAATCCCAGTTTAGTTCTCTTTGCACAAAAAGCTGTTAAAGGTTTCTTGCCAGCATATGGACTGTTGCTCAAGGAAAGCATTTTATTTTGGTGACCATTCTGCTCTGCCATATTTTACTAATGATGTTTCATTCATTTTTCTGCAATGACACAGAAAATCTGAAGGTGACTTTGAAAGATTGTGGCCTTTACTCGTTCAAAATTTCTGCTATCAATGCAGTGTTGCTGTCATGAGAGTATTGCACTTTGGTAAGACTAAAGGTAGGTGAAAGGGATGTGACTAAAAATTTTAGTATATCTTTTTAAAAGCAGATTGAAATGCCTATGCGTTAAAAGAAAAGTGTTTTTACTTCAGTCAGATTGTGCTTTCTCCAAAAGCAAGAAAAACAAAGGAGTAGTAGAAAGCAGAAGTAGAAAGGCAAGGAAGACTTGACATCCTCTACTTGTTTTCCTACTTCTATATTTATTGTAATTTTTAAAATAAAAAGTAAAAAAAAATTAGCCCCAAAATATTAAATTAGTTGTTGTTTGGTTTGTTTTTGTTTTTTTTTTCAGGTGGGGCAAGGGTGCTGTTTATGTAAGAGAGTAGCTAGTTTCTGCACTCTTCAGATATCTGGCTGAGTTCTGTTACCAGGAGGAACCTTGCAAAAATACAGGAAAAATAATATTGAGTAAAAGTAAAACTGTAATACATGTGAGAATAATGAAATCCTTACCACAAAATTGCCCTGTCTTGAAAAAGGGTGATAACAAAATAAAGGATTCAGAACTGAGCTACAATAATGACTTGAGGTCAGAAGAACGTGTCTTATAATGAGAGACTCAAGATACTTCCATTCATTTTGTTTACCAAAAAGTAAGTTAAAATGTTACTTGATCTTGGTCACTGCTTAGCTACATGTGGAATAGATTTTTGGTATGAAGACTACTTTCATCTTACAGAAAAAGCCCCAAGCAACACAAACCAAACAAAACAGGATCCATTTTTGAGAGAAAAAAAATAAATCTTTTTATAGAAATAGACAGAAAAGTTTTTAATAACAAGAATTATTAACAGATGAAGAGCTTTCATTAGGAATGCAATGAATCCTTTAGATCAATATTGGGGTAAATTCCTTAAAAAACTTCTTAAGTACCACATGGATCCCATGGGATTAGTACTGACAGGAGGGAGAAGATGGAAGAAAGCACTCTCCAAAACCCCCAAAAATTTCAAAATATATATAAAATGCATAAAGCAGAGGATCCATCTAGACACATAACAGCCTCTTCTCAGTGAAGGAAAGTATCTAGGTTCAAAACTGCAATGTCATTTGGAAATTATAATTCCATAGACTGTATCAAAGACTAAAGAGAGCAATTTCTAGAATGTAGGGTATTTTATTAATTCAAATGAATGACAAATGAGAGAGACTAGTTCTAAATGTCATCAACTCTTTCATGAAGTCAGATACCATTTTCACTAGCAATGTCTGGTTGATATATTATACCATTTTGTGGAAAGATGAAAGGGGAGGAAAAAAAAGTACTTTATATATTTGTCTTGGGGCCATCTGGGAAAATATCCTACACAGAATGTATTGTCCACAAAAAACAGATCTTGTTTAATCACCTGCAGTTCGACCATTGGGGTGTATCATGCCCAAAGAGGGTATAAACAGGAAGGAATTGGAGAAGGGTAGGCTGAGGGGAGGTCTCATCGCAGTCTACAGCTTCCTCACGAGGTGCTCAATGACAGGACTCAAGGGAATGGCTTGAAGCTGTGTCAGGGTAGGTTAAGGCTGGCTATCAGGAAAGGTTCTTCATCCAGTGAGATGCTGATCCTTTGTGTCCAAAATGTGAAGAGTGAAATCAATCACCCATGGCCAGGTATCATCAGAAAGTTGAGGATGATATGTGAGCCTTCTCCCAGGACAGCAGTTACAAGTGCATAGGAGTCTTCTAGAGGTATAAGTTACTGTCTGGTGTTCTTTACAAGTCTTTTATCAGGTTATGAACTCCAAGTTACCACTGCTTAGGCCTACAAGATTTTCAGGTGCTGAATAAGCTTCATGGACACTGCAACAGTTTATGCCCACATCTCTCATGATACCAAAGAATTTGAGATCTTCACTGTCCAGTATTGAGGCCAGGAAAACATCCACAATTCTCAGTCTCTACAGGTCTGAGTGTCTCTGCCTCATGGCAGATGCTGATTACCCATTTCAGGAGCAACATGCTTCTTTTTTTGAGGCCCTGAAGTTATCACAGTTCTCACTTTCAGCTGGCCTGCTGAGAGGTGGCAAACCTGATCAAACAACACTTCTTAGGCAGCAGTATGCTTTGTGTTGATCATCACTTGATGTGCTTTGTACAGCCTGTGCAAAGGTATAGGGAAGTGATTCTAGGCAGAGTGGCCACAAGGTTAGACTCTTCAGCTCCTCTCTTACTGTCATACCAGGATGGGATGACAGAGAAAGTGGAAAAATGCACTAAGCTATCTGTACCCATCTCATTCAGCACTTGTTCCATCAAAGTGCTCACAAACACTAGCAATAATCCACCTTCGAGCTCCAATAATCAAAAAGTACATTTGGCTTCTCTTCCTCCATCTAGGTCTCTCACACATTTCCAGAGCTTTCCTCCCATTCCTTTATGTTATCTGCCTCAGCCTCCAGTGCTGCCTGTGTTTGCAAGACACAGGCTGAGCTCTTTTGACAGATTATGAGGACATTCTGTATTTGCATTTATTACCCTCAGTCACTGTCCTTATGAGCTGAAGAGCCCTGGTCCACCATGGGATACACTTCTCTAATACATGCCTCTGTGCATGCCATCCTCTTCTGTCACAGGGGTTTGCACAGGTCACAAATGTTTTCTTTTCCTTGTCATAATAATCTTTCCCTAAGAGCACATTTTTTCTTAAGGGTTTTTTTTTTTCTTCTCCCCCACTATAGGGCTTTGGCTTCTTTAGCTTCTTTCTCTTGCTCTTTGTGCTAAAACAAGCAGGAGATGGTTTGCTGTTTCTTGAGAGAGAAAGGAAGGAAAGGTCACCCTAAAAAGCTTATTTACCACCTTCCCTTCTTTGAACCACCTCATTTTCTACATTTAATTGCCATTCCCTTCAATGGAGCCCTGTTCTGAGCTGTGCTTTCAAACTCTTTTGAGGACAAACTTAAAAGATTTATTGAGTTACTTACATATTAATTTACTCTCACTGTCACCAATACTTGAACTGCAGTCGAAATTGTTCACATCTAACATGACTTTAACACTAAGAATTAACTAAACCTTAAATTTTAGTTTTTGTCTTCTTGCAAAGTTGCTTAAACTGTACATTTAGATCTATAATTATGCAACTATACTTCCCAGAAGGTAATTCAGGTGTCTAACTGCAGGTATCTGAGAGGAAAAGAAGTGCTATTTGTTGCAAGAAGAGTATTACGTATTAAAAAAAAAAAAGTGCAAAATGCTTCCACAGCTCTCAGAAGCTCTTTTTCTTTCTCTGGGTAGAAGTAATTTCCTTTCCAATTAGTTCAAAGTTCAGGACTAAGGGGATAATTAACTATGTGATAGTCAAGATACAGGACATCATATCAGGGAAGAAAGAATATAACTAGAGAGGAAAGTTGCTCTGAGATTGCTTTTTAAAAAAAAATCTAGTAGGAAACCATTAACATCTTAGGCTACATATGAACTGTGGAACTCAGAGCAATTTTTATCTCCTTGTTCTGGCTGCTGACTCAAGAAGTGTTGCTGCACCCTGCTAAGGAAAGGATGCAGATATCACAGAATATGAATTCTTCCATGATTTTTGTCTTCGTATGAGTGCGAACAAACATGGAACAAAATACAAGGGCCACATTAGATAC